>NC_053035.3:225682887-226355599 GCF_002575655.3 Aegilops tauschii subsp. strangulata | reverse complement strand
TAGCGTCAAAAAATCCAGTCTTTTCTTCAGTCCTAACACGAAGGTGGAGATTAGAGCACAACTTTGTACAACACTGAATATAAAGACGGAGGCCCTCAGTGATAAATATCTAGTTTGCCAGTAAATGTGGGGATAGATAAAACAGACTGCTTCCAATTTCTGATTGAGCGAATTGTTAAGAAAATTAGTGGCTGAAAGGAAAAATTACTGTTTACCGGGAGAAAGGAGATCCTGATGACTGTGATCCAAGCCGTACCCACCTATGCAATGTCGGTCTTTAAAATTCATATAAAAAAATTGTAAAGGAATCATTGATGCGATAGCGCATTTCTGGTGGGGAGATGAGGAGAATCAGAAGAGGATGCATTGGATGTCCTGGTGGAAATTATGCGTACCTAAAAATCAAGGAGGGATGGGATTTCGTGACATACACTCTTTCAACTTGGCGTTGCTCGCCAAACAGGCATGGCATCTTCTGGATAATCCTGATTCCTTGTGTGCTTCTATCCTACGGGAAAAGTACTACCCCGATGGTGATTTGTTAAATGCTAAGATAAGGAAAGGCTCTTCCTTTACAAGGCAAAGTATCATGGCAGGCACAAATACTCTGAAACATGGATATATTTGGCGAGTGGGGAATGGACATAACATCAATATTTGGGAAAATGTCTGGATCCCAAACTATGCCACTAGGAAAATTGTAACGCCTAAGGGAGGTAATCTGTTAACTAAGGTAGGTGATCTCGTTGATCCTGCTTCCAATAGTTGGGATGAAGACCTGATTAGACAAACTATGTGGCCAATCGATGTGCAAAGGATTCTTTCAATCCCCCTACCGCAATATGATATGCAAGATTTCATTGCCTGGAATTATACGAAAAATGGTATATTCTCGGTCCGTTCAGCCTATTCAATGGAGTGGAACCACCAGTATGGAAGCAAATTAAAACACTCTAATGGGATGGGGCGAATCACAGTTAATCCTATTTGGAGTAAGATATGGAAGTTAGCCTGTCCGGCAAAAGTAAAAAAAATTATGGCATACGCTACATGGTACGCTCCTGTGCCGGGTAACGCTAGCTAATAGACATACGAAGGTTTCACCCATCTGCCCACTTGCTTTGAGGGTTTAGAAGATACAGAACATATGCTCTTCCGGTGTGGTAAAGTGAAGGAGGTCTGGAAAAGGCTGGGGATGGATGACATTATTGATAAAGCTTGCGAGGTTGACCGTGCGGGAGAGCCAGTGCTAGAGTACCTACTACTCCTGCCGGATCAAGATTTGTGAATATTGGGTTACCACAATGTGCGTGAGATGATTACTATGTCAACATGATACCTATGGTGGGAAAGACGGAAGTTGATACACAACGAGAAAACTCAAAATGCAACTCAGGTTTCAATGGGGATTCTTGCTCTTACCACAAAATTTGTTAATGCATTATCCTCCAAGGCGTCTATGAAAAAGAAGGGATGGTCTTGTCCTCCAAGAGGTTCCGTTAAACTTAACGTTGATGCTTCTTTCGATCACGACCTTCTTAGGGGTACGATGGGAGCGGTCCTTAGAGATGACAGAGGCAAGTTTATTGCTGGAGGGAATGAGAAAATAGATTTTTGCATGGATGTGTTGATGGCGGAAGCTTTAGCTCTCAAATTTGGTCTAACACTGGTGCAAAGGGCGGGATGCAATCACCTTATTATAAATTTGGATAATATGGAGGTGATTGATAATATGCATGTTGGAGGGCAGCCGGCGGGTGCGGCAGCAGCAATCTTCGATGATTGTTTTCATTATGCATGTGATTTCGTTACTGCTAGGTTTGAGCACTGTAATAGGGAAGCAAATAAAGTAGTTTATGAGCTTGCTAGATTAGCTAGATTTTCTTTGACTTCTGAATGATATGAGGAACCTTTAAATAAAATTGTAATGATCTTCGCAAACGATGTACTACTTATTATAAATGAATAAAGTCTGAGTTTTTTTTTAAAACAAGATGTCCAAAGACATCAAGGATACACACAGTCAAAAAAAGAAAAGAAAAAAGCCCCGCCACGGTGATCAGTCACTAGCAACAACAGCCCTCTAACCACCACCAAAACAACACCCGGCTTACAAAAGAGGTTCTCCAAAAGTAACGCCTCCAAGAAGGAAACAATGCATAAGGTTGTCGTTGCCCGATCAAAGATCTTGAGTTTTCATCCTGGAGAAGTCTGAGTTCACCGAAAAAAACAATGCCTTAAACAAGGGCATAGCCAGGTACAACCAATGAAGGCCAGACCTTGGGTTTTCACTCTGGAAATCGAGACTCGGTATTCGAGGAGCACCACCAAAATTGCAGACCTTCAATGCTGCCGCCCCCGCTTGCCAAGGCCGCTGTTACAATCCACCAAACACCTAGCAAACAGTCTTCATCGCATCCAGTACACCTTTTCGCCAACGCTTCAAGATCCCCAATCACAGCCGTCATGACTTTCTTCACCTTTATCAATGCCTTGGGAATCTTGATTTAGACATGTCCCACGACTTCGATAATAAAGCGAAGCTTCGCACCGCGCCTTTCTGAAGCCGTGTTGACTGATAACATAAACGCGCGCGAAACGAAGCCTTTCCGATCTAGATATCAGGGGCGACAATCGGGCAGTTAGTTTGTCACTGTGATCGGGGAGTTATTCTAACCAAACAAGGCCTCAAGGACGACCCGACGTGGATTAGCTGGAGGAACGTGCGTACGCCCTATGGTGCTTATCCGATTCAATTGTGAGTGCAGAGTGCACCGCCGAAACGGAGCGCGAAAGGAACACACACACACACGTCGAGTTCCCGTGTCAATCTTGGCTCCCTCCCGTGATGGAGCCAAACAGCGACGCTGCTGTCTCGTGTCGGGCGGGGTTAGCTGGTGGAGCGTTTTCCCGCCCTCGCCCTCGTGCCGTGCACTCAGCATGAGGCACCGAGCCGAGTGCAGGTCTGACCTCTGTGCCCGGTCCACGTCTGGACTGGATTCAGGATGAGAGCCGTCCCGCACACTGGACCGCCACGTTGGCTCCTCCATTCCGAGCACTTGCCATCATCCGGGAACTTCGACGTAAGTGCCGCTGCCATTGCCAGGGTCCATTTAGTGGCCCAATTGTGCTTGTCTTGCTGTAAAACCTTTACTATTACCAGCCGCGTCGCATTATTCCTCGAACCCCACTCACTCACGGCCATGCCATGTACCCAGTCACCGTCGTTACAGTTTGTGTCCAGCCAAAACCAGAAAGAAAGAAAACCCGATAGGAGGGACGGAGGAATCGTGACGAGAACGTTCCAATTTCTCAACCTATAGCAAACCAACTAAGGCAACTGATGATGCCGCTCAGGGGCCAAGTGCGACAGAGCAGACAAGGAGGGCCAGGCGCTGCATGGCCGGAGCCGGCCCGGGGACAGCGGCAAGCGACCGGACCGGTGGGACGGCGACGGGGTTCACGACTAGTCCTCCTAGCCAGACCCCGGCACCGGCAGTCGCGCGACAGAAAAGCCGGGAGGCGCCCTACGTCCAGCGCTGCCTCACTGCCCTCGCCTCGCCGCATCATTTCAGACACGACCCTGACCTTGCCTCCCCTCCCCTCCCCTCACTACTCGATCGATCGACCTCGCTAGCCGCTGCGCGGTCCGATTCACTCTCCACACACGCACTAGAATCTACATGGATGGATGGATCGTGCAATGCGTAGGTAGGGGGCTGGGCTGGTTGGTCGTCGTGCGTGATGAGCCGGCCGGCTGGCTGGCCGGCCACTGCCGCCCGGAATGCGGGTAACCGTCCCGAGGAATCAGGGTTGCTGCTCATCGATCGGACTTCACCGGACTGGATATGTATGTGTGTATGTGTATTTAGCCATGTACGTAAACTGAGATGATAGCACCAGCGAATAGTGTTGTGGCGACCTATGACAGCGTCTTGACGTCTACACAAAAAATCTGCATGTGCCGAGAGCTTCAGGTGATGAACTGCGAGCAGTGGCTGGTCGGCGCATGTGCATGATACTCCACGTCGATCTACAGATAAGTAGTACTCCTAGAGGCACATGCATCAGTCCATTTCCCTGTGTCTAACGTACCCCTTCTGAGATTTCTGGCATGCTCTTCTTGCCACAGCTTTTGCAAGCAAAACCACAGGCTGCGCATCGATGCTTCCATCCGTCCGTCCGTCCGTCCGTCCGCTGGCGAAGGCAGGCAGCAGAATGATCCCAGGAGCCCTGGCGCCTACCAGCCCACACGACGGCGGTCGGGAGGGACATCGATCGTCATTGCCGGCGCGGCACCGTACCTGGCCCATGATTCTGCCGGAATCCAATCCTATCCATGCATCATCTGCTTCTGCTGCCTTCGCAAGACATCAGAGAAAATGTGCGTATACCGCAACAGATGCATATGCGTCTTGGCTGGCTCTTGGAAACTAGACATCGTGTTGATGGATGTCGCAACCCCTGCTGCCGTGCCCTCTTTTCTTTCTTTCTTTTGATGAGGTTGCACTGCTGTAAGTTGACATGGGGACGGAACCATATCCTCGCGTCCGTCGGACTGTAAAATTTGGATAGACTAAGAATTTCTCTGGACGTGGTCAAAGTGTCCGTCCCCTACATCCAACTTTCCGAGCCTTCGTCCGCTAGCACCTCGTCCTTGGTCGCTGTGGGCATCAGATCAGACAGTTTGGCGCCATCTTCTCAAAAAAAAAAAAAAAGTTTGGCGCGATGGCTTGCTTTGCATAAACATAGATTTCCAATCCTGGATCTTCACTGTTTTTTGCGTGTAGAATCTTTTGCTATTTACATACTGTTTGCAACAAAAGAAGAAAAACTTATTCTCATCTTACACGTCGGGACAAGATCCACACCAGCAAGTCTTTCTACTGTTCTCACGTCAAGAAGATGGCGTATATCACTTCTCATGGCACGAGAAAAAACAGAGTTCTCGGGTACAAGCCTTAGCTGTGTCGTCTGTTCAGCGGATACATACATACAGTTCAACAATCCACATCACTGATTTCATACCTCTTCTTAATACAAACAACTGTTGTCTCTGACCAGTAAGCATGATCTGATTACAACATACATCAACAACAGAAAACTGTACCTGATCAACAGCCACACATGCAATCGCGAAAAACTGCATAAAACGCGGAGCCTCGCTCAGTAAAGGATCGAAAACGACTAGAGCACATCAAGGACGAAAACTGACAGGAACGTGCGCTGAGGAGTGTTAACAACAGGCCAGCACCCATGTACCGATCCCTCAAGTTTTGGCTTTTGGTGATGCACCAGATTGCTCATTTAGATCTCAGGAGATGCTAGCTCCAAGGAAGAAATCTTACACAAGATTATGGACCAATCTGCCCAGATAAGATGCCTAGCCTCAGGCAATGTCCTCTTACATCCGACAAGTACGCTCATGCTTCATGGATTTCCTGGGATCGACTTGGTTTTCCGTGAGGATGCTCGCACAGTGACCGTTGAATAGCAAAGTAAAATTGTTGTTACAGTGCTGATGTTCCACTGGTTCGGTGGCATCTTTCTGTGCCGTTGGAAGTACATATCCCCGCACTTGCAGCATCTGTAAGTCATTTCTCAATGTTGTACCAGCATTATAGGGGTAGACTGAAACAGCAAAAACATTTGCACCTCTGTCATCCCCCAATTACGCTTAATTGGCTGGCTCCATGACCACCACCGCAACTGGTAGATTCACATTCAGATTGTTTCCTAACTTGTTACTCCAGCCAGCGACGAGGTAGGGCTGGGTGATGGTGACGGCTCACCTTAATGCAGTTCAATCTAAGAATAAGGGAATAATCTTTCTTCAGAAAAGTATGGCATAATTCCTACAGTGAATCTATTAAAAGCGGACAGATATTCCGAATTTCCACCCCCACCCCCCCAGCAAGTGACAACAGATGTATCATTTTTTCCTGCTTATTTTAGTATGGCGCTCCATACTGTTTGCATACACAACAAATTGTGAACAAGGCATATGGAACTTGATTTATGAAGAGCAGAATCAACTACTCCCTCCGATCCGTATTAATTGACGCACACTTAGTACAATTTTGTACTAAAGTTGTACTAAGCGTGCGTCAATTAATATGGACCGGAGGGAGTACCGTGTTTATCTCCAAAAAAACTAATGTGTTTACATCCATAAAGATGAACAAACTAATGTCTTCCGTAACAATGTACAGGATTAAATGTAAGCAAATATTCATAGCCAATAAAGGAAAAGCAAATCTACAAGGAAAAATATGAAGCTAAGTAAAGCCTCGAGGGAAATGGATCTCTTACTGCATATTTAGAAAAACACTAGCTAAATGCCCGTGCATTGCTACGGTAAAAAAAAATCAGAAATCTGAGGTCTTGAGGTCCATGTTCACATCAAGCAATATGCCTTTCTTCTAAGGTTTCTTTACATCTTCAGATGGAGGAAGATTTACACCATCAGATTTTTAACCTGTTTGAAAACTAAGTTTCACGTTTTCTATTACTCCCTCCATTCCTAAATATTTGTCTTTCTAGAGATTTCAAATGGACTACCACATACGGATGTATATAGACATTTTAGAGTGTAGATTCACTCATTTTGCTCCGTATGTAGTCACTTGTTGAAATCTCTAGAAAGACAAATATTTAGGAACGGAGGGAGTAGAAGGCAATGCATGCAGCAACCAATGTTGTGACTCAATAAACTGCCCGCTTGATCAAAGACGTGTTAATTTACATGTTAATTGCATAATGATATGGCGTTTTATTCAAACCAAAGGAACACCCAAAAACATGTGAGCAAGATGATCAATATCAGAAAACCAAGACAGAGGAATGATATAGCTATTCTGATATTATCTGAAGACGACCACCTTGAGTGAACCAGATGTATTTCAACTGTTGTATACTACTAAACATCGATGGTCCTGCATATCACAAGAAAAGAGGGGAAATCATTTTTGTGGATTAAAGCTCATGGTCAGTGAAAATATTCCCAGTGTACTCTCACTGCATCTGAAATGAGCTACCAGATAAATGTTTCCAGTTGAATTATGTATCCCAATGGAAAAGCTGAACATGCAGGAAAACACATCAAATCAAATCAAGAGACATCAGAAAACACATAGATACACACTATCATGTATAAAATCATTTCCAGGAAGATTATTAAGGTGGGCCTATACTAAAATAGTAATTCAGTGTAAAGCCAACACAACCACAAAGTTCAGTCAACTTGTAGCGCTGAACTTGAATAAGAACAGATTCCCTGTTTCTTGTCCAAACAATCCAAATCCCCCCTCCCGCCCCCCGCCCCCCCCCCCCCCCCCCCCACCACCACTCCCTTCTCCGCAAACGGACATTGAGAGACCCCCCATTGATTCACCTCCTTATTAGTGTTTTTGCCATCTCAATCAGAATTGCACTACCTCTATTTCACAACAAAAGACACATCTTGACTCTAAACTCTAAAGCCATGCTTTGACCGACAGTTAGTCCACTTATATATGATTTCTGTTAAACAAAATAGACACCATTGGATTTGTGTTCAAAAAGACTTTCTTATACTTATGATTTTATAACCACTAACAAAATACTGTATAAAAAAATTAGGGCTAAAGGTCCTATATTTTTAAATGGATGGAGTACTGAACAATCGGTTTCATGATTGCACATCATGCCTGATGAAAGGTCGTTGCATTGGTTTAATTGTTGGGACTTGAGACAGCAAAACTGATTACTCCCTCTGTAGAGGAATATGAGGCCTATTTCACTTTTCAAAGTCTCCAATGCAAGACTTTTACTATGACTTATGGACATTCACAGTTTCACTTGTAATATGCCTACAGAATAGTAAAAAGATATACTCCCTCCGTTCCTAAATATAAGTCTTTTTAGAGATTTCAATATGGATTACATACGGAGCAAAATGGGTGAATCTCACTCTAAAATCCGTCTATATACATCCGTATCTAGTCCACATTGAATTCTCTAAAAAGACTTGTATTTAGAAACGGAGGGAGTACAACATAAGAGAATTTTGCAAGACAAATACTCCCTCTGTTTCATTTCACTTTTCGAAGTCTCCAATGCACGACTTTGGAAAGTTTGATCAAACTTATATTGAAAAATATCAATATCTACAGTGAATGTTGGCATTTTTTTCTATAAACCTGGTCAAACTTTAAAAAGTTTGATTTACGACAAACCTAATATGCAGAGTAAAAAGAAACGGAGTGAGTACTATGATTTGTTCTTTCATGCTTAATATCCTTTTGCACGTACTAATGGACAAAGTTTTCAAACACTGACTGCACGAATAATAATGTGCCATATATTTCGGTGCTTCTATGTAAGTGCAGCTGCTTTGTTAGAGGGTAAACCAAACACTAATTATGACATCAGTCTCTAAGAATTCTTGATTAAATTGTACTGGTCATGTGGCGCAACAGGAGTCTGGATGTGAGAGAATTTATCTAACCTTACGCCTTGGCATAACTGCACTGTCCTGTGGTTACATGCAGCCCATGTTGTCCTCAATCCTCATCTATACAAACATTTGAGGACACAGAACCTCCAAGTCTTTAACTCTCAATACCTGTACATCACCAACGGGTATTAGAGATTATAGTAAGAATTAGCCATGCAGTGCAATGTTATCCACACGAAGAAAAAAGAAGCAATCTCACTTACATGATCAGGGTACTATATACCAGTTTTGACAGAAAGTGCATGCAATATGGGTATATAGCAAAGCATGTTACTTTTTCGCAGAGCTCTAGCAAGCACAAAATAAACTTGCATGTCTGGGAAAACACCAACAGATAACATAATCGGAATGAACATGACGGCTTCTTTAGGAAATTTCCTTTTGCAAAGTCGATTGATTGCAGCGCTGAAGTCTTCAATAGAAGCTTCAAAACCATCATCAATAAGCTTACCAACTAATGAAATGGCATCGTAAGGCATTCCTTTTGCACACTGAGCTTTGATTACTGTTGTGTATGCAAATTTTCTCAATTCAATGCCCTTTTCTCTGAGGGATTCCAATAGCATTTCTGCTTGAAAAACTTTACCCTTCAAGCACAGCACATTGATAAGCAAGTTATAAGTAACAGGTGTGGGCACTAGACCACAGCATAACATACGGTCATGTATGCAGAAAGCCATCTGGATGTCCTGTGCTTCGCAAAATCCTTGTATAAGCGTATTGTAAGTTATTGGGTCAGCTCCATCCATATTGTCCAGAAAATGGATAGCATCACGGAATCTGAGCTGCTTACATAGTCCTTTAATAACAACACTGTAAGTTACAGCATTTGGCTTGATCCCTTTTTCCACCATTTCATAAAAAAAACTGAGCATAGTGTCAACTTTTCCAGCTTCAGAGAGTGCATCCATAAAGGTTGTGTATGTTACTGTTGTTGGCACCAGATTACTTATCTCAATAGCCCTGAAATAGCTCTCTGCAGCGTGTAAATCCCCAAATTTGCAATAGCCATACAGAAGAGAATTACATGTGATAATGGTTGGATTCATACCAGCCACAACAATCTGATCATACAGACGGACAGCATTACCAATATCACCAACCTTTGCATAACCATCGATAACTACATTATAAAGTATTACATCACCTGGCTGATATCTGCTAGCTACATTTTCCAAATACCACCTTGCTTCAACTAGAAGTCCTTTCTTGCAAAGTCCAAGAAGAATTGATAAATGGTTCAGTGAGGTTGGCACTACCTTCTGAGAACAGCACATGGCATCACAAACTTCTAGTGCCCTTTCAATTTCCCCTAGCTTGCAGTACCCGTGGATGAGAATGGAATATGCAATAACATCCATATCTAGACCAATACTATATATCTCACCAAGTAAGTTCTCAACCTCATAGACCAAACCCTTTTTGAAGAGAGCATTGAGAAGGACACTGTATGTGACAATATTCAACTGCAGCCCTTTGTCTAGGATGTCCTTTCTTATCTTCATCCCTTCTTCAACATCACCACCTTCACAATGACCAGCAATAAGTATGGTATAAGTAACAAGATCAGGTTCAATCCCTTGGTATCTCATAAACTGAATTATTTTAGGAATTTCTCTTGTCAAACCAAGCAATCGATAACCATTAATAAGGCTGTTGTAGGTGACAGTCTCGAGTTTCATTCCTTCTTTTGTCACTCTCTCAAGAAGATCCACTGCTTCATCTAGGGAACCTACTTTACACAGACCATGTATAAGAGTAGAATAGGTATACCTGTTAGGGTTTAATCCATACTTCAGCATCAGACATAAAAACGATTTTGCAGGCTGAATAAATCCCCAATTACACAATGCAGACATCAGAGTGTTAAAGGACATTCCCAATGGTCTAAACGTTCCCCCTTCCCTTGCCTCTTGAAGGAAAGATAAAGCCTCTCCAACTTTATTTTGCTTGCAGAGGCCATCGATGAGAATGCTATGTGAATATTCGCTGTGAGAGATACCATATGCCTCCATTTCATCAAAAAGCTCCAATGCCACGTCTGTCTTCCGTAGACCATACAATAAACTATCATAGGTGGAAACTGATATTTGCATATTCAGGCTGTTCATTTTACTGAGAACGTAAAGAGCATCATGAACCATCTTAGTTCTTGCATAACTATTTGCTAGAGCATCCCATACAACACCGCTGGAATCATACTCTCTGAACTCACTCCACAAGATATCACAGAGAGTGGCTGCAGACCCGGATCCTAGAGAAGAAAGGGCAATACAATGAAATGTGAGAATTGTGAGCTTTATCTGTTCTATGTTGCTGCACATTCAAGGCAACAGGTACTAAAAATAGTATGACCAAGATTACAGCTGGCAATTATACTGTTAAAGGCATATAGAAGAATATCTGTGTGTGCATGACGACAGTATCCATTTATTCACGAACAGAGGAATTTTACACACTTGTGCATTCACTAATATTTCAGTTTTTTCTCTGGTGTACATGATAAAATGGTCATGACCCTGGAATAACACAAACTCCCTTGCCATATCAATCCAAATTCAAAAGATAAATAAGCGTGTTCTCATACTACCCAGAGAGAAAGTGCCAATTATAATACAAATCCGTAGGGAGCTCACCTTGTTCGCTGACAATCTGCGCCAAGCCGCCCCGCATCTCCCGCCACCTCCTCTGCCGCAGCAGTTCATAGCAGAGCTTGAACCGCGCGGCAATCGAGGCCTTTCTCTCGAACTCCGTCTTGTTCTCCCCAAACCTAGGCGACCCTCCTGCCCCGCCCACAAAATGAGGCGCTAGCCGTGGATCCCTAGCAACCACGGCATCCTCCTCGGAATCCGTTGCCGCCGCCACGGCTGCCGCGGAGGGATATGAGGATATGGGCCTAGGCAGATGCGCGGGAGGAAGCGAAGGGCGGCGCCACAGTTGAGGCAGGAGGAGGCGCAGGGGAATGGGCGGTCGGAAGCGCATCCGAAGGGGCAGGGTCTCATGGCGGGGGCGCGCTCCGCGGGCTACTGTGTGGAGGGCGTCGAGCTCGGGCTTTCCTCGCGTTGAGCTTCCGTGTGCCTCCGCGGAGCTGCCACGGCGGCGTACAACATGGGAGGAGGGAGGAGGATCGCCGGCGGCGGCTGCGTGTGGTCGGGGTTTAAACCCTTTCAACTGAGGAGGAGAGAGCCAGAGGGGAAGCAGGCCGAGCTCAGGGCCCGTCGGCAACAGCCTCGCTCCACCAGTTTTCAGTTCCCCACTCCACGCTCCCGCGGAAAATCCTACTTGACGCACGCTGCGTCAAGTTGTCGGGCTTTCGCACAGACGTTTGCCAGGGAGGGAGGATTTGGGCCGGCCCGCCCACCACTTCTGACATCCGGTTTTGGGAATCTTCCAGGAAGTTCCTGAACCGGTTTTCTTCGGTTTTGCGAAACTTTCTAGAAGGTTCCTAAACCGGTTTTTTACTGTTTCAATTTCTTTTTTCCCTGTTTCTTTTTTTATTTTCTCTCCTTTTTCTGTTTCTTCTTTTTTTTTCGTTTTTATTTCAAAAAATATTCGTGTTTCTTGAAAATTCTTCACATATTATTAAAAAAGTTTGCATCTACAAAAAATTGGGAGTTTCAAAAAATTCTCATTTTTCAGAAAATATTTGTCTTTCCAAAAATTGTTCACGTTTTCAAATTTCTTCCGTAGTTTCAGAAAATGTTTGGGTTTTAAAAAAACATTTTCTTTTTCCATATTTCTGTTTCTTTACTTCATGTTTTCTTTTTCGTTGTAATTCCTTTTTCTTCTCTTTCTTTTCTTGAGAATTTCAATTTTCTTTCAAAAATTCAAAAAGATGTTCAGAAGTTAAAAAATGTTCCTGTTATTATCTTTTGTTCACAAATTCAAAAAGCAATTCTCCATTTTTTATAAAAATGTTCGCATATTTAGAAAAAAAGTTCACCTTTCAAATATTCACGTTTTCAAATTTTGTTCAGGAGTTTCAAAAAATGTTCCTCTTTCAAATTTAATTCACAATTTAAAAAAATGTTCGTGTTTTCCAATTTTGTTTGCTATTTTCAAAATTTGTTTGCAAACTTAAAAGAAGTGTCTGTTTCTAATTTTGTTTGGGAGTTTCAAAAAATGTTCGCAAATTTTTCAAAATGTTTATATTTTCCAATTTTGTTCAGGAGTTTCCATTTTTTCCAATTTTTAAAAAATGTTCACGTATCCAAACTTTGTTTTGGAATTCGAAAAATGTTCATCTTCTTTTTTTCGTTTTTCTGCCTATTTTCTCCTGTTCCTTTTTCGTTATTTAAGAATATTTCACAGTTTTAAAAAATGTTTTGATTTCATAAAAAATGTTCATGTTTTCAATAAAGGTTCAAAAAAATTTAAAATGTTTTCATTTCCATATTTTGTTCTGAGTTTGAAAAAATGTTCTTGGTCCAAAAATTGTTCACCGATTCTATTTGCGTTTCCAAATTTTTGTTCAGAGTTTCAAAAAGTGCTCCCTTTAACAAAAAATTGTTCACATATTAAAAAATGTTCGTGATTTAAAAAAAAGTGTTCAGTTTATCAACAAATTGTTCACATATTCAAAAAATGTTCGACCTTTTTATTTAACTTCCCAAAATTGAAAAGTGTTCGCTTTTTTTTACAAAAATACCTTTTCAAAATAATGATCGCGTTCGGAATTTTAGAAAATGTTTGGATCTACATTACCTGTAGCTTCGCGCACCATACGAAACCAAGAAAACTTCACTATCCTGCTGGCTAGGCACACGCGAGAGCCCTAGTTCGATCCCTCCCCCGAGAAGTATTTTTTGGGATTTTTCACTGTATTATGCTAATGGGCCGGCCCAGATGGAGTCGTGCCTGTGCGTCCGCTCGGCAATTCGCCGCAGCGAGCGGCGCATAGGAACTCCCCGCTCCCGCTCCGACCCGGAGAAAACCGACTGTTCGGGAAGGCTAATCTATCAGCCCATACAGCGAAGATGTAGCCCGTCCGGGTGGAGAGAAAAGCCCAGCTCGAGTGCGCAAAGGCCTAGGTCGCGTCGGGGCGTCTAAAAAAAAGGTTGCGTCGGGGTGAGCAGGGCTTCCCACTAGAGACCTCTACGTTTTTCGTCAACGTCTAGTGATTATTAAAGTATTGTTAGAATAAATTTCCTTTCGTTTTTTTGGCGGTGCCATGAGATTAGAGAGTTTTTGGGCAGATCCGATTATTCAGATCTGATGAGTTTATGTTGTTGTGTCAAGCTTTTTTTGTTGATTTGATTCTTTGTGGAGGTGAAATCTTTCAACGACACCATATTGAAGATACAGTGATTCGACGGCCTGCACTTCTAGGGGATCATCCCTGGCTGTGACGCCCCCGATTCGACCGTACACTAATCATACACGCAAATGTGTATGATCAAGATCAGGGACTCACGGGTAGATATCACAACACAACTCTAGACACCAATAAAATAATACAAGCTTCATATTACAAGCCAGGGCTTCGAGGGCTCAATCAGGGACTCACGGGTAGATATCACAACACAACTCTAGACACCAATAAAATAATACAAGCTTCATATTACAAGCCAGGGCTTCGAGGGCTCGAATACAGAAGCTCAAATACACAAGAGTCAGCGGAAGCAATAATATCTGAGTACAGACATAAGTTAAACAAGACTGTCTTAAGAAGGCTAGCACAAAAGCAACAATGATCGAAGAGGCAAGGCCTCCTGCCTGGACCTCCTAACTACTCCTGGTTGTCGGCGGTCTCCACGTAGCAGTAGGCACCCTCCGGGTAGTAGTAGTAGTCGACTGGGGTGGCATCTGGCTCCTGGGATCCACCATTTGGTTGCAACAACCGGAAAGAAGAAAGAAGGGGGAAAAGGTGTTGGGTAACGTAGTAATTTCAAAAAAAAATCTTACGCACATGCAAGATCATGGTGATGCATAGCAACGAGAGGGGAGAGTGTAGTCCACATACCCTCGTAGACCGTAAGCGGAAGCGTTATGACAACGCGGTTGATGTAGTCGTACGTCTTCACGATCCGACCGATCCTAGTACCGAAAGTACGGCACCTCCGCGATCTGCACATGTTCGGCTCGGTGACGTCCCACGAACTCTCGATCTAGCTGAGTGTTGAGGGAGAGCTTCGTCAGCACGACGGCGTGATGACGGTGATGATGAAGCTACCGGCGCAGGGCTTCGCCTAAGCACTACAACTATATGACTGAGGTGGATTATGGTGGAGGGGGGCACCGCACACGGCTAAGAGATCAATGATCAACTTGTGTGTCTATGGGGTGCCCCCCTCCCCCCTATATAAAGGAGTGGAGGAGGGGAAGGCCCGGCCCTCTATGGCGCGCCCTGGAGGAGTCCTACTCCCACCGGGAGTAGAATCCCCCCCTTCCCTAGTTGGACTAGGAGAGAAGGAAGGGGGAGAGAGGGAGGAAGGAAAGGGGGGCGCCGCCCCCCTTCCTAGTCCAATTCGGACCAGAGGGGGAGGGGGCGCGCGGCCTGCCCTGGCTGCCTCTCTCTCTCCACTAAAGCCCATTAGGGCCCATATACTCCCCGGGGGGTTCAGGTAACCCCCCGGTACTCCGGTATATGCCCGAACTCTCTCGAAACCTTTCCGATGTCCAAACATAGTCATCCAATATATCGATCTTTATGTCTCGACCATTTCGAGACTCCTCGTCATGTCCGTGATCATATCCGGGACTCCGAACTACCTTCGGTACATCAAAACACATAAACTCATAATACCAATCGTCACCGAACGTTAAGCATGCGGACCCTACGGGTTCGAGAACTATGTAGACATGACCGAGACTCATCTCCGGTCAATAACCAATAGCGGAACCTGGATGCTCATATTGGCTCCCACATATTCTATGAAGATCTTATCGGTCAAACTGCATAACAACATACGTTGTTCCCTTTGTCATCGGTATGTTACTTGCCCGAGATTCGATTGTCGGTATCTCAATACCTAGTTCAATCTCGTTACCGGCAAGTATCTTTACTCGTTACGTAATGCATCATCCCGCAACTAACTCATTAGTCACATTGCTTGCAAGGCTTATAGTGATGTGCATTACCGAGAGGGCCCAGAGATACCTCTCCGACAACCGGAGTGACAAATCCTAATCTCGATCTATGCCAACTCAACAAACACCATCGGAGACACCCGTAGAGCACCTTTATAATCACCCAGTTACGTTGTGACGTTTGGTAGCACACAAAGTGTTCCTCCGGTATTAGGGAGTTGCATAATCTCATAGTCATAGGAACATGTATAAGTCATGAAGAAAGCAATAGCAACATACTAAACGATCAAGTGCTAAGCTAACGGAATGGGTCTTGTCCATCACATCATTCTCCTAATGATGTGATCCCATTCATCAAATGACAACACATATCTATGGTTAGGAAACATAACCATCTTTGATAAACGAGCTAGTCAAGTAGAGGCATACTAGGGACACTTTGTTTTGTCTATCACTACAAAAAAATACACTTCCGTGATGATACGTGTTTGTCACAGTAGGTCGCGTTTTTTGTCATGCATGTACATCCATGACGATTTTATGACAGAATCAAGATAGTCATACCTGTGCTGTCGTAGAAGTGTTCCATGACATTACCAAAATTATCATCACAGAAGTGTCCACTTCCATGACGATAAATCGCGCGTCACAGAAGTGCTTTCGTCAAGGGTGACCGACACGTGGCATCCACCGTAACGGAACGCTGTTAAGCTATCGGGTCGGGTTTTGGATCCGATAACCCGTTAACAGCCCCGACCAATGGGAAATTTCCACGTGTAAAATTCTTATTGGCCGGACGAAACACATGTCAGCTCGTCAGTGGGCCAGGATAGGCGCCACGTGCCACGGCCCACCACTGGCCCATTTAGCTTACAAAGCCGGCCCGTTTGACTTGGTCAAAAGTTAACGGGCTGGCCCATGAAAAGCCTGTTAACGGTCTCTTCGCAAATAGCCCATTTTACGGCCCGTTAACTCACGGCCCGTTAGGCCCTAAAGGAAATCGGCCCAACAACATCATGTGGGCCGTCGAATATAACACCAGCCCATTTCACTTTCGGCCCATGTATGGCCCACGACGTCTTTCGGCCCATATGAGGCCTTCCTATCTTTCGGCCCTTTACAGGCCCACGGTGACTCTAGCCCATAATGAACAGTAATTTTCTTTATACCGGTTAACGGCCCGTGATTTACATGGGCCGTTTCCAGCCCGTGTTAGCTTTCGACCTATTGACGGCCCATACGTTCTTGGGCTCCTTTTCGGCCCTCGATTACTTCCGGCCCGTTACTGGCCTGTTCCCCTAATGGGCCAAATTTGGCCCATGGCAAGAGTCAGCCCGTTACTGGCCTGTTCCCCTAATGGGCCAAATTCGGCCCATGGCAAGAGTCGGCGCGTTACTGGCCTGTTACCCTAATGGGCCAAGTTCGGCCCATGGCAAGAGTCGGCCCGTTTCTGGCATGTTAACCCGTTGCGCCGTTTCCAGCCCGTCCTATATTCTGGCCCATTAACGACCCGTTATGCCTGTGAAAGAATTAAGCCTTTGCTGTCCTACGGCCTGTTACCGTGCTGGGCCGATACCAATTACGCCCGATTATGGCCCATGTAGACCCATTTATCCGACGGCCCAAGGCCCACCGATTACAGGCCCATTTATCGACGACCCGTAGGAGACCCATGGATCCTACGGCCCGTATATGGCCCATGGTAGTTGCTGCCACTAGCAAACCAGGGAAAAAGAAGACTAGGAAATAAATAAGGCCGAAACTAACGCTAGGCTATTAAGGCGATTGCACAGATTACATCCACTCGGCATCAAAGATTGCCACCAGTGCAAATATAGGGAACACCCTACACTATACAAAAATGGCTTGCTATTTTCTTCAGCCGGTGGCTGCACGTTAAGAATAAATTTTGTATCGCACCAAAACAAATTACAACTATATAACAAAAGGAAGGTTGGCATAAAACTTAACAGTCTAGCAGATAAATGCACCACCAGAAGTTCAGAAACTCAGTTCATTTGACCTGACCGTTACGTTTTCATGCTGTATTGTCCGATGGAGCACCATAACCCTCGCCTTCATTTCCCCTAGGCTCCTGAACAACATAGCAAATGTCTGATAGTCTGGTTTCAAAACCATGCATATCTTGACGACATTGAGCAATGTTTCTCCTTGTTTCACAAAGGGTCTCTGTTAGGGAATGGACTCGTGTCTGGAGCGCAGATACACCATTGCTTTGAGCTTGCATATCTTGATCATGAGGTAGTTTGGACGATATTGCCTTAACAACCAACCCAGTATTACGCAGGAACGTGCTTTTGGCACTGTTAGTGGACAGGTACTGACCCACTGCAGCAAGAGCTGACATTGCGGTTATAGTTGCCTCGCCACCTTCAGAAGGTGGCGGTTCCACTATTTTTTCCATAGCTCGCTGAAAAGTTGAGGTTTTACATTAGTAGTACCAGAACAGAAGATATTAAGGAGGCAGCAAAACCAAACAAAATAGCTTTGGTCTATATACAGAACTTATTCTGGTGAACCCATGTAAAATATTAGTTGTATTTTATTGCAAAGTACATAATAAAACCAGGCTCCAAACATATGACCATGTACCATCGCTAATGTATTGTCTATTTCTTCACATTGTATTGAGGGCTAAGGATAAAGAGACGAAGTTTATAATACGGTAAGCATAGTATGACATCATTCATATCACAAAACAACTGAGAACAGACAAACAGGCAATTGTAACGTTGTGTGGGCAAGTCCGGCATGGAACTAGATTACGGGTCAAGATCAAAGGAACATCACTCCTCTCTTTTAAACCTTGTAAGGTGCAATGATACGCTAAGACAATTGTGTATAAAATTGAAAAGAGTAATAGACATTGGCTGCAAACCATGCAGTTCAAGGCACAAGTCAGAGTAAGTAGTAGCTAAAAGGCATGAGGATTAAGGACTTACAACAGCGGCTTTGACTGGTGTAGTCATGCCCTTCTTCTTGCTGGTGTGACAGTCCTTGAAGATTTCCACAGCATTTGGTTCAGGTACTTTTTGGTCCTTGGGGGCTTTCCTCTGCATTTCGAACAAGTCAATATAGATCTGATAATATGGTACAGCGAAAAGAGTGAAACATCAGCTAATTACAAGAGCCTCGCAGTGTGCAATATAGCTACGAGATCCTGTCGTCTGTTGGAATTTCACTTTCGTACGGTTGGCCTTGTTCTTTGAACAGTTCACCTACAAGAAGATAGATTTGTGTGGCACATGCGTAAATAGGACTTCAACATGTGATCTGATCACATATATATAATGTACCTGATACTTCGGATCAGACCAGTGTTTAACAAGGCCCCTCCAGTCTTCATCCGATATATTTTCCACTGGAGATGTTTGGGAAAGTTCACTGTTAGCCTTGCCTTCAAAGTGAGTTTTCCTCAAGTTATACCGATACTGTCGCAGAGCAGACTTGAAAACATGGGTGCAAGCTTGTCTGGTTGCATCATCTTGGGTATCCAACTTGAACCTCATCTGTTGAAATTATGGGAGTCTCATTATCAGCAACCTAGAAAGTATGGGACAGAGCAAGACGATATTACTAGTTTCCATACATAACCATACTTACAGATAAATGGTCGAGGAAGGTGTTGAACTGGGTTTCGTCTTTGTCATTCCTGTACTGAATCCATGTTGGGAGGATACGTACATGACACCTAACGGCAACCGCTGCCTCTGATACTAATTTGGCTGACTCTGTAGCATCCCGTGGCCTTTTTAAACCTGCCTCAAAACGGATCTCCATTCTTCCTCCTCTAGATTTAGTTAACCTATCGAGCATTATCCCTGATGTTTGTTTCCTCTTGCGCCTAGGTGCTAGTCCAACAACGAACATAGGAAGTGTTAGTGTACATCAAACTGTGAGACTACATATAAAGAAGCATGCAACTGTAACTTGACTCCAGCAACTACCTTCTTGTTGTTGAAGCTCACAAGGTTCATCTGATATTGCCAACTCGTCTTGTGTCAAGAGTGCTTGGGAAGTAGTGTCAGGTGGCAAGGGAGCTTGGGAACGTGCTGCTAGCTCAGTTGACGCACGAGTAAGTCGTGCAACTAGTAGTACTGTGGTAGGTGTTGCAAGAACTAGGGCTGTCTCTGCTTGTTTGGTGGCAGCTATTTGTTTTTGTTTGGCTTTTTTTGCAACTCGTGTAGCATGGGATGCCGTGTTTGTAGAATTTTCCGCTGGACTTTGACCTTCTATTGCACCATCAGTACCAGCAGAATCTGCAGGATTCATCCGCTTCTCATTCCCCGCCATTCTGTGTTTCTTCCTCTTTCTCTATGCCATGTTAAGTCAAGCCGACAAGAAAAGCGAATAACAATTTAGTTCTTCAGAACAAATTGATGCGTGATGCAGACGAACTGTACTTTGATGTTAGACAACCACATGATAGGAGGATGTAATATGTATGAAAAACAGGACGGAAGAGATAACCAGAACTATGATGTGTAAACTAAGAAGAAGACATTTCACCAAATTAGAAGCAATGCAATGGAAGGTAGACACCATATGAAAGATGCTACAAATATCGCTCTGCCAAGTTAACAGTGTCTCATCATAAATGGCGTTTAAACAAATGTGAAGCAGTACAAGAAATAAATCATATGCAAGATGCAAACAACATCACACTACCATGTTAGAGGTCTCTCGTCATTAGTGCCATTGCATATTCACAGCATTGCATATTCACAGCTTATGATGTGTAAACTAAGGAGAAGACATTTCAACAAATTAGAAGCAATGAAAGCTAGACACCATATGAAAGATGCAACGAATATCACTCTACCAAGTTAAAACTGTCTCATCATAAGTGCCATTTCAACAAATTAGTAGTACAAGCTAGAAAAGAATGTGAGATGTAACCTATATCACACTCTGAAGTCAAATGTGTCTTATGATAAGTGATTGTTGCAGGTTACACAACAGTAGTAATTTGATGTAAGAACATGGTGTGATAGACAGATATTGTATGTTCTAGAAACAGGAACACGTGTCTTATTCAAGTATAATGTGTAAAGTAAGCAGATGGAATTCAACAAAATTAGAAGCAATACAAGCTAGACATCACACATAACATGCAACCACATATAACAGTGCCAAGTTAGAGGGAGCACCGGTGATGCGGCACTAGGGGAGACGTGCTCATCATAAACACAACTTTGTTGAGTGTCTATGCATGTGTTGTCTTGGAAATCATCTTGGGGGTGTGGAGGAGTAGAAACTATAGAGGCCCTCTGTTCGGAAGGAGCACCTTTATCCGCTGCCTTGCTAACTTCCTTCCGCTTTATTGATTTTGAATTGTCAAGTAAAACCGACGAGAAAAAGCAATAAAATTCTCTCTTCAGAACTCATTCATGCATGATACTGACAATCACTACTTTGATGTAAGGCAAACACATGATACCAGGATGGAATATGTATGAAAAACAGGACGACATGGCATGTTCACAACTGTTTGTGTAAACTAAGCAGAAACCATTCCAGCAAATAAGAAGCAATGCAAGCTAGACACCACATGAAAGATGCAACCAATATGACTCTGCCAAGTTAAAAGCGTCCCATCATAAATGGAATTTCAACAAATTAGAAGCAGCGCATGCTATAAATCATATGAAAGATGCAACTAATATCGCACTGCATATACTAAAGGTGTCTCGTCATGTTGATTGATGCGGGATACAAAAAAACAATAGTTTTATGTAAGGACATGCTTAATAGACAGATGTACTATGTACTAAATACAGGAAGGCATGTCACATTAACAGGTATAATGTATAAGCTAAGCAGACTAGCACATGCAGCTTAACCAGATTGGAAGAATTACAATCTAGACACCATATGCAACATGCAACCACATATCACGCTGCCAAGTTAGAGCAAGCACCTGCGATGCTAGTGTAGGGGAAATGCTGTAATCAACTACAGAGCTACGTTCACTATCTTCATCTAGCATTTCTGTTTCTTGAGAATCATGTCGGGAGGCTGACGCTGCATTCTTTAAATGAGGAGTAGTCCCCTTGCCTGCCTGCCTCGTCATAAGTGATTGATGAGGGATACACAAGAACATTAGTTTGATGTAAGAACATGGTTAATACACAGATGTACTAGTATGTACCAAAAACAGAAAGGTATGTCATATTCAAAGGCATAATGTGTAAGCTAAGCAGATGCAATTTAACCAAATTGGAAGCAATACAAGCTAGACATCCGGCTGGAGTGGTGAGCATGATCATCTAGGACCTGAGAGCCTGGTGGGAGGTGGGCTGCTTCGCCACCATCGCAGCTTTTTAGTTGGCTTCCAGGTGATGCCTATCTTTGCTGGGCTTGTCACTGGCTCGGCCAGTGCCCTGACTAGCTATTTGTCTTCTGGTGCTCACGGGATGGTGGTTCATGTAAAAAAATATCTTTCCTTATCTTACCGACTTCGGCCTTTCGAATACAAGCTAGACACCATATGGAACATGCAACCACATATGACACCGCGAAGTTAAAGCAAGCACCTGGGATGGTGGTTCATTGCGAGCGAGGTCATCAACTCCAGAGCTATGTTTACCGTCTCCATCTGCTGACACTGCACCCTTTATAGCGCTGTAACGTGTCTTGCCTACCCGCATACGAAGCTGGAGCGACTTCTCTCTTTTATTTTTGGCTTCTCTCATGGCAGCAGAGTCTGAAATACCCTTGCATAAAAACACAATAGTGAGAGTAAGGGTGAAGTGTGTGCAGAACTAGTGCACTGTAAAAGTAGCAGACAACAGGTGGCTGAAAAATAAATGACAGGAGACATATGATAGCTCTACGACATTGCATGGCAAACAAAATTAGATTCTACTGCGTATGATTTTGTAATATATGAGCACAGGAAATGCAGGTACTCCTCCAGCACACCACCACATGTGGTCATATCTAAGATAACAGTCGACTGAAAATAAATAGGTTAGTCGATTTTTTTAATGAACCGTCCGATCTATAAGGAACGGGCAGATGGCCTTCGTCTACCTCCCGCCAGTCACTGTTGACGATCTTTCTCGAACCGCCAGCGACCACCGGCCCAGACCCCTGCCTCCGCCGCCCCGCCCTCCCATCGACCTCACACCGCCGCCGTGCTTGGCAGCGCCCCCAGGCCATCCCTTTAATCCCGGCCGACCTCCAGATCGGGCGCGAGTAGCTCTAGGCCGCACACGCCCCTAAGATAAACACCAAGGCGCTGCTTCCCCGGCGTAATAGACGTACTAGCGCCTGTTACGTCGGGGAATGCTTCCGTTAATTGGGAATCAACTGGCCAGAAATTGAAATTCAGGGGGGCGACGGACCTCTAGCTAAGGTGAAATAGTATATGAGGAGAAACCATGTGCATCGCGAGTTACTAGGAACATCTAGTATCAAGAAGAAGCGGTCAACTAGTGTCTTCTGTGGGATGAATACCGTGCAAGCAGAGACGTCAGATTTGCACGAATAAGGGAAGATGAGTACCTTTTTCGGTTGCCGGTGTGGTCACCTCCACATGTCGCGCCGATCTTCTTCTTTTTACCGGGGAAACCGATGTTCTGGAGGGTGCAGGCTTGGACGAACCCATGGCCAAATTGTTCGTGTTGCCGTGGCCGTATGTCAGCGGAGGGGAAGCAGATCCGAGGCGGCGAAGGACGGCGTAGCAGGAACAACTTCGGTGCGGTGGAGGGTGGCGAAGTTGGAGTGGCAGCGGTGAGGCGCACGACGGCGTGGTTGAACTGGCTCGGGTACGGACGGCTCAGCCTCGGCTTCAACTACTATCCGTGGAGGGCGTTGCGGTTGAGGTTGCGGTGGACGAAGACGTCGGGGTATCGGCTCCGGCGTGATGGAGGAGGGCGGCGGTTGATGGGTGGGATGGGGTGGCGGACGGAGGACGCCGGGGTTTCGCGGCTGGTGGAGAGGTAGTTTTGGCGCCCATGGAGTACGAATGGGGAATCGGACGGGTGGGGGGGGAACCATGTTTTGGTTTGGGACGCGCTTGTTTTTGGCTTTTTTGAACAGAAGATGGGACGCGCTTGTTTGAAATTTGGGGAAAGTACAAACTTTGCCCCCCTCTTAAATTTCGGACCTACTGCGGGTCGGGGGTAGGATGGTAATCCCAGGTGTCCCAAATAGTGGGCGGGAGCGATTTCGGCCGCGCGCATGTGTGCTTAGGCGGCCATTGTGTATGAATGTTTTTCGGATGCGGTTGCGTGGCGTCTAGATGAAGCTACAAACCTACCCCGGTTTAGACCTTTGGACGTCGGGCCGGTAGGTTTCACGGGTCGGAGTTATTAGAAAAGTAATTTCCTTGTACTACCAAACATTGGTCTCACGCGGTTTCGGGCGAGTAGAGGCTCTTTTGGCGCTTCGTTCGAAATTTTGAAACACAAGCATTCACGTTTAGAGTACTCTTGAACTATGAGGATTGACCTAAATAGACAACGTTATATTTGACCTTGTATGTTTGAAAACCTCATTAAATTATCCGCTTCTTTTTGAAATTTTGACACTTGAAAATCCTATAGCTACGATTATTTTGGAATGGAGGAGCTAAATTTGAATCTGTTTTGTACACGACTACATATGCTATTATGTACAAAATCAGAGCAAAGATTGGCGCCCCCATAATTTATGTATGGTTTACAAATGCCATGATATCAAATTCAAATAATTGAATGGACTTCATGTTGAATTCGATTTTTTTAAACCACCTTAAGTTGAATTCAAATGTATGCTAGTTCATAGGTAGCTATTTATAATGTCCATTGTGTAACTTTCGTATGTATAATGTGCTTTACACACACAACATGAACTATACTCACGTTTATATTCGATTGCTAAAGCGATGCATTGTCTGGAGTTCAAAATACTAACTATGTGGATCAATTGTGTCGAATAATAACATAGACATGCTCAAATTCGATAGAATCTAGATGTCTGATGGATCAATGACCGCTCCTTACGCGAATTGCAAATATCACGATCCCATACTAATATTTGGATACAATTTATATCTTTAATCAATGTGTAGAGCAGTCTTTTACGTGTAGTTTCACTCTCCATCGGTGGTCTCTCACACATGCTCACACACTCTCTCCCGAGGTGTCTTTCTCGCACACATGCTCTAGATATAACCCTCCCTCCCTCTCGTAACCATTTACAACTGTTTTCACTAACCTTTATCACAAGCACTCTTCCTCTCGCAAACATACACACGCACAATCCTCATCGACCCTTTCTATATACATGGACCTGCCTACGTGTCTCATGTACGCACATTATCTTTACGCCCGTCTCTCACGCATTGTCTCACACCTCTCTTCCTAATCGACGAGTACGATTCTAGCAGAGCATTCTGTAGGATGCCCCTTAAAGTTAGGTTGGATGAATAGTAATATCAGAGATAAAGGGGTTACCTTAGTCCGAGAACCTAGGGTTACAAATCCTAGCCGGCTTTGTCAGTGGACACAGAGTCCTTCACAATTCTGCTATCTTTGTCTTGTACGACTAGTCATCCATGGGTCTTCCTAAATGCGTCACGGGCCGACCAATGTGGCGCAGGACGGAACCGAACGAAGGGCCTCACCTCGACCCACCGGACCTCACGCGGTGACACTCCCTCTGCCCCCACGTCTCATTATCTTCTCACACCCACACAAACACCACACACACAAAAAATTTCTCCTGGTGCCTCTATTCCCTCCCCCCTTGCATATACACACTCAAGGGAATGGAATCTCTTGTCGTGACGTCATATTCGTCTCTCTCTCTAGACCACTCTCATTTCTCGTGCTATCTCTCCCACGCCCCCCCGTCGGCCCCTCTATCCATGCCTCTCTCGAATACGTAATACACACACTTACCTCTCTAGGCCCCGCCAAATGCATCAACTACACATTCACACATGTTACATCACGTACCCCATTGATCTAAAAAGCCCTCTCTTCACGTTTATTTCGCATACAACATTTCTTTTGAATAAAGTGTGGCCAAAAAATTATTTTAGAGTTTCTACATATATACAACATTACAAATTTATATGGCTGAGTACGAACGCTAATTTGCATTGCATGGTGCCCACAATGATATTTATTCCGCACTGTGAATTTGTATATTTTTATACTATATACAAAGTTAGTCATAATAAAGAGAAACGAAGAGCATCTCTCTCTCCATCGCATACCCCCCCTGTACGACCCTTTCACGTATGCACACAAAACTATCTCCAGGTCCTCTAAAAGTAAGCCCCCAGAAAATTCACGCATGTTTCATCTTTCTCTCGCGATATATGCAATGACGATCATTGTATTTGAAGCGAAAGCACGATACGTACATTGGACTTCAGAATCCACTCATTACGGTCACCATTTACGTTTAGTGGTTATTATACAGTCACGGGCTCACCGTACAACTCTGTATTTGCTCATGACATGACTAGTTGACCAGTTAAACGCTCCACGTGGCACCTCTAGTGTTGCATCACATTATCTCACTACTATCGTGCCCACCTGTCGACTTGTATCTACTCTACATCTACACTCTTATAAAATACATAAAATACACTCTTATAAAAAACAGAGTTGGTGATGATGGTGTGCCTGCCATCCTGCAATATAGGCCGTCCGATTTATATCTGACGGATAGGAAAGAAACTATGGCAATTTTGCAAAAAGGTACCCACACACCTCTCCACATTTGCAAATAAGGCCTTCCCTCGTTCATCCTTTTCTCTCGCAAGATAAACAAGTCATACAAATGCATCTTGATGTTACGTGCAACGCACGGGCATCTTGCTAGTAAGAATGAAAACAAACGACAAAAAAATATTTGGACGGTGGTTCGAAGTCATGACCGCGGGCACAGCGGACAAGGTGGCCTTGTATTGGTATGCTGAGCCGTCTGTTTTAACACACAGGAGCTGGTGTGGTGATTATATACACACGCACGCATGCACACGAACTGCATCCACGCAACACTCACACAAACACTTGCACCCACGCACGCACGCAACACTCACACGTACACATGCAGCCACGCACGCACGCACGCAACACTCACACGCACACACGCATGCATGCATGCACACACCAGTACACCACACGACCAACACACACTCTCACGCTCAAGTGCTCAACCTACACGTGCATGCGCACACATCAGGCCCTGACAGACACATACACAACCAGGTGATTCCCGCGCACGGGTTGGAGCCTTGTCGCGCCTGCGTAAATTTGTGTTTATCTGACCTTTTGTCTATGTGAAATAACAGGTGGGACCCACAAGGAACGTGGTCAATTTAACTAGTCAACATGGCGCCACGCAGACTATTTGGCCGGTCAACAGAGTGCAATCCGATGCTGAACGGTGAGCAAGTGACCGTATAATCACCGCAAAACGTATATAGTGACCGTAATCAGCTTATTCTAAAGTTCGGTGACCGTATTACGCTTTTCTCTCTGTAGGCCCTCCAAAACTACATCTCTACACGTTCTCGCATGTTACATCTAACAACTATGCAATACAGCACTACTACTACACTCTAACACAATAAATCATATGTGTTTTTAGTTTTACTAGATATCATATTGTTACTTATAATTATTCAGTTTGCATACATTAAAATTGCCTTTGAAATGTATGGCCAGTATCATCTACCGCGTAGGAAAAATCCCGCCCTTTCCTGTTTAATCGGGTTTGTATCGATGGATCGTGCGAAACAGCAAAACTATAGTACTATACAGTACTACAAGTGACAGTTCACTGGGCCGTCGTGTCGTCTACTCCTCTGTCGTAAGAGTGGAGCACTCGCTTTCATAAATCTTCTAGTCCCTTTCACCGGCATGTGGGACATCAAGCTACCGGGTCCACGTGCCATACCGGAATACAGTGCAGAGCAGCCGGGGTGAAGCACCCCAGTCATGGCGCCGGCGTAGTAATGAGCAATGAGGCGTCAAATCACAAAGCTGCACCTTTCCCGCAGTTAAGTTGGAGGGACGAAGCAACCATCACATCATTTCACTCGTTGCTGAATCCGCTTCTCCCTCGTCTTCTTGAACTTAACCACGTGTTGCTTCTGCCGTTGTTTTGCCTCATGTGGGACGCGGATCGGCTTGGTAAAGCACTGACACGTGGGACCGCATGTTAGCAAACCGCCAGGACAACGTCCTCCGTAAATAAGAAGCCTAATCCTAGACTTACAAAGGGCTACGTAGCTGCTACGTATACTTTCCATCTAGTCTATATATGCCCCCCTGATTTTCAGGTGGGGTGGGTCTAATCCTCTCCTTTAATCCAATCAAATAGTCCCACATCACATCAGTTCGTAACTTTACGTAAACCATTACGTGGATGTAGCATTGCTCAAATAAGAAACCTCCCCCGCCATCCGCGCGGCAAAGTCACCTCCTTTTTACTAATCTTGATTCTATAATTTTTTAGATCAATATAATTGAGATTTGTATAGATAGCACACAGGAGCAAAACCAAGTGGTACGGTTAAGGGCATCCACAATGTGTAGCCAAATGTGAAAATAGCTTTTGGCATCGTGGGAACCATTGTGGACGGTGTTGCCAAAGCCAAAAAGATGGAACCGAAGCTCCCTGATTGATTGATTGAAGGAATAGAAAAATGCAACGTCTCTCCTCTTTCTCCCATGCTTGGACGCATGTAGTACAGTATAGAGCACAGAGTCTACTCCCCTGTCCCTTCTATCACAAATCACAAAGCAGTGAGGCGTCAAATCACAAAAGCACGGACGAAGCAACCATCATTTCACTCTTCGCTGACTCCGCTTCTCCATCGTCTTCTTCGAGAAACCATCTCACCGCACTAGTACTCCTAGTAGTACTAGTAAAGGACTTCCTGGATGCAAATAAGGCGGTTGTCTCGGCTTGCAGGCGGCACTTGCGAGCGACTTACCGTGGTCTCCCTCAATGGTGTTCTCCGTCGAACGCACTTCGCCAAACCACCAAAAAAAGATATCATCGACGTCACCGCAATGGGGAAGGAAGTCAAATATAGTTACTACCTCCATTTTTTTGTACACAAGGCCAGTATATCAAAATTACAATTTGCAAAGGGCCACTAACACTAATCGAGGCAAAATTGATGGGGTTAGCAACCAAGGACATTAATATCCCCTGCATGCATGCGGAAGTGAGAAGGTTGGTTTGCATGGTGCTGCATTAATCAAGCGATGAGGAGTGAGATGGTTAGCTCTTTGGTCTTTGGAGAAAAAAATACGCATTAATTGACACGTCAAACGAGGATTTGTATCGATTAAATCCCGTGAAGGAAAACCCCGCCTTTCTTTTTTAACACTAGTACTCCTAGTACGTACGTACTTATCCTGTTTGGGTCTAGGCCTTGCATTGCCAAACTTCGCCACACATTTTTGCCAAGCTTGCCTAAAGTTTTCAAAATGAGAAGGAGGTACACTTGCGCACGGCTGTCGCAGTCGCACCGCACCCTCACACGGTCGCTCCTGCACGCCGCGGTCGCACCACACCCTCACACAGTCGCTCCTGCACGCCGCAAACCCGACCAAGGGAACGCACCCTCACTCACACGTGCTGTCACATGTGAACAAACCAAACTCAGCCATCCTATCGCTGACACATAATTTTCGTTCATAGAGTATGTTTATCCAACCGCATGTTGGGGAGTATCCGTACGGCCCGTGCGGTGGTCTGTTGGGGAAGAAGAAGAGGTGAGGAAGAAGGAAAGAAGGGTTAGGAGACGTAGGATATTCATCCAACCGCCTGAAATGGTAGACTGACCCAAGTCAGGCGACTTGCATAACAAATATATGTTTTTACACAACAAAAGATCCATAAAAACAACAACATAAAGAAAAACTATCACTGCTCGCGGAAAGAGACGGCCTCGTCATCTTTGGCTGCCGGCGCGAACCATCCGTCGCTGCCGACGTGTGTCTCCGCACCGTGGTTGTCCTCGGCCTCCAGCTACTCGTTCAAGCGGAGCGTGCGGGCGCTCTGCACGGACGAGAGCACAACCCGGTTCAAGTCGAGGACATCCGGTTCCGCCTGCAGGAGGGCCTCGATGGCAGCGGCATCCGCGCGCTCCGCGTTGAGTCGAGCCTCCGCCGCCCGGTTCAAGTCCAGGACGTCCGGTTCCGCCTGCAGGAGGGCGTTGATGAGAGCGGCATCCGCGCGCTCTGCGTCGAGTCGAGCCTCTGCCGCCCGGTTCAAGTCCAGGACGTCCGGTTCCGCCTGCAGGAGGGCCTCGATGGCAGCGGCATCCGCGCGCTCTGCCTCAAGTTGAGCCTCCGCCGCCCGGTTCACATCCACGACATCCGGTTCCGCCTGCAGGAGAGCCTCGATGGCAGCGGCATGCGCGCGCTCCGCGTCGAGTTGAGCCTCTGCCTCCCGGTCCTCCTTTATTATCGCCATGTTGAACCGCTGGTCCGCCTGCACCATGGGGGACTCGGACGCCGGCACGAAGTCGACGTCCATCGTCTCATACCCATCGGGGGCCTTCTGCACCGCGACCTCCGCCATGAACATTGGATCGGTTTCCTCCTCCTCGTAGCTTGGCTCCAGAGAACTCGGGGATTGGCCCGCCGCAAAGCGAGCTTGGGAACGGAGGTCTGTGGCGCCGACCGCCGCCGCGATTTCTGCACGGCGCTCCGGCGTCAGCATCTTGTAGTAAGTGATCTTGCGGCGCACCATGGCTTTCCGGCGAACTAGGGGACGCTTGATGCGGGCTAGGGGATCGAAAGGTGGGGGAATGGGCTGGAGATTTGGTGTGGTTTTAGGGCAGTGGCTGGCGTAGGCCGAGCAGTGAAGGTTCTGGTGTGAATAGTGGTTCCGGTGACGACCGGTCAATCGGTTTTGACTGTAGCCATGACCGCAGCTGACTACCCTGGCACACCAAAACCCTCGTCCCTCGCAGCGTCGCGCGGTGCGTTCCCAGCCGGCGCCAGCTGCTCACATTCATGTCGTCTGTTCGTATGTCGTCGTTAAGAGGCTTGGTGCCCGAGGAACCAACTCCGGCGACTTAATGACGCACCCGGACGCTTGGCCTCACCGGAATGCGCAACTTAAAGTGGCAACGCCCAGCTAACCTCCACACCATAGCGCATCGTCCTCCTACCTGGCACCACATCCGCCATGACCGCAAGTGTGAATGCTCTGCGGGAGAGCTTGTCTTCGGGGATGAAGCTCGAGGTCACCGCCCTCGCTCAAGTCGCCTCTCGCGACGCAATAGCGTTGTAGCCGGACGCGGACGCGACCGCACAAGCGGTGGCCATGCTGGCGGCCGACGACGGGAGCACCGTCAGCCACGCGTCCTACTTGCCGCCGTCCAACGTCCGGCACCGCCGAGGTCGGGGACTCCTCCGAGGATGAGTAGGGCATGGGAGGCGGCAGGGCATGGTGTGCCAACTGGCCGGTCCGTATCCCGTGTTCTACGCTTCCTCGCCGGAGACCGCACCTTCACTTCACGGGTCTTGAACCCCGCCCCCGTACATAGAGATCGCAGATGGAGGACATCGGTCGCCGCCGTAGAATAGGTTTAGGGTCGGGTTTCTTTTATTTTTCTGTCCTATAAAAGTTCGAAATGTAATGAAAATCTGCCGTGTTTGCATTAATCTCGGCCGTTGTATATGAACTTTCACAATAATATACATATTGTAGGAGTACTAGCAAGATGCCCGTGCGTTGCACGGAAGATCAAGATCTTGTGGGAGAAAAGGATGAACGAGGGAAAGCCTTATCTGCAAATGTGGAGAGGAGTGCGGGTAAATTGTCATAGTTTCCTTCCTATCCGTTAGATATAGATCGGACGGCCTATATTGCAGGATGACAGGCACACCATCATCACCAACTCTGCTTTTTATTGAACCGAGACAAATCTAACATGCGAAGTAAAATAAACACATATGGTCTATACATACACAAATTATCTTAGGCACTCCAATAGTACGTCCACTACACATTCACGCATTTCACATCTTTCTACATCTACAAGAACCTATGAAAGGGTTAACGTAAATTGCCTCTCTCTCTCCTCCCTTGATTTTCATGGTGGTGGGCCCCTCCCTTCCCCCAATCTACAATCAACAGCTCACACGTTTCACATTACGTTAATTACGTAACTGGGATTACGTAGGTGTAGCATTACTCGTCCTAAAAAACCCAACTAAGCCAACCTCCCAGCATATCACGCAGGAAAAGACCCGACCGCGCCGTTTTAGTCGGGATTACCGGATTACTAGTAGTAGTATCGATGGACCGCGCGAAGCAACAATTTTTTTTGAGGGGGCGAAGCACCTAGTTTTAAAGGAAAAAAGGCGGTACACTCACAACACTCCTGTCGCGGTCGCATTGCACCCCACACACGTTCGGTCCTGCACACGGCTCACGCAAACGGAACGCGCTTCGGCTTGCCTCTTCACTGACACGTGGGACAACACTTGGAGAAACCGACCATGCGCCAAACTCCCCCCGCCCACCGTGCGAAAATCCCCCCCCACACACCCAAAAATTCCCCCCAAATCTGATTCAACCGCCCTTCGGCCAACTAGCCAATAATATTCCCCAAACCCCCTCCCCCCTGTCCCCCTCCACTCCATTCGCTCTGCCAAAGCCGCCCTCCCCGCCGCGCCGATACGTCGGCGCCGCGGTTCGGCGATCCTCTCGCTCCCACAGTACGCTCTCGTAGACTGTCGTCTTCTAGCTGCGCCGCCACCTCTGGCTACGTTCTTGTGGAGGCGCACGACGGTCAGCGCCGCCACCGCTGGCGACGTTCGTGTGGAGACGCACGGCGGTCAGCTTCTCCCACGATACACGCATTCTAGACTGAGGCCCCGTTCATGTCGGTGTAGCGCTGAATGTTAGCTGATAGACGCTATTAATCTCACTGTTTGCCTAAGTAGTTTACTGTCAATATGCTCTGCTTAAGAAGCTTCCTTGCCCTGTTCTGCACTCAATCTGCTTAGCTGAGATGGCATGCCAAGGCCGATTAGTTGCTAAAATATCCTGCCATATATTTATTGTGACTTTGATTGCCATGGTCTAGTAGCCAATCTGTTAGGTGAAATAGCTCTACACCGTTTTATACTCGATCTTTGTTGCTGCGATGGCCTTCGATAGTTCGATGGCTGTGTGCTCGGCCTCATTGACTGCTGAAACAGCCTACCATAATTTGGCACTCAAATCTGTTTGCTGAATTAGCTTTACATATATTTCGTTACTTAGATCTGCTCGTCCAAATATCTTGCCATAGCTTTAGACATCGACCTAGGTATTTTTTTCTGGACTTCATAAAAAAACATATATGTTTTTCCTGTGATATCTAGTAGAAGAACTAATTTGTATGTCTAACAGATGGACAAGACTTGGATAAGTTCTTCTCGAAGATTCTCCGCTGCATATGTCGAGGGGGTTGAAAACTTCATGAACTTTATCAGAGCTGAGTACGGTGGTCCGAAATCAGATGTGCTCTGCCCGTGTAGCAGTTGTATGAATTCAGTTACAAGACCCCAGTCAACTGTGCAAAATCATCTACACTTGTATGGGATGTCGGTCACATATACTAGGTGGGTTAATCATGGTGAAGCTGTGAACGTCAATGTTATTGACTACGTGGAAGCAGCAGATCACCATCTTGATCTGCCTGATGCTCAGGTGGAAGAGGAGGAGGAGGTGGTGGTGGCGGAGCCAGTGAGTTTGACCAACATTGAAACAATGCTACGAAATGCTCGTGCATTCCGTGAACTTTCACCTACAGAAGAAAAAGGTGGGCCCACATGTTGGAACAATGCAACGTTGTTGTCACCCCAGGAAATAAGCTGTCAGTATTCTCAGCTATGGTCACCTTTCTTCAGGTGAAGACATCTGAGCGGATGACCAACAAATCATTCGATGCGATGTTGGCTGCTTTCCGCAAATCTTTCCCAGATGCGTCTGAGCTGCCACACACCTATAGTAAAATGAATAATTTCCTTCGTGGAGTTGGAATTGGATATGATATGATCCATGCACTACAAAAAAATACACTTCCGTGATGATACGTGTTTGTCACAGTAGGTCGCGTTTTCTGTCATGCATGTACATCCATGACAAATTTATGACAGAATCAAGATAGTCATACCTGTGCTGTCGTAGAAGTGTTCCATGACATTGCCAAAATTATCATCACGGAAGTGTCCACTTCCATGACGATAAATCGCGCGTCACAGAAGTGCTTTCGTCAAGGGTGACCGACACGTGGCATCCACCGTAACGGAACGCCGTTAAGCTATCGGGTCGGGTTTTGGATCCGATAACCCGTTAACAGCCCCGACCAATGGGGATTTTCCACGTGTAAAATCATCATTGGCTGGAGGAAACACGTGTCGGCTCATCGTTGGGACAGATGTCATCCACTCGTTGGACGGAAGGCGCCTATGATACGTCGACACGTGGCACGGCCCAACAAAGGCCCATTCCTGTGAAAAGGCCGGCCCGTTTGACTTGGTCAAAAGGTGGCGGGCCGGCCCATGGAAAGCCTGTTAACGGCCTGTTCGCATATAGCCCATTTACAGCCCGCTAACCCAAGGCCCGTTACGCCCTATCCGAATTAGGCCCAGTAGCGTCATCTGGGCCATCCAATATGATTCCAGCTCGTTTTCACTTCTGGCCCATGTATGGCCCAGGACATCTTTCGGCCCATATGAGGCCCTATGTAACTCTTGGCCTATTAACGGCCCGTGGTGAAACTGGCCCGTAATGAACAGTGTATCACTTTACACCCATTAATGGCCCATGGTGAAACTGGCCCGTAATGAACAGTATATCACTTTATACCCATTAACGGCCCGTGGTGAAACTGGCCCGTAATGAACAGTGTATCACTTTATACCCATTAACGGCCCGTTATTCCGTTGGGCTGTTTCCAGCCCATGTTATCTTTCGGCCTTCTCAGAGCCCATTTATTCTTGGGCTCATTTCCAGCATTCGTTTACTTACGGCCCGTTACTGTCATTTTCTGCTTACGGCCATAATGCGGCCTGTTATTGGCCCATGTTTGGCCAATCGATCATACGGCCCGTATAAGGCCCATTGATGATACGACCCGTAGAAGGCCCATTGTTTCTACGGCCCGTAGAAGGCCTACTGTTTCTACGGCCCGTAGAAGGCCCACTATTTCTACGGCCCGTAGGAGGCCCAGTGTCACTACAGTAAATATTAGCCCATGGTTATTGTGGCCTAGTTTTAAAAAATAGGTTATTGCAGCCACTAGCAAACCGCGGAAAAAGAACTGCACTGACTACAAGCTAACAAATAAACAAGACTACAAGGAAATAAATAAGCAAGCAACTTATGCTAGGCTATCACGGCTATTACACATATTACATCCACTGGGCATCAAAGTTCGCCACCAGTGCAAATATAGGGAACAAAGCAGCATATAAACACCGCAGCAAAACAAGTCCAGAACTGAAACCACTTCAGAAGAGTTCAAGAAACAATATCCTGGGTACCCATAATGCTGGCAAGATGCTTAGCAAGCTTATTAACTTTCTCTTGTTTGGCACTTAAATCCTCTAGCGCTTGCTGTTGCACAAGAAAGTATACATCTGAATTCTGCAGGGACTTCCTCAGTCCTTCAGCTTCTTGCCGCAGCACAGCTGACTGATGCCTTTCAGCTTGTAGCTGAGACTGAAGAAGCCGAAGTGATTCAGGCAGCGAGTTCGAAGAGCTTGTGTCTAACATCCCAAATTTTCAATTTGGAATGTTATACACTAGATCATCATTGCATAGCATATTTTATTGCATTTTGGCTAATCCTAGAAATCCTAAGCAGCTCAAGGACCCTCGGAGATGTTGGGGAACGTAGCAGAAATTCAAAATTTTCTACGCATCACCAAGATCAATTATGGAGTAATCTAGCAACGAGGGGAAGGGGAGTGCATCTACATACCATTGTAGATCGCGATGCGGAAGCGTTGCAAGAACGCGGATGAGGGAGTCGTACTCGTAGCGATTCAGATCGCGGTTGATTCCGATCTAAGCACCGAAGAACGGTGCCTCCGCGTTCAACACACGTGCAGCCCGGTGACGTCTCCCACGCCTTGATCCAGCAAGGAGAGAGGGAGAGGTTGGGGAAGACTCCGTCCAGCAGCAGCACGGCGGCGTGGTGGTGGTGGAGGAGCGTGGCAATCCTGCAGGGCTTCGCCAAGCACCGCGGGATAGGAGGAGGAAGAGGAGTAGGGCTGCGCCATGAGAGAGAGGTTCTCGTGTGTTTGCAGCCCCAAATACCTCAAGTATATATAGGGGAAGGGGAGGGGCTGCGCCCCCATCTAGGGTTCCCTCCCCAGGGGTGGCGGCACCCCCCAAACCCATCTAGGGTGCGGCCAAGGGGAAGAGAGGGGGGGCGCCACTAGGGTGGGCCTTAAGGCCCATCTGGACCTAGGGTTTGCCCCCTCCCACTCTCCCTGCGCCTTGGGCCTTGGTGGGGGGCGCACCAGCCCACCTGGAGCTGGTCCCCTCCCACACTTGGCCCACGCAGCCTTCTGGGGCTGGTGGCCCCACCTGGTGGACCCCCGGGACCCTCCCGGTGGTCCCGGTACATTACCGATAGCACCCGAAACTTTTCCGGTGACCAAAACAGGACTTCCCATATATAAATCTTTACCTCCGGACCATTCCGGAACTCCTCGTGACGTCCGGGATCTCATCCGAGACTCCGAACAACATTCAGTAACCACGTATATCTATTCCCTATAACCCTAGCGTCATCGAACCTTAAGCGTGTAGACCCTACGGGTTCGGGAACCATGCAGACATGACCGAGACGTTCTCCGGTCAATAACCAACAGCGGGATCTGGATACCCATGTTGGCTCCCACATGTTCCACGATGATCTCATCGGATGAACCACGATGTCGGGGATTCAATCAATCCCGTATACAATTCCCTTTGTCTATCGGTATGTTACTTGCCCGAGATTCGATCGTCGGTATCCCGATACCTTGTTCAATCTCGTTACCGGCAAGTCTCTTTACTCGTTCCGTAACTCACATCATCCCGTGGTCAACTCCTTGGTCACATTGTGCACATTATGATGATGTCCTACCGAGTGGGCCCAGAGATACCTCTCCGTTTACACGGAGTGACAAATCCCAGTCTCGATTCGTGCCAACCCAACAAACACTTTCGGAGATACCTGTAGTGCACCTTTATAGCCACCCAGTTACGTTGTGACGTTTGGTACACCCAAAGCATTCCTACGGTATCCGGGAGTTGCACAATCTCATGGTCTAAGGAAATGATACTTGACATTAGAAAAGCTCTGAGCAAACGAACTACACGATCTTGTGCTAGGCTTAGGATTGGGTCTTGTCCATCACATCATTCTCCTAATGATGTGATCACGTTATCAACGACATCCAATGTCCATGGTCAGGAAACCGTAACCATCTATTGATCAACGAGCTAGTCAACTAGAGGATTACTAGGGACATGGTGTTGTCTATGTATCCACACATGTATCTGAGTTTCCTATCAATACAATTCTAGCATGGATAATAAACGATTATCATGAACAAGGAAATATAATAATAACCAATTTATTATTGCCTCTAGGGCATATTTCCAAAAGTCTCCCACTTGCACTAGAGTCAATAATCTAGTTCTCATCACCATGTGATTGACACTCACAGGTCACATCACCATGTGACCAACATCTAAAGAGTTTACTAGAGTCAACAATCTAGTTCACATCACTATGTGATTAACACTCAATGAGTTCCGGTTTGATCATGTTATGCTTGTGAGAGAGGTTATTAGTCAACGGGTCTGAACCTTTCAGATCCGTGTGTGCTTTACGAATATCTATGTCATCTTGTGGATGCTACCACGCGCTACTTGGAGCCATTTCAAATAACCGCTCTACTATACGAATCCGGTTTACTACTCAGAGTCATCCGGATTAGTGTCAAAGTTTGCATCGACGTAACCCTTTACGACGAACTCCTTTTCACCTCCATAATCGAGAAAATTCCTTAGTCCACTAGATACTAAGGATAAGTTTGACCGCTGTCATGTGATCCATTCCCGGATCACTATTGTACCCCTTGACCAACTCATGGCAAGGCACACTTCATGTGCGGTACACAGCATAGCATACTATAGAGCCTACGTCTAAAGCATAGGGGACGACCTTCGTCCTTTCTCTCTCTTCTGCTGTGGTCAGGTCTTGAGTCTTACTCAATACTCACACCTTGTAACACAGCCAAGAACTCCTTCTTTGCTGATCTATTTTGAACTCTTTCAAAATCATGTCAAGGTGTGCGTTCTTTGAAGGTATCATCGGGCGTCTTGATCTATCTCCATGTATCTTGATGCCCAATATGTAAGCAGCTTTATCCAGGTCTTCCTTTGAAAAACACCTTTCAAACAACCCTTTATGCTTTCCAGAATTTTTTTACATCATTTCGGATCAACAATATGTCATTCACATATACTTATCAGAAATGTTGTAGTGCTCCCACTCACTTCTTTGGAAATACAAGTTTCTCATAAACTTCGTATAAACCCAAAATCTTTGATCATCTCATCAAAGCGTACATTCCAACTCCGAGATGCTTACTCCAGTCCTTAGAAGGATTGCTGGAGCTTTGCACACTTGTTAGCATCTTTCAGGATTGACAAAAACCTTCTGGTTGTATCACATACAACCTTTCCTCAAGAAAATCTTCGAGGAAACAATGTTTTGACATCCTATCTGCAAGACTGCTAATACAATTCCAACAGACTCTTAGCATTGCTACGAGTGAGAAAGTCTCATCGTAGTCAACTCCATGAACTTGTCGGAAAACATCTTAACGACAAGCCGAGCTTTCTTAATGGTGACACTTACCATTATTGTCTGTCTTCCTTTTAAATCCATCTGCACCCAACAGCCTTACGACCATCAAGTACATGGATCCTCTCTCGGATTTTATGGCCTCGAGCCATTCGTCGGAATATGGGCCCACCATCGCTTCTCCACAGCTCGTAGGTTCATTGTTGTCTAGCAACATGACTTCCAAGACAGGATCACGTACCACTCTAAAGTAGTACGCATCCTCGTCGTCCTACGAGGTTTGGTAGTGACTTGATCCGAAGTTTCATGATCACTATCATGAGCTTCCACTTCAATTGGTATAGGTGCCACAGGAACAACTTCCTGTGCCCTGCTACACACTAGTTGAAGTGACGGTTCAATAACCTTATCAAGTCTCCACCATCCTCCCACTCAATTCTTTCGAGAGAAACTTTTCCTCGAGAAAGGAACCGTTTCTAGAAGCAATTACTTTTGCTTCCAGATCTGAAATAGGAGGTATACCCAACTGTTTTGGGTATTCTATGAAGATGCATTTATCCGCTTTGGGTTCGAGCTTATCAGCCTGAAACTTTTTCACATAAGCATCGCAGCCCCAAACTTTTAAGAAACGACAACTTAGGTTTCTCTAAACGGTGTCGTCTCAACGGAATTGCGTGGTGCCCTATTTAAAGTGAATGCGGTTGTCTCTAATGCCTAACCCATAAACGATAGTGGTAATTCGATAAGAGACATCATGGTATGTACCATATCCAATAGGGTGCAGTTATGATGTTCGGACACACCATCACACAGTGGTGTTCCAGGCGGTATTTATTGTGAAACACTTTCCACAATGTCTTAACTGTGTGCCAAACTCGTAACTCAGATACTCATCTCTATGATTATATCACAGAGATTTTATCCTCTTGTCACGATGATCTTCAACTTCACTCTGAAATTACTTGAACCTTTCAATAATTCAGACTTGTGTTTCATCAAGTAAATATTATCAGCATCTACTCGAATCATCTGTGAAGTAAGAACATATCGATATCCACTGCGTGCCTCAGCACTCATTGGACTGCATACATCAAAATGTATTACTTCCAATAAGTTGCTCTCTTGTTCCATCTTATTGAAAATGAGGCCTTTTAGTCATCTTGCCCATGTGGTATGATTTGCATGTCTCAAGTGATTCAAAATCAAGTGAGTCCAAACGATCCATCTGCATGGAGTTTCTTCATACCAATAGACATGGTTCGCATGTCTCAATCTTTTCAAAAACGAGTGAGTCCAAAGATCCATCTACATGGAGCTTCTTCATGCGTTTTATCCCAATATGACTCAAATAGCAGTGCCACAAGTATGTGGTACTATCATTACTTTTGGCATGAACATGTGTATCACTACGATCGAGATTCATTTTAGGTGCAAGACCATTGAAGGTATTATTCAAATAAACAGAGTAACCATTATTCTCCTTAAATGAATAACCGTATTGCGATAAACATAATTCAATCATGTTTATGCTCAACGCAAACACCAATCTCGATGGTAGAGGGAGCATGCGATGCTTGATCACATCAACCTTGGAAACACTTCCAACACATATCGCCATCTCACCTTTAGCTAGTCTCCGTTTATTCCGCAGCTTTTATTTCGAGTTACTAACACTTAGCAACCGAACCGGCATCTAATACCCTGGTGCTGCTAGGAGTACTAGTAAAGTACACATTCATATAATGTATATCCAATATACTTCTGTCGACCTTGCCTGCCTTCTCATCTACCAAGTATCTAGGGTAGTTTTGCTTCAGTGACCGTTCCCCTCATTACAGAAGCACTTAGTCTCGGGTTTGGGTTCGACCTTGGGATTCTTCACTAGAGCAGCAAATGATTTGCCGTTTCATGAAGTATCCCTTTTGCCCTTGCCCTTCTAGAAACTAGTGGTTTTACTAACCATCAACGATTGATGCTCCTTCTTGATTTCTACTTTCGCGGTGTCAAACATCGCGAGTTGCTCAAGGATCATCATCTATCCCTGATATGTTATAGTTCATCACGAAGCTCTAATAGCTTGGTGGCTGTGACTATGGAGAACCATCACTATCTCATCTGGAAGATTAACTCCCACTCGATTCAAGTGATTGTAGTACTCAGACAATCTGAGCACATGCTCAACGATTGAGCTTTTCTCCCTTAGTTTGCAGGCTTAAGAAACTTGTCAGAGGTCTCATACCTCTTGACGTGGGCACTAGTCTGAAATTTCAATTTCAGTCTTCGGAACATCTCATATGTTCTTCGACGTTTCAAAAACGTCTTTGGTGCCACAATTCTAAACCGTTAGCATTACGCACTGAACTATCACGTAGTCATCAAAACGTGTATGTCAGATGTTTTGCAACATCTACATACGACGCTGAGGTTCAGCACACCGAGCGGTGCATTAAGGACATAAGCCTTCTGTGCAGCAATGAGGACAGTCCTCAGTTCACGGACCCAGTCCGCATAATTGCTACTATCAACTTTCAACTAAATTTTCTCTAGGAACATATCTTAAACAGTATAACTAAAGCGTAAGCTATGACATAATTTGCAAAGACCTTTTGACTATGTTCATGATAATGAAGTTCATCTGATTATTGAACTCCCACTCAGATAGACATCCCTCTAGTCATCTAAGTGATACATGATCCGGGTCAAACTAGGCCGTGTCCGATCATCACGTGAGACGGACTAGTCATCATCGGTGAACATCTCCATGTTGATCGCATCTACTATACGACTCATGTTCGACCTTTCGATCTCTTGTGTTCCGAGGCCATGTCTGTACATGCTAGGCTCGTCAAGTCAACCTAAGTGTTTTGCATGTGTTCCGAGGCCATGTCTGTACATGCTAAGCTCGTCAACACCCGTTGTATTCGAACGTTAGAATCTATCACACCCAATCATCACGTGGTGCTTCGAAACAATGAACCTTCGCAACGGTGCACAGTTAGGGGGAACACGTTTCTTGAAATTTTAGTGAGGGATCATCTTATTTATGCTACCGTCGTTCTAAGCAAATAAGATGTAAACATGATAAACATCACATGCAAATCATAAAGTGACGTGATATGGCCAATATCATCTTGCACCTTTTGATCTCCATCTTCGAGGCGCGGCATGATCACCTTCGTCACCGGCATGACACCATGATCTCCATCATCATGATCTCCATCATCGTGTCTTCATGAAGTTGTCTCGCCAACTATTACTTCTACTACTATGGCTAACGGTTAGCAATAAAGTAAAGTAATTACATGGCGTTATTCATTGACACGCAGGTCATACAATAAATTAAGACAACTCCTATGGCTCCTGCCGGTTGTCATACTCATCGACATGCAAGTCGTGATTCCTATTACAAGAATATGATCAATCTCATACATCACATATATCATTCATCACATCTTCTGGCCATATCACATCACAAGGCACGTGCTACAAAAACAAGTTAGACGTCCTCTAATTGTTGTTGCAAGTTTTTACGTGGCTTGTATAGGTTTCTAGCAAGAACGTTTCTTACCTACGTAAGACCACAACGTGATATGCCAATTTCTATTTACCCTTCATAAGGACCCTTTTCATTGAATCCGTTCCGACTAAAGTGGGAGAGACAGACACCCGCTAGCCACCTTATGCAACTAGTGCATGTCAGTCGGTGGAACCTGTCTCACGTAAGCGTACGTGTAAGGTCGGTCCGGGCCGCTTCATACCACAATACCGCCGAAACAAGATAAGACTAGTAGCGGCAAGAAGAATTGGCAACATCTACGCCCACAACTGCTTTGTGTTCTACTCGTGCATAGAAACTACGCATAGACCTAGCTCATGATGCCACTGTTGGGGAACGTAGCAGAAATTCAAAATTTTCTACGCATCACCAAGATCAATCTATGGAGTAATCTAGCAACGAGGGGAAGGGGAGTGCATCCACATACCATTATAGATCGCGATGCGGAAGCGTTGCAAGAACGCGGATGAGGGAGTCGTACTCGTAGCGATTCAGATCGCGGTTGATTCCGATCTAAGCACCGAAGAACGGTGCCTCCGCGTTCAACACACGTGCAGCCCGGTGACGTCTCCCACGCCTTGATCCAGCAAGGAGAGAGGGAGAGGTTGGGGAAGACTCCGTCCAGCAGTAGCACGACGGCGTGCTGGTGGTGGAGGAGCGTGGCAATCCTGCAGGGCTTCGCCAAGCACCGCGGGATAGGAGGAGGAAGAGGAGTAGGGCTGCGCCATGAGAGAGAGGTTCTCGTGTGTTTGCAGCCCCAAATACCTCAAGTATATATAGGGGAAGGGGAGGGGCTGCGCCCCCATCTAGGGTTCCCTCCCCAGGGGTGGCGGCAGCCCCCAAACCCATCTAGGGTGCGGCCAAGGGGAAGAGAGGGGGGGGGGGGGCGCCACTAGGGTGGGCCTTAAGGCCCATCTGGACCTAGGGTTTGCCCCCTCCCACTCTCCCTGCGCCTTGGGCCTTGGTGGGGGGGGGGGGGCGCACCAGCCCACCTGGAGCTGGTCCCCTCCCACACTTGGCCCACGCAGCCTTCTGGGGCTGGTGGCCCCACCTGGTGGACCCCCGGGACCCTCCCGGTGGTCCCGGTACATTACCGATAGCACCCGAAACTTTTCCGGTGACCAAAACAGGACTTCCCATATATAAATCTTTACCTCCAGACCATTCCGGAACTCCTCGTGACGTCTGGGATCTCATCCGGGACTCCGAACAACATTCGGTAACCACGTATATCTATTCCCTATAACCCTAGCATCATCGAACCTTAAGCGTGTAGACCCTACGGGTTCGGGAACCATGCAGACATGACCGAGATGTTCTCCGGTCAATAACCAACAGCGGGATCTGGATACCCATGTTGGCTCCCACATGTTCCACGATGATCTCATCGGATGAACCACGATGTCGGGGATTCAATCAATCCCGTATACAATTCCCTTTGTCTATCGGTATGTTACTTGCCCGAGATTCGATCGTCGGTATCCCGATACCTTGTTCAATCTCGTTACCGGCAAGTCTCTTTACTCGTTCCGTAACTCACATCATCCCGTGGTCAACTCCTTGGTCACATTGTGCACATTATGATGATGTCCTACCGAGTGGGCCCAGAGATACCTCTCCGTTTACACGGAGTGACAAATCCCAGTCTCGATTCGTGCCAACCCAACAGACACTTTCGGAGATACCTGTAGTGCACCTTTATAGCCACCCAGTTACGTTGTGACGTTTGGTACACCCAAAGCATTCCTACGGTATCCGGGAGTTGCACAATCTCATGGTCTAAGGAAATGATACTTGACATTAGAAAAGCTCTGAGCAAACGAACTACACGATCTTGTGCTAGGCTTAGGATTGGGTCTTGTCCATCACATCATTCTCCTAATGATGTGATCACGTTATCAACGACATCCAATGTCCATGGTCAGGAAACCGTAACCATCTATTGATCAACGAGCTAGTCAACTAGAGGATTACTAGGGACATGGTGTTGTCTATGTATCCACACATGTATCTGAGTTTCCTATCAATACAATTCTAGCATGGATAATAAACGATTATCATGAACAAGGAAATATAATAATAACCAATTTATTATTGCCCCTAGGGCATATTTCCAACAGGGGAGAGTTGGGGATTTCCCGGTTTTCATATTTGATTTTCATCAAATTATGAAACGAGGATTTTGGTTTTAATTATTTTTCACTCCGAAAAATATTTCATATAAAAGTATATGAGAGGAGAAAATATGACTTCTCCAAAATAATTGAAATATTGGAGGAAAAATATTAAAATCAAATATTCGATTTTTTTGGATTTTATTGCATTTTATTTGCAATAGAAAAATTTGCATGTTTTCAAAATTGCATTTTAGGGCCAAGAAAATGTTCATCGCGCTCTAATTATTTTAATTAGACGGTGAAATTTGTTTTGGCATTTTTAGATTTTTATTTATTTTTCTAGGATTTATTTTAGTTCGGCGTATTTTAAAAAAAAAATCGCCCGCGGACCGAACTGGGCCGAAGGCCCAGCCGGCCCACCTGCTGCACCGCCTCGCCCGAATCGTGGCCGAGCCGGACTCCCGCCGGAGTCCGGGACGACGCCGCCGCCGCCGCCCGGGGTCGCCTCCTTCTCCAAGTCGGACACCCCCCGAACCTATAAGTACCCCGCCCCGCCACCTCGTTCCCCACCCCGAACCCCGCCGCCCGCGCCACCAACCGCCGCCGCCGTCGCCGAACGCCGCCGCCCGCCGCCCGAACGCCGCCGCCCGACGCCTCCCGTCGACCCCGCCGCCACCCGCCGCCCGGACCCGCAGCCCCGCCGCCCCACGCCGCCTCCCGAACCCCGCCGGAGCCGCCCGACCCCGCCGGACCCGAGGTAGCCGTTGCGCCGGTTTTCGCCGGAAAACCATGCAGTTTTTTAGAAACCCCGGTTTATTTCTTTTTTATAGATCGATTTGGTTTTCTTTTGGTTTAGTCTTTTTAGCGAGCGTTTGCTCATTCGTTTGTTTTAACGAACGCGTTCATCGTTTAGTTACAGTTAACGAATGTTCGTTCGATAAACTGTTCGTCAGTTTTTCTTTTTCTCGGATTTTTCCGCGATTATTCCAGATCGCGATTTCTGATCCGATTTTCGTTCTAGTATAACTTTTCGCTCGTTTATCGGAATCAGGCGATTCAAGCGCCTAGAATTTCGTCTCGAAATTCTATTTCCGTTTAACCAACTCAAACAAGTTTTTGCTACTGTAAAATTTGACTTAGATCCAGATTAGTAAATGAAGCTTGTTTCTTTCGCCGTTTGACTTTCGTTGCTTCGTTTGATTTGATTCTTTTTGCAAACCGGAGTTCTTAAGTTGAACTTTCTGGTTAGATCTTTTATTTGAGTTTTACTTGTGCATTAGATGAGTGCTTATTGTATGCTTGTTTGTTTGCGATAGAGTACCCGGAGTGCGCCGCTTGCTACTTCGAATCTCTAGGTTTCACGGATCATCAGCAAGGCAAGTAACACTTTGATCATACCTCTTTACTACCCAGTTTTATTGCATTAGACCAATCCTCAAACATTGCATGATTAGGATCTGATTAAATTGTGGGTATCGGGAAGTAGATGAGGTAGTACCTATTACCTGTTTTGTTATCAAACCTTTGGGAGTTACTTCTACGTTTGCTCATATTGCTATGCTATGCTAGTAGACATGGATTGGGTTTGAGAGATCTTTCCATGACAGTTGTGAGATTGTTAATTAATGGTTAAACTTAAGGTGGCAACTTAAACTCACATCTGGGTGGATTGGGGCACCTGGAGAATCCAGTGTTGCCTGTATTTTTGGAAATCCTGGGGTTCCGTGTGATTATCCTATGGTCCGCCACCCAGGCTCAAAGGGATCATAAGATTATTCATGCTAGAAACTTCCGTGTGCAGCCACAAGCTATTATGGGCTCTAGCATAGTTGAGTAGGTTTCATGACCTCTTCCAGTGGTAGGCTAGCAGATGTAGGGGATGTAGGTTGGTACTGTCTACCCGGGGTTAGAGTTAATGCTTCTGAAAGACTGTGTCTCGGTCATCCGTTTCTCAAACACCATGTAGTGCGAGAATCCCAACGGGGGAGATCGAGTCTTGTGGGGAAAAGTGCACAAACCTCTTCAGAGTGTACAAACTAATCATGGTTAGCCGTGTCCCCGGTTAAGGACATCTTGAGTATCTAGTACTTGGATTATCACGTGGATCTCATCACCATGTTACTTAATTTAATTTGATTGGGTTAATCACGTTCTTAATTGGGATTGAGATGCTGTCAACCATATCAATGTTCAACAACCACCATGATAGTTAAATAAAATTTATTCCTTTGCAGTAGGGAACAATTGGCTGTTTGCAAAACTGTAACCATAGAGCTTTCCACCAGCCAAATATGCATGTAGTATAGCCTTATTCTGTTCATTACTCTCTATGTGTTACATTGCCAGCATATTCCATGTGCTGACCCATTTTCGGGCTGCAACGTTTCATGTTGCAGACTTTTCAGACGACGAGTAAGGTGCCTTAGGTCGTGGTCTTATACTCAGTGATGCCGTTGGAGTTGATGGACTCACTTATCTTCCAAGTCTTCCGCTGTCATCGTTTTTAGATGGCCTTAAGCCATATTTATCATACTTAGTTCTCTTTTGAGACACTCGATGTAATAAGTGTGTGATTGCTACTCTGTTATAAATCCTTCGAGTACTGTGCGTGTCAGCATTACTGATCCAGGGATGACACTGGTGCACAGTAGATCAGACTGTTTGAGGTCTGGTCGCTACATTGTGCCAACGGTACTGGCCAGTAACTCAAACACTACATCAACGCAGGACTGTGGGGTTTTCTCACTGTCTACAAGATCGTTTTTATCACCTTTCTTGGAGACCAACAGGGTTGTCTCACTATCTTGAACCTTATCTGCATTACTTTCTCTACCATTGCATAGTGGGGTGCTCTTCTCCAATATTCTGTTTGCATACTACAAGAGAAACAAGCAGACACATCACAGGTTTAGCTTGTAGTATACGAAACTCATTTTGGTAAACCGGTTCAGTAGTAAGGTGGACATGATAACAGCATGAAACAAACATATATCTATGTACTATGGTCACTGTATTGTCCATATCATTCTAGTTTATGTTCCCTAATCAAGATAGAGACACAGTTCAACTCATATATTTTTAAGACACAACAGCATAGACAGAATATAAGTGTGAGAAACTACACAGCATTGTCAGCACTTGTAATATGCATCACATGAGAACATAACTGTTTATACAACTTAAACTGAAATCAACATAGAGCAAGAAGTTAGAACAGCAATCCAGTTAAAGAAATAGGTTTAAAACATACCTGTTGTGCCATTGGAGTTTCAATTGGATCCTTCAAATTCGAAAGTAGTTGGTATGAGTAAATACAGTGATGCAACAGCAAAGGAGTATGGACCATAGCTACGGAATCTGACCTGAGAACAGTTGCTCTTCTGCTTTAAACATGGAGTTTGGGTTAGCTGTGGTGGTCTTCGTGCTTTGGGCACTGCAGTAGCTTTACAAACTGCTCGTGTGGGGGTACTCTGTGGTGGACATGGTGCTTTGTCAACTATAAGTGGGTTACTATCCGCTGGGGTTGCGGTTAGATGGGTTGTAGCTGGTTCTCTGCCCAACGGTGTAAGTGTGCAATCTGGAAGAGTCTCGATTATGTGTGGTGGGGCTAGTTTGTGGGCCAGTACAACCATGGTTCTATCTGCATCGACGGGTAGTACTGTCTTTTGTGAAGAACGGGTTTTTGCTCCCTTAGATACTGCCATCACCCCCTCCAATTCAAATGGCTGATAAACAAGAAAAGAAATTGAACGTACAGACATTGTATGATAGACATATGTGGTAATTCACATATATGTTGTCTAACCAAACAGGACAGCATGACACAATTTCACATATATGATGCCTAACTAAACAGGATAGCATGACACAGTTTCAGATATATGATGGATAACTTAACAGGATATAATGGCATAATTCAACATATGATGAGTACCTAAACAGGATGACATGACAAAACTATATGATGTCTTTCTAAAATAGGTTGGGATGAAATAATTCACATACATGTTGTCTAAGTATACAGGATGGCATGATATAATTGACATAATTGATTCATATACTAAGCAGCTGGCACTCGCATGTATGATCTCTAAACTAAGCGGATAGAATTCAATATTGTGCATATGATGTCTAAACTAAGCAATGCAAGACACCATATGCATCATATGAGAAATATAAACATTGCAACTTAGAGCATACACCTCAGGTGGGATATATGATTGGTCATCTGTCTCTGAATCCTTCTCTGAGGAGCTCCCTGTAACCATCGAGATATATGCTTCAACAGGTACCATTGCCTGCTCTGAAGACCTTGTTTTCACTCCAGATTTTTCCATAACCGGCTCAAATGGATGATACACATGAAGAGTAGTTCAATATACACAGATTGTCGACAAATGGAATACGTAATGAAAAAAAGATGGCATGAGATAATTCACATATATGATGCCTGGCTCCATGGCGGTGCATAATTCACATATATGATAACTGGCTGAAAAACATGGCATTGCATAATTCACATATCTGATATAGAAAGCAAACAAGAGGCATTCACACAAAGCATGTCTAATCTAAGCAGATGGCATGGCAATGCAAGACACCATATGCATGATATGAGCAATATAACCCAGCCAAGTTAGAGCATGCACCTCGGGGGGGGATACGACTGGCCATCTCTCTCTGAATCCTCCTCTGAGGAGCTATCTGTAACCAGCAAGAAATCTGCATCGACAGGTAGCACTGCCTGCTCAGAAGACCTTGTTTTCACTCTAGATTTTCCCATGACCGACTCAAATGGCTAATGCACAGGAAGAGTAGATGAATGTATAAACATTGTTGACAAATGGAATACATTATGGAAAAAAATATATGCCACAATACAAGTCACATATACGATGACTGGCTAAACAGGATGGCGTTGCATGCTGCACGTATATGATGCCTGGCTAAAGAAGATGGCATTGCATAATTCCCATATACTCCCTCCGTTCCTAAATATTTGTCTTTTTAGAGATTTCAAATGGACTACCACATACGGATGTATATAGACATATTTTTGAGTGTAGATTCACTCATTTTGTTCCGTATGTAGTCACTTGTTGAAATCTCTAAAAAGACAAATATTTAGGAATGGTGGGAGTATGATATAGAAACCAAACAGGTGGCATTCACACAAAGCAAATCTAAACTAAGCTGATGACATATAAGATGTATAATGTAAGCAATGCAAGGCGCCATATGCATGATATGACCAACATCAGCATGCCAGGTTAGAGCAAACACCTCAGGTGGTAAACAGGCGTGGTCGGCTCCTTCTGAATCTCCATCTGAACAGTTATCTTCCTCTGGAATACAATCTGGAAATGCAGGAGGGGGGGCCAGTTCGCCCACCATGGAGCGGCGTCTGCATGACATTATATTCGCACGCAACGGTCTTCTCTTTTTCTCTACATGTTCAGTACGATTGTGTACAATATCTGACATGCATAATAAAAAAAAGTTAGATTTTGTAAGGCCTAAGGGGTGCATGCAAAAATCAAGACTGATGGTAGCAAACGAGTGGATGGATCCAAAACTAATGATAACAGGTAGATTATAGCTTCAGTTTAAAAAGATAGACAATGGATCATCTATTGTTTGTTGCCCACCCAACATGAACCACATAGAAGACCCCAGATGAACCAGATAGTAGACAGATACTATTCGTTGCTGGCTCGATATGAGACCCATGGGCAATTCAAAACTCAAGATTGAACGATAAAGTAGCAGGTAATAATAACCGATGTATAACGTAAGCAAACACGAAAGACTGCGACCTCTCTTCCGGAACTGTGTAGTCCTCAGGTTCATCTGCTCAGTCGATGATGGTAATGCAGTTGGCGTGGCTGCCGGCAACGGGGAAGATGATCTGAGGCGGCGAAAGGAAGTCTGCAGGGGGATCTCTGATGCAGTGAACGCTTCTGTCAATGGTGCACCTCAGGTGGGGTGGATGACGGCACGGCAGGAGCAGGACATAACACACAGAGTTTCTTTGACGCCTATCTAAAAATGAAGTAAATCTATAAGGGCTCCTTAGAATTGGAGGATTCTATAAACGCAGGGATAGGAAAAACACAGGAATAGGATAGGAATGCATGTGCAAAACAGAGCATTTGGAAACATAGGATTTCAGTCAACCTGGGTGTTTGGCTCACATGAATTGGAAGAACAGAGGAATGGAGAAACAAACTGATGCGATGAGTGTACAACCTCTTTGGCATAGCCTTGTGGACCTCAGCATCATTGGGTTGGACGTGGAGGATGGTGATGATGCTGGTGTGACTGTCGGAGGCGGGGAAGAAGATCCGAGGCCTCTGGAAACGGCGCCGAGGGTACTGCTCCGCTGTGATGGATGGTTCCGTCGTTGGAGCAGCTTCGCTAAGGTGTACGGCGACGAGGCTGAAGCATGACAAGACAGACAACGTTAATCTGAAGTGGGACCCTAATACCATCTGCAATAGATGATGTAAAATACATCACCAAAAAGTGCTAGATGTAAAACGCATCAGCCGCGCCACGGCCGCTCCGACAGATGCTGTAAGTACTGTTCACTTTGAACTTAACTGAAGAAAATGAACTTCACAGTCGAAACTGAATTTTACTGTCGAAACTGATTGAACTAGTAACAGAGCATTGCAATAGATGTTTAGGGCGTCCGAGCACTAGTAGCAGAGAAGCAGTGATCTAAATCAGCAGACGCTCGAGCAGGGAATGCACTAGCAGAGAGCAAGTCGTGCAGTAGCACCGCGAGCGAGTGCTAAAGCAGCAACTCCTGTAGCTGCCGGAGGTCGTGCAGCAGCAGCAGCAGCGCAAGCGAGAGCAAGAGCAGAACAGCAGCACGAATGAAAGCAGGAGTAGTGCAGCAGCGCGACCGACAGCAAGAATAGAGCCGCAGCGCGAGCGAGAGCCGGAGCAGCTGCAGCTAGTGCCGTTGTGGAAGTCGCCGCCGAGGAAGCAACGACATGGGGGAGAGACGCCGTGGATGATGTGGCCGGCGACGGCGCCGTCGATGGAGACACGCCATGTCTGCTCGGTATCGAGCACCGGCAGCCCCGTGAGATCGAATAAAAGATAAAATGCAGCGGTGAGTGCAGAACCTCCTTGGTGGCGCCTAGTTGGCCTCGGCTTCATCAGAGGAATTGGTGAGGGTGCTGTGGTTCCGGTGGGGCAGGTCAAGACAGCGCCGTGGGGATAGAGGTGGCGCGATAGATGAGGCGAACGTCGGGGAAGCTCCTTGGAGGTGGAGGACGGGGCGGCTGATCCGGCGGGACGACGAGATCGACAACGGATCCTCATCCGGTGCGGTGGATGAGGGACGGCGAGCTGTTGCGGTGGACGACGTAGTCGGGGAAGAGTCTCCGGCTGGGCGGCGGTCGGGAGGCCGACGGAGGAGCGTGGGGTTTCGCGGGTTTTGGCGGCCTCGATGTATGAATGGGGGGGGGGGCGAAGGGGGAGGGGGGAGCCAAGCTTAGGGACGCGCTTGTCCGAAATGTAGGGTAAGTTACCAGCGTACCCCCACCGGTTTTGACACCGCGACATGGAGCTTCATTTCCGGCTGAGGGGTAGAAGGGGGATTTCGCGTGTCTGGGCTGCGGGAGCGATTTCGGATGAGGAGGGAGTTCTCGCGCGCGTCCAAATTTCGGGATAACAAGGCGCGGCGCGGGTTGAAGAAGCAGGAGTTTCAAAGCAGGTGAGACAAAAGATACTCGAGCTTGAAAATTTCGGGATAACAAGGTGCGGATTCCTTGTTCGGCAGAGCAAACTTAACGTGTAAAAAAACAATTCATACAAGACACAAGAGAGTCATGTCCCCTTTTACTATATTGCTATAGATGCCATTGAAAAAACTACAAGAAAAATGTAAAAAAAATCGGGAGAACAAGATTACCCTGCACAGTACCAAATCGATTCGCACTTCCCTCAACAACAACAAAAAACAAATCAGTTCCCACCAAAGAAAGAGTAATGTCCCTTTTTATATGATTACAGATGCCATGATCTCGAATTTCAATTTTTGAATCCACGTTATGTTGAATTCGAATATATCGTTAGGTGACCTTGCGGTTTATACTTGATGTAGTCGTACATTTTGATCTTCCATCATATATGAACATTTTACTCCACCATGTGAACATATATATTGTCGTCTACCATATGGACTAAATTTGAATCAATTTTCCTTATTTGAATATGATTGTTGTCAAGTTATACAATAATTTAAATATTATCTTGATAACAAAAAACATACATATAGCAGTAATCATATTTCACTATGAACTACATGTACCATACGGTCTCCAATTCAAATATTTGTATCCATTTTATGTTGAATTCAAATCATAGTACATTATTGGTCTAGGTAGCGAGATGTTTGGGATAATCAAAACCCTGTTTTCATACATATAATTTTTGGCTGAATTGGGACAAGTTTTGGTATAAGCCTCTTGCAAAACCGGAGATTCTCTCAACAAGCCTCGTGGTTCCGAGAGGGAACGTGTCACCTTTGTGTGCGAAACGATATACGCTGCCTCCCCCCTGATTTTATTTACTGAGGCAACATAGAACTATATGAGTGCCCTGTTAAATTTTGGAATTATTTCGGGTTCATTTGGCCTTTTTATACATTAATTGAGTTTCTGGACTTTTAATGTGCATAATATAAATATGAATTGCATGCACATGCTCCGGTGCACCAAAGTGGGTTGAAAAATCCCATGTGTGTCCTTGGTTGAATTTCTAGGTCCCATGGAAGAAATGAGAATGAAATTCAAACATCTGAGCGTCATGACTCGGCCAAGAACATCGAGAAACTTTGATTTTAAATTCATGTAAATCCAAAACTCGCCTGGAAATCATGAAACTTGGCATGGTGTCATGTCATGGCACTAACATGTTGTGGTAAAAAATTGGGCCGATTTGGAAGCTCGTGGTTCTAAGAGGGAACGTGCCACCTTTGAGTGTGAAACAATATACGCTGCCCCCCTTGAGTTTCTTAACAAAGGCAACATAGAACTACATTAGTGCCCTGTTAAATTTTGGAATTATTCCGGGTTCGTTTGTCAGTTTTTATACATTAATTGAGTTTCTGGTCATTTAATGTGCATAAGTCAAATTTGAACTACAAGCACATGCTCTCGTGCACCAAAGTTGGTTGAAAAATCACATTTGTGTCCTCGGGTGAATTTCTAGGTCCCATGCAAGAAATGAGAATAAAATTAAAACATCTAGGCATCGTGGCTCGGCCGAGAACATTGAGAAACTTGGTTTTAAAATTCTTGTAAATCCAAAACACGTCTGAAAATCATGAAACTTGGCATGGATGTTATGTCATGGTACTACCATGTTGTGGTAAAAAAATTGGCCGAATAGGAACAGATTTTGGTATAAGCTTCTTGCAAACCGAAGCTTCTCTCAAGAAGGCTCGTGGTTCCGAGAGGGAACGTGCCACCTTTGAGTGCGAAACGATATACGTTGTCCCCCTTGAGTTTATTTACAAAGGCAACATAGAACTACATGAGTGCCCTGTTAAATTTTGGAATTATTCCGGCTTCGTTTGGCCTTATTTACACATTAATTGAGTTTTTGGTCATTTAATGTGCATAATTCAAATTTGAACTACAAGCACATGCTCCCGTGCACCAAAGTTGGTTGAAAAATCACATTTGTGTCCTCGGGTGAATTTCTACGCCCTCCTTCCATCTATATAGGTCCTAATGCGTTTTTTGAGGCTAACTTTGACCAAACGTTAGAGCAATAATATATGACATGCAACTTACACAAAGCATACCTTCAAATTTGTATGTCAAAGGAGCTTCCAATAATACCTTCTATATTTTGACAAATGGAAGGCATGTATTGTGGAACGGAGGGAGTGCTTGTCATCAAAATGGATAAAAGGGACGTATCTAGAACTAAAATACGTCTACATACATCTCCTTTTATCCATTTTGATGACAAGTAGTACTTCTTACCAAAAGGAACTTTATATCCAACAGACACAAAATATCCGTTCGACTGTTGGAAATTACTGATCTGATGTCGAAGTAATTGCTGCATCGCCACCAAAACCCACCATTTCTTAAGCTAAAGTAGACCAAGGTAATCCCTATATTAGCATATTACTAAGATAAACAGAAGGCACTGTAGAAACATTTAGGATGTGAGCTTGTCAATCTGAATGTGGAGGGACACAAGCTTAGCCCCGGCCAGCAGCTTGGGCGGAACTGTCAAGAAGGTCAGCTCCTGCACGTCGACGTCGTCGGGATCCTTGCTGCTTGTCACCTCCATTTCCACCTTGACGGCGTCGGTCGTGCCTCTGGGCTCCCCCGGCGGGCCGTTCGCCCACAGCTTGGCCACGTAGTGCGGTAGTGGGGACGCCCCCGCTCTGATGCAGACGACCAACACGGCGATAGGCGCGCCGATGTCGAGCACGCCGCCGACCAAGAAAAACGCGCGGCGGTCCTCCTCCGCGAACAGCAAGAGCCGTGGCTCCGACAGTGGCACTTGCAGCTGGAGCACCTTGCCGTACTGGATCCTGTGCACGGGCATGGGATGCGCGGTGCTGATGTGGTGGTAGAGCGCCGGCGGCGGGCCTTCGTAGCCGCAGACGGGCACGGGGCATTTGCAGGGTGCGAGCGGACACACGCTCTGGTGATCGGCGAGCTTGTGGTAAGTGACGTAGAGCCCACAGCCTTCGTGCGGGCACTCCACCCTCACCGACGAAAGGACGGAGTCCACTGCCGTGTTCCGCACGTCGAAGCCACCGCCGCGCTCGCACTTCTGGCACTGCCGCTGGTTCCCGGGGCGCTCGACGCGGCAATCCGTGCAGGCCAGGTGCCCTCCCTTGCACTGCAGAAATCAATCGAACAACACATCAATCAAGAAACCTGCACCTTGCTCAATCAGCCGAACGGACGAGGTGTATTCGAACCTCATACACTGGAGGCGTCAAGGGGCGGAGGCACAAGGGGCAGTGGAGCACGGTGAGGTCCATCGAGACCTTAGAGAGCTCCATCGTCGGGTCTTGTTCGGTCTGCATGATCTCGCCCTCCTCGTGCACAACCATCTCTTGACTTGGGCCGGGGTATTACAAAGCTTTACCGTCACATATTTTATACTACTTCAAGGTGCATTAAATCAACACATGCAAGTATCAAAAGGAGAGTCACGGCATGCATGCATGCGTTGTAATTAATGCATCGGTAAACGCAAATTATTGAAATATATCGAGTGCAGTGCTTTGATGTGTCGCGTCAACTCGTACATCAATGAGAAGTTTGATTATCCTCTCCCTCGCGGACTTAACTGCACCTGCCTTTGACTATATGACAGGTTGGCCACACACCTGTCGGGCCCACCTGTCATACACGCAAAGGCAGGAGCGTCCCTCCCTCGCCCATGAGCGTGGTGGCTGGCAAGACTAGGAGAAGCTTTCTCTACACGCTCTCCCTCCCGCACGCGGTGGACATGCAGCAGTTCAATCGGTGTCAGATGGCCAGAAGCGTACTGTAGTACTCCTCCAGTGCAGTAGTACTCCATCATTGTTCGACTTCCCGAAGAGGCGAAGAGCCAAGTGCAGCCCGGACGCTCGTGTGGCAGTTTCATGTGTAGAGTAGTCTAGGATAGCGTGTACCGTGCCTGTAAGCTTAAAATCGTTGGGGTCGGCTCCATGCTATGTGGCCGTCTTGAAGTTTTTAAAAAATAATTAAAATAGTCTTTTGGCCCTACCTGACACCCTGGTGATTGTAGTTTGCACGCTCATCTGGTCAAGACAGGAATATATATTTTAATTTGTTTTTTTCGAAAAGGGGGGACTCCCCGGCCTCTGCATCAGAACGATGCATACAGCCACATATATTTTAATTTGTGGTGGGTAAATGTTAGAGGTTGCAGCAAATATATTGTGCACTGCGGGTCTTTCAGCCAAGTTTAGAGGCAAGCATGTGGGGCCAGTGCTATGATGTGTCGCGTCAACTCGTACAATGAGGAGAAGCTTGATTTTACTACACGCCTTCTCCCTCACCCATGCGCGCGGTTGCTCGCAGACGAGGATAGGCTTTTGCTTAGTAGTACTTCTACAACAAGCTATCCGTCCCGCTCGCGGTGGACGGACATGCAGCAGTGGATTCAACACTACAGAAGCAGTAGTAGTAACATCATTGTTCGTCTTCTCGAAGAGGCGAAGAGCCAAGCGCAAACCGAACGTTGCAGTTGCGAACATTGGAACACGCATATAGCCAGGCTCTTGCATGAGACAAAATTGCTATGTGAGCCCACTATTGTACTAGTACGTACAACTACTTGCTAGTATAGCCCTGTAAACCAGAAAGGAGTATTTGCCCTTCTAGAGATTTCAACAAGTGACTAGACTACACCGAGACAGAGTACATATGGAGCAAAATGAGTGAATCTGCACCGTAAATAAATACGTACTAGTTCTATCGTTTTCCTCTCCGAGGTGCACAATATTGAGTATACTGACTAGTCTCTTTTTGACATGCATTTACGTTTTTTTACACAGTACAGACGCAAGCGCTCATATACACGCGCATACACTCACCCCTATGAACGCACACATGCACGGCACTATCATCTTGAAATTTACGAAGTCACCATAGGCACCTCGTCGTCGACGGGTCCATAGGTGCTTGAATGCCAAGGAGGGAGAGGGTAGCGGTCCCCGAGACGTTGAACGGTCAATGATGCATCCTCAATTACATGCAGAGGGAATTAATTGGAGAAGCAGAATAGAGCCAGCACGATGTGAATGCAACACAGTTTGGACTCTCATATAATAAAGGCGCCCCACCACTCCAATCCATCTACTCCCAAGTCTCTGCGCAACACTGCTCACTCCAATCCAAGACCAAGTGACCAGAAGCCACAAGCACCTATGGAGGCGATGGACGCGAGCGGCAGTCGACTGTGCCAAATCATCCAAGGCGCCGGCCTGCGGCCCTGCACCGCGCAGCGTTTCCAGACGGTGCTGGCGACCGCAGGCATCGTAGCCCTCGCCGACGCACGACATGATGGTCAACTCCATCCGCAAGTTCACCATCGTCAAGAAGCGCACGGACGACCTTGCCATACTGCTCCAGCCCGCGCGCCCAGGCTCCTCATTGCCTGCCACCCTCATCGGCCTCCATGGTGATGAACTCTTTCAAGCCCTGGTGGCCCTGCAGGTGCCGGAGGTCGCGACGAAGAATGTGCACCTCGAGGTCGCGCTCGCCGCGCAGCGCCTCGCCATGCAAGAAACCGTCGACCTGCACATCCACGTCTACGAGGAAATCGTCTACATAGGCCACTACAAGCAAGGACAGAAAGACGTTGGCCTTCTTCCAATGGCTGGAATCTTTGGACGCCATTGTTCAGAAGCACGTCGACCTGGCCACGAAAGCCGCTGCTACTTAGGCGCCGTTCGGTGGGCCGGCGCCCTGAGTCGAGGAGGTGGACGTCGTCGATGGATGCATCTCTTCTTGCCTCCTGTAACCAGCACTGCATCGCCTCGTGGCCTTAATGTTTTATTAGTATAGTACTCCCTCCATTCCCAAATATAAGTCTTTCTAAAGATTCCAGCAAGTGACTACTACATACGGAGCAAAATGAGTGAATCTACACTCTAAACTATGTCTACATACATCTGTATGTTGTATTCCATTTGAAATAGTATCTAAAAAGGCTTATATTTATGAACGGAGGGAGTATATGGCATTTTTATTCCAGTCGTAACGTTTTCACTGTGAGGTGGGGCCGCAGTTGAGCAAACCCACCCCGCCCACCGGGCGTCGGCCAAGTTTAGAATTAGAAGAGAGAAACGAGGGAGGAGAGCTAGCTGTAACATGGACGCTGTTGTCAGATGGGACTCGTGTTTATAGAATACGAGTATTGAGCACTCGTGCCTCTTTTTTTTTGAGGGAAAAATTAGTCGTATGTCTAGTACCACTAGTTGGGTGCGTGCGACCTATAGCTGTCATCACTTTAGGTCTCCTTTTCGAACCGCGGCTACGCTTCACAGTACATATTATTTCACGCATTTATCCTCCTATATGTACTCCTAGGCTATTTCCACGTGCTCCCATTCGCCGACATGTGGGACATAGAGCATCTGGGTCGTAGTGCATGCACGACTCGGAGCATATGCCGGGGTACTTTACATTTCAGACCTCACGAATTACATGCAACCCCCCCGCAGAAGAATAAATAAATGAATGAATTACTACATGAAACCGGATTATTTTCGTGGAAACCAGAGCACGTTCATTAAATTTTGGACATAACACGTTTATAAAAAATGACCGGACCGAAACCAGTCTAAGGGCCTCTTTGATTTTTCCCGCAAAAAAAGGGCCTCTTTAATTCGCAGGATACTGAAAACACAGGAATGGGGAAAGTATGATGGCGATGAACCGAGACGAGGAGAACTCTAACTCAGTTAGAGGTTAGAGTTAGATTCTAACCCTGAACTAACTCTAAACCAAAGAGGTGTATGAATGGTAGGGTTAGATTGACAATAAATGCTCTATCTCAATCATTTGACTACTTTGGACCCTATTTCCTGCCGGATTTGGAGGGTGCTTGGATACGTTTTAGTTCCATGACTAAAAGTAGTGGGACTAAAACTTGCTAGCCTCACCAATGCTTGGATCCAAATACTAAAGAGACTAAAATCAAGTTAATGAGCATTTATTATCCTCCAAACCCTCCAATCCAGAACTCGCCTGTGTTAAAGGAGAGGAGTTAAATGAGGAGAGAGGGGACTAATCCACATTTTAGTAGGGGTATCCCTGACTAAATTTTTTTAGTCTCAAGACTAGTTTTAGCCCCTCTTTAGTCAGGGGTGCTTGGAACTTTAGCCTCTTAAAGAGACTATTTTTAGTCAGACTAAAATAAGTCCCTTGGATCCAAGCACCCTCTTGGTGTGGCCGGCTCTTCTGTGGCCTCCTCCCGCTCAAAATTGACATAAACGAACCATCTATACAAATCAAGCATGCAAAACATGATAATTTTTACTTTGTCCATACAAATGAGATATCCCACTTAACATACAAGTCGTCAATCAAGCTTCACAAAATAAAAAAACACTTCATGAAACAAAGAATGAGCTAACTCATCACGGAAGTCATTCACGATAGGGAGGAGGCCGGAGCCCCTCACGCACCGAGGGAGGAGCTCGCCATCGTCGCTCTGGAGGAAGGCTCTGTAGAGCCCAAGCCCCGGGAACCCCTCCGACGCTGGCCCTTGCGAGTTGAGGTCGACACCGGCATGGGTAGCAGGGCCGCTTGCCGCCGACTGGGAACTTAATCTTTGGGCCTCTAGAAATAATGCAAGCCTGTAACTAAAATACCTAGAAAGGTGAACTGAATCTTTGGGCCTCTAGAAATAATGCAAGCCTGAAACTGAAATACCTAGAAAGGTGAACTGAATCTTTGGGCCTCTAGAAATAATGCAAGCGTGAAAGTGAAATACCTAGAAAGGTGAACTGAATCTTTGGGCCTCTAGAAATAATGCAAGCCTGAAACTGAAATACCTAGAAAGGTGAACTGAATCTTTGGGCCTCTAGAAATAATGCAAGCCTGAAATTGAAATACCTAGAAAGGTGAACTGAATCTTTGGGCCTCTAGAAATAATGCAAGCCTGAAATTGAAATACCTAGAAAGGTGACCTGAATCTTTGGGCCTCTAGAAAGATTTATTACCTCCTCAAGCAGCATCAAACAATTCCATGTGTGCACCACAAATCTATACCAAGTTTGATCAGGATCTACTTTTCCAAATCAGAATTAGCGCTAGACCAAGGAAGATCAATGATATGGCCGTGAGACAGAGAAGGAACGAACAAACTCACCCCTCTTGCGACCTCCCTGGTAGATGCGCCGCCGCCGCGCACGACAAAGGGAGAAAAACAACTGGTGAAGGGGGAGCGGGGCGACCTTCGAAGGCCGGAGGGAGAGGGCGGCCGGAGTAGGGCGGCGGAGGCCGGAAGGAGAGGGCGGCCGGAGGAGAGAGAGGGCGAGCGGCCCTATGGGGAACAGAGAGGAGTCGTGCGAGAGGGGGGAGCGATCTGGTGCGGGCAGGGGAGATTTTTTTAGTTCTCTTTTAGTGGGCCCGAGGATAACTAACCCAATTAGAACCTCTCCACCGGGCTAGTTTTTTAGCTGGGTTAGAGCAAACTAGCTCAAACTAACCCCTCTTGTTTCGATAATTTGAGGCTATTTCAACCCAAACTAGCTCTAACTCAGGGATCCAAACAAAGAGGAGTGTTACTGCACATTGTTTTTTATGGCCATATCACCACATTGTTTTCTACTGCTGGTTCACTGGGCTACCGTGGTTCGCACTGCTGGTTCACTGGGCTGCCGTGGTTCGCACTCCTCCGACCTGAGTAGTACTCTAGTATAGTACTAGTATATACCGCATCATTCTTTGCTCCTTCTTACTACTTCGACATGTGGGAGAGCCAGCATCCGGGTCGACGTGTCATGCACCAGATTAGAGCGCGGAACGGAAGGGGGGCATCACCCCGGTCGGAGCGCCAGTAATTCATGACTATAGTGAGTGGTCATATCACAAGTCTTTCTAGTAGTAACACGCCGTCAAATCGCACAGCCCCACTCGCTCACCCTCCTCGCCTCTCTGTCAAACCGCCCACCTGAAAACTGCCGCGCATACTGCCCGGGAAAATCCCCGCCCTCAACTTTTAACTACGCGAAAATAGTTCGAGCTTGTTCGTTCTATATAAATACATTACTTATTGTATGTTTATTCACCCGTGGGGTTGTTCAATGAATGGAGGGGCAGGGAGCACAAGTGAACAATACTGTAGTACTAGTAGTAAGTAGGAGTCGTACAGTAGTCACCTTAAATAGAGAGTTTCTTTTCTTTAATGCCACGTACACAAATTGAAACACTTGTTGTGGAGAGAAAAAAGATAATCACTCCACTATATATGGACGCAGGGGCCTGAGCGCTTGCTTTACTAGGGTTGCTCTCTTCATTCTCTCATCCTCTCCAGATATAAACAAGACAGCGGTAGCGACATTTTCTCTCTGCTCACCGCTGGTCACAGATCCGGCCAGATCCCTTTGGCCGGTGTGTGTAGAGGACTAAAAGGTGCATCGTTCACGCGGTCATTGCTGCCGAGGGAGGAAACCCACAGCTGCCAGAGGGGTCCGATCCTCTGCCCGTGCCGTTCTCTCCGACACAGCGCCGGCTCGGGAGGTCCTCCAACCCTTCTTCCTCCCTGCCGTATTGTCCGCAGATCCGACCTGCCGCCGCCGACATCCCGGCGACCCTCAGGTATAAGTTCTTCGAAAGCGGCCTTGCTCTACTGCCCCAGCTCCCCACGTGTCTGCATGTGCATCTTTTTCTACTCCCATCAGCTCTTCCAAAGCCACCTAAATTTTTAGTATTATTAGAGGTAAATCTACTTCATGCATTCGAATTTAGGGCTTTGTTCAAACAACGAAGAAAGGGGGGAAAGTTGTAGCATGAATCTAGGACTTGATTCAAAGAGGAAATAATATGGTGAAAGTAGTAGAGACCGGATACCCAACCGGTCTCTTGGTTGAAAAGGGAAATAATGGGAAAACGCAGTACAAACTGGATAAGGAACATATCTATTATTGGTTGAAAAAAGGATAGAAAGTGGCGGCTGGTGGACAAGTCAACAGAGTATGTCCAGGATTAGATTTGCTGCCATCACATAGTAAAAGGTCTCCAGGATTAGATTTGCTGCCCTCACATAGTGAAAGGTCTCAGGATTAGATTTGCTGCCCTCACATAGTAAAAGGTCTCAGGATTAGATTTGCTGCCCTCACATAGTAAAAGGTCTCCAGGATTAGATTTGCTGCCCTCACATAGTAAAAGGTCTCCAGGATTAGATTTGCTGCCCTCACATAGTAAAAGGTCTCAGGATTAGATTTGCTGCCCTCACATAGTACAAGGTCTCCAGGATTAGGTTTGATGCCCTCACATAGCATGAACAAACTCGGCATCACCACTTTATGCCTCCTTGTAGGTACATTGTGCTGATGCGTCCACTGTCGCATGTCCTTATACCAACCTTTTGCTGTTGTTAATGTAAGGGCGCATGTAAAATGAAGCGATCACACTGTTACCTTAGGGACATGTCTAACCAGTGTTATTGTTAATCTAGTGCCTCCAGTGATAAGATGCAATTAAACTGTGTTACAAATGGCACTCCTGCTGTTTTCCCCAGTATGATAAGTAAGTTGCTCCTTTACGCTGCTGAGTGTCCTGGTGTCCCCACGGTCCCATGCCCTTAAACCAACTCTTTAGCTGCTGTTGATTTACTGTGTCTGGTAAACAAGCAATGCCACCATTAAAGTAATCCCATATTTGAGGAATCTCATTGTTGATCGTAATGCTTCTGGTAACATGAAGCATTGCTGACGTTTTAAAATTTCTACTGTCCTTGCGTGATTGCCATGAACATAATTAAGATGCTTCTTTTCATTTTGTATATGTTTTGTATATTCTTATTGACCAGCAACTGTTTACTTTCTATATTTTTGTGCAGATAGGGATATCCATTTCACCTTGTTGCTATTGTGACCTTTTGGTGAACTGCACAAAACACTGTCTTGTGCAGTTCAACTAAAATGTTACATGGGCAACATCTCTCAATTTTGGTGGAACTGCACAAAATGGTGATTGGAGTTTCCAAAATCTCCGTCAAATTCTTCTGGTAATCTCGTGCAACATTTTATTAGCCTTTGCAAGATGAGCCGTAGCTGAATGATGCAATCTTTGCTTCATTTCAGGCGAACTGCAGAAAAAGTGGCATGAATTGAATCATCGGGTGGAGCTGCAGGTTGACTTCCACTAGTGCCACTATTATAGTAATCATGCTCTTTATTATCTGCGCTGTGCAAACAGGAATACTCAACTACAGATGTTGTGACGGTCAAGAGCATTCGCCAAGTTCTTCGATTGTATGACATGGCTAGCCAAGATGGATTTAATCCCGATATTCACTTTATCAAAAGGCTCTAATGGGTTGGTTCTGAATCTTGCAAGCTGGGAATCAGTGAGATGTGTAGGCATCTTTGTTGTACTTATTATTTGAATCTTATTTGTTGGTTCTGAATCTTGCAAGCTGGGAATCAATGAGATGTGTAGGCATCTTTGTTGTACTTATTATTTGGATCTTATTTGTTGGTTCTGAATCTTGCAAGCTGGGAATCAATGAGATGTGTAGGCATCTTTGTTGTACTTATTATTTGGATCTTATTTGTTGGTTCTGAATCTTGCAAGCTAGGAAACACGACATGATGATGCAGAGGACAACAACCATAACAAACAGTTCAAACTTGGTAGTATTATCTTTGTGAAAGTGCGACAAATGTGCTGATCATGAGCGTCCTGAGAATAATAATTCTAATTGTTGTGCATGTTGATCCTGTGGCACTGATAGAACGAGCGAATGCATTGCTTGTTTTAAGTATAAATTTCTATTAAAGCTAATTAAATTTAAGTAAAGTGACCACTAACTCCTGTTATTACAGTACCAATACAGACCCGCTCGTGAACTGACGTGTGGCCGAGGGTGCATCTTCTGCCGGGTGTGCAGCGGACAAGGGAGGGGTAGTAACTGTTGTCGCCTGTACACACTCAGCTTACTGTTGAATCCAGTTCCCCAAGAGCTGAAAAACAAACTGCTGCCGCCGCCTACACACTCGTTCACTCGAAGAGACTCCAATGGCGATCCGAGGGGTGAGCCTGCTGGATATGGACTTCAGCAAGGAGTTCCCCTTTGAGTTCGCCGTTCAGTCCTATGGTTGCACCAAGTTGAATGTGATGTACACCAACGATACGGACTCGGTGAAGCTCTGCCTCGCCTCAGTCCTATGGCTGCACCAGGTTCTGGAGCATTCGCCCGTTTCATCGGCAGCGCCGACTGCACCTTCGCTACGGTGGAGAGAAGGAAGAACGCGACGATTCGGCCATCTGGTGCAACAAGCTTGTCGACATCCAGAAGCAATACAAGATCATCAGCAACGGGCAAGAGAAGGACTCCGTGGTTGACCTCGCTGAGACCATCATCGACCCCTGATACGCCAACATGAAAGAAGACGACTTGAACACGTGGGAGGTACCTCTGAATCTAGCCTACATAACCTACGCGGCCAAGGACGCATACGCATGCTACGACATGTACAGACAGATCTTGGACATGAGGGCGTGTCTGCTTCCCGTAACCGACGAGTACACGGACAGCCGCAACATCATGATCAAGCGTGCCAGGAAGGTCTAGATGTTGTACTTTATCTGTTTATAAGCACCTTTATCATCTGAGTGTTTCATGCATTAGCCTATGTGTCGTAATTATCTGTTTTGTCTGAAATAATTCTTTTAAGAACCCATTAACCTGATTGCTTTTTAGTGGCTATTTGCTTATGTATGTAAACTAGTTCACTTGTCCGTAAAAAAAACTAGTTCACTCGGCTGTCGTGCTTTGAATCTCCTTCCTCCCAACATATTCCCCTCCTCAGGTGGACCCAGCAGGTCTCTGAATTTTCTCCCACTTTCTTTTTCGATGTAAACTGAGTTTTGTCCCAGTACTTTCCCCTAGAACCAACTCAACTGTCCCACGTCTAGCCTAAAAAATAATAATACCCCACGTACTATTAACTCATCAAATTAAAATGATATTTTATTTCGTAAGTTGAAAGTTCTTACAAAATAATAATAATAATTGTTTATATATAACTTGGCAAGTTAACTCCTAGTGATTGCGTACATAAGCTTGCAAAGATTTTACTGACGTGCAATCATGTGTTTATGTTTTTATAACATTTCTCCGTCTAGCCCAACATGATATTTCCACCCAGCCCAGCAAGTCCGTGGATTTCGAGAAATATGCAAATGGGATTTAAACGGGCTGCATAGATGCTACATCATTGTTTCACCCAGCCCACCAAATGGACTAAAAAAACAAATGGACTGGCTGACATGTGGGCCAGTAGGTCGAAGCCTAAGAAGGCGTTGGATTTACATTCAACGGCCGGCATTCTTCTTCAATCTCTCGTCTTCTTCCCCCAGCACTGCCGGAACCGCCTGCTCCAGCCTTCGGCGTCCAGCGGCGTTGTTTTGCGCTCCTCAGCGAAACGCTACCCCGCCGACGGCCAGGCCATCCCTCCACTCCGCACCTCGTGTTATTCTCTGCCGAGTGTAGGCCCACTCCTCACCCGAACCAGTCAAGTTTCCCACTCCTCTCCGTTTGCGACTCCACTGCCTCGTCTTCCCCATCTCTGGGTCGTTCCAGTCTGGGGCCTCGCCGTCGTCCATCGCCTCGGTGCGCTTGGCGCGGCGTGGTCAACATACGAGAGTCATCGGAAGAGGACTGTACGTGGAGAGCCTGACGGCTGGGACCCACGAGGTCCATGGTCGCACGCAAGGAAAGTTCCTCCTTATTACGCACTGTACATGCTCTTTACGTGGGAAGGGCTTCTGTATTTCGCGAAAAAAAGTTCCCCCCGCTGACAGGTCGGACCCACCAGCTATATCTTCGCACGCAAGGAAGTGCCTCCTTATTACGCACCAAAAAATGAATACCCCCTGCTAGTTGGGACCCACCATAGTGGGTGGCTGACTTGTGGGCCTACTAAGTTGACGAGGATGGAGGGCTTTGTCAACTTAGTCAATATGAACGATTCTAGCTCCAGTGACCGTACGATGTCCATCCAACGGCCATAGTGCTTCTTCAACCTCTGGTCTTCTTGCTCCAGCCGCCCAAAGCAGCGCCGGTCGTGTCGCCTGCTCCTGCCTCTCGTGGCCGGCTGTGATGCCGTGGAGGCCTCACCGCCCCCTACTACTCCCACCGCTGGCCCAGGGTATCCCTCTACTCACCCACACCCCCTGTTATTCTGCGGCGATGGCAACCTCACGCCGTAGCCGAACCAGTGAACCCTCGTACTCCTCTCCGCGTGGGCATCCACTGCCGCGTCTTCCCCGGCTCTGTGTCGTCCCCTTCCTAGGCCTTGCCGTCGTCCACCACCTTGGTGCTGTCGGCGCGGCGTGGTCAATGTGGTCAACGACCGACTTCCATCGAAAGAGTACTGTACGTGGAGAGGCTGACAGCTGGGTCCACGGCCACAGCCCAGTTTTTTTGTGATTTGCCAAGTAAGTCGCTTTGTCAGGCCTGTTGGGCTGCAAATCTTTCAAGACGAGGAGAGCTTCATTCGGCTGGCCGAGAAAATGGCCTATCAGTAATGAGAAATGAGCTGTACATTTTTAAAACACATCAAACCGGCAATTAGTTTCAAATATCTTTTTTCATTTCGAGATTTTAAATTACATTAATTTTTATGCGTGGAGAATTTGTTGGATTTTATATTGATATACATTTATTTTTAAAATCAGTTTGAATGTGAGTCAAAATTTCAGGATTAAAAACAGTTCGGACCGCACCGAAATATGCAAAATTTCGTATAATTTTTTAACCGTGGCCACAATATGGGCTGTAATGCTAACAAAAAGAATATGGGCTCCAAAAAAAACCTTAATAATTAGCAAATGGGCTGTAAATTATTAGAAATATTGGCAGATGGGCTGTATGCTGTTTTCCACAGATTTGAGGCTTTCCTAAAAAAAAGGTTGACGCACAAGCAGTGACTGTTGGATGTCCATCGAACGGCCGTCGTGCTTCTTCAATCTCTGCTCTTCCTGCTCCAGCCGCTCAAACAAGCGCCGACGGGACTGCCTGCTCCCTCCTCCCCGCGGCCGGCTCTGCTGCCGCGTAGGCCTCACCGCCCCATCGTACTCCCATCGCTGGCCTAGCCATCTCTCTACTCACCCACACCTGCTGTTATTCTCCGGCGACGGCAGACGAACCAGTAAACCCTCGTACAGTCGTACTCCCCTCTGCGTGGGAAACAACTGCCGAGTCTTCCCTGCCTCCGTGTCGTTCCCTTCCTAGGCCTCGCCGTCATCCACCGCCCTGGTGCTCTCGGCGCGGCCTGGTCAACGTGGTCAACGACCGACATGCATCTGAAGTGGACTGTACGTGAAGAGGCCGACAGCTGGGTCCACGGCCGCACGCAAGGAAATGCCTCCTTATTATGCGCAAAATAATGATTCCTCCACCTGACATCAGGGACCCACCGAAAGGGCCTCTGTATTCCGCGAAAAAATGTTACCGCCACTGACAGCTCGGACCCACCAGCTATATCTTCGCACGCAAGGAAGTGCCTCCTTATTACGCACAAAAAAATGAATACTCCCCCTGCTAGCTGGGACCCACCATGGTGGGAGGCTGACTTGTGGGCCTACTAAGTTGACTGGGACGGGGGCCTTTGTCAACTTTAGTCAATATGAACGATTCTAGCTCCAGTGACCGTACGATGTCCATCCAACGGCCGTAGTGCTTCTTCAACCTCTGGTCTTCTTGCTCCAGCCGCCCAAAGCAGCGCCGGTCGTGCCGCATGCTCCTGCCTCCCGTGGCCGGCTGTGCTGCCGCGGAGGCCTCACCGCCCCCTACTATTCCCACCGCTGGCCAGGCCCTGCGGCGACGGCAGCCTCACACCGCAGCCGAACCAGTGAACCCTCGTACTCCTCTCCGCGCGGGCTTCCACTGCCGCGTCTTCCCCGGCTCCGCGTCGTCCCCTTCCTAAGGCTCGCCGTCGTCCACCGCCGTGGTGCTCTCCGCGCGGCGTGGTCAACGTGGTCAAGGAACGACTTCCATCGGAAGAGTACTGTACGTGGAGAGGCTGACAGCTGGGTCCACGGCCATAGCCCCGTTTTTTTGTGATTTGCCAAGTAAGTCGCTTTGTCAGGCCTGTTGGGCTGCAAATCTTTCAAGACGAGGAGAGCTTCATTCGGCTGGCCGAGAAAATGGCCCATCAATAATGAGAAATGGGCTGTTAAAACGCATCAAACCAGCAATTAGTTTCAAATATCTTTTTTTTTCATTTTGAGATTTTAAATTACATTAATTTTTATGCGTGGAGAATTTGTTGGATTTTATATTGATATACATTTATTTTTAAAATCAGTTTGAATGTGAGTCGAAATTTCGGGATTAAAAACAGTTCGGACCGCACCGAAATATGCAAAATTTCGTATAATTTTTTAACCGTGGCCACAATACGGGCTGTAATGCTAACAAAAAGAATATGGGCTCCAAAAAAAACCTTAATAATTAGCAAATGGGCTGTAATTATGGAGATGGGCTGTATGCTGTTTTCCACAGATTTGAGGCTTTCCCAAAAAAAAGATTGACGCACATGCAGTGACTGTTGGATGGCCATCCAACGGCCGTTGGGCTTCTTCAATCTTTGCTCTTCCTGCTCCAGCCGCTCAAACAAGCGCCGGCGGGACTGCCTGCTCCCTCCTCCCCGCGGCCGGCTCTGCTGCCGCCCAGGCCTCACCGCCCCACCATACTCCCATCGCTGGCCTAGCCATCCCTCTACTCACCCACACCTGCTGTTATTCTCCGGCGACGGCAGACGAACCAGTAAACCCTCGTACAGTCGTACTCCCCTCCGTGTGGGAAAAATGCCGAGTCTTCCCTGCCTCCGTGTCGTTCCCTTCCTAGGCCTCGCCGTCGTCCACCGCCCTGGTGCTCTCGGCGCGGCCTGGTCAACGTGGTCAACGACCGACATGCATCTGAAGTGGACTGTACGTGGAGAGGCCGACAGCTGGGTCCACGGCCGCACACAAGGAAATGCCTCCTTATTACGCGCAAAATAATGATTCCTCCACCTGACATCAGGGACCCACCAAAATGTTACCTCCACTGACAGCTCGGACCCACCAGCTATATCTTCGCACGCAAGGAAGTGCCTCCTTATTACGCACAAAAAAATTGAATACTCCCCCTGCTAGCTGGGACCCATCTTGGTGGGAGGCTGACTTGTGGGCCTACTAAGTTGACTGGGATGGGGGCCTTTGTCAACTTTAGTCAATATGAACGATTCTAGCTCCAATGACCGTACGATGTCCATCCAACAGCCGTAGTGCTTCTTCAACCTCTGGTCTTCTTGCTCCAGCTGCCCAAAGCAGCGCCGGTCGTGCCGCATGCTCCTGCCTCCCGTGGCCGGCTGTGCTGCCGCGGAGGCCTCACCGCCCCCTACTATTCCCACCGCTGGCCAGGCCCTGCGGCGACGGCAGCCTCACACCGCAGCCGAACCAGTGAACCCTCGTACTCCTCTCCGCGCGGGCTTCCACTGCCGCGTCTTCCCCGGCTCCGCGTCGTCCCCTTCCTAAGGCTCGCCGTCGTCCACCGCCGTGGTGCTCTCCGCGCGGCGTGGTCAACGTGGTCAAGGAACGACTTCCATCGGAAGAGTACTGTACGTGGAGAGGCTGACAGCTGGGTCCACGGCCATAGCCCCGTTTTTTTGTGATTTGCCAAGTAAGTCGCTTTGTCAGGCCTGTTGGGCTGCAAATCTTTCAAGACGAGGAGAGCTTCATTCGGCTGGCCGAGAAAATGGCCCATCAATAATGAGAAATGGGCTGTTAAAACGCATCAAACCAGCAATTAGTTTCAAATATCTTTTTTTTTCATTTTGAGATTTTAAATTACATTAATTTTTATGCGTGGAGAATTTGTTGGATTTTATATTGATATACATTTATTTTTAAAATCAGTTTGAATGTGAGTCGAAATTTCGGGATTAAAAACAGTTCGGACCGCACCGAAATATGCAAAATTTCGTATAATTTTTTAACCGTGGCCACAATACGGGCTGTAATGCTAACAAAAAGAATATGGGCTCCAAAAAAAACCTTAATAATTAGCAAATGGGCTGTAATTATGGAGATGGGCTGTATGCTGTTTTCCACAGATTTGAGGCTTTCCCAAAAAAAAGATTGACGCACATGCAGTGACTGTTGGATGGCCATCCAACGGCCGTTGGGCTTCTTCAATCTTTGCTCTTCCTGCTCCAGCCGCTCAAACAAGCGCCGGCGGGACTGCCTGCTCCCTCCTCCCCGCGGCCGGCTCTGCTGCCGCCCAGGCCTCACCGCCCCACCATACTCCCATCGCTGGCCTAGCCATCCCTCTACTCACCCACACCTGCTGTTATTCTCCGGCGACGGCAGACGAACCAGTAAACCCTCGTACAGTCGTACTCCCCTCCGTGTGGGAAAAATGCCGAGTCTTCCCTGCCTCCGTGTCGTTCCCTTCCTAGGCCTCGCCGTCGTCCACCGCCCTGGTGCTCTCGGCGCGGCCTGGTCAACGTGGTCAACGACCGACATGCATCTGAAGTGGACTGTACGTGGAGAGGCCGACAGCTGGGTCCACGGCCGCACACAAGGAAATGCCTCCTTATTACGCGCAAAATAATGATTCCTCCACCTGACATCAGGGACCCACCAAAATGTTACCTCCACTGACAGCTCGGACCCACCAGCTATATCTTCGCACGCAAGGAAGTGCCTCCTTATTACGCACAAAAAAATTGAATACTCCCCCTGCTAGCTGGGACCCATCTTGGTGGGAGGCTGACTTGTGGGCCTACTAAGTTGACTGGGATGGGGGCCTTTGTCAACTTTAGTCAATATGAACGATTCTAGCTCCAATGACCGTACGATGTCCATCCAACAGCCGTAGTGCTTCTTCAACCTCTGGTCTTCTTGCTCCAGCTGCCCAAAGCAGCGCCGGTCGTGCCGCATGCTCCTGCCTCCCGTGGCCGGCTGTGCTACCGCGGAGGCCTCATGGCCCCCTACTATTCCCACCGCTGGCCAGGCCCTGTGGCGACGGCAGCCTCACACCGCAGCCGAACCAGTGAACCCTCGTACTCCTCTCCGCGCGGGCTTCCACTGCCGCGTCTTCCCCGGCTCCCCGTCGTCCCCTTCCTAGGCCTCGTCGTCGTCCACCGCCCTGGTCCTCTCGGCGCGGCGTGGTCAACGTGGTCAAGGAACGACTTCCCGCGGACGTGGACTATACGTGGAGAGGCTGACAGCTGGGTCCACGGCTGCAGCAAGGAAGTGCCTCCTTATTACGCGGAAAATAATGATCCCTCCACCTGACAGTTGGGACCCACCGAACGGGCCACTGTATTTCGCGAAAAAAATGTTTCCCCCTGACTGCTGGGACCCACCGGCTACATCTTCGCATGCAAGGAAGTGCGTCCGGGCAAAAAAAAAAAACGATTCGCCCCCCTGACTACTGGGACCCACCAGCTACGTTTTCACAGGCAAGGAAGTGCCTGACAGTCGGGACCCACCTGGTCGAAGCGTACGTAGCATTGTCATTCTGGTCGCGAACGTGTACGTACATACTGGTCGATGTAAAGGCGCGCACGTGTCGTAGTAGAGGCGCGCACGTAGCATGTACACGTACGTAGAGCGGCCAATGTGCAAGAAAGAAAATACGGCCACGTACGTACATACGGGCAGGGTCTCGAACGCCTACTCGCGCATACGTACGGCCAGGGCTCGTGTACATGGCTGGGTCGGAACGGAGAAACAACGTCGTCGTCGTGTTCATGGGGAGCCAACCGGCTGGGTCGGAACGGAATGCGTCGTCGTGTTCATTGGGAGGGCTTGGACGGAACAGCCGATGGAAACGAGGCCTGGCGTACCGCAGAACGGAGGAAACGGCCTTGTGTTCGACCGGCCACGTTTGAAACGGGATCCTATTCATCGGGACGGGTCTGGCATACCGCAAAACGGAGGAAACGGACCTCCTAGGTCGAAATGGGGGTCCTGTTGATCAGGAGGGGTGTGGCATACCGCAAAACGGAGGAAACAGACTTGTGTTGGAGCGCTACGGTCGAAACGGGGGTCCTGTTCATTGGGAGGGGTGTGGCGTACCTAAAACGGGACTCCACGGGACACTGTTCATCTCCACCGTCGACCCCCTCCCGCCTCCACGGGCTACTGTTCATCCACCGTCGACCTCCTCCAGCCTCCACCTGCGACTGTTCATCCACGGGCTCCTGTTCATCCAGTCTCCACCACGCGCTATTCCACCGGCTACTGTTCAACCAGCCCTCTCCACGGGCTCCTGTTCAACCACCCCTCCACGGGCTACTGTTCATCCAGCCCTCCACCATCTACTGTTCATTCTTCCCTCCACGGGGTGGTCCTGTTCATCCTGCCCTCCATGGGGTCCTGTTCATCCAGCCCCAACCGGCTCGATCGATCGGGGTCCTGTTCATCCAGAGGCAACACCACGGGGTCCTGTTCATCCACCCCCACCGGGAACTGTTCATCCAAACCCCCCAGCAACGCTCACTGTTCATCCAGAGGCAGCATCGATCGGCTTCAGTTAGCAGCAGTAGCGAAGGAATCGCTCGATCGGGTTCTGTCGTGGAATTGTCACGGCAGATTTCCTCGGGTTAGGACTTAGTCGTGGAGCCATCGCAACTAGGAAGCTTGAAGGGGTTATGCGGGACAAGGAACACGAGGGTTATACTGGTTCAGCCCCTTACGGTGAAGGTAAAAGCTTACGTCCAGTTCGAGGTGTTATTGATTAGGGTTACGATCGCCAGGGAGCTAAACAGCTATGCCCGGTTCTCGATGAGGTTGTTGTTGCCCCTAAACCGCTGCCGGGTCCTCCCTTTATATAGGGAGGCTGACGCCCAGCAGCCCTTAGAGTCCCGGCCGGCTCATAAGAGTGTCCGGCTCGGACTCTAAACAATACTTGCCTTACACTACAAGTCTACTATAACAATAAAGATTGTACTACGGGCTTTAAGCCATCGCCGGGTCTCAGCCCATCTCTGGCCCATTATCTTGAAACTTAGCTCCGGGCTTCTGGCAATGACCCTTAGTGTAACCCGGCCCTCCTGGCGGGTGACTCCCAGGTCTATATCCTCAACATTAGGCCCCAGATTGACTTGAGCCGGCTTGTGTCAATCTTCAACTCTGCCGACAGAAAAATCTCCGGCTTACCGTTCGTGTGAAGGCCATAACCCGGAGTGACGTCATTCTCCGGACTCCGGATAATCCGCCGTGACATCATCCTTATTAAGTCCTTTTTTACTCTGCCAGATCCGCAACGGATCTCTGCTGTTACTGTCTTTCCAAAAATCGAGGCGCCGTGAGGGGGAGATAACCACGCCGTGGTCTCCTTGAATATCGCGCCCACTTATGACTTCCCTTATAAATAGGCCGGCCCGGCACTCTCTTCTCACACTCTCCTTCTTCTTCCTCGCGCTGTCGTTCCTCTGCCCGAGCTTCTGCCGCCGCCGCCGCCGTCGCGCCCCTGATCTTCATCGACCCGGCCGCTGCATCACCCTGACCCGGACCAGATAACGGCGGCGACCTTCGCTCTTCCTCAACTCCGGTGAGTCTTCTCTGCCTTGCTAGAACAAATCTGTGGTAGGGTTCATCTTGTGTTCTTCGCGTTCTTCACCATTGCCGCAAGTTTCAGTAACCCCTGTAGTCACTGCCCCCGTTGATCTTAACTCTTCGTAGAACCTTTGCGGTAAATGTTCGAGATCTATTCCATCTGCAAAAAATCCTCTTTTTACTGCTTAAAAACCATGTTCCACCTTAAGAACTTCTCCTGCTTCTGTTTCTTTAGGTCTAGAAAATTTTCATCTTGCCCGACCATTTTGATCCGAAAAAGTTACTGTAATATGTGAAATCTGTTTTACCACACTTAGTAAAAACTGCAGCCCTTGAATCTTGGCGGCTTATATTTCCGACTTAAAGAAAACACGCGCCGTAGAACCTTCCGGTTTAAAGAGAACCATGCTCTGTAGTATCTTCCGACTTAACCGCAGTAAGCCGTAGATGACCAACTCATCCTGAATGCCCCGACGGTTTAGATAACCCACCGTATCAATACATACCATTAGTCCCCTTCATAAGCCGTCATTGTAGTTTGAATGATAAACTCCGGCTTATGATTAACCCGGACACTTTCCTCTTTATCATAGATCACCAACCGTCACCATGCCTCCCAAAGCTCCCATCACTTGCAACTGGATGAGATCCAACGTCACTGATGAGACCCTGGCCAACTTCGTTAAGTCCGGATATCTGCCCAGGAAGGAAGTGATGTCCTACCGTGCCCCTGATCCGTCAGAAGAAAAACCACAGCCGATGGAGGGGGAGGTAGTGATCTTTGCGGACCATATGAGCCGGGGCTTCGCACCGCCCGGCTCAAAATTCTTCCGGGATGTGCTCAACTTCTTTGACCTTCGACCTCAGGATATAGGACCCAATTCCATATCCAACATCTGCAACTTCCAAGTCTTTTGTGAAGTATATCTTGGAGAAGAACCGAGTCTACTGCTCTTCAGAGAGCTGTTTTATTTGAACCGCCAAAATGAGTGTGCCAACGGGCCAAGTCTAGAGTTAGGCGGCATCTCCATCCAGCGACGTAGGGACTGTCTGTTCCCTTACGCAGAGCCGCCGAGCCACCCTAAGGACTGGAATATGACTTGGTTCTACTGCCAAGACACATCCCCGGCTGACGAGAATCCACTGCCCGGCTTTCGCCCAACACGCCTGGAGCCGACTCACCCGTTATCCGACAAACTTACTGCCGCAGAACGCCAACCTTTGCTTCCAACGATCAACAAGATCAAGGCCCTGCTAGGCAATGGTCTGAACGGAATTGATGTGGTCCGGGTCTGGATCTCATGGCGGGTGATCCCATTGAGCCGCCGCCCCGGCTTAATGTGTGAGTACACCGGGCGAAAGGATGACCCGCAGAGGCACAGTCGCAATGATCTTCCAGAAGACGTTGCTGAAGAAGAGACCAAGGCTCTGTTAAACGAGAGCCTGGCAGACTGTGGAAGAACCGGGCTAGCCCCGTTCTGCAAGACCAATCCAGCCCCAGCGGTAAGCCGCTGACTTTAACCTTTCAGCTTCTTTGATATGTCACCTTGCTCTGAACCATTTCAAGAATTCATTACTGTATTTCTCAGGCTGATGATAAATTCTGGCGGGTCAAGTATGACCATGAGGCGGCCAAGAAGGCCAGGAAGGCGAAGAAAGCCGCCCCTCGCAAAAAGGGAAGCAGACCCACTACTTCGGAGCTGCTGCAATTAAGCGATAGCTCCGAGTCAGAGGTAACCCTTAAACCTTTAAACTCTTGCCATATTTGTTGTTTGCTGCGGTCCACTTTACCATCATTTTGTTTATTGACAGGATGACACCGGCGCCAGTAACCCGGTGATTGAAGAGGTAACATTACTCTCCTCCGACTCGGAGCCTTTGCCACAGCTGAAAGTCCGAAGGGTAACCCGGAAAGTAAGCTTTTCTCATCCATTAGCTCATCAAGACCCTCAATTTCTTTTGAAGCAGCAGGTTCATGAAAGCCGGCGTCTCACCCGGGCCCGCAAGGACACCGACCTCTCCGCCGGGTTACCCGACGCGACAAGGAAGTGCCGCACTGAGGTTTTTTCTCACCTGTACCCTTTTCATCCGTTGGCGGGTGTCATCCGTCAGCCACTCAACTCTTCTGACTCCAATTACCAGGAGACCTCCCCCTCTTCGGGTGACTCCATGCAGTCAAGTCTGCCGGCCTTCAAGACTGCACCCGGGTAATAACAATCTCCTTACATTATCTGTCTGTACTTACTTTTTGTATACCTAACACTTCTGTCTTTTCAGTGCCCAGGCAAAGCTCACCAAAAGAGCAAAGAAGACCAGGTCAGCCGGAGTGCCAGACTTGCCTGAGCCGGAGACGACGGCTCAAGAGCCGCCAGCCGCCTCCGCCCCCGAAGCCACCGTTCCCATGGACACGGCGCCTGAAGCCCCTGCCCCGACCACCAAGAGAACAACCGAAGCGTCAGCTAACCCGGAGGCGTCCGGCTCAGCCCCACCAGCTAACGACCCGGACGTGGTAATTACCCGGACGGAGTATGTTGAGCCGGGGAGGCCGACCGCACTGGCCAAATGCTCCGCGAAGGGGGAGTTGCTGCAACCCCATCGGGTGAATCTGGATCTCTCCAGCTACACCGATTTAAGCATTGGAGAGCTTGTCTCAGGCTACATCAGCCAAGTTCACAAGAGCCGAGACGCCGAGATCGCCATTGTCAACCAGATCCAACAGAAATCTGAGGTAACCTTCTGCCGTTTTCTTATTTCTGCATAGTGATCCTTGTCATCCTAGCCCCCAAGTCTAGCACTTATACTTGAATATGTTGTAGACTTAGATTCCGGCTTACTGAACTGAGCCGGCCGTACATAGATAGATACGTTCAATATGCATTAGCCCCCAAGTGCCAAGTGTCTTTGCTTGGAAAGCGCTTGGGACTTTATAGAATAACTGTTAATAACCCGGAAATATATGCAGGCTGTTGGCAAGAAATTAGAGTCGGCCCTGGCGGATCTCAAGAGCCGGCTGAAGGCACAAGAGATGGAGACCCGGAAGGCAAACACCAAGTTTGTCTCCAGCATCGCTGCTCAAGAAAAGCTGAAGACCGAATTTGATGCTGAGCGGAAGGCCTGGGCTGAAGAGAAAGCCGCACTGGTAACCCGGGCGGAACAGGCGGAGAAGGCCCTTAATGAAAAAACCGCTGAGCTCTCCAGCCTAAAGTGCCAGGTTTCCCAGATGGTGGCTGCTATCTTTGGTAAGTCACCTCGCCGGCTTTCATCAAGTCGGTATATGTTATAATTCATCCTTGTCACCGGCTTACCTGATCTTTATTTAAACAGGTCCCAGGAGTGCCAACCTGAACCAGAGCGTGGTCACCAAGTTAAAGGCCGTGTACACCCTGGTGGAACAACTCTACACCGGGTCACAGCGCGCCTTAGCTGTGGTGGCCCTATCCAATGAGGTGCCAACCCATCTGGCCGAAGTCCTGCGCCGGCTTGCTGTTCTGCCACAACGGATCCAGGAGCTACGCCGAGCCTCCGCAAGATCTGGAGCAATTGCCGCGCTGAGCCGGGCCAAAGCATTCCTGCCGGAGCTAGACCCGGCAGACATCGCACTGGGTTACCCGAGCTTGAAGGAAGATGGCTCCGCCTTCGACCAGCAGGACTTCGCGGCATGTGTTAAGGCTGTACGCCCGGTGGCCACCATCATCGGGAACGACACCGACTTGACCAAGTATCAGCCGGGGTACAACGCGGAGAATCAGAGGATTCCAACCCCTCGCTATGAAGCTATCAATCTGATTCCTCCGGCTCGCCAGCACACCTTCGCCCCGGAGATTAACCCGGCCGGGTTAATCGACGAAGAAGCTCAGTTCGAAGCTCTCCGTGGCATCGACTGGAAGTCGTCAACCTTCGAGGTCTCGGGATCAACCGGAGCAGAGGACGAGCCGGGGACTTCAACCCAGCAGGCATCGTAAAGCGGCTGGCGGTTCATCAAACAACGCTCCAACCTTGAGACTTGAGGAATTTTGTAATAGACTAGGTGCAACATTTTATCTCTGCCGTGCCATCGTGCACGTAATGAACGCTGAAATCCCTTGAAATTATCCTTTGTGTTCTTCCGGGTCGTAATTATCCCTTTGTCCTTCTCAACCTTAAAAGGTGCCTTTAAGTATCTGCATAGAAAGGTAAATCACAAATCGCAAGGCGGCTTACCGCCCTGAAAATCAGGTGTTTGAAATGGATAACCCGGAATACGAACCGAAAACACTGGCCCTTAACTATACTCTGAACATAGCTGTGATAACACACTTAACAGCCTGTAAACATACTTCCGGTTTAAATAACCCGGGTAGCACTGTTGGTACCTTAACTCGAATTTACTTGTCTTGATGACATCCATGATGTTCAACTAATCAAGATAAACCAAAATTAAGCCGGTAAGTGAGACCCGGCAGTACATACTTTGACATGATCAGAGTAGACTTGTGATAAAATATAAAAACTTAGGGGCTTTCGGTTCGAATACGACCAGAAACTCGGTCCAAAGGGGTTAAGCTAAGATTCGGATACGATCATATAGCCCCCAGTGGGTGTGGCGATGCCAATCAAGAGGGTATCGACAGCTATGTTCTCTTTGGTTCGAATACGACCCATGTTTGAACAGGAAGCCCCCAAGTGATTCTGAAAATTGTTTAACGACGCTGATTCGAATACGATCCACGTCGGTTCTCAGAGGGGTTACACTATGATTCAAATATGACCAGAGGCAACTTCCCAATGAGCTCGGCACTTTGCCAATCAAATGGGTATCGACAGCTATGTTCTCTTGGGTTCGAATACGACCCATGTGTGAACAGGAAGCCGCCAAGTGACTTTACTGCTTACGGCTAGACCCGAATGCGATCATAAGCCGGATCCTCCTTTCAAATTAGTATGACACATATATTTGGAGGAGAAAAAAGGACAGAGGTCCTGCTTTATTGCTTATCATAATATATATATGTCTGAGATAAATATGTACACCACAAGAGCCGGTAGCTCAAGTGTAATAAGGCCGAAGCTGAGCGATATTCCACGGCCGACGGGTCTCCTCCTCAGATTTACGCGAATCTTTACGCTCCCGAACATCAATGAGGTAATATGACCCGTTGTGCAAGTTCTTACTGACCACAAAGGGCCCTTCCCAAGGTGGGGATAATTTGTGTGCATCTGTTTGATCCTGGATGAGCCGGAGCACAAGGTCGCCTTCCTGGAAGACCCGGGTTTTGACCCGGCGGCTATGATAACGGCGCAGGTCTTGTTGGTAAATCGCTGAACGGGCTGCTGCCACATCACGCTGTTCATCCAACAAGTCCAGAGCAACTTGACGCGCCTGTTCATTGTCCGTCTCAACATAAGCCGCCACACGAGGTGAATCGTGACGGATGTCGCTAGGGAGGACCGCTTCCGCTCCATAAACCATGAAGAAAGGCGTGAAGCCAGTAGACCTGTTAGGAGTAGTGTTGATGCTCCATAAGACGGAGGGCAACTCCTCCACCCAACAACCCGGCGTCCGTTGCAAAGGGACCAAAAGCCGGGGTTTGATGCCCTTCAGAATCTCCTGGTTAGGTCTCTCAGCTTGACCATTGGACTGGGGATGAGCCACTGAAGAAACATCAAGCCGGATATGCTCTCGTTGACAAAACTCCTCCATAGCGCCTTTGGACAGATTAGTGCCATTGTCTGTTATGATGCTGTGCGGAAAGCCGAAGCGGAAGATCACCTTTTTCATAAATTGAACCGCCGTGGCTGCATCACACTTGCTAACTGGCTCAGCTTCCACCCACTTCGTGAATTTGTCCACTGCCACCAAGAGGTGGGTCTTCTTATCCCTGGACCGTTTAAAAGGTCCAACCATATCAAGCCCCCAGACCGCAAAGGGCCAAGTGATCGGGATCATCCTCAATTCCTGAGCCGGCACATGAGCCCGTCGGGAGAACCTCTGACAACCATCACACTTACTGACCAAGTCCTCCGCATCAGCGTGAGCCGTCAACCAATAAAAACCATGACGGAATGCCTTGGCCGCAAGGGATTTTGAGCCGGCATGATGGCCGCAATCCCCTTCATGGATCTCGCGCAAGATCTCTTGACCTTCCTCAGGGGAAATACAACGCTGAAATATCCCTGAAACACTGCGATGATGCAACTCGCCGTTGATAACAATCATTGACTTGGCCCGCCGGATTATTTGCCTGGCCAAAGTTTCATCCTCAGGCAACTCTCCCTGGGTTATATAAGCCAAGTACGGCATTGTCCAGTCTGGTATGACATGAAGAGCCGCCACCAGTCGTGCCTCCGGGTCAGGGATAGCCAAGTCCTCCTCTATAGGCAACTTAACCGAAGGGTTATATAGGACATCCAGGAAAGTGTTAGGCGGCACCGGCTTTCGCTGAGAGCCGAGCCGGCTTAAAGCATCAGCTGCCTCGTTCTTCCTGCGATCAATGTGCTCCACTTGATATCCCTGAAAATGCCCAGCAATGGCATCAACCTCGCGGCGATAAGCCGCCATGAGGGGATCCTTAGAATCCCAAGTGCCTGATACTTGTTGAACCACCAAATCTGAGTCCCCAAAGCACCGTACCCGGCTTAAGCTCATCTCCTTAGCCACCCGAAGACCGTGGAGTAAGGCCTCGTATTCAGCCGCATTGTTAGTGCAAGGAAACATCAATTGTAGCACATACTGGAACTTGTCACCCCTAGGGGAAGCCAATACAACACCAGCCCCCGAGCCCTCCAGCTGCCTGGACCCATCAAAGTGAATAGTCCAATAGGTGTTATCCGGCTTCTGCTCAGGCACTTGTGACTCTGTCCAATCATTAATAAAATCCACCAAAGCCTGAGACTTAACAACAGTGCGTGGCACATATCTGAGGCCATGAGGCCCAAGCTCAATAGCCCACTTAGCAATTCTCCCCGTAGCCTCTCGGTTCTGGATAATATCCCCAAGAGGGGCAGAACTGACCACAGTGATGGGATGACCCTGAAAATAATGCTTGAGTTTCCGGCTTGCCATGAACACACCATATACAAGCTTCTGCCAGTGCGGGTATCGCTGCTTGGACTCAATAAGCACCTCACTGACATAATAAACCAGCCGCTGAACCGGATGCTCCTTACCCGTCTCCTTACGCTCCACCACCATAGCCACACTGACGGCTCGTGTGTTTGCCGCCACATACAGTAGCAAGGGCTCCTTATCAACCGGAGCAGCAAGGACGGGGGGCTCTGCCAGTTGCTTTTTCAAATCCTCGAAGGCGGTATTAGCTGCATCATTCCAGACAAAGTTATCCGTTTTCTTCATCAACTGATATAAGGGCATAGCCTTCTCCCCCAAGCGGCTTATGAACCGGCTTAAAGCAGCGATGCGACCTGCCAAACGCTGAACATCATTTATACATGCCGGCTTAGCTAGAGAAGTGATAGCTTTGATCTTCTCCGGGTTAGCTTCAATTCCTCTGTCAGAAACCAAGAAGCCCAATAGCTTGCCCGCAGGAACACCAAAAACACATTTGGCCGGGTTAAGCATCATCTTGTGGACCCGGAGATTATCGAAGGTCTCCCTTAAGTCATCTATCAGGGTTTCCTCCTTGATGGACTTAACCACAATATCGTCCACATAAGCGTGAACATTGCGCCCGATCTGTTTATGGAGACAATTCTGTACACAACGCTGGTAAGTCGCCTGCGCACACTTGAGCCCAAAGGGCATAGAGACATAGCAAAAGGCTCCAAAATGAGTGATGAACGCCGTCTTCTCCTGGTCCTTAACTGCCATCTTAATCTGATGATACCCGGAATAGGCATCCAAGAAACTTAAGCGTGCACAACCTGCCGTAGCATCAATGATCTGATCAATACGGGGGAGAGCAAAAGGATCAGCCGGACAGGCCTTGTTCAAGTCCGTGTAGTCCACACACATCCGCCAGGTGCCGTTCTTCTTAAGTAGAAGCACCGGGTTAGCCAACCACTCTGGGTGAAAAACCTCAACAATGAACCCGGCCGCCAAAAGCCGGGCCACTTCTTCACCAATAGCCTTCCGCCTCTCTTCGTTAAACCGTCGAAGGAACTGTCTGACCGGCTTAAATTTTGGATCAACATTGAGAGTGTGCTCAGCGAGTTCTCTAGGTACACCTGGCATGTCAAAAGGTTTCCATGCGAAGATGTCCCTATTCTCACGGATGAACTCGATGAGCGCGCCTTCCTATTTCGGGTCTAGATTTGCACTGATGCTGAACTGCTGAGACGAGTCACCTGGAACAAAATCAACAAGTTTAGTCTCATCAGCTGATTTAAACTTCACTGCTGGTTCATTCTCCGTGGTTGGCTTTTTCAGAGAGGTCATATCTGTTGGGTCAACATTGTCTTTATAAAATTTCAACTCTTCTGTGGCACAAACAGACTCTGCATAAGCCGCGTCACCTTCCTCACACTCCAGAGCCACTTTCCGGCTGCCGTGAACCGTAATGGTCCCGTTGTGACCCGGCATCTTGAGTTGTAAGTACACATAACACGGCCGGGCCATGAACTTGGCGTAAGCCGGCCGTCCAAATATGGCATGGTAAGGACTTCTTATCTTAACCACCTCAAAGGTAAACTTCTCCACCCTGTAGTTGTTCTCATCACCGAAAGCCACTTCCAGTTCGATCTTGCCGACTGGATAAGCTGATTTACCGGGTACCACACCATGGAAGATAGTATTTGACTGGCTGAGGTTCTTATCAACTAGCCCCATACGACGGAAAGTCTCATAATAGAGGATGTTGATGCTGCTGCCTCCATCCATGAGTACCTTTGTGAACTTATAGCCTCCCACTTGAGGAGCCACCACTAAGGCCAGGTGGCCCGGGTTATCCACCCGGGGAGGGTGATCCTCCCTACTCCACACTATGGGCTGCTCCGACCACCGTAAGTAGCGTGGAACCGCCGGCTCAACATCATTAACAGCCCTCTTGTGAAGCTTCTCGTCTCGTTTGCACAAACTAGTGGTGAACACGTGATACTGTCCACCGCTAAGCTGCTTTGGGTTGGTCTGATAGCCCCCCTGTTGCTGTTGATGACCCTGACCAGACTGTTGATTAAAGCCCCCTTGACCGTTCTGAGGACCGGAATTTGACCCGCCGCCCGGGCCATGAAAGCCGCCGGCGCCTGAGCCGCCACCCGGACCATTGTAGTTTTTAAAGGCCTTCATGATAGCACAATCCTTCCACAGATGAGTCGCCGGCTTCTCTCTAGAGCCGTGCCTCGGACAAGGCTCATTCAACAGCTGCTCCAGTGAAGGTCCTGACCCGCCGCCTCGGGGAGGGGGCCTCCCCTTGCGCCGCTGATTATTACCTTGGGAGTTGGCGTTAGCTACAAACTCTAGGCTGCCATCGGCCTTGCGCTTGCCTCCTCCTTGGTTCCCCGGGTTAAACTGAGGACCCTTGCCGTTGCCGTTCTTCTTTCCCTTCCCCGTCCTTTCATCATCTGAAGGGGGATCCTTGGTACCATCGGAATCGGCGTACTTGACAAGAGCCGCCATCAGTGTACCCATATCAGTACAGTCACGTTTAAGCCGCCTGAGTTTCATCTTTAGGGGCACAAAGCGACAGTTTTGTTCCAACATTAAGACTGCAAAGCCAGCATCCATCTTATCCGACGAATGTATGATCTCCTTGACCCGGCGAACCCAATGGGTCGTGGATTCACCCTCCTGCTGCTTACAGTTAGTCAGATCCACAATTGACATAGACTGCCTACAGGTATCTTTGAAGTTTTGGATAAACCGGGCTTTCAGCTCAGCCCAAGACCCAATGGAATTCGGTGGTAGCCCTTTCAACCACGTGCAGGCAGTCCCATCTAACATCATGGTGAAATACTTGGCCATAGCCGCCTCACTGACCTCCAGCAGCTCCATAGCCATCTCATAACTCTCAACCCAGGCCGCGGGTTGTAAGTCTGCTGTATAGTTAGGCACCTTCCTAGGTCCTTTGAAGTCCTTGGGTAGACGTTCATTACGGATAGCTGGCATCAAACACGGGACACCCCCGGTTCTAGTAGGGATACCCGCATCAACGGACATCGTCGGATAAGCCGGGGGGGTCTGGTAAGCCGTCACTTGAGGTGCCTGCTCCGCCTCCTGGCGTGCTTGGTCTGCTACGTAGAAGGCTCCATTATGAGCCGGGCCATGACCAGGGGGCGGGTCATGGCGTCGGACATTACTTGAGCCGGTCGCCGAGACCATGTGCCGGCTGTAACTCGGGCTCTGCCCTGGACGAGGGGTTGAATGGATCCTATCCCGGCTGTAGGAGTACGCCTCTTGCTGCGCCAGCGCTGTCTGGAGGAGTTCTCTGACCCGGCGGGTCTCAATAGCCGTCGGAGAGTCGCCATCAACGGGCAGAGCCGCCAGCCGTGCCGCTGCGGCGACCATGTTCTCCAGCGGGTTATTATAATGGCCCGGGGGTATTGGCACATACTGAGGCGGGGCGGGGGCCCCCTGGGGAGGCCCCATCACTCGTGGTTGAATAAGGGGTCCAGACCCGGGTGCTACGACCCCTGGCGGGTGACTAGACCCTGCACCTGGCGTGTTGAAGAGGTTGCGCGGATCGTAGACCGGCGGGAGTCGAGATTGAGCCTTTTGATGCCTCCTTCTCATGACCTCATTGGCCGCGTTCTGATCCATCGTGAGTTGGAAGGACTGCGCCTGAATCAGCTGGGTCTGGGCATCGAGAGCCACCCGCTCCGCAGCCAGCCTAATCCCTTCCGCTGCAAGGTCCTCTTTAGCTTTTATCAGATCCAATTTTAGCTGTGCCACCGCCGCACCGTGCTGAACTTGATCCGCTGGGTCGACCGTGGCGGTTAACAGGGCCGTCATCTTATTCGTGAGATCCATCAGCACCTGAGCCGGGGAAGGCACCGGGTTTTCCGATCCGGCAGCGGGGTTCTGAACAGGCTGCGCACCAGCCATAAAAACTCCGACCTGACTTGGCGGCTCAAAAAGGTCCGGAATACTGTTGCCATCGGAATAACTCATGAGCCTGCCATCTTGAAGTTGGTACAACGAATTTGACTCATCAGCGGCCGACTCGCCATCAGAGCCGGCGGCCGCCTCATCACCAGACCCGGATGGATCAGAGGGCCCTCCGTGGATGCATCCCACAAAAGCGCGCCTTAAGGCAGGCCGGGCCCGGGCGGGTCGTGCGCGCTGAGCCGTTTCGATGAGATCGGCGTGGGGATCCGGCTCGGGGCCCGGCTCACCAATCTTGCCGATGAAGACATGAATTCCACCGAAGGGGACCCGGTACCCGTACTCCACTGAGCCGGTGTCGGGGCCCCAGTCCGCATCGTCGATGTAGAGCTTGCCGCGACGACTCTTGGTCATCTTGCCCACAGCGTATCCCTTGAGCCCTTCGAAGCTGCCCTTCAAGAACTCAAATCCACCGTGCGCCAGCCCCACGGTGGGCGCCAACTGTCGTGGAATTGTCACGGCAGATGTCCTCGGGTTAGGACTTAGTCGTGGAGCCATCGCAACTAGGAAGCTTGAAGGGGTTATGCGGGACAAGGAACATGAGGGTTATACTGGTTCAGCCCCTTACGGTGAAGGTAAAAGCTTACGTCCAGTTCGAGGTGTTATTGATTAGGGTTACGATCGCCAGGGAGCTAAACAGCTATGCCCGGTTCTCGATGAGGTTGTTGTTGCCCCTAAACCGCTGCCGGGTCCTCCCTTTATATAGGGAGGCTGACGCCCAGCAGCCCTTAGAGTCCCGGCCGGCTCATAAGAGTGTCCGGCTCGGATTCTAAACAATACTTGCCTTACACTACAAGTCTACTATAACAATAAAGATTGTACTACGGGCTTTAAGCCATCGCCGGGTCTCAGCCCATCTCTGGCCCATTATCTTGAAACTTAGCTCCGGGCTTCTGGCAATGACCCTTAGTGTAACCCGGCCCTCCTGGCGGGTGACTCCCAGGTCTATATCCTCAACAGGTTCAGTTAACAGCCATCGATCGATCGCTCGGGTTCAGTAACGCGTAGCCTGCAGTGCAATCACTCGGGTTCAGTTAGAGCCCAACGCCTCGCTCGGGTTCAGTTAGAGCCAACGCCTCGCACACACGTGCGTACGTGTACGAGAGAAACGCGCATCGCTCGGCCCCTGACCTCCCACCGTAACCGGGAACTCCCGGAAATTTTCCTCGCCCTCGCTTCTACCACGGTTTTTTCCATCATGGACGGCCCAAGGAATGTCATGCAGCTGCGTCTCCGGCCCGCCCAGGACGGAAAGCCCATTTTCTGTCATGATTTTTTGTCATAGAAGTAGGAGCCCACCACATCTATGATGATACCGGGTTTTGTCACAATTATCGTCATAGAAGTGTCATATGTATGACAGAATTTTTTTTCGTTCGGACCAAAATGTCACGGATGTGTCTTTTTTTGTAGTGATGTTTGTAAGAATAATTGTGTTCTGTCCCGGAAGGATTATGCCAACTTAAGTGAATGCCCGAAATGCAAATCATCAAGATGGAAAGATGGCGATGCTGTGAAGAGGATTCCTCATAATGTTCTGAGACATTTTCCAATTACACCAAGATTGCAGAGGTTGTTTCATGATGCTGAAACAAGAGAGGATGTACTGTGGCATTCTAGGAACCAGGAGTACAGAGATCAAAATGTAATGAGCCATCCATCTCATGGTAGTGAGTGGAAAAGCTTCAATGATAAACACAAAGAGTTTGCTGCTGACCCGAGAAACATTAGACTTGGCTTAGCTTCAGATGGATTTAACCCATTTGGCCACCAGAGCGCCACATATAGCATGTGGCCAGTGCTTGTTATCCCTTACAACATGCCTCCAAATGTCTGCACCAAAGAATCAAACTACATGATGGCCTTGCTCATCCCAGGTCCAAAAAGTCCTGGAAAGGATTTTGATTTGTTCATGGAGCCTCTTATGGAGGAACTTCAACAGCTATGGAAGGGTGTTCTCACTCGAGAGCTATATAGCAGCCCACCAGCTGATTTCTTTCTGCGTGCTGTTATAATTTGGTGCATCCATGATTATCCGTCTTTGGGCACTATGTCAGGGCGAACGACACATGGTTACAATGCATGTGTTCGCTGTGACAGGAATCCGCTGTCATACGCAATACTTAGCAAGATCTGTTACATTGGACACCGCTGTTTCCTTGCCAAGGACAAGCCGCATCCTAGAAAATACCGAAGACATGTGTTCAATGCAAAGCATGAAAACCGTGATGCGCCAAAGAGGCTCACCGCTGATGAGTTGCAAGTGGAATCAGAGAAGGTCAGGCATATTACACCAGGAAACCATCCTGGTAATGGTAGCGGGAAAAGGAAGCGTGGCAGGGTAGAAGAGAGATTATTGTTTACCCGCAGGTCCACTGTGTGGGACTTGGAGTATTGGAAAGATTTGGATCTGCGGCATAATCTTGATGTGATGCACATCGAGAAAAATATATGTGACAGCATTATCGGCACACTTCTTAATATTGAAGGCAAGACGAAAGATACCTTAAAATCTAGGATTGATTTGACACACCTGGGTATCAGAAAGGATTTGCAGGTGCAAGATGAAGGTAAACCACGTGATATGGCACCAGCTGTGTACGTCTTGGACAAGGTAAAAAGAAAAGAATTCTGCGAGGTCCTGTCACGTGTGAGATTCCCACATGGATTTGCTTCCAACCCTGAAAGGAGAGTCAGTGCAGATGGAAACAAGGTACAAGGGTTGAAAGCTCATGACTGCCACATCCTACTTCAAAGGGTTTTACCTGTTATCCTTAGAGGATTGGGCCGCCCTGACTTATACAGAGCAGTTGCAGAGTTGGGACAATTCTTCAGGGAACTCTGCAGTAGGAATATCAGGATAGATGCTTTGGAGCGTCTTAGAGACAAGATACCAACTATCCTATGCGACCTTGAGAAGATATATCCTCCAGCCTTCTTTGATGTGATGGTGCATTTGGCTGTTCCTCTACCTGATGAGGCACTACTTAGAGGTCCAGTACAGTATGGCTAGATGTACCCTATTGAAAGGCGGCTAGGCACTTTCAAGGGCTATGTTAGGAACAGAGCTAGACCCGAGGGTTCCATTATAGAGGCCTACATTGCTACAAAAGTGTTGACATTCTGCTCAAAATACATTGAAATAGCTGATCAGCTTAGCAAAGAGGTGGGTGAAGACAATCCCGGGCTCAATTTTTTTGATTATTCTGTTCGAGTTACAGGGAAGAGTCGACAAGAGGACAAACCTAAAGATTTGGACAAAATGGTTTGGTATGTGTTGAATAACTATCCTGAGATAGTACCTTATATCAAGTAAGTGCAATACTGCAGCTTATACATCGTAATCTACTAAACTTGCAGCACATTCTTATATATTTAGATGTTTGACGCGATCACTATGTTGTGCAACATCTACAAAGAGGAGTTACTGCCGCAAAATCCAAGAAACACTGACAAACTGGTTATGGCAGGATTTGCGAAATGGTTCAAGAACCATGTAAGCTTTTGAAGTGCACTGTCAGTTTTTTTAATATATTGAGTACATAAGATGATCAGCTTGTCTATTTTCTAACCATAGGTTAAGAAGATGCGGGAGGATGGGTAAGCAGTTGATGATGCCCTTTACTCACTAGCAATGGTCCTGATACTCGGGTAAGACATTATGAATCTTGCGTTGTTGGAGATGTGCGCTACAACACCCTTGGACGAGACGAAGGCAGGAAGACACAAAACAGTGCCATCATGAGCACAGATACGTATGACAAAGAGACAACTGAAATGTATGCTAATATAACAGACATTGTTCAGTTGCAGTATATCTCCAGTTTCGAGGATCATCGGTGTGTGGTTCTGTTGTGTTGTCGTTGGTATAACCTCTTTTCCAGGATCGCAAAACCCAGAGCTGATGATTATTTCAAATCCATCAATGTCAAGGCGGCGTACCAGACCAACGAGCCTTTTATTTTGGCAAATCAAGCAACACAGATATTTTTCTTGGAAGACACATTTGCACGTAGCGATGACTGGAGAGTATTGCAAAGGTTTGAGCAGAGGAATTCGTTTAATGAAGTTGCACACCAAGATGATGCTTACGCTGCTCCTGATGTACAAGATAACACAGATGTTCCTAATATCTTTGAGAACCATCACGTCAATGACGCCGGCGAAAAGATTGTCTGTCGTGCTGTGGACATACAAGAGTTGATCAAGAAGAAGCCAACGTTCGAGGACGTTGAGGACTAAGAAGAAGATGACACCGTGGGGAATTACGATTCAGACTGATACACATGGCGAAGATGTTGACGCTGCTGCTGCGGATGATGATTACATTGCTTTTGTCGTATTTGCCTGTCAGAAGACATTTTTTATCTACAATGTGAAATTGTGTTTGCTATGACAACTGAAACCTGATGAACATGTTGTTTAGTATTTTGCTGTGAGAACATCACTTGTTATGTATGCTGATTTGTGTTTGGTGATTGTATGACAACTAAAACATGATGACATTGTTGTTTAGTTGTACTCATATTTGGCTGTGAAACTTGAATTTGATGACATAGTTTGCTATTGGACTGCAATTTGCTCGACGTCTTCAAATGAGAACAAAGCTGACCCGACAGGGCCTCTGCTATTTATTTATTTATTTATATGAGCAAAAGGGGATACCCCCTGATTTCCGTTAATAGAAATCATTAGATGTTCACAACACTACGCCCAGCCTGCTACACAGGTTTCATTCATTACTAGTTTCAGCAAAGTGCTCATGTCGTAGCCACTGAATACATCACGACTGCTACATACACTGCAAATAAAGAGACAATCATCCTACAGAGCACATCGATTTTGCCCATTATCTTCACAAGCTCTTTCGTCTCCTCATTGCTGTCAAGGCCGTTCAGCAGCTGTTGCTTGGCCATGATCAGAGGAACTGCATCTTTAACCTTCTGCTCTGCATCTTCCTCTTCTACCATTCCTTCAGTTACTTGTCCAACACCCAACCTGCTGGTATTGGGATTCCTCGACTAACCAAATAATCAGCGTAGTTGCATTCCCCCACATCAGCAACTTCCCAGAAATACAAATCACACGAATCTTCCCTTTTCTGCATGAATCAAATTGGAAGATCATCAACCAAACTATTAAAAAAATCAGCAACTGAAAGCAGCAGACCAACACTTAAACATATTATTACCCCATGATTCGGGCATTTGTAGAAGACTCGGCCATGGTTGCGGATTGTGGTTGAGACGCGACGGATGACTCTGCATGATTTGCAGCAGTGGCACCACACCAACGGCAGTGGGTTGCGATGAGCAATCGGCTGCGGTGCGCGTGCCGGCGGGGGTGTGATGAGACCCACAGGCGATGGTACGGGTGGCGACTTGGCGCATATCTGGTTGTTGCCTGCTGAAGAGTAGGTGGACGAGCAGCCAGCGGACATGGTTGCTGCGGCCAGAGCTTCTGATGCTAGGCAGAGTAAGTAGAGAAGAGGAGAAGCGAACGTTGGATATGTCAGTTTCATTACTTGCAGAGTAGCATAGCACCATATATAGTCATAGTCTAGGTTTGGATTCGAACCAGCTACAGGAGCACGTCTTTCTTTTTTCTAAAACTCGGCAACGTCTCTTTACTGGTACACTAGCTTGTTCTGTACGCCTTCCCAAGTCTTTGATTTTCTTTCCCTTTTTTTTGCGAGGAAGGAAGGAGGACAAAATTGAGAGTTCCTGGGACTCGAACCCAAGACCTCTCTGTTGAAAACCAAGGGTGCTAGTCACTTATGTGGCGAATGTTCCCTGTGAGGAGGACGGCAGACGAACACATTTTCCTCGCAGTTTTCTTCCTATATATAAAAAAGTATGCTACTTGGTGTCCGCTTAGTCAACAAACGATTGTGCCAACCTTGACCGTTGGATTGACATTCAACGTCTGTCGCGTTTCTTCAGTCTCTTCTTCCTCGAGCCGCCAAAGCCAAACCAGCGCCGGCGGACCGCCTGCTCCCACCTCCCACGGCTGGCTGTGATCTTCCCCGGCTCCTGTTCGTTCCCGTCCGAGGCCTCACCATCGTCCTCCGCCTTGGTTCGCTCGCCGCGGCGCCGCCCTCCGGTGTTGTCAACATGGTCAACAACTGAGAGGAATAAGGAGATGACTGTACATGGTGAGGATGACAGTAGGGACCCAACAGCGCGCGCAGTAATTTTGTTTTTTCGGGACGGAGAAGGGTATCAACTGGGTTGTGCGGGACCCGTGGCCCATCTAGCCCAGGCTTTTATTTCATATGTTTAGCACATGACCAGCCCCAGTTTGTTTTTTTCCTTTCTGAAAATGGCTAGCCTGCTATTTTGTTTTTTGCAGAATAACCAATGTAGGCCTACTTGCTTTTCTACGCCTTGCTGGGCCGGAAATCTTTCAAGACGAGGAGGGATGCATTTTGCCCAGAAAATGGGCTATAAGTAATAAGAAATGGGCTATAAATAATAATAAATGGGCTGTAAAATGAAAAAATACAGCAAACAGGCAATTAGTTCCAAAATACTATTTTCTTTCGGATTTTGATATTTTAAATTTCATTTTTTTGTGCAGGTAAAATTTCATTGAATTTAAATTAAGGTATATTTTGATTTAAAATTAATTTGAATCTGGCTAGAAATTTCGGGCTGTATGCTGTTTGGGACAGATTTGGAGGCTGACTTGTGGGTCTACTAGGTTGACGTGTACTTTGGCTTTGTCAACTTAGTCCACAAACGATTCTAGCAGCAGTGACCGTTGGATGTTAATCCAACGGCTGTGCTGCTTCTTCAATATCTGATCTTCTTACTCCAGCCGCCCAAACCAGCTCCGGGGGGACTGCCTGCTCCCGCCTCCCGTGGCCGGCTGTGCTGCCGCACAGGCCGCACTGCCCCACCCTACTTCATTGCTGGCCAGGCCATTCCTCTACTCACCCATACCTCCTGTTATTTTCCGGCGATGGCAGCCGGACCAGTAAACCCTCGTACTCCCCACCGTGTGGGCAACCATTGCCGAGTCTTCCCCGGCTCCTTGTCGTTCCCTTCCTAGGCCTCGCCGTCGTCCACCGCCATGGTGCTCTCGGTGCGGCCTGGTCAACATGGTCAACGAACGACATCCATCGGCCGTGGACTGTACGCGCAAAATAATGATTCCTCCACCTGACAGCTGGGACCCACCGGAAGGGCCTCTGTATTTCACGAAAAAAACGTTCCCCCCGCTGACATGTCGGACCCACCAGCTATATCTTCGCACGCAAGGAAGTGCCTCCTTATTACGCACAAAAAAATGAATACCCCCTGCTAGCTGGGACCCACCATAGTGGGAGGATGACTTGTGGGCCAACTAAGTTGACGGGGACGGAGGGCTTTGTCAACTTAGTCAATATGAACGATTCTAGCTCCAGTGACCGTACGATGTCCATCCAACGGCCGTAGTGCTTCTTCAACCTCTGGTCTTCTTGCTCCAGCCGCCCAAAGCAGCGCCGGTCGTGCCGCATGCTCCTGCCTCCTGTGGCCGGCTGTGCTGCCGCGGAGGCCTCACCGCCACTACTATTCCCACCGATGGCCAGGCCCTGCGGCGACGGCAGCCTCACACCGCAGCCGAACCAGCGAACCCTCGTACTCCTCTCCACGCGGGCTTCCACTGCCGCGTCTTCCCCGGCTCCGCGTCGTCCCCTTCCTAGGCCTCGCCATCGTCCACCGCTGTGGTGCTCTCGGCGCGGCCTGGTCAACATGGTCAAGGAACGACTTCCATCGAACGTGGACTGTACGTGGAGAGGCTGACAGCTAGGTCCACGGCCGCAGCAAGGAAGTGCCTCCTTATTACGCGGAAAATAATGATTCCTCCACCTGACAGCTGGGACCCACCGGACGGGCCACTGTATTTCGCGGAAAAAACGTTTCCCCCTGACTGCTGGGACCCACCAGCTTCATCTTCGCACGCAAGGAAGTGCGTCCGGGCAAAAAAAACGATTCGCCCCCCTGACTGCTGGGACCCACCAGCTACACCTTCGCACGCAAGGAAGTGCGTCCGGGCAAAAAAAAAGATTCCCCCCTGACTGCTGGGACCCAGCGGCTACATCTTCGCACGCAAGGAAGTGCGTCCAAAAAAAAAACGATTCGCCCTTGACTGCCGGGACCCACCAGCTACATCTTCGCAGGCAAGGAAGTGCCTGACAGTCGGGACCCACCTGGTCGAAGCGTACGTAGCATTGTCATTCTGGTCGCGAACGTGTATGTACATACTGGTCGATGTAGAGGCGCGCACGTGTCGTAGTAGAGGCGCGCACGTGTCGTAGTAGAGGCGCGCACGTAGAATGTACACGTACGTACAACGGCCAGGGTGCAAGAAAGAAAATACGTCCACGTATGTGTACATATGGGCGGGGTCTCGAACGCCTACTCGCGCATATGTACGGCCAGGGCTCGTGTACATGGCTGGGTCGGAACGGAGAAACAGCGTCGTCGTCGTGTTCATGGGGAGGAAACAGAATGCGTCGTGTTCATGGGGAGGCAACGGAATGCGTCGTGTTCATGGGGAGGCAACGGAACGCGTGGGAGCCAACCGGCTAGGTCGGAACGGAATGCGTGGTCGTGTTCATCGGGAGGGCTTGGATGGAACAGGCGATGGAAATGAGGCCTGGCGTACCGCAAAACGGAGGAAACGGACCTCCTACCTTCGGAACGGGGTCCTGTTGATCGGGAGGGGTGTGGCGTACCGCAAAACGGAGGAAACAGACCTCCTATGGTCGAAACGGGGGTCCTGTTGATCGGGAGGGGTGTGGCGTACCGCAAAACGGACGAAACGTACCTCCTACGGTCGAAACGGGGGTCCTGTTGATCGGGAGGGGTGTGGCGTACCGCAAAACAGACGAAACGGACCTCCTACGGTCGAAACGGGGGTCCTGTTGATCGGGAGGGGTGTGGCGTACCGCAAAACGGACCTCCTACGGTCGAAACGGGGGTCCTGTTCATCGGGAGGGGTGTGGCGTACCGCAAAACGGGACTCCACGGGATACTGTTCATCTCCACCGTCGACCTCCTCCAGCCTCCACGGGCTACCGTCAACCTCCTCCAGCCTCCACGGGCTCCTGTTCATCCAGCCTCTACCGCGCGCTACTCCACCGGCTACTGTTCAACCACCCCTCCATGGGCACCCCTCCACCGTCTACTGTTCATCCAGCCCTCCACACCACGGGGTCCTGTTCATCCAGAGGCAACGCCACCGCTCACTGTTCATCCAACCCCCCCGCAACGCTCACTGTTCATCCAATCAATCGGTTTCAGTTAGCAGCAGTAGCAAAGGAATCGCTCGATCGGGTTTAGTTAACAGCCATCGATCGATCGCTCGGGTTCAGTAACACGTAGCCTGCAGTGCAATCGCTCGGGTTCAGTTAGAGCCCAACGCCTCGCTCAGGTTCAGTTAGAGCCAACACCTCGCACACACGCGCGTACGTGTACGAGAGAAACGCGCATCGCTCTTCCCCCGACCTCCCACCGTACCGGGAACTCCCCGAAATTTTCCTCCCCCTCGCTTCTACCACGGTTTTTCCGTCATGGACAGCCCAAAGAATGTCATGCAGCTGCATCTCCGGCCCGCGCAGGACGAAAAGCCCATTTTCTGTCATGATTTTTTGTCATAGAAGTAGGAGCCCACCACATCTATGATGATACCGGGTTTTGTCACAATTATCGTCATAGAAGTGTCATATGTATGATAGAAAAAAAATTCGTTCGGCCCAAAATGTCACGGATGTGTCTTTTTTTTGTAGTGTATGTATTCACACATGTACTAAGTTTCCGGTTAATACAATTCTAGCATGAATAATAAACATTTATCATGAAATAAGGAAATAAATAATAACTTTATTATTGCCTCTAGGGCATATTTCCTTCAAAAGGGGTAGCAAAGCAACCGTGAGTACTCATCCAACGTACTCGCAAGCATCAGACCTATACTAAGTATGCACTGGTATCAAAGGAAGGTATGTATCTGTGGACTGAACTGCAGAATGCCAGAATAGAGGGGAAGGCCTAGCCTATCGAAGACTAGCATCTTCAAAAAGCTCCAAGCATCTTGCAGCATTCAGAAGAGTATAGAATAGCAGTTTATAATTAACAAGCATGTTGTAGCATTAACGCCCAGAGATCCTTCCTCGACTCCCTGCGAGAAAGCAATCCCGGAGCCAACATATCCATCACATGTACCAAGTAACCAGTTGTAGTTGTAATAGATCAGGATACAAGTTTGAACGTCCATTACTGTGGACACGGTATTCGAATAGATAACTTCCCTGCAGGGGTGCACCATATTACACACTTGATTACTCTGGCCGGACACACTTTTCTGAGTCAATGCCCAGCCTCGGAAGAGCAACACGTCGCAGCCCTACCTAGGCTCAGCAGAGAGATCCGCGTTGGTCTACATCGTAACCGCTCAGGGGTCTTGGGCCCATCGCCCTTTGCACTCCGAGTCGTTGTGCGCAAGGGGATACTAGCACCACCTCTGCCTGGATGGCGCGATCCAGCCGGACCATGATACGTCTCCATCGTATCTACTTTTCCAAACTCTTTTGCCCTTGTTTTGGACTCTAACTTGCATGATTTGAACGGGACTAACCCGGACTGATGTTGTTTTCAGCAGAATTGCCATGGTGTTATTTTTGTGCAGAGTAAAAAGTTCTCGGATTGACCTGAAAATCAATGGAGATTATTTTTGGAATTAATAAAAAATATTAGCGAAAGAATTAGCGTCAGGGGGCTCACAACCTAGCCACAAGGGTGGGGGGTGCGCCCACCCCCTAGGGCGCGCCCTGTGACCTTGTGGGCCCCCTGGACCTCCACCGACCTCAACCCCAACTCCATATATTCACTTTCGGGGAGAAAAAAATCAGAGAGAAAGTTTCATCGCGTTTTATGATACAGAGCCGCCGCAAAGCCCTGTTCTTCCTCGGGAGGGCAGATCCGGAGTCCGTTCGGGGCTCCGGAGAGGGGAATCCATCGCCATCGTCATCATCAACCATCCTCCATCACCAATTTCATGATGATCACCGCCGTGCGTGAGTAATTCCATCGTAGGCTTGCTGGACCGTGATGGGTTGGATGAGATTTACCATGTAATCGAGTTAGTTTTGTTAGGGTTTGATCCCTAGTATCCACTATGTTCTGAGATTGATGTTGCTATGACTTTGCTATGCTTAATGCTTGTCACTAGGGCCCAAGTGCCATGATTTCAGATCTGAACCTATTATGTTTTCATGAATATATTTGTGTTCTTGATCCGATATTGCAAGTTATAGTTACCTACTACGTGTTATGATCCGGCAACCCCGGAGTGACAATAGTCGGGACCACTCCCGGTGATGACCGTAGTTTGAGGAGTTCATGTATTCACTAAGTGCTAATGCTTTGGTCCGGTACTCTATTAAAAGGAGGCCTTAATATCCCTTAGTTTCCAATAGGACCCCGCTGCCACGGGAGGGTAGGACAAAAGATGTCATGCAAGTTCTTTTCCATAAGCACGTATGACTATATTCGGAATACATGCCTACATTACATTGATGAACTGGAGCTAGTTTTGTGTCACCCTATGTTATAACCGTTGCATGATGAACGCCATCCGACATAATTATCCATCACTGATCCATTGCCTACGAGCTAGTTTCATATTGATCTTTGCTAAGTTACTTTTCCATTGCCACTGTTACAATTTCTACGAAACTACTACTGTCACTTTTGCCACTGTTACCGTTACTTCCATACTACTTTGCTACTAAATATTTTGCTGCAGATATTAAGTCATTCAGGTGTGGTTGAATTGACAACTCAGCTGCTAATACTCAAGAATATTCTTTGGCTCCCCTTGTGTCGAATCAATAAATTTGGGTTGAATACTCTACCCTTGAAAACTGTTGTGATCCCCTATACTTGTGGTTATCAAGACCTTTTTCTGGTGCCGTTGCCGGGGAGCATAGCTCTATTCTCTAAGTCACTTGGGATTTATATCTATTGATCACTATGAGGAATTTGAAAGATCAAAGAACAAAGATTTTTCCCTCAACTATGAGGGGAGGTAAGGAACTGCCATCTAGCTCTGCACTTGATTCTCCTTCTGTTTTTAGTAAACTTGTGACACCTACACCTGCTATTGATTCCAATATGTCGCACGTTATTTATGATGCCACTTCTACTATGAATGATGCTTATGATACTACTTCTGTGCTTGATAATACTGTGCCACTAGGTGAATTTCTTGATGAACAACTTGCTAGGGCTAGAGAGAATGAAATTACTAAAACCGATGATATTATTGAAGATTATGATTATGATTCTCCCCCTAGATATGAATTGCCTATTGTTCTTGAGGGTTATGTTATGGATGAAGAAACTGCTAGAGACTTCTTTGCTTGCAATGATAGAGAGGATCTTAAGAAATTGTTAGTTAAGCTGAAAGAAAAATCCTTGAATGCTAGAATGAAATATGATCCCGCTTTTGCTACTTCACCTATCTTTGTTACTGATAAGGATTATGAATTCTCTGTCGATCCTGAGTTAATTACTTTGGTTGTGTAACGCCCACGATGCGGCTATATCTCCCACGTGTCGAGGCACGACTTAGAGGCATAACCACATTGTGGTTTTGTCGCAAGAAGGGTCATCTTCACACAATCCCATGTAATGAACAAGAATGGGATAACGAGAGTTGGCTTACAATCGCCACTTCACACAATACATAAATATAATTCATACATCATCCAAAATCCACACATAGACCGACTACGGTCAAATCCAAAAGAAAATAAGATAACCCCAAATGCTAGATCCCCGATCGTCCCAACTGGGCTCCACTACTGATCATCAGGAAAAGACACATAGTAACGACCACGTTCCTCGTCGAACTCCCACTTGAGCTCGGTTGCGTCATCTGCACTGGCATCGTCGGCACCTGCAACTGTTTTGGCAGAATCTATGAGTCACGAGGACTCAGCAATCTCACACCTGCGAGATCAAGACTTTAAGCTTATAGGAAAGGATGGTGTAAAGAGGTGGAGCTGCAGCAGACACTAAGCATAAATAGTGGCTAACATACGCAAAAGAGAGCGAGAAGAGAAGCAACGGAAAGGTCGTCATCTAGTAATGACCAAGAAGTGATCCTGAACTCCTACTGACTTCATGCATAACTCAAACCGTGTTCACTTCCCGGACTCCGCTGAGAAGAGACCATCACGGCTACACACGCGGTTGATGTATTTTAATTAAGTCAAGTGACAAGTTCTCTACAACCGGACATTAACAAATTCCCATCTGCCTCATAACCGCGGGCACGGCTTTCGAAAGATAATACCCTGCAGGGGTGTCCCAACTTAGCCCATCATAAGCTCTCACGGTCAACGAAGGATAAACCTTCTCCCGGAAAGACCCGATCAGTCTCGGAATCCCGGTTTATAAGACATTTCGACAATGGTAAAACAAGACCAGCAAAGCCGCCCGATGCGCCGACAAATCCCGATAGGAGCTGCACATATCTCATTCTCAGGGCACACCGGATGAGACATCCTACGAGTAAAACCAGACCTCGAGTTTCCAAGAGGGGGCCCCGCAGTCTACTCAGTTCGGACCAACACTCGAAGGAGCACTGGCCCGGGGGGGTTAAAATAAGATGACCCTCGGGCTCGCGAAAACCCGGGGGGAAAGGCTTAGGTCGCAAATGGTAAAACCAAGGTTGGGCCTTGCTGGAGGAGTTTTATTGAAGGCGAACTGTCATGGGGGTCCCATAAATCACCCAACCGCGTAAGGAACGCAAACTCAAGGAACATAATACCGGTATGATGAAAACTAGGGCGGCAAGAGTGGAACAAAACACCAAGCATAAGGCCGAGCCTTCCACCCTTTACCAAATATATAGATGCATTAATTAAATAAGAGATATTGTGATATTCCAAAAATATCCATGTTCCAACATGGAACCAACTTCAACTTCACCTGCAACTAACAACGCTATAAGAAGGGCTGAGCAAAAGCGGTAACTTAGCCAAACAACGGTTTGCTAGGAAAGGATGGTTAGAGGCTTGACATGGCAATATGGGAGGCATGATATAGCAAGTGGTAGGTAGCGCAGCATGGAAATAGAACGAACAACTAGCAAAGCAAAGATAGAAGTGATTTCGAGGGTATGGTCATCTTGCCTGCAAGGTTCTCAGAGTTGTCGAAAGCTTGATCCTCGTAAGCGTACTCAATAGGTTCCTCGTAAGCGTACTCGTCTCCCGGCTCTACCCAAAACAAGAACACAAGCAACGGAACCACAATCAATCATGAGAAATGCACAAGCAACATGATGCAAAACATGTATGATATGCGAGATGTGGTATGTGATGCATATGCGTGCTCCGGAAGAAAAATGATGAACAAGGCAGTAACTTGGCAAACCAAGCATGCCACTGGAAAGATGAGATGATTTTGGTCGAAATCGATATAAAGATCACCGGAAACGGATGCACGGTTTGCAAATGGCAAGCAAAACAAGAATGACACGAATCTGCGATTAACAGCATGATAGCACTTAGAATACAACAAGTAACAATGCTATAGCACTCCAACATAGCAACAAAACATATGGCAGTAATCTACAGGTGATGCTTGGCAAAGGATGAACACTGATCTACGGCTAGATCACAACATAACAGGCTGAAACAAGCATGGCAAAAGTGCAAAAGATATCAGGTTCACAGACTTGGAGAAATTACTGGACATGGCAGGAACAGCATCAGGTAACAATGTTCAGAGCACGAAATCAACATGCTACAGGAACTCAACATAGCAAAACAAGGCATCGCATGAATCTACTAAATGCATAGAACAAAAGTCCCTTACTGACCCTGAGCCAAAAAGGACCAGAAGATATGATGGCAACCATGTAAACATAGCAAGTTTCGATAACAGGTTTCAGACTTGGCAGAAAACAGAGCATGGCAGAAACAGTAATATGAAGGCATCTTGGTGAGCTTGATTCACTCAACACAAAGCAATGCATGACAAAACAAGCATACCTACAGCAAGATGGCATGTTTATGAAGCTATCCATGGCAAGAGCAAGTACATAGCATGTATGAAACAACTACAACAAGCTTGGCAAAATTGAATATCATGTTAACAATCTGCCAGAAATATTTTATAGCAAAAGTAGAGCAAGATTGAGTCATGCTATGACACTCCATAATTTCAAACAAGGGCATGAATGGATCAACTACAACAATATATACAAAACATTCTTACTGAACATCACCAAAATAAGCATGGATCTCTCTGTAGACACATGGATATATAGCAACAAAATAACAGCAGTCACAGACTTAGAGAAATTACTAAGTCCCTGAAATCAGAAACATTACGGAGCCTAGTTTGCATGCTTGTGCTAGTCACCACAGAGATCACAAAAATACATGGCATACACCTCTGTAAAGATGTCATGGCATACATCAAAACACATGTAGAGCTCATACTCATAAGATGCACAGATTAAATGCAACAAAAATAACAAATCCCCAAGTTCTGATAAGTAACAGCAGATAACAGCAACTAGCACCAGAGATTTGGGCATCAAGATGGACTCAAATGAACATGGTGCAATGGAACAAAATGAAGAGCATCACGAGACGAACATTTCGATATATTACACGCATGAAACAGAGCTATATGCAGAGAGTTATGATGCGATGAACAGGTGCACATATTGTAAAAATATTAGGACTTAGAATATTCGGGAGAGGGAGAAAAGTCAACCCGAGGGCTTTGGATCGGGATCTGGCCGGAGTTCGAAGGCACGGCGGCCGGAGCTCGGGGAGACGCCGGCTCGGGCGGAGAGGAGGAGGGGAGCTCGGAGGAGGGGCGGCGTCGGCGAACGGCGGAGGAGGAGGCGGCGGTGCGGTTGGAGCCGGGGCGGCGGTGGTGCGGCTCCGGCCGGCGACGATGGCGGCGGGGACGGCAGAGGGCGGCGCCGGCGCGCGGGCTCGGGCGCGGGGGAGGCGCACGGGCTCGGGGCGGAGGAGGAGCGGGCCGGGAGGGCCCCGCACGGGCCCCGGCGGGCCGGCGGCGATGTGGGCGCGGGCACGCCACGTGGCAGCGCGGGAGAGGCCGGCTGCGGCGGCGGACGTGTCCGTCGGTGGGGGTGGTTTCGTCCGGCGGCGGAGAGGGAAAACTTCTAGGGTTTCATCCGGGATTTGGAGGAGGTGTGCACATATATATAGATAGAGGGAGCTAGGAGACTCCAAACGGAGTGCGGTTTTCGCCCACACAATCGTGATCGAACGACCTAGAGCATGGAAGTGACTTAGAGGGGTTTTGGGCTGTTTAGAGAGGGGTTTTGCTGCAACACACAAAAAGGACTTTGCGGTTACCCGGTTAACCGTTGGAGCATCAAACGACCTCCAAATGGAACGAAACTTGACCGGTGGTATACCAAGGCCACTCGACAAGCCTCGGTCCATTCCGAGAACGTTCAACACCCGCTCATGAAAAGAAACGAAAAGGGGTGCGCCGGAGGAGGTGGGAGTGCCGGATTGCAAAATGGACAACGGGGAAAGTGCTCGGATGCAAGAGACGAACACGTATGCAAAAGCAATGCACATGATGACATGATATGAGATGCATGACATGAACAAAATGCAAAACGGAAAACAAAACCCAACCACGAAGGGAATATCATAACACATAGCCGAAAATGGCAAGAGTCGGAGTTACAAATATGGAAAGTTACATCCGAGGTGTTACAACACTCCACCACTACGAGAGGATCTCGTCCCGAGATCTAGGACTGAAAGAACTCCGGATATTCGGAACGGAGGTGGTCCTCGCGTTCCCAGGGGGCTTCTCGGTCGGAATGGTGCGACCACTTCACTTTCAGGAATTTGATTGACTTTTTGTGAGTCTTGCGCTCAGTTTCTTCAAGAATAGCAACTGGGTGCTCATGGTAAGACATATCTTCTGGAAGGTCAATCTCTTCGAAGTTGACGGTGCGCTCAGGCGTCTTGAAGCACTTGCGAAGCCGTGACACGTGGAACACATCGTGCACGTTCGCGAAGTTGGAAGGAAGCTCAAGTTGATAGGCGAGGTCGCCTCTTTTGCCAATGATCTTGAAAGGACCCACGTATCTAGGGGCAAGCTTCCCTTTGATACCGAAGCGACGAGTGCCTTTCATTGGAGAGACGCGGAGGTAGACATGGTCTCCGATCTCGAAATCCACATCACGGTGCTTACTATCATAGTAACTCTTCTGTCGCGATTACACGGCTTTGAGATTTTCACGGATGACTTTACACATTTCTTCAGCCTCTGTGATTAAGTCATTGCCAAGAAGTTGGCGTTCACCAGTCTCTGACCAATTGAGAGGAGTACGGCACTTTCTGCCATAGAGAATCTCGAATGGGGCCTTGCCCGAACTCACTTGGAAGCTATTGTTGTAGGGGAATTCGGCATATGGAAGACAATCTTCCCATTTCATGCCAAAGGAAATGACACTAGCCCTGAGCATATCTTCAAGAATTTGATTGACTCGCTCGACTTGGCCACTAGTTTGAGGATGGAAAGCTGTGCTGAAGCGAATGTTGGTGCCCATGGCCTTCTGGAAGGAGTCCCAGAACTTAGAAGTGAAGATGTTTCCACGATCTGAAGAAATCAATTGTGGAATGCCATGCAAGGAGACAATCCTGGAGGTGTATAGCTCTGCCAACTGAGCTGCTGTGATAGACTCTTTGATTGGAAGGAAATGCGCCAGTTTAGTAAGCTTGTCAATGACAACAAAGATAGCATCATTTCCGCGCTTGGACTTTGGAAAACCAGTCACGAAGTCCATTTCGATATGATCAAACTGTAACATCCCAAATTTTCAATTTGGAATGTTATACATAGATCATCATTGCATATCATGTTTTACTGCATTTTGACAAAATCCTCGATAAATCCTAAGCAACTCAAGGACCCTCGGAGAGAGTTGGGGATTTTCTCGAATTTTCTTATTTGATTTTTCAAACGAGGATTGGGATTTTAATTATTTTTCTCTCCGGAAAAATATTTCATTCTTGAAATAAACGAGAGGAGAAAACATGACTTCTCCAAAAATATTGAAATACTGGGGGTAAAATGTTAAAATCATTATTTGGATTTTATTTGTAAATTTTATTGCATTTAAAATTATGCATGTTTTCAAAGTGTTTATTTTTGATTTTAAAAATGTTCACCCTATTCTCGATTTTCTAACTAGACGGGGAAAATTTAGTTCATATTTTTCTGATTTTTATTTATTTTTCTATGCATTTTTCTTCGCGGAACTTATTTAAAAAAAAAACGCGCCCGCGCCGACTGGGCCAAAAGGCCCAGCCGACGGCCCGCCTCGCGGCGTCCTCTTCCCGCACGGCCGCCGGAGTCCGGCCGAGCCACGACGCCGCCGCCGCCTCGGTTGCCCCTCCCCCAAGCCGCCCTCGCCCCCCTCCATATATAGCCCCCCCTCGCCTCCTCCCCCGAACGCCGCCGCCCGCCGCACTCGCCGCCCCGCCGCCGCACCCGCGCCGCGCCGCCGCCACTCGCCGCCCCGCCGCCGCCACTCGCCCGCCGAGCCCCGAGCCCCGCACCCCGCCCCGCCGGAGCCCCTCGCCGGAGTAGCCCCGACGAGGTACTGCCTCACTGCCGTTTTGCGTTGACCGTTTTTTTTTTAAAAAAAAACCCTTCGTTTAAAAAAAACCCTAGATCGGTTTTTTTCGGTTTTCTTATTTTACGAGCGTTCACCGAACCGTTCGTTTTAACGAACGCGTTCGTCGGTTTTTCTCTGTTAACGAACGTCCGTTCTTTAACCGTTCGTCCGTTTTTCTTTTTCGGCGGATTATCTCGTTATTTTCTCAGATTCGATTTCTGATCGAATCTTCGTTTGTGTTTAACTTCTCGCTCGTTTATCGGAATCAGGTGATTCAAGCGCCTAGAGTTTCGTCTCGAAATTCTCTTTCCGTTTAACCTACTCAAACAAATTTTTGCTACAGTAAAATTTGACCTAGATCCAGATTAGCAAACGAAGTTTCTTTCTTCCGCCATTTGACTTTCGTTGCTTCTTTCAAGTTGATTCTTTTTGCAAACCGGAGTTCTTAAGTTGAACTTTCTGGTTGGATCTTTCATTCGAGTTTTACCTGTGCATTAGTTAAGTACTGATTGTATGCTTGTTTGTTTGCGATAGAGTACCCGGAGTGTGCCGCTTGTTACTTCGAATCGCTAGGTTTTGCGGATCATCAGCAAGGCAAGTAACACTTTGATCATACCCCGTTCATACCCAGTTTTATTGCATTAGATCTATTTCCTCAAACACATTGCATGATTAGGATCTAATAAACTGTGGGTATTGGGAAGTAGTTGAGGTAGTACCTATTACCTGTTTCTCTATCAAACCCTTGGGAGTTACTTCTACGTTGCTTTTATTATTGCCATGCTATGCTCGTAGACGTGGATTGGGTTTGAGTGAAATTCATGACAGATGTGAGATTGTTAATTAATGGTTTACTTAAGGTGGCAACTTAAACTCACATCTGGGTGGATTGAGGTACCTGGGTATTCCAGGATTGCCTGTTTTTCTTTTGGACCGCCACCCAGGTTCAAAGGGATCATGAGATTTTTCATGCTAGAAACTTCCGTGTGCAGCCGCAAGCTATTATGGGCTCTAGCATAGTTGACTAAGATGTGTGAACTCTTACAGTGGTAGACTAGCAGATGTAGGGGAAAGTAGGTGTAACGGTCTACCCATACGTAAGGTGCAAACACTTCTCAAAGACTGTGTCTTGGTCGTCCGTTACTCAAACACCATGTAGTGCGAGTAATCCAACGGAGGAGATCAAGTCTTGTGGGAAAAGTGCACAAACCTCTGCAGAGTGTACAAACTGATCATGATTAGCCGTGTCCCCGGTTATGGACAACTTGAGTATCTAGTACTTGGATTATCATGTGAATCTCAACACTATGTTACTTCTAATTAATTTTGTTGGGTTATTGATGACTTTTTAATTGGGATTGAGATGCTGTCAACCATCTCAATGTTTCACAACCACCATGATAGTTAAATAAAATTTATTCCTTTGAAGTAGGATAAAATTGGCTTTTCGCAAAACTGTAACCATAGAGCTTTCCACCAGCCACATATGCATGTAGTATAGCATTATTATTGTTCATTGCTCTCTATGTGCTACATTGCCAGCATATCCTATGTGCTGACCCGTTTTCGGGCTGCAACGTTTCATGTTGCAGACTTTTCAGACGACGAGTAAGGTGCCTTAGGACGTGGTCTTATACTCAGTGATGCCGCTGGAGTTGATGGACTCACCTATCTTCCAAGTCTTGCCCTTGGGTGCGTTCTTGCAAGAGTTGCAGAATCATCTGAGCATTGGCGTTGGTGGCTGCCATGCCTCCGGAGGCGGAGGTGGTGGTGGAGGGTTCGCCTGACTCCCTTCATTGCGTTCCGGATTCTGACGCGTTGGCGGAGCCATCCTGAAGAGGGTGACATCCGTTAGCATCTTGATAGACAGATATGCAAATTGAATCAACGGATAGAAATTGCAACATATAGTCTTCACAATAAACATTCGAACGAGGATGAACGAATGAAGTCCATAGTAAATCATCACACTTCCATTAAGTTGAGAAGCCACTTAGAAAAAGGTATGGAATCAACATTTAACTTTGAAGCAACTCGAATACCACAGTTCAAAACAAAACAAAGTATTGGCTTGCAGAATAAGCCGGAACAAACATATGATAGAGATTTCGTCCGAAGTTTTCGTGGTGGGGCCCACACGGGCTCGATCGTACAGCACCATCATGTACAAGGCAGTGCACATGACATACGAAGCGTCCCCGAGTCGGCATAGCCAAGGACTCTTTAAGACACTACGAGACCACTGTAAAACCAACCGTGGAAAGGCGGACCACTAGACGTCGAACCCCAATCTCATATCATGCGTCTGTCGGAAAGATATCCTAGAAGCTACTTGAATTCCCACTTATAAACTCCCGAAACTTTCTGGTTATGCAATCTGGTGTTGGGGATACAGGGGACACAAAATATATCACCCAAACTAGCAATCCCTAGATCCAGCTGTATCCATCCGTCAACACATAACCAAGAAACCTTCGGAAATCGTGTACCTCAACCTTCGAAAAACATCCGTTATACGAGTTATGGCAATACTCCCGAACTCCCGCCCCAGTACTGGGTGGCGTCGAGGTGATCTCACCAACAACTGCATAAAAGAGATTTCGATGTTGGCGAAACTCAGGTATTCCAGAACTGCAACGATAAAATTGTGACGACAACACCTCGGAGCTCAACTCCCCGGGACACTGCCACAACCCCTAAATGTCAGGAGGCACCAAGAACAATGTTCTCATCACAAAACCATCGGAACGATTCTAAGATTCCCGCGTGATCCTAAAAAATTTATTTAGTGAAATTTGAGGAGAGAAGAGTCAAAACTTCTACGTCAGGAGGCCTCACCAGAGCGGCGAAGGGACCGAGGAGTAAAAAGAATCCTACTCTCCGATATAGATAATCCTAAGACTCAAAACATTTTTGTTCTAGACTCAACAACGCCAGCGATTCGATCAAGCAGGGGGCTCCTAAGTCGGGGATGGCTCTGATACCAACTTGTAACGCCCACGATGCGGCTATATCTCCCACGTGTCGAGGCACGACTTAGAGGCATAACCGCATTGAGGTTTTGTCGCAAGAAGGGTCATCTTCACACAATCCCATGTAATGAACAAGAATGGGATAACGAGAGTTGGCTTACAATCGCCACTTCACACAATACATAAATATAATTCATACATCATCCAAAATCCACACATAGACCAACTACGGTCAAATCCAAAAGAAAATAAGATAACCCCAAATGCTAGATTCCCGATCGTCCCAACTAGGCTCCACTACTGATCATCAGGAAAAGACACATAGTAACGACCACGTTCCTCGTCGAACTCCCACTTGAGCTCGGTTGCGTCATCTGCACTGGCATCGTCGGCACCTGCAACTGTTTTGGCAGAATCTGTGAGTCACGAGGACTCAGCAATCTCACACCCGCGAGATCAAGACTATTTAAGCTTATAGGAAAGGATGGTGTAAAGAGGTGGAGCTGCAGCAGGCACTAAGCATAAATAGTGGCTAACATACTTAAAAGAGAGCGAGAAGAGAAGCAACGGAACGGTCGTCATCTAGTAATGACCAAGAAGTGATCCTGAACTCCTACTTACGTCATGCATAACTCAAACCGTGTTCACTTCCCGGACTCCGCCGAGAAGAGACCATCACGGCTACACACGCGGTTGATGTATTTTAATTAAGTCAAGTGACAAGTTCTCTACAACCGGACATTAACAAATTCCCATCTGCCTCATAACCGCGGGCACGGCTTTTGAAAGATAATACCATGCAGGGGTGTCCCAACTTAGCCCATCATAAGCTCTCACGGTCAACGAAGGATAAACCTTCTCCCGGAAAGACCCGATCAGTCTCGGAATCCCGGTTTACAAGACATTTCGACAATGGTAAAACAAGACCAGCAAAGCCGCCCGATGTGCCGACAAATCCCGATATGAGCTGCACATATCTCGTTCTCAGGGCAACACCGGATGAGACATCCTACGAGTAAAACCAGACCTCGAGTTTCCACGAGGGGGCCCCACAGTCTACTCAGTTCGGACCAACACTCGAAGGAGCACTGGCCCGGGGGGTTAAAATAAGATGACCCTCGGGCTCGCGAAAACCCAAGGGAAAAAGGCTTAGGTGGCAAATTGTAAAACCAAGGTTGGGCCTTGCTGGAGGAGTTTTATTCAAGGCGAACTGTCAAGGGGGTCCCATAAATCACCCAACCGCGTAAGGAACGCAAACTCAAGGAACATAATACCGGTATGACGGAAACTAGGGCGGCAAGAGTGGAACAAAACACCAAGCATAAGGCCGAGCCTTCCACCCTTTACCAAATATATAGATGCATTAATTAAATAAGGGATGTTGTGATATTCTAAAAATATCCATGTTCCAACATGGAACCAACTTCAACTTCACCTGCAACTAACAACGCTATAAGAAGGGCTGAGCAAAAGCGGCAACTTAGCCAAACAATGGTTTTCTAGGAAAGGATGGTTAGAGGCTTGACATGGCAATATGGGAGGCATGATATAGCAAGTGGTAGGTAGCGCAGCATAGCAATAGAACGAACAACTAGCAAAGCAAAGATAGAAGTGATTTCGAGGGTATGGTCATCTTGCCTGCAAGGTTCTCAGAGTTGTCGAAAGCTTGATCCTCGTAAGCGTACTCAACAGGTTCCTCGTAAGCGTACTCGTCTCCCGGCTCTACCCAAAACAAGAACACAAGCAACGGAACCACAATCAATCACGAGAAATGCACAAGCAACATGATGCAAAACATGTATGATATGCGAGATGTGGTATGTGATGCATATGCGTGCTCCGGAAGTAAAATGATGAAGAAGGCAGTAACTTGGCAAACCAAGCATGCCACTGGAAAGATGAGATGATTTCGGTCGAAATCGATATAAAGATCACCGGAAACGGATGCACTGTTTGCAAATGGCAAGCAAAACAAGAATGACACGAATCTGCGATTAACAGCATGATAGCACTTAGAATGCAACAAGTAACAATGCTACAGCACTCCAACATAGCAACAAAACATACGGCAGTAATCTACAGGCGATGCTTGGCAAAAGATGAACACTGAGCTACGGCTAGATCACAACATGACAGGCTGAAACAAGCATGGCAAAAGTACAAAAGATATCAGGTTCACAGACTTGAGAGAAATTACTGGACATGGCAGGAACAGCATCAGGTAACAATGTTCAGAGCACGAAATCAACATGCTACAGGAACTCAACATGGCAAAACAAGGCATCACATGAATCTACTAAATGCATAGAACAAAAGTCCCTTGCTGACCATGAGCCAAAAAGGACCAGAAGATATGATGGCAACCATGTAAACATAGCAAGTTTCGTTAAGAGGTTTCAGACTTGGCAGAAAACAGAGCATGGCAGAAACAGTAATATGAAGGCATCTTGGTGAGCTTGATTCACTCAACACAAAGCAATGCATGAAAAAACAAGCATACCTACAGCAAGATGGCATGTTTATGAAGCTATCCATGGCAATAGCAAGTACATAGCATGTATGAAACAACTACAACAAGCTTGGCAAAATTGAATATCATGTTAACAATCTGCCAGAAATATTTTATAGCAAAAGTAGAGCAAGATTGAGTCATGCTATGGCACTCCATAATTTCACCAAGGGCATGAATGGATCAACTACAACAATATCTACAAAACATTCTTACTGAAGATCACCAAAATAAGCATGGATCTCTTTGTAGACACATGGATACATAGCAACAAAATAACAGCAGTCACAGACTTAAGAGAAATTACGAAGTCCCTGAAATCAGAAACATTACGGAGCCTAGTTTGCATGCTTGTGCTAGTCACCAAATAGATCACAAAAATACATGGCATACACCTCTGTAAAGATGGCATGGCATACATCAAAACACATGTAGAGCTCATACTCATAAGATGCACAGATTAAATGCAACAAAAATAACAAATCCTCAAGTTCTGATAAGTAACAGCAGATAACAGCAACTAGCACCAGAGATTTGGGCATCAAGATGGACTCAAATGAACATGGTGCAATGGAACAAAATGAAGGGCATCACGAGACGAACATTTCGATATATTACACGCACGAAACGGAGCTATATGCAGAGAGTTATGATGCGATGAACAGGTATACATATTGTAAAAATATTAGGACTTAGAATATTCGGGAGAGGGAGAAAAGTAAACCCGAGGGCTTTGGATCGGGATCTGGCCGGAGTTCGAAGGCGCAGCGGCCGGAGCTCGGGGAGACGCGGGCTCGGGCGGAGAGGAGGAGGGGAGCTCGGAGGAGGGGCGGCGCCGACGAACGGCGGAGGAGGAGGCGGCGGCGCGGGCACCGAGGCGGCGGTGCGGTTGGAGCCGCGGCGGCGGTGGTGCGGCTCCGGCCGGCGAAGATGGCGGCGGGGACGGCAGAGGGCGGCGCCGACGCGCGGGCTCGGGCGCGGGGGAGGCGCACGGGCTCGGGGCGGAGGAGGAGCGGGTCGGGAGGGCCCCGCACGGGCCCCGGCGGCGATGTGGGCGCGGGCACGCCACGTGGCAGCGCGGGAGAGGCCGGCTGCGGCGGCAGACGTGTCCGTCGGTGGGGGTGGTTTCGTCCGGCGACGGAGAGGGAAAACTTCTAGGGTTTCATCCGGGATTTGGAGGAGGTGTGCACATATATATAGGTAGAGGGAGCTAGGAGACTCCAAACGGAGTGCGGTTTTCGCCCACACGATCGTGATCGAATGACCTAGAGCATGGAAGTGACTTAGAGGGGTTTTGGGATGTTTAGAGAGGGGTTTTGCTGCAACACACAAAAAGGACTTTGCGGTTACCCGGTTAACCGTTGGAGCATCAAACGACCTCCAAATGGAACGAAACTTGACCGGTGGTCTACCGGTGGTATACCAAGGCCACTTGACAAGCCTCGGTCCATTCCGAGAACGTTCAACACCTGCTCACGAAAAGAAACGAAAAGGGGTGCGCCGGAGGAGGTGGGAGTGCCGGATTGCAAAACGGACAACGGGGAAAGTGCTCGGATGCAAGAGACGAACACGTATGCAAATGCAATGCACATGATGACATGCTATGAGATGCATGACATGAACAAAATGCAAAACGGAAAACAAAACCCGACCACGAAGGGAATATCATAACACATAGCCGAAAATGGCAAGAGTCGGAGTTACAAATATGGAAAGTTACATCCGGGGTGTTACAGGTTGAATCTGATCCTTTCCGTGGTTATGAATCTGAAACTGTTGTGGCACATCTTACTAAATTGAATGATATAGCCACCCTATTTGCCGATGAGGAAAAAATCCGCTATTACTATATTCTTAAATTATTTCCTTTCTCATTAAAGGGTGATGCTAAGTTATGGTTTAATTCTCTTGCTCCTGGTTGTGTGCGTAGTCCCCATGATATGATATATTGCTTCTCTGCAAAATATTTCCCCACTCATAAGAAACAAGCTGCTTTAAGAGGAATATATAATGTTGTGCAAATTGAAGATGAGAGTCTCCCACAAGCTTGGGGGAGGCTTCTCCAATTACTTAATGCTTTGCCAGATCATCCTCTCAAGAAAAATGAAATATTTGATATCTTTTATAATGGACTAACCGATGCTTCCAGAGACCACCTGGAGTTGTGTTGGTTGTGTTTTAAGGGAAAGAACTGTGGAGCAAGCTAAATTGCTATTGAATAATATATTGAGTAATGAAAATGATTGGACACTTCCTGAACCAACTCCGAAGAAGTGGGGTATTCTATTTCTCAGTCCTGAAGATATGCAAGAGGCAAATAAATCAATGAAAGAAAAAGGTATTAAAGCTAAAGATGTTAAAAATTTACCGCCTATTGAAGAGATACATGGTCTTGATAACCCGACATAGGTAGTAGAGGTAAACTCTCTTCGTAGATTTGATGAAGGTGATATTCCTCATAATAAGTCTGCTAGTCAATGCTTGGATGAGTTTGATAATTTTATTGTTAAACAAGAGAATCTCAATGCTTATGTTAGTAGACAATTGGAACGAAATGCTTACATGCTTGATCACTTGGGTAATTATATGAGTAGAACTGTTAATGATCTTAAGCTTATTAGTAAACATGCTTCCATGGTTACAACCCAAGTAGAACAAGTACTTAAAGCTCAAGATGAATTGATTAGTGAGTTGAATAGTAAGAATAATGATAATGCTGTCAGGGTTATGACTAGAGGTGGTAAAATGACCCAGGAACCTTTGTATCCTGAGGGCCATCCTAAGAGAGTTGAGCAAGATTCTCAAAGAATTAATATTGATGTACCCAGTCCTAGTAATAAAAAGAAAAAGAAAACGGATAGGACTTTGCATGATAGTGAACCTGCTATAGACACGTCTGAGAATCCCAATGATATTTCTATTTCTGATGCTGAGACACAATCTGGTGATGAACATGAACCTAGTGATAATGTTAATAATGATGTTCATGTTGATGCTAAACCTAGTAATGATAATGATGTAGAGATTGAACCTGCTGTTGATCTTGATAACCCACAATCAAAGAATCAACATTATGATAAGAGAGACTTCGTTGCTAGGAAACATGGTAAGGAAAGAGAACCATGGGTTCAGAAACCCATGCCCTTTCCTCCTAAGCCATCCAAGAAAAAGGATGATGAGGATTTTGAGCGCTTTGCTGAAATGATTAGACCTATCTTTTTGCGTATGTGTTTGACTGATATGCTTAAAATGCCTCCTTATGCTAAGTATATGGAAGATATTTTTACAAATAAAAGAAAAATACCAGAAGCTGAAATTTCCACCATGCTTGCTAATTATTCTTTTAAGGGTAGTATACCAGAGAAACTTGGAGATCCAGGAGTACCAACTATATCATGCTCCATTCAAAGAAACTATGTTAAAACTGCTTTATGTGATCTTGGAGCTGGTGTTAACGTTATGCCTTTCTCTTTGTATCGTAGACTTGAATTGAGTAAGTTGACACCTACTGAAATTTCTTTGCAAATGGCTGATAAATCAACTGCTATACCCATCGGTATTTGTGAGGATGTGCCTGTTGCAGTTGCAAACGTTACTATCTTAACAGACTTTATTATTCTTGATATTCCTGAGGACGATAGTATGTCAATTATCCTTGATAGACCCTTTTTTAATACTGTAGGGGCTGTTATGATTGCAACAAAGGCAATGTCACTATTCATGTTAATGGTAATGTCGGAGTAAATGGCCACGGGTAGCCTAACCGACTCCCCCTGGCTCTTCGAAAAATTATCGGGCCATTCAAGCCTTCAAGCGTACAAAGCATAGGGCCGCCTTCCCCAGGCCGACTATCCCCAGGGCCGACTCCCAGAAGGCGACCCAGTCTCAGAAAACCTCCCCCAAGAAAGATACGAGATAGCCGACTCCAGGAAGCCGGCCCCAAGAGGACCGACTCCCAGAAGCCGGCCATGAAGAAGGCCGACTCCCAGAAGCCGGCCAAGACTGCACCCACTAAGACTGTGCACACATAACGGTGATAGGATGGGGCGTGGCCGCAGTACAACCCACTACCCCCGAATCCCGGAACAGACATGGCCACAGGGCGCCGTACGGGCCAGCCATCCCCCGTCCGGCGCGGCACTGTAGCCATGTTGGCCCCGACGTCACCCACGACAGATGCCAGAACGGCCCGTGGGCGGCGGGCCCCTTTGCCAGGGAGACATCTCGAGACGGCCCTGCCTCCTCTAGTTGGCCAGGGATGTGGCCGGCTCCCAACAGCCGGCTACCTCCCTCCCTCGAAGCAAGCGCCCTATTAAGGAGACAAGACGACGTAAGGCTATAGTGAGAGCTTGCAAGGCGGCGACACTGTAGCCATGCTTACCTCGACAAAGCCCTCGTCATCAGAGGTGAGGCAACAGTGACCAGCCGCCGACAAAGCCCCCATGCGGTGGGGCCGGCGTGCTGGCCAAGAAGCCGGCAGCCAGCGGGACCCACCAGTCGGCGGGCCCCAATGACCGGCGGAGAAGCCGGCAAGCATAGACACTGATGGCTGGGACCCCTGCCCAGCCGAATTACCATTGTACCCCTGGGGGGTAGGCCTATATAAACCCCCCGGGACACCCATGCAAAGGGTTGGTCTCATAGAATTACACACACCACATAGAGAGAAAAGGAGAGCTAGCCTTGCCCTTCTTCTCCCTCTAACCCGACAGCTCAAGGAGCACTTGTAGCTACTTGTCTTGATCTAGTGATCATGCGGAGACCCCGCAGAGCAGGACTAGGGGTGTTATATCAACGGAGAGCCCAGAACCTGGGTAAGATTCGCCAGCGTGCATGTCTTCGCCTCATCCCGTTTCCAGGCACCGGCGACGTCTTACCGGCTCCCACAATGATAAGCCACCCATTGGCATATGTCGCACCTACCACCCGACATTTGGCACCCACCGTGGGGCCAGGTGCACCGTCGTCCGGAGACCTGTTCTGGACGGGAACCCTTTTCCTCCCCCGCGAGCGCAGCCAGCCCGCTGCACCCGATGGCGCTTGCCCCGACGCGCTGCAAGGCGTTTACGACGTCTGCGCAGCGAGCTGCCTCGCCGATCTTCTTGGCGAGGCTCGCATCTCCGACGAGCCCGCGTCCGACGCAGGCACGGACTACCCCGAGAGCCGCCTCGTCAGCCTCCTCGACCAACTCCATGTCTCCAGCGAGCCTGCTGTAGACTTGGAGGCGGTCGGCTCCACCGACCCGATGCTTGTCGGCTCCGACACGGCATCGCTCGACGCCTACCCCTCCGACGTGGTAGTCTTCAACGACCCTCTCCCTCGAGCCGACAGCGGCAGCAGCACTGTCACTGAGGTGCTGGTCATCAGCCACGTCGCCAACTCGGGCGAGAACGCCCACGACGCCCTGCAAGCGGCGATGCATGACTTATCCGTCCCCATCCCGGCCGACGCCGACGCCGAGACCGTGGAAGCACGCCGCCTCGCCCTCATCGCGGAAGGCCAGAAGATAGCCTCCATGAGACGCCTCACCGAGGCTCACCAACGCGAAGTCGACCGCGCCACCTTTGGCACGCCGCCTCATGGCGGGCCAAGCCGAGCCGCCCTCGTCAAGAAGCGCGGCGCAGCCATCGCCAGCATGCTGGGGGCAGACCGCCCCGTCTACGCCACCCCGCTCAAGAATCTGCGAGCCGCTCAGGCGGCCGCTGAAGAGCTAAATGGGCTGGGAGCCGATGAGCTCCCCTACATGACAAGGCGAATCCAGCAGCTGATCGACGCGGCCGCAGAACGGCACGAAGCCGGCGCCCGCGCTGAGAGTCCTCCCCCGCGCCGAGAGCACGCCGCGACATCCCGGTCGCCGACTGCGAGCGGCGCCCGCGCAAGGAAAGACAAGGAGCCGGCTGCTAGCCGCAGCCGGACTCAGATCACCATCGAGCGCGACGCGGAAGGCCGCCCTCGAGCAGTGGAGCGCCAAGGAAATCCGCCTCCTCCCCCGCCTCGAGGGGAGAGATATCCCACCCCGCCACCTGTCACGCATCCGACTCTTGGTGGCCGACTAGGCCACCGCGAAGGAGTCGGCGAGAACGACGCCCGCCACCAGATCAACCGCCTAGCTCGATCCTTGGCGCTAGAAGAAGAAGACGATGTCGGCCCGCCATGCTTTGGCCCCCGCATCCGCGATGAGCCCTTCCCCAAAGGGTTCTCGCTCCCCAGAGACACGCCCAAGTACAACGGCTCTGTGAAGCCGGAAGATTGTCTCATCGACTACTCTACTGCTGTCAGCATAGCGAACGGCAACAGGCGCGTAGCCGTGAAGTACGTCCCCCTCATGCTGCAAGGCACGGCACGCACCTGGCTCAACAGCCTCAAGCCCTACAGCGTCAACAGCTGGCTGGACTTCACGGAAGTCTTCATCCGCAACTTCACCAGCACGTACAAGCGGCCTCCCAAGCCCCGCCAGCTCTCCCTGTGCGTCCAAGGGCCCAACGAGTCGACCCACGACTACCTCACGAGGTGGGCTGAGCTCCGCAACTCCTGCGAGGGGGTGCACGAGGTTCAGGCCATCGAATACTTCACCGCCGGGTGCCGAGAGGGCACCCTCCTCAAGCACCGACTCCTCTGCGACGAGCTGGCTACCCTCGACGAGCTGCTGATCATCACGGACAAGTACGCCACGACCGACTCCTCGATGAAGACCGAGCTCCGTGTGGACGCCTCTGGGAAGGTGCTCGCTCCGGCTCCCAAGACGCCGGCTGGCGACCCCAATCGGCGCCCCTACCAGAACGACCACAAGTGCAAGGCCCCTATGCCGCCTTCAACCAGTCGGCAGGTGGCCACAGTCGAAGATGAGTCGCTCGAAGAACGGCCCGCTCCCAAGAAGAAGGGTGGCAGGCCGGCTTGGCAGCCGGCCTTCTCCTACGAGCAGACTCTCGATGCCCCCTGCAAGTTCCACAGCGACGCGAAGCCGTCCAACCACACGACCCGAAAGTGCCACTGGCTCACACGGATCTCCAAGGGCGAGGGGCTGGTGCCGCCTCCGCCTCCCGGCCCGCCGCCTCCAGCCCCCAGCAGCCGGCTGCTTGACCAGCAGTCGGAGCCATTCAAGATGAGTTCCCTGAAGAGCACGCCGCCTACGTCGTCTTCACGAGCCAGGTTGAAGACAAGCGTAGCCGGCGCGGACAGCACCAAGTGGTCAACGCAGTCGCCTCCAGCAACCCCGAGTTCATGCATTGGTCCGAGAAGCCTATCAACTGGAGCCGGGCCGACCACCCAGAGGTGATGCCGTCCCCTGGCTCCTACGCATTAGTATTGGATGTCACCCTCGCAACGAAGAGGCGAGCTGCCCACTTCTCCCGCGTTCTGATTGATGGCGGAAGCAGTATCAACATACTGTACCGTGATACCATGGAGAAGCTGAACCTCAAAGCAAAGCAGCTCATGCCAAGCCGGACCGTGTTCCATGGCATCGTACCCGGCCTGTCCTGTTCCCCGATCGGCAAGATCAAGATGGATGTTCTCTTCGGAGACAAGGATCACTTTCACCAAGAAGCAATCTGGTTCGAGGTAGTAGATCTGGAGAGCCCTTACCACGCCTTGCTTGGCCGACCTGCTCTGGCCAAGTTCATGGCTGTGCCCCACTACGCCTACCTGAAGATGAAGATGCCGAGCTCGAAGGGGATCATCACTGTAGCCGGCGACTACAAGAAGTCCATCGAGTGCGCCGCAGCCAGCAGTCGGCTGGCCGAGTCCCTCGTAGTGGCAGAAGAGAAGAAGATGCTGGAGCGAGTTGTGGCCATGGCCGGCAAGCAGCCGGCCTTGTCTCCCAACCCCAAGGATTATGATGCGCAGGGCTCCTTCCAGCCGGCCAAGGAGACGAAGAAGATACCTCTGGACCCGGAGAACCCGGAAAGGTTTGCAGTCATCGGTGCAAACCTGGACAGTAAATAGGAAGGCGAGCTCGTCGACTTCCTCCATGAGAATCGAGACATCTTTGCATGGTCCCCAAAGGACATGCCGGGTGTTCCGAAGGATTTCGCCGAGCACAAATTGCATGTCCGAGCCGGCGCGAAGCCGGTCAAGCAGCCCCTCCGCAGACTGTCAGAAGAGAAGCGAAGAATCGTAGGAGAAGAGATAGCCCGGCTCCTCACCGCCGGCTTTATTGTGGAAGTACTTTTCCCAGAGTGGCTTGCCAACCCAGTCTTGGTGTTGAAGAAGAACAACAAATGGCGTATGTGTATAGACTACACCAGCCTCAACAAGGCCTGCCCCAAAGATCCGTTTGCTTTGCCACGGATTGATCAAGTGATAGACTCCACAGCCGGATGCGAGCTGTTGAGTTTTTTGGATGCCTACTCAGGATACCACCAGATCAAGTTGGACCCAGCAGACCGCCTGAAGACTGCCTTCATCACACCATTCGGAGCTTTCTGTTACCTGACTATGACATTCGGCTTGAGGAATGCCGGTGCCACTTTTCAGCGTTGCATGCAGAAATGCCTCCTCAAGCAACTCGGCAGAAATGCCCACGTCTACGTAGACGATATTGTGGTGAAGACAGAGAAGCACGGCACCCTGCTGGAGGACCTCAAAGAAACATTTGCCAACTTGCGCCGATTCCAGATCAAGCTCAACCCCGAGAAATGCGTGTTCGGAGTACCAGCCGGCCAACTTCTAGGTTTTCTGGTCTCCGAACGCGGCATTGAGTGCAACCCTGCGAGGATCAAGGCCATTGAGAGAATGGAGATTCCCACCAAGTTGCGGGACGTGCAAAAGTTCACTGGGTGCCTGGCCTCCTTAAACTGCCTTATCAGCCGGCTAGGAGAGAAGGCTCTCCCCCTGTACCGACTCATGAAGAAATCCACTCATTTCGAGTGGAATGACCAAGCAGACCAAGCCTTCCATGAGTTGAAGAAGATGCTGACTACTCCACCTGTCCTGGCGGCGCCGACTGAGAAGGAGCCCATGCTCCTTTACATTGCCGCGACTAGCCGAGTGGTCAGTATAGTTGTCGTGGTCCAGCGCCCGGAAGAAGGCCGAGCCCAGCTAGTCCAGAGGCCGGTGTATTATCTAAGCGAAGTACTATCCAGCTCAAAGCAAAACTACCCGCACTACCAGAAGATGTGCTATGGAGTGTACTTCGCCGCCAAGAAGCTGAAGCCCTACTTTCAAGAGCATCCCATCACGGCCGTGTGCACCGCCCCGCTTGCCGAGATCATAGGCAGCCGGGATGCATCCGGCCGGGTGGCTAAATGGGCCATTGCGTTGGCACCTTACACAATCTTCTACTAGCCCCGCACCGCCATCAAGTCCCAAGCATTGGCCTACTTCCTCGTCGACTGGGCCGAGACCCAGTACCTACCGCCGGCTCCCGACTCTACCCATTGGCGGATACACTTCGACGGGTCCAAGATGCGCACCGGCTTGGGAGCCGGCATCGTCCTCACCTCTCCCAAAGGCGACAAACTCAGATACACGCTCCAAATCCACTTCGCCGCCTCCAACAACGTGGCCGAGTACGAGGCACTCATACACGGGCTCCGGCTAGCCAAAGAGCTCGGCATACGCCGGATCCTGTGTTATGGCGACTCAGACTTGGTGGTCCAGCAGTCATCTGGCGACTGGGACGCCAAGGATGCAAACATGGCGAGCTATCGATTCCTCGTCCAGCAGATCAGCGGGTACTTCGAAGGGTGCGAGTTCCATCACGTGCCACGGGCCGACAACGACCAAGCAGATGCCCTGGCGCGGATCGGCTCTACCCGACAGGCTATACCGACCGGTGTCTCTCTCCAGTGCCTCCTCAAATCGTCCATCAAGCCCTCCCCAGAGTCGGACTCTATCTTCGTACCGCCTGCCACCGATGCTGCCGGATCCGACTGGAGAAACCCAGCAGGCGGCTCGGGGACTTCGACAACAGGCCCGGGGACTGCCGCAGTCGCACCCGGCTCGGGGACTTCAGAACCCGGCCCGGGGACTGCAGCAGTCGGCCCGGGGACTGCAGCGACACAAGAAGCGGTGGCCGACTCCAACTCCCCACCACCCAACCCGCCCACCCGAGTCACAGTGGTCGTACTGACAGTAGAAGAAGTCACAACTCCATCATGGGCCCAGCCCATCCTCAACTTCCTAGTCAATAGAGAGCTGCCGGCTGATGAGATCTCGGCAAGACTAGTGCAACGTCGAGCCGGAGCATATGCAATTATAAACAGAGAACTTATCAAGCGCAGCGTCACTGGAGTCTTCCAGCGTTGCGTCGAGCCAGAGAAAGGTGTGGCAATCCTCAAGGATATCCATCAAGGCGAATGCGGCCACCACGCAGCCTCAAGATCACTTGTGGCCAAAGCTTTCCGCCACGGTTTCTTTTGGCCGACTGCTTTGGAAGATGCCAAAGAGATAGTCAAAAGCTGCAAAGGATGCCAAGTCTTCAGTTCCAAGCAACACCTGCCGGCTTCTGCACTCAAGACCATCCCCCTCACCTGGCCCTTTGCCGTCTAGGGGCTGGACATGGTGGGCCCATTCAAGACAGCCCGCGGCAGCCTGACACATCTGCTTGTCGCCGTGGACAAATTTACCAAGTGGATCGAAGCAAAGCCGATCAAGAAGCTGAACGGGCCGACTGCCGTGACGTTCATTGCCGACATCACTACTCGGTACGGCGTGCTGCACAGCATCATCACCGACAACGACACAAACTTTGCCAAAGGAGGACTGGCACGTTTCTGCGCGACGCAGGGTATCCGACTGGACTTAGCGTCCGTTGCCCACCCGCAGTCAAACGGCTAGGTCGAGCGAGCAAATGGACTCATCCTCTCCGGCATCAAGCCCCGACTGGTCGTACCACTGGAGCGATCAGCCGGCTACTGGCTCGATGAGCTGCCGGCTGTCCTCTGGAGTCTGCGTACTACCCCTAACAAGTCAACCGGCTTCACTCCGTTCTTCCTTGTATATGGTGCCGAGGCCGTCATCCCAACCGACATCGAGTTCGACTCGCCTCGGGTCACCATGTACACGGAGGCGGAGGCCAAGGAAGCGCGAGAAGATGGCATCGACCTGCTGGAAGAAGGCCGGCTGTTAGCACTCAGCCGGTCCGCCATCTACCAGCAGGGTTTGCGCCGTTACCACAACCGCAAGGTCAAGCCAAGATCTTTCAAAGAGGGCGACCTTGTGCTTCGGCTGATCCAGCGAACAGCCGGCCAGCACAAGCTCTCGGCCCCTTGGGAAGGCCCTTCCGTCATCAGCAAGGCGCTAGGCAACGACTCCTACTATCTGATCGACGCACAAAAACCAAGAGCACGCAAGAGGGATGATTCCGGCAAGGAGTCGGAGCGACCATGGAACGCGAACCTCCTGAGAAGATTTTACAGTTGAAAGCAGTATGTATCATGCTACCTTTTTGTATTAAGTACGAAACAACGGGCCCCCCAAGGAGCACTCGGGGACTGCCCTCCTTTATCTATGAATGACGAGTGTCATATTCATGAATGTATTATTACATTTGATTTTTTGTCTGGCACCGGGTTTGACTAGTCGGCCCGGGGACTGGCCGCCTTAAGTTATATTAAAGTTCTACCTAAAGTCAGACAAGTAGTGTGCCGGCACCCGAGCCCTCTCTTGTTGAAAGTCGCAGCTCGAAGAACCGACTGTCCAACTAGCAAGAGCCAAAGGCAGAAAGGATGCCCACATGAAAAACGGCTAAGGACTAACGAACTTGTATAACGAAAAGACGGCCTCCAACCACGCTTGCCGGCTGTCAAAACAGCCGGCTGGCTGGCCTCCCAATCACTTCGCTATAATCCAACAAAGCTAGAGTACTTGCCCTCCCAACTGGCCAAGCACTCCTCCAGCCACAGATTGCAGAGCAACTATCCGACTGGGGAGGCGGCAACCAAGGGAGGGCGGCAAAGGAAACAACAGAAGGATGAAAAGCAAAGAACAAGGGAAAGCCAAACGCATGCATAATCATATTTACACATAAGGCCCCCAACAGGCCGGTAATCAATATAGTTCGAATACACCCCCAGTGGGTGGAATTGTGCAAACCTAACAAAATACTGTTTCAAGAGTGGTAAAACAGGAAAATAGAGGCAGCAGACTAGACTAAGGGCGCAGTGTGGGAGCCGGGTTGGTCGGTGGAGACGACGCCACCGGCTGGAGGAGTGGCCGGCTGGCGGGTCTCGGCTTGATCATCGCCGGCTGCAGGCGGCGCACCCGTGCGTGCCTTGTTGCTGGAGGCACGGTCAAGCTGAGGCTGACCGGCCGCTCCACCTTCTGGCCCGGCGTCTTCACCCTCCTCCTCCTCCTCCTCGCCCTCGTCGCTGGAGTCGATCTCCTTCGCCGAGTCCTCGCCATCTGCCGGATTCAACCCGAACCACTCCTCCGGCTGGGCAACACCGTTGTCCTTCACCTCAGGAGCGAAGGCGCTGGTGTCGGTGTAGTCGGCAATCGCCGAAGCCCGCTGGATGATAGCCGGCCGCGCCGGCTCCAGCTCCGTGTCGGCCTCCTGCCGCCAGGTGGCCAGCTGGTCCAGACTCAGCTCGGGATACCAGGCCTTGGCGAACTGCAGTGCCCGCCTGGCGCCGGACCGAGCCGCCGAAGCCTTCCAGGCCTCGAAGCGGCCGACCGCCACCTCCAACCAGTCGGCAGTCCGACTGGGGGTGCGGGGAATCACTTCACCAGGCCAGAGAGCGGCCAACACCTGCGCCCCAACACGCTGAAGCCGGCGGAGCAGGCGATGAGCCGGCTGGAGGCGGGCCTGGATCGCCAAGAGCTGCTCCTCCAGCGACTGGCGAGCGTTTGGTGCGATTTCGGCGCCAGCCTGCCTTTGTGCCTCGCGGTGGGCCTCGATGACTTGGTTGGCGGCGGTAGAGTAGCCAGGGAAGTACTCTGCGCAAGGAAGAAAGAGAAAGAAGAGAAAAACACCAAGTCAGAAAACGAGCTAAAACGGCAAGCGGCAAGCAAGGACGAAGAGGAAGGCAGCCTACCGTCAACCAAGTCTTCGATCTGGCCATAACCGTTGATCAGCGTCTGCTTCGCTTCGGCCCAGCTGGCCGCCTCTGTCTCATACTCGGCTTGGAGGGCGGCCTCGCTGTCCCGCACCGCCTTCAGGGCCGCCTTGTGGCTCTCCTCCTGGTCGGCCAGCCTCTTGGGCAGGCGGTCACGCTCCTGTGCCAAAGCGGCAAACTCGGCCTCCTTAGCACGGAGGGCGGCCTGAGTCCCGCCCAGCTGCTCCCTTAGACCGGCGTTGGCCGCTGCGGGGATGGCAGAAAAGAAAGAAGCAATAAGGAAAAAGTCGTCAAGGAAGATCCGACCCGACTGCTCAACAGTCGGCCCGAATCTCGGGGACTACACCCAGTGGGTGCACTGACGCGCCCCCACATGAGATAAAAGACGAAGCACTTACCCCGGCTCTCAGATAGGTCGGCAGTCTTCTGGGTCAGCTCCCGAGCCTGGGAGTTGAAGGCAGCCGCGCGGAGGTTGTGGTAGTCCTGCAAGTCAGGCAGAGGAGCGAATGAGAACAAGAATAGCAAAACAAGGCCCGCTAGGAAGTTCCAAGCTGCCTGCTCAGCAGCCAACTCGAAACTCGGGGACTACACCCAGTGGGTGCGCTGACGCGCCCCCACGGAAGAAACCAAGATCAAAAAAGCAAAGACAAGAAGACTAACCCGAATGGCCGCCCGCGTCGCAAGGAACTCGTCATTATATTTCCTCAGTGCCGCAGCCGGGGCTTGAAGCCGGTTCCGGACGTCCTGCGCGGCCACGTTCACCACAGCCGTCCCTCCACCCGGCGTCCACCCCGAGCTGGCGCTGGCCGCCTCCATGTTCTGGGCCGACGAGCTGGAGCCCGCGGCCTTCTGCGGCTCCGATGCAGCCTTCCTCACGCGCTGGCGCGACGGCGTCTGGACCACCAGATCAGTCCTCGCGGCCGGCTCGCCCCCGGCCGATTGCGCAGGCGGCAAGTTAGGCCGGCTGCCTTGGGTCGCCCCAGTCGGCGGGGCCGGTGCTGCCTCCCTCTCCGGGACGACGACGTCGTCCTCCCTCTCCAGTCCCGGCTGATCACCGCCGGCTTCTTCTGGCGGGGGCTCTGGGGCCTCAGGCGCCGCGACGCGCAGAGGGGTGACTAGCAAGGCCCCCTCCGCCATCGCCGCGGCCGCAGCCTCCGCTTGGGCCTTGGCCGCTGCGTCGGCGCGCGCCTTCGCCGCCTCCTCCTCCTGCGCCGCCATGGCGGCGGCCGCCCTCAACTCCTCCGCCTCCCGCTCCTCCCGCGCCTCCCGCGCGTTTCGCTCCGTCGCCACCTGAAGCTTGGCACGGGGGTCCACGCAGCGAGTGGTGCTCCCGGATCCTCCCGGCGATCCAACGACGGAGGCGGCGGCAACCCGCTCGAGCGACAGTGGAGCCCTAATTTTTTGAGAAAGGACAAGGATTCATGAACTACCAGAGAAAAGAAGAAAGAATACACGAAGGAGTATACACTTACGCCGACACCGTCTGCGGCTGCTTCACCGCCTTGCGGAAGCGGGCCGCCTTCGCGGCCGCCTCATCCCACCTGGTCGCCGCTGCCCCGCCCTTGGGCTTCTTCGGCCGACTGCCGAACAAGCCCGACGTGGCACGACGCTTCTGCCCGCCGCCCCGAGCAGGCGGCGCAGCGGAGGAACCCGCGCCGTGGTCAGACGCCGGCTGGCGGCGTGGGACGACTTCTGCCTCGTCGTCATCCGGCTAGTCGTCGAAGCTGACTCCAAGCCCGTAGCCGCCTGCCTCGCCGCCGGCTTGGCCGCCACCCGCCTCGGTGTTGTCCTCCATGGCGGCCGCTCCCAAGTCGGGGTCCTCCAGGTGGTGCTCCGTCCGGTCGGGGAGGAATCGGCGCTCCGCCTCCGACCCGCCTGCAGGCCGAAGGAGAGGGCTCTGCCGAGACGTGCCGACTAGTCAGAGTCGGCCAAAAGGAACTCGGAGACAAAACTAAGAGAAGAAAGGGAAAAAGAAAACATACCGTGGGCGGCGGATGTGCTCGGGAATATGGCTCCTTGACAAACCGCCATTCTGCGGAGAGCTTGCAGTTCGCAAGGTAATTCACCATATGGGCCACCTCGTCGTGCGGCATGTCCTTGGTGCACATCCGACTCGGATCGAGCTGGCCGCTCATCTGACAGATCAGGTGAGGGCGGCTCTGAAGCGGAAGCACCCGGCGCGCGACGAAGGCGGCCAGCAAGTCGGACCCGGTCAGGCCCTCCGATTGGATCATCATCCGCAGTCGGGCGACGGCCGCGGCTCCAGCCGGCGTCAGCGTCACGGCCCGATAGGACCACTGGGGCCGCCTATCCGCCGGCGGGCCGGCTACATAAGCCGGCAAATTGACGTAGTCGCCCTGCGGGGCGACGTTCTTCACGTAGAAGTATGACTTCTGCCAGAGCTTCACCGACTGGATTAGCGTGATGACGGGGAAGGGGTTGTCGGCTGCCACCCTCCGCATCGCAATGAAGGCACCACTCTGGGCCGGCACGCCCTGCATACGCGTGCCCAGCTTGGACTGGAAGAACTCCCCCCGGAGCTCGAGGGTGGGGAGAACGCCAAGATAGCCTTCGCACAAGGTGACGAAGGCGGACAGCAGCACCACCGTGTTCGGGGTGAGGTGGTGCGGCTGGAGTTCATAGAATTCGAGGAAGGAACGGAAGAAAGCACTCGCTGGCAAGCCGATGCCGCGCAAGAAATGCGAGCGGAAGACCATCCACTCGCCTTCCTCCGGCTCCGGCGTGATCTCCTTCTTAGGCGCGAGACGGACCCGCACCTTATCCGCGCCGGGCAGCCGCCGCGTCTTGCGGAGGAACTCGACGTGGTCCATATGGACGTTGGAGCCGTCCCAGTCCCCGCCGTACTGCATGGCGGCGTGAGGCCGGCAAGAATGAGCGCGGCGGCGGGGAAAAGAATGGTGGGATGGCGCGGCGGCGAGACGCTGCTGTGAGGGAAAGCAGGAGGAAGAAGATGGCGGAGAAGAGAGGAGCGTGCGAGCGTCTGCCGCTTCCCCCCTCCCCCTACTTATTGCCTCGTGGGTGAAGCCGAGGAGGCGAGGCGTGGGGTGGGACGTGGGATTAACTGCACCCACTCCCCCACGTCCCGCGATTACTGCGCCCTAAAGACGTGTCGAAACCGCCGCAGGAAGACGTGCGGACGGCTTTGGGCCGCAGAGAATCCGCGCCTGGGCCTGGGCGTAGGAGTGGTGGGCCCCCGACCTGCGGCGATGTCTTGTCGCGCGCGTGGGCTGGCAGGCTCTTTTCAGCCAAGGGATGCCACATGGTTCGCAGGCGGCGAGCGGCCGGCCCGCTGCCCGGCGCGCGCGCCAGCAGACTCCCGCCCTCCGACTTTAAATTTTTTTGCCAAGACGGCGCGCCCAACCGAAGCCGGCTCCCAGCTGCCGGCTCGTCAAGATAAGAAGCTGCCCGAGCTTCTCGACCTCCACTCAACCTCGAAGCCCAATCAGCTTCGGGGACTACTGTCGGAGTAAATGGCCACGGGTAGCCTAACCGACTCCCCCTGGCTCTTCGAAAAATTATCGGGCCATTCAAGCCTTCAAGCGTACAAAGCATAGGGCCGCCTTCCCCAGGCCGACTATCCCCAGGGCCGACTCCCAGAAGGCGACCCAGTCTCAGAAAACCTCCCCCAAGAAAGATACGAGATAGCCGACTCCAGGAAGCCGGCCCCAAGAGGACCGACTCCCAGAAGCCGGCCATGAAGAAGGCCGACTCCCAGAAGCCGGCCAAGACTGCACCCACTAAGACTGTGCCCACATAACGGTGATAGGATGGGGCGTGGCCGCAGTACAGCCCACTACCCCCGAATCTCGGAACAGGAATGGCCACAGGGCGCCGTACGGGCCAGCCATCCCCCGTCCGGCGCGGCACTGTAGCCATGTTGGCCCCGACATCACCCACGACAGATGCCAGAGCAGCCTGCGGGCGGCGGGCCCCTTTGCCAGGGAGACATCTGGAGACGGCCCTGCCTCCTCTAGTCGGCCAGGGATGTGGCCGGCTCCCAACAGCCGGCTACCTCCCTCCCTCGAAGCAAGCACCCTTTTAAGGAGACAAGACGAGGTAAGGCTACAGTGAGAGCTTAGAAGGCGGCAACACTGTAGCCATGCTTACCTCGACAAAGCCCTCATCATCAGAGGTGAGGCAACAGTGACCAGCCGCCGACAAAGCCCCCATGTGGTGGGCCCGGCGTGCCGGCCAAGAAGCCGGCAGCCGGCGGGACCCACCAGTCGGCGGGCCCCAATGACCGGCGGAGAAGCCGGCAAGCATAGACACTGATGGCTGGGACCCGCGCCCAGCCGGACTACCATTGTACCCCTGGGGGGTAGGCCTATATAAATCCCCCGGGACACCCATGCAAAGGGTTGGTCTCATAGAATTACACACACCACATAGAGAGAAAAGGAGAGCTAGCCTTGCCCTTCTTCTCCCTCTAACCCGACAGCTCAAGGAGCACTTGTAGCTACTTGTCTTGATCTAGTGATCATGCGAAGACCCCGTAGAGCAGGACTAGGGGTGTTATCTCCACGGAGAGCCCCGAACCTGGGTAAGATTCGCCGGCATGCATGTCTTCGCCTCATCCCGTTTCCAGGCACCGGCGACGTCTTACTGGCTCCCACAATGATAAGCCACCCGTTGGCATATGTCGCACCTACCACCCGACAGGTAATGAGCATACGATACACTTTCCGAAGAAACAACCTCAGGTTCATAGTATCAATTCTATTGGAAAAAATTCAACTATTACTATCGGAGGTTTTGAATTTCCTCTTCTTACTGCCAAAAAGAAATATGATATTCTTATTGTTGGGGACATGCATATCCCCGTTGAGGTAACCTACTGTTATTTGAAAGTTCTCCGGTTTCATGTCACTCGAAAGAAGTTTGTTAATGAGACTTGATCAACCTTGTTAATGGATTCCTTTTGATGAGCATGAGATGGATGAATTTAGAAAGCACAACTCTCTGTACCCATCTTTTACTTTCTGTTAATTAGTTTAAATAAAGTAAAAATAGTATTTTCTGCCTGTTTTCTGAATTATCCATGCAATAAGAAAATGTCCCGAAAATAAAAGTTCTCCAAATGCCCTGAAAATTGGATATGATTTTTTCTAGAATATTTTAGAATTTCTGGTGCAAAGAACGCACCAAGGGGCCTCACCAGCTGGCCACAAGGGTGGAGGGTGTGCCCACCCCTAGGGCGCGCCCCTGACCTTGTGGGGCCCATGTGGCCCTCCTCCACTTATTCCAGCACCCATCCTCTCCTTCTTCCTCCAGGAAAAATCACTCCATAGCTCAAACTCGTGTTCTTGCTCATCTTGCTGCCATTTTCGATCTCCTTGCTCAAAGCCCCATTCACAAAACTGCTTTGGGGGATTGTTCTTTGGTATGTGACTCCTCCAAAGGTCCAATTAGTTTTTCTTCTATTGCTTTATTCATTGCAAATTTTTTCTGTTGTGGTGACCATGTTCTTGAGCTTGCATGTCAAATTTATATGGTCCAAAGTTGTTTGGTGCATGATATAGCCTCTAGACACTTGTAGGAGTAGTTGCTATCAATTTTGTTGAGTTTGGTTCACTTTTATTTTGAGTTACTAAAAATTTCAGAAATTTTCAGAGGAAGAAAATGTTGAAGAGATTATTGAGAGGCTCCTCGAGCCGGGGTTCGAAGGAAAAGTGAAATGAGGAGAAGGAAAAGCCCAAGTATAATCTTCCTCGCGTTGCGGAAATTTGTCCTAGCGAATGGCCATGTGATGCATTCTTACAAGCGGTCGGGATTTACGATGATTTCTATTATTTGGTTGGGAATGCAGGCATCACCGACTTCCTCCTCGACTGGTGTAATCAGTATCTCTTACTCACCAATACTTTCGTGCAGAACTTTCACTTTCATGCTAGAAAATCACCACCCACGGTAGACTTTCATTTATATGATGAGTACAGAGAAATGACGCTTTATGACTTTTGTGTGGTTTGTAAATTACCTTATGAAGGTGGCATCGAAGAACCACTTCCTAGTGATGTGGAAGTCCTTATTCATGAAATCACCGTAGGGGAAGGTAGAGGAGTGTCAGGAGCGAGAGTGTCTAGTATTCATCATCTGCTATACGCTATTACTCATTATTTGCTGGGAGATGTTTAATTGGTCGTGGAGATAGTGGAGGCCTTAGTGCCCCTGACCTCGCTATTTTGCGCCATGCTTTACGTAGAGATAGAATTTATAGTTTGGGCACTATGGTTGCTAAACGGTTGAGTATGAACCGCACAAAGGGTCCTATTTTCGGAGGTATCTTTGCTACCCGCCTTGCTAAACATTTTGAGATACCTATTAGGCATTATGAGAAAGAGGAGAAACTGCTACCCACTATATATTTAGATTATGACAGCATGGTAGCACATAAGTTTATTCGACGTGATGAGGAAAAGGGAATTATTTATAACCTGGTATTTAGTGAGAATACTATTCAGATTATTACGTTGCCTGAACCTGTTTTGTTCGATATGCATTTAGGCAGGTACATCGTTTTGCCCGCGGACGTTTATGCTTACTGGGAGGGGACACGATCCCCACCTCCTGAGCCAGTGCCATCACCTGATCCATACCAAGAGTCTATTTATCAGCGGGATCCACAGGAGCTTGCTAGCCAGTGGAACCCCCAGGATCCTCCTCAGTACACCAGAGAGAACTACTTTGATCCGTGGAAGTAGACCAACTTAGGCCAAAAACCTAAGCTTGGGGGAGTACGTATTTCTGTTGGGGAACGTAGCAATAATTCAAAATTTTCCTACGTGTCACCGAGACCAATCTAGGAGATGCTAGCAATGAGAGAGAGGGAGTGCATCTTCATACCCTTGAAGATCGCTAAGCGGAAGCGTTACAAGAACGCGGTTGATGGAGTCGTACTCGCGACGATTCAAATCACGGAAGATCCGATCTAGCGCCGAACGGACGGCGCCTCCGCGTTCAACACACGTACAGCCCGGGAATGTCTCCTCCTTCTTGATCCAGCAAGGGGAGAGGAGAAGTTGAGGGAGAACTCCAGCAGCACGACGACATGGTGGCAATGGAGCTCGTGGTTCTCCGGCAGGGCTTCGCTAAGCACTACGGAGGAGAAGGAGGAGGTGTATGAGGAGGGAGGGCTGCGCCAGGGAAGAGGTGCGGCTGCCCTCCCACCCCTCCACTATATATAGGGGCAAGGGGAGAGGGGGATGCGCCCTAGGGTTTCCCCTAGGGGGCGGCGACCAAGCAGATTGGATCTCCCTAGGGAAAATCCTAGGGAGACTTGCCCCCCAAGCCAAGCAGGTGGAGGCTTGCCTCCCAAGCCAGGTGGAGGCGCCCCACCTCCCCAAGTAACGTGGGAAAGGGTGTGGGGGGCGCACCACCCCTTAGTGGGCTGGTTTGCCCCTTCCCCTTTGGCCCATGAGGCCCTCCAACACTTGCCGGGGCTCCCGAAACACCTTTCGGTCATGCTGGCCATAGCCTGGTACCCCCGGAACACTTCCGGACTCCAATACCCTTCGTCCAATATATCGATCTTCACCGCTGGACCATTCCGGAACTCCTCGTGATGTCCGGGATCTCATCCGGGACTCTGAACAACCTTTGGTAACCACATACTATTTCCCATAACAACTCTAGCGTCACCGAACCTTAAGTGTGTAGACCCTACGGGTTCGGGAACCATGCAGACATGACCGAGACACCTCTCCGGCCAATAACCAATAGCTGGATACCCATATTGGATCCCACATGTTCCACGATGATCCCATCAGATGAACCACGAGGTCGGGGATTCAATCAATCCCGTATACAATTCCCTTTGTCTATCGGTATGTTGCTTGCCCGAGATTCGATGGTCGGTATCCCAATACCTCGTTCAATTTTGTTACCGGCAAGTCTCTTTACTCATTCTGTAACGCATGATCCCGTGGCTAACTCCTTAGTCACATTGAGCTCATTATGATGATGCATTACCGAGTGGGCCCAAAGATACCTCTCCGTCATACGGAGTGACAAATCCCAGTCTCGATTCGTGCCAACCCAACAGACACTTTCGGAGATACCTGTAGTGCACCTTTATAGCCACCCAGTTACGTTGTGATGTTTGGTACACCCAAAGCATTCCTACGGTATCCGGGAGTTGCACAATCTCATGGTCTAAGGAAACGATACTTGACATTAGAAAAGCTCTTAGCAAACGAACTACACGATCTTGTGCTATGCTTAGGATTGGGTCTTGTCCATCACATCATTCTCCTAATGATGTGATCCCATTATCAATGACATCCAATGTCCATGGTTAGGAAACCATAACCATCTATTGATCAACGAGCTAGTCAACTAGAGGCTTACTAGGGACATGTTGTGGTCTATGTATTCACACATGTATTACGGTTTCTAGTTAATACAATTATAGCATGAACAATAGACAATTATCATGAACAAGGAAATACAATAATAACCATTTTATTATTGCCTCTAGGGCATATTTCCAACAATTTCTCACCGACATTACATTCATGTTCACACACTCATTTCAGTTGTTGGTGTTCATACTCTTTCATTGTACTATCCATACTAGTTTATTTCTTTTTCCGCTTTCTTCTTGTGTGTTCCAAAAACCGTAAGAAAAAAATTAAAAAAATTAGTTGTAGTTAATTTACATTCTTTGCATGCTTAGTAGTAATATTAATAGAAAACCCAAAAATATTTCTCTTGCATGTTGGGAGCTTTCCCGTGTAAATAGTTTTTCTCGTTCTTGTTCTTCTTCCTTAGAAAAACAAAAACTCCAAAAATATTTTAGTGTGTTTCTTTGAAATTCTTTTCTTTTCTTTGGGGGTCGAGAGGGGAAGACCACGATGAAAATGTTGAGTGGCTCATATACATTATTGTTGATCTAACAAAGAGCCCATATTACCTTGTCTTCTCCTTTGAATAAATGTTTGCAGATTCCAGCTTAGTCCAATGCACGTGCACTATTATTATTATCCACACCGTTTGGTTGTGCAAGTGAAAGGTAATAATGACGATATATGATGAAATCATTGAGATGAGGAAAAGCTGGTATGAACTCGACCTATCTTGTTCTTGTAAATATGATTAGTTCATCATTCCTGATTCAGCCTATTATGAATGAAACATGTTTGCAATGTCAATTAGAGATTATAGTTACTCATGCCAGGCTTAATTAGCTAGGAGCTTATAATGGTTTACCTTGCGTGCCAACATGGATAAAATGGTTGTGATGTAGTATGATAGGATGGTATCCTCCTTTGAATGATTCGAGTGGCTTGACTTGGCACATGTTCACGCATGTAGTTGAAACAAAATCAACATAGCATCTACGATATTTATGTTCATGGTGATTTATATCCTACTCATGCTTGGACTCAATGTTGGTTAATCTCAATGCATGTTCATGACTGCTGTCTCTCTCTAGTTGGTCGCTTCCCAGTCTTTTTCTAGCCTTCACTTGTACTAAGCGGGAATACTGCTTGTGCATCCACTTCCATAAACCCCAAAGTTGTTCCATATGAGTCCACCATACCTTCCTATATGCGGTATTTACCTGCCGTTCCAAGTAAATTTGCAAGTGCCAACCTCTAAACCTTCAAATAATAATCTGTTTTGTATGCTCGAATAGCTCATGTACCAACTGGGGCTATCAATATCTTCCATGCTAGGTGGGTTATTCTCATGATGAGTGGACTCCGCTCATCATTCACGAGAAAATGGCTGGTAACCGGAATGCCCAGTCCCATGCTTAAAGAAAATCTAATCAAAATAATTGCAAACAAAACTCCCCCAGGATTGTTGTTAGTTGGACGGTACCCGTTGTTTCGGACCAGCTGTGGAGTGTGCTTGTTCGTGGTGGGGGAGTATAAACTTTACCATTCTGTTTGGGAACCGCCTATAATGTATGTAGCATGGAAGATACCGAGATCTCTTAGTTGTTGCGTTGACAATGAAAGCATACCGCTCAAAATATTATTCAATCTCTATTTCAAAACTTGAGCTCTGGCACCTCTGCAAATCCCTGCTTCCCTCTGCGAAGGGCCTATCTATTTACTTTTATTGCAGAGTCATCATCCTCTTATTAAAAGAACCAGTTAGAGAGCACCATTGTCATTTGTATGCATTGTTATTAATTTATATTGAGTATGACTGTGACTGGATCTCTTTTACCATGAATTACAATGTCCAGTCAGTCCTTGATCTTTAGAGGTGCTCTGCATTTATGTTTTGCGATCTCAGAAAGGGCTAGCAAGATACCATCTTGTTATATCATATCATGATTGTTTTGAAGAAGTGTTGTCATCAGAGATTTATTATTATTGCTCGCTAGTTGATTATGCCATTGATATGAGTAAATGTGAGACCTAAATGTTATTGTGAATATGGTTAGTTCATAATCTGTGCTGAAAACCTAAATGCTGGCTTTACATATTTGCAACAACAAGATCAAACAGAGTTTGTAAAAGTTTTTCTTTATCACTTTTAGTTTGTCAACTGAATTGCTTGAGGACAAGCAAAGGTTTAAGCTTGGGAGAGTTGATACGTCTCCATCGTATCTACTTTTCCAAACTCTCTTGCCCTTGTTTTGGACTCTAACTTGCATGATTTGAATGGAAATAACCCGGACTGACGCTGTTTTCAGCAGAATTGCCATGCTGTTATTTTTGTGCAGAATAAAAAGTTCTCGGATTGACCTTAAAGTCAACGGAGATTATTTTTGGAATTAATAAATAATATTGGCGAAAGAATCAGCATCACGGGGCCCACACCCTAGCCACAAGGGTGGGGGGCGCGCCCTATGACCTTGTGGGCCCCCTGGACCTCCACCGACCTCAACTCCAACTCGATATATTCACTTTCAGGAAGAAAAAATAAGAGAGAAAGTTTCATCGCGTTTTATGATACGGAGCCGCCACCAAGCCCTGTTCTTCCTCGGGAGGGCGGATCTGGAGTCCGTTCGGCGCTCCGGAGAGGGGAATCCATCGCCATCGTCATCATCAACCATCCTCCATCACCAATTTCATGATGCTCACCGCCGTGCGTGAGTAATTCCATCGTAGGCTTGCTGGACCGTGATGGGTTCGATGAGATTTACCATGTAATCAAGTTAGTTTTGTTAGGGTTTGATCCCTAGTATCCACTATGTTCTAAGGTTGATGTTGCTATGACTTTGCTATGCTTAATGCTTGTCACTAGGGCCTGAGTGCCATGATTTCAGATCTGAACCTATTATGTTTTCATGAATATATTTGTGTTCTTGATCCGATATTGCAAGTTATAGTTACCTACTACGTGTTATGATCCGGCAACCCCGGAGTGACAATAGTCGGGACCACTCTCGGTGATGACCGCAGTTTGGGGAGTTCATGTATTCACTAAGTGCTAATGCTTTGGTCTGGTACTCTATTAAAAGGAGGCCTTAATATCCCTTAGTTTCCAGTAGGACCCCGCTGCCACGGGAGGGTAGGACAAAAGATGTCATGCAAGTTCTTTTCCATAAGCACGTATGACTATATTCGGAATACATGCCTACATTACATTGATGAACTGGAGCTAGTTTTGTGTCACCCTATGTTATAACCGTTGCATGATGAATGCCATCCGACATAATTATCCATCACTGATCCATTGCCTACGAGCTAGTTTCATATTGATCTTTGCTAAGTTACTTTTCCGTTGCCACTGTTACAATTGCTATGAAACTACTACTGTCACTTTTGTCACTATTACCGTTACTTCCATACTACTTTGCTACTAAATATTTTGCTGCAGATATTAAGTCTTTCAGGTGTGGTTGAATTGACAACTCAGCTGCTAATACTCAAGACTATTCTTTGGCTCCCCTTGTGTCGAATCAATAAATTTGGGTTGAATACTCTACCCTCGAAAGCTGTTGCGATCCCCTATACTTGTGGGTTATCAGACCACAATGCTGAACTGGATGTCTGACAAAGCTTCGGCTGATACTACGATGCCGAGTGCCCATAACTGTTCCCTCATGGTGGTTAGTGCGTAAAGGCCAAAGGCCAACTCAGAACAAATACCCAAACCTTTATTGTATTAGGAGCTCGCGGAGATGAGTAGAGACTCACGATCGATGTGACCCCGTCGCCCCGTCTCATGGACTTACGGCAAGGGCCCATAATATCCGGCCGTGCCACGTAATTATCTCGCGGGTGCTCTCCGGGCCCGCCTGACTTTCACATCAACTCGCGGGTACCCCTCAGGGCCGACCCGAGTTTAACAAAGGTCTCAAGTAAAGTTTAGGTAACCGTGTGTCCATAACATCAAGGGGAATCCGAGGAATCACCCTCGATGGAATCCACTTGATGTAATCGTCAAGGTGAACGTATGAGAATCACCCTCGAGGTCCACACTTGAGGTGTTGCACGACAGAGTTGTATCGAGAGTGGTGAAAGAGGAATCACCCTCCATGACTACGACCGAATAGCTACACTACAGAGTTATCATCAGGAGTGTGTTACGATGTATCACCCTCGGCACTCGATAGTAGCTCTGTAGAGTCGAGCAACAAAGGGGGTGTGATGTGATGTGTCGGGCTCTGGACGTCGATCACGTTGATCGAGTCATCGGTTATCAAGCCGAGGCAACTGGGACAAGGTGAGGGGTCACTGGTGGATCACTGGTGGATCACTAACCAACCTATTCTAAGCGGTTTAGGATAAGCAGGTAAGGTAGAACAGCAGGTTACAAAAGCAGGCTATGCATCAGATATAGGAGCAAACAATTACAGTAGCAAAATCTAATGCAAGCATAATAGAGAATGGAATGGGCGATATCGTAATGACCAAGGGGGGTTTGCTTGCCTGGAAGCTCTGCTGAAAAGGAAGAAGAGTCGTCGACGACGTAGTCGATCACAGCGGCATCAGCATCGGTCTCGGGGTCTACCGAAGAGAAGAGGAGGAAGAAATAGTAAATAGAAGCAACAGATGCATGACATGACGATACGCGGTGCTAGGGGTCACCTATCGTAGTGCTACACGATACCGGCAAAGGGGGATAACATCCGGGAAAGTTTTCCCAAAGTTTGCCATTTTTGGACAAATGAATCGGAGGGGGAAGGTTGCATGTTAGCTATGCTAGGGATGTGTGGCAGACGAACGGACTGCGTACTCGGGTTCGTCTCGCTTTTCTGAGCAACTTTTATGTACAAAGTATTTTCATCTAACTTACGGATATTTTTCTATGATTTTTCGAAGCTTAAAACAATTTAAAAAATTGTTATTATTTAATGTAATCCGAAAAACAGAAATATGGCGTCAGCATGACATCATCAGTCAACTGAGTTGACCACGGTCAAACTGACACCTGGGACCACCTATCATAGACAGAGGAGTTAACTAGTGGGTTAAAATTAATTAAACTAACTAATTAAGTAGTAGGGCCCACCAGTCAGTGTTTAATTAGATTAACTAATTGAGTTTTAATTATAAAATGTTATTTAAGTGGGTGGGACCCATAGGTCAGTGACACAGTGCTGCCACGTTAGCGCATTGACCGGTCAGCACTATCAACTGGGGCCCCTGGGCCCACTAATTAGTGACCAATGGAGCCCCACGTGACAGCCACGTCGGCGTGGCCGGCGGTGAGGCTCCGGCGAGCCTCAACCGCGGCGGCGGGCGCAGGCTAGCCGCGGGATTCGCCCTCCGGCGACCATTTGGCGCGTGGAGGGGCCCGTTCGAACGAGCCGAGCGAGCAGCGTCGAACGGCACTGGTGGGGCGTCGGAGGTGGTTGGATGCGTCGCCAGTGACGAGTGGAGGCGAAGGCGGCGTTCGTGCGCTCGACGGAGACGATGCTTCGGGGCACGGTTCGGCGTGCGGAGCGGCTCTATGGGCATGTGACGCCCCGAGACCGACGCTCCAGATGCCCTCCATGTTTTGCATGACCGCCGTGTGTTTATTTGTTGTTGTTGCATTTTATCATGGCATCATACGCATTGCATCCGCATGTTTTCATAAAGCTTGCATCCGCTTGTAGTTGCCGTGTTCCCCCTTGCCTCGTTGACCGTTCCGAGACCAACCGGGTATTCGATTCCCTCTTGTCAAACCACCTAACCTCTCTGCATGCCACCGACCACATGCGCAACCATGTCCGAATCTTCCCCGAACCCGACCCGGCCAGTCATCACCATTGCATTCAGATCATCCCCAAACATCCCTAAAACATCTCCATTTTCTTATTTAAACTCCCTAACCTATTTATTCTCGACCGCCCGATTATGATCGGACGGACCGGTTTAAACCTACCCTAATCCCCTATCTATATATATAGACTAACCCTAGCCCTGTCCCATCCATCCATCAAATCCTCCCCGCCGTCGCCACCCAGTCCCCTTGTTCCTCGGGATCTTGCCCGATCCACTTGATCCACCCACCTGACCAGCCTCCTTCCTCGTTTTCCCCATCGGGCCAACCACCTCTTCCCCTTGATCCACCCCGATCCAACCACATCTCGCAGCCACTCACCAATCCAACCCCACCCTGCCGTAGCGCCACCCACCGGTTCCGCACGAGCTCCTCCCGAGGCCAGCCACCGACCACCGCACCACCAGGCCACTTCCCCGCGCCCAGATGCTCCACCGCCGCCTTGCTCTATCCTCTCCGTCCTCCCGATGTTTAGCAGCACTAGCAACCCCGAGCGTGGCGCCCGTCCTTCTATCCCCGAGCAAGCCGCAGCTCACCATAGCCAGCAGATGAGTTCCCCGCCGTGCCCTGCTCCCTTCCTTCCCCATCTGCTCTCTCTTTTCTCTCCCTCTCACGCTGCTCTCTGTTGTCTTCGCAGCGCCGCCATGGACAGGAGCCCCGCCATGGATCTCCAAGTCTGCGGCTGCGTTGTCCCGGGCCACCCTCGTCGTCGTCCCCGCAACCAAGTCCCGTGCTCCTCTGCATCCAGCAACGACGAGTCAGCCGCAGGACTCATCGCTGCATCCCCAGCCTCACACATGGAGCCCTGCACCTCTCCTTGTGCGCTCGCCCCGACTCTGCCCACCGAAGCCACCAGGATCCCGCCGCCGGAGCAAGCAGCTACTCCTCGCCGCCCCATGCGCTCCGGTGAGCCATGCCGCCGCTTCCCTCTCCCTTCGCCTCGTGCTCTTTCTCCTTCCCTCACCTCTCCATCGCTCGTGTCTCTCTGTTCGAGCAGGACCACCGCCGCTGCCACGGATGGCCGTGCCCCGCGCCCGAGCTCCGTCAGCCGCCGCCGTTGCCCGGATCCGATGCCGGATGACTCGAACCGCCCCGTTCCGGCCAGTTCCCGCCGACCCCGTCGCCACAACCTCCCCTGGCGCCGTCTTCTGCATCGCCATGACCTGCTGCTGCTGCTGCCTCTGTTGGTAACGAGCATCAGGAGCCCGCTCGTCCCGAGCGTTGACCGCGCCTCCAGCGACCCCCAAGGCCCAGCGCGCCTCCTCACCCAGCCCGCACTGCCTCAGCCGCCACCACCGACCTGGGCTAAAGCCCATGGGTGAGCACCCACAGCCCCTCCTCTCTGTTGGGCCAGCCAGTTTCGGCCCGCTTATGTTTTTTCAGCGTCTGCGAATTTAGCTAATTATCCAGAGTTGGTAGTTTTGCAGAAAAACCCTCATGATCATGCATTTAATAACTCCAGAACTGTGCATCATATGTAAATAATTTATACATGTAAAATGCTTAGAATTTTGTCTAGTTTCATAATATGCTACTTTCATCCATGTTTAAAATGTTTAAATTGCTATTTGCATTAATTTTCTTAAATGCCATGCTAAAATGTTTTATTTCATAACTAAATAACCGTAGCTCCAAATTTAATAAACTTTATATGTAAATGGGGTAGAGAAATGCATAGTTTAACTTGGTACACTTTATTTTGCCGTTAACAACATTAAAATTGTGTTTAGGGCAGAACAGTATCAAATCAAAATATGCACATGAGGATTTTTCGGAATTGTTGTTTATTATTTCCGGAGTTGTGAGGATTCGTTCGACTACGTCCTTTTGTCTTCTTCATGGACTCGTTCTTCTTCCTAGCGGGATCTCAGGCAAGATGACCATACCCTTGAAATCACTTCTATCTTTGCTTGCTAGTTGTTCGCTCTATTGCTATGCCGTGCTACCTACCACTTGCTATATCATGCCTCCCATATTGCCGTGTCAACCTTTCCTAGCAAACTGTTGTTTGGCTATGTTACCGCTTTTGCTCAGCCCCTCTTATAGCGTTGCTAGTTGCAGGTGAAGATGAAGATTGTTCCATGTTGGAACATGGATATGTTGGGATATCACAATATCTCTTATTTTAATTAATGCACCTATATACTTGGTAAAGGGTGGAAGGCTCGGCCTTATGCCTGGTGTTTTGTTCCACTCTTGCCGCCCTAGTTTCCGTCATACCGGTGTTATGTTCCTTGATTTTGCGTTCCTTACGCGGTTGGGTGTTATGGGAACCCCTTGACAGTTTGCTTTGAATAAAACTCCTCCAGCAAGGCCCAACCTTGGTTTTACATTTGCCTAACAACCTATTACCCTTCCCTTGGGTCGGCCAACCCGAGGGTCATCTTTATTTTAACCCCCCTGGGCCAGTGCTTCTCTAAGTGTTGGTCCGAAACGGGCAGCCTGCGGGGCCACCTCGGGGCAACTCGAGGCCTGGTTTTACTCGTAGCTTGACCTATCCGGTGTGCCCTGAGAGTGAGATACGTGCGACTCCTATTGGGATTTGTCGGCACATCGGGCGGCTTTGCTGGTCTTGTTTTACCATTATCGAAAAGTCTTGTAACCGGGATTCCGAGACTGATCGGGTCTTCCCGGGAGAAGGAATATCCTTCGTTGACCGTGAGAGCTTGTGATGGGCTAAGTTGGGACACCCCTGCATGGTATAAACTTTCGAGAGCCGTGCCCGTGGTTATGTGGCAGATGGGAATTTGTTAATGTCCGGTTGTAGAGAACTTGACACTTGACTTAATTAAAATACATCAACCGCGTGTGTAGCCGTGATGTTCTCTTTTCGGCAGAGTCCGGGAAGTGAACACGGTTTGGGTTATGTATGAACGTAAGTAGTTTCAGGATCACTTCTTGATCACTTCTAGCTTCTCGACCATTGCATTGCTTCTCTTCTCGCTCTTATTTGCGTATGTTAGCCACCATATTTTCTTAGTGCTTGCTGCAGCTCCACCTCATTACCCTATCCTTCCCATAAGCTTAAATAGTCTTGATCTCGCGGGTGTGAGATTGCTGAGTCCTCGTGACTCACAGATTCTACCAAAACAGTTGCAGGTGCCGTTGATACCAGTGCAGGTGACGCGACCGAGCTCAAGTGGGAGTTTGACGAGGACCTTGGTCGTTACTATGTTTCGTTTCCTGATGATCAGTAGTGGAGCCCAGTTCGGATGATTGGGGATCTAGCATTTGGGGTTATCTTCTTTTCATTTGGATTTGACCGTAGTCGGTCTATGTGTGTATTTTGAATGATGTATGATTTATTTAAGTATTGTGTGAAGTGGCGATTGTAAGCCAACCCTCTTTATCCCATTCTTGTTCATTACATGGGATTGTGTGAAGATGACCCTTCTTGCGACAAAACCTACAATGCGGTTATGCCTCTAAGTCGTGCCTCGACACGTGAGAGATATAGCCGCATCGTAGGTGTTACAAGTTGGTAATCAGAGCCATCCCCGACTTAGGAGCCCCCTGCTTGATCGAACGCTGGCGTTGTTGAGTCTAGAACAAAAATGTTTTGAGTCTTAGGATTATATATATCGGAGAGTAGGATTCTTTTTACTCGTCAGTCCCTTCGTCGCTCTAGTGAGGTCTCCTGACGTAGATCTTTTGACTTTCCTCTCCTCAAATTTCACTAAAAAAAATTTAGGATCACGCGGGTATCTTGGAATCGTTCTGATGGTTTGTTGACGAGAACATTGTTCTTGGTGCCTCCTGACATTTAGGGGTTGTGGCAGTGTCCCGGGGAGTTGAGCTCCGAGGTGTTGTCGTCACAATTTTATCGTTGCAGTTCTGGAATACCTGAGTTTCGCCGACATCGAAAATCTCTTTTATGCAGTTTGTTGGTGAGATCACCTCGACGCCACCCAGTACTGGGGCGGGAGTTCGGGAGTATTGCCATAACTCGTATAACGAATGCTTTTCGAAGGTTGAGGTACATGATTTCCGGAGTTTTCTTGGTTATGTGTTGACAGATGGATACAGCTGGATCTAGGGATTGTTAGTTTGGGTGAGATATATTGCGTCCCTTGTATCCCCAACACCAGATTGCATAACCAGAAAGTTTCGGGAGTTTATAGGTGGGAATTCAAGTATCTCGTAGGATATCTTTCCAACAGACACATGATACGATATGGGATCTATCATATGTTTGTTTCCGGCTTATTCTGTAAGGCAAATCCTTTGTTTTTGTTTTTGTTTGTGGTATTCGAGTTGCTTCGATGTCAAGTGTTGATTTCATACCTTTCCTAAGCGGTGTTCTCATATTTCTATGGGAGTGCTAATCCTTCTTGATCATCAAGATTGTCATGTCAATTCTTTTCAACCCGGCGTGCTTCTCTCCAAGTAAATCTGATCATTCCAACATTCACAAGATCAATTCTAAGCTTTTTCTCAAGGGTGTTCATTTCATCCGACCCAAGTTGCCTTTGTTTTCCCGCCCTCCCACCCTTTTCTTCAAGGACTCAGATTTCTTAATCAAGTATCCTTTTTATTCATGCGAAGTCTCTCCATCCTTTTCCTTCAACATTCTTATCCGGTGATTTCTCATGAAGATGCTTAGGAAGTTTCAATTTTATCATTCTTCATTCTCGTATTCTTTTCCGGTGGATTCAATTTCAAACTGTAGGTGTTGATCTTATCCCCTTCCTCGTTTCAAGTGCTTTCATATGCATGTGTATCTCTTAATCATCCACCTCTCGCTTTCCATTTGTTCCGGTGTGCTGATATCTCGGAAGATTCATGCTTCTATTCTAGATCCGTTCAAGCTATTTCGAGGTTGTTACCTTATTCAAGCCATTTAATTCAACCGGCGCAATCTCTCTTTTAAATCGTTCAACGGTGTTTCCTTTTGAGTGGGCCCTATCCCATAGGTCTTTTCCCAAGATCTTACCTGACTCTTCTAATTTTCCCGGAGCTATTCCCAAATTCTTTTCGAAGTTTGACGTAAGAATGAAGTATCATCAGTCATATTCCTTCTCCAAGATCGCTTTCAAATTCTTTTCATCGTTGGTCCAACCTTTCTAATTTTCATCCCGGAGTATCTCAACAATTCATGGTGGTTTCTCGTCGTCATTCTCGGATTTTGAAGACCGAAGAAGAGTTTTCCTCTAAATCATATCCGTTCTCTTGAAGATTCATGGCTCTAACTTCTTGTCATCCTCATAATTGTTCTCGATTGTGAGAATTCTTTTCATACCCATCCGAAGCATTTCAGGAGTATTTTTCAGTTTGATTCTTCGGAGCCCATCATCTCAGAATCATTCATTCCAGCTTTGAGCTCTCGTTCTCAAATTCTTACCAGTGCATCGTTCAAATATCCTCTAATCAGTTCATGATCTCTCCGTTCTCATGTATCTAAATCCCCTCAAGTATCTTCTTTCCTTTTCCAATTCTTCCTGATGAATTGTGCCTTTGTTACTTTCATTTTCAATTCTTACGGTGGTTCGTTCAAGATTTCTCTTCCTTCGTTATTGTATCAACTCATTCGTTCTTTCAAATCCTACAGACGATTCGTTGAAGACCTTATTCAAATTTATGATATATCTCTCTTAATCCTTTCTACGAGTATAAGTAGTATGCCAAATCCGTTGCTTGTCATCAATCTAAATTGGTGAAGGATACGCATAATGTAATTCTTATTCTTGTTTCATCGAGTAAAATTCAATTCCTTATTCCAGAGGTTCATCAAAATTCTCGGTTTCAATTGTTCGTCTTTCTTTTCGGAGTTCCAAGTTTTTCTCGGTTATATCATCGCGAAGCTCCATCTAGTCATCGCAAGGTTTCACTTTGTGTTTTCTACTTCTCTTCCTTTTTATCATCCTTTTATTTACCGGAGTCTTCATGAAGGCTCTACATGGTGGTTCGTCAAGGATTCTTTTCATTCTTCAATTGTTCTTCAAGTTTTCTCTCGAAGCTAAGATCCGCCAAGCTATACTCAAAAATAAACCTGGTGTTCAACACATGTCTTGTTTTGAGGAGTTCAAGCATTCTTCATCTTGCATTCCGAAGTGCAGTTCTTCCTACCTTATCTTTTGAGGTGGTGTTATGTCATTTTTGACAATTTCTTTGTGTTTCATGTTTCACAAGTTCAGAAATGAGATATTTAAACCCATCACTTTCTTCCTTGGAGTTGTCTTGGTATACATTTCACCTAAAGCCTTCCATTGGGAATGTTGCTCTTTGTGATGATTACTTATGATCCAAGTTTTCTTATCACCTCGGTGGAAGAAGCATTCTATCTTTTCTAGCTCCCAACCCAATCTATTGTTTCCATAGTGGCAGAATTTCGCCTCAATTGTGAGAAGTTTTCCTTAAGACCACTACAAGTTTATTCGTTTTGTTGTTGGTTTTTCCAACAACTCCGTTATAACCTTCTTGGAAGGGTGCTCTCCAAGCTCTTTTGTGGCAGAAGTTGGCATTTTCTTCTCCATTCTTATTCCAATGATCAATCTTCTATTCTTTCTCCCGGAGGCTTTGTGATGTTGATCTTTTCAATTATCATCTCGAATTGTGAGGATCGTGTTCTTTTCGTGCTTATCCATTCAACCGGAGTGTCGTGTCCTTCATTCAAGTTCTCTCATCTTATCAAGTTTTGCCTCCCTTCTCAACCAGAGTGCTGTCTGAAACCTTTCTTACCCCTTGTGCAATTCTTTCAATAGTTCCGGAGGCAGGGTTTGTTGAGTTCATCAAGTATCCTCTCATCTTGTCAAGATCATGTTCAATTCCTTCCGTTTACAGTCGGAGTGCTGCCCAAATTATATCATTCTTATTCCTTCCTATCTTGTTTTAACTGGAGTGGTTTAAATATCTATCTTGTCACTTAACCTCTTGGTTCTCGTCGTATCCCATGTTCCTCTTATCTAACGGAGTGTTCGCAATCTCGTTCATCTCCATTGTATTCTTCTTTAAATTGTTTAACCTCCCAAGGTTCTTTGGTTTCACTTGTTGGTCAAAAAAGCAACTTAGTTTTACCTTTTCTCCTCATCTTCCGTTTTCCCTCCGGTGCCATCCCTAGATCTCGGGACGAGATCTCTTGTAAGTGGAGGAGTGTTGTGATGCCCCGAGACCGACGCTCCAGACGCCCTCCATGTTTTGCATGACCGCCGTGTGTTTATTTGTTGTTGTTGCATTTTATCATGGCATCATACGCATTGCATCCGCATGTTTTCATAAAAGCTTGCATCCACTCGTAGTTGCCGTGTTCCCCCTTGCCTCGTTGACCGTTCCGAGACCAACCGGGTATTCGATTCCCTCTTGTCAAACCACCTAACCTCTCCGCCTGCCACCGACCACCTGCGCAACCATGTCCGAATCTTCCCCGAACCCAACCCGGCCAGTCATCACCGTTGCATTCAGATCATCCCCAAACATCCCTAAAACATCTCCATTTTCTTATTTAGACTCCCTAACCTATTTATTCTCGACCGCCCGATTATGATCGGACGGGCCGGTTTAAACCTACCCTAATCCCCTATCTATATATATAGACTAACCCGAGCCCTGTCCCATCCATCCATCAAATCCTCCCCGCTGCCGCCACCAAGTCCTCCTTGTTCCTCGGGATCTTGCCCGATCCACTTGATCCTGCCACCCGACCAGCCTCCTTCCTCGTTTTCCCCATCGGGCCAACCACCTCCTCCCCTCGATCCACCCCGATCCAACCACATCTCGCAGCCACTCACCAATCCAACTCCACCCTGCCATAGCGCCACCCGCCGGTTCAGCACGAGCTCCTCCCGAGGCCAGCCACCGACCACCGCACCACCAGGCCACTTCCTCGTGCCCAGATGCTCCACCCCCGCCTTGCTCTGTCCTCTCTGTCCTCCCGATGTTTAGCAGCACCAGCAACCCCGAGCGTGGCGCCCGTCCTTCTGTCCCCGAGCGCATCCTCACCATATCCAGCAGATGAGTTCCCCGCCGTGCCCTACTCCCTTCCTTCCCCATTTGCTCTCTCTTTTCTCTCCCTCTCACGCTGCTCTCTGTTGTCTTCGCAACGCCGCCATGGACAGGAGCCCCGCCATGGATCTCTAAGTCTGCGGCTGCGTTGTCCCTGGCCCCCCTCGTCGTCGTCCCCGCAACCAAGTCCTGTGCTCCTCTGCATCCAGCAACGACGAGTCAGCCGCAGGACTCGTCGCTGCATCCCCAGCCTCGCGCATGGAGCCCCGCACCTTTGCTTGTGCGCTCGCCCCGACTCTGCCCACCGAAGCCACCAGGATCCCGCCGCCGGAGCAAGCAGCTACTCCTCGCTGCCCCATGCGCTCCGGTGAGCCATGTCGCCGCTTCCCTCTCCCTTCCCCTCGTGCTCTTTCTCCTTCCCTCACCTCTCCGTCGCTCGTGTCTCTCTGTTCGAGCAGGACCACCGCCGCTGCTACGGATGGCCGTGCCCCGCGCCCGAGCTCCGTCGGCCACCGCCGTTGCCCGGATCCGATGCCGGACGACTCGAACCGCCCCGTTCCGGCCAGTTCCCGCCGACCCCGTCGCCAGAACCTCCCCTGGCGCCGTCTTCTACATCGCCATGACCTGCTGCTGCTGCCTCTGTTGGTAACGAGCATCAGGAGCCCGCTCGTCCCGAGCGTTGACCGCGCCTCCAGCGACCCCCAAGGCCCAGCGCGCCTCCTCACCCAGCCTGCACTGCCTCAGCCGCCACCACCGACCTGGGCTAAAGCCCATGGGTGAGCGCCCACAGCCCCTCCTCTCTGTTGGGCCAGCCAGTTTCGCGCTTATGTTTTTTCAGCGTCTGCGAATTTAGCTAATTATCCAGAGTTGGCAGTTTTGCAGAAAAACCCTCATGATCATGCATTTAATAACTCCAGAACTGTGCATCATATGTAAATAATTTATACATGTAAAATGCTTAGAATTTTGTCTAGTTTCATAATATGCTACTTTCATCCATGTTTAAAATGTTTAAATTGCTGTTTGCATTAATTTGCTTAAATGCCATGCTAAAATGTTTTATTTCATAACTAAATAACCGTAGCTCCAAATTTAATAAACTTTATATGTAAATGGGTTAGAGAAATGCATAGTTTAACTTGGTACACTTTATTTTGCCGTTAACAACATTAAAATTGTGTTTAGGGCAGAACAGTACCAAATCAAAATATGCACATGAGGATTTTTCGGAATTGTTGTTTATTATTTCCGGCCTCATTTAAACTTGCCTGAATAGTTAGTTTAATTATGCTTCACCTCTTGCCATGTTTAACAACATTTAATATTGTTGGGTACATAAACGAGAGTGAACTAAATGTTTGAAATGTGGTGTTTCATCAATATGCAACTCGTTGCATATTGTGCTCCACTTAACTTGTAGTATTGTTTGTGCACTTTGCCATGCCATGCCTCTTTAAACCGGACATGCATCATACTTGGTTGCGCATCATGCCATATTTATGTGATGGTTGTTTACTATGTTGCTTGCTTCTTTCCGGGTTGCTTCTCTCGTTAGCTTCGGTTTCGTTCCGGAGTTGTGAGGATTCATTCGACTACGTCCTTTTGTCTTCTTCATGGACTCGTTCTTCTTCCTAGCGGGATCTCAGGCAAGATGACCATACCCTCGAAATCACTTCTATCTTTGCTTGCTAGTTGTTCGCTCTATTGCTATGTCGTGCTACCTACCACTTGCTATATCATGCCTCCCATATTGCCATGTCAAGCCTCTAACCCACCTTTCCTAGCAAACTGTTGTTTGGCTATGTTACCGCTTTTGCTCAGCCCCTCTTATAGCGTTGCTAGTTGCGGGTGAAGATGAAGATTGTTCCATGTTGGAACATGGATATGTTGGGATATCAAAATATCTCTTATTTTAATTAATGCACCTATATACTTGGTAAAGGGTGGAAGGCTCGGCCTTATGCCTGGTGTTCTGTTCCACTCTTGCTGCCCTAGTTTTCGTCATACCGGTGTTATGTTCCTTGATTTTGCGTTCCTTACGCGGTTGGGTGGGAACCCCTTGACAGTTTGCTTTGAATAAAACTCCTCTAGCAAGGCCCAACCTTGGTTTTACATTTGCCTAACAACCTATTACCCTTCCCTTGGGTCGGCCAACCCGAGGGTCATCTTTATTTTAACCCCCCCGGGCTAGTGCTTCTCTAAGTGTTGGTCCGAAACGGGCAGCCTGTGGGGCCACCTCGGGGCAACTGGAGGCCTGGTTTTACTCGTAGCTTGACCTATCCGGTGTGCCCTGAGAACGAGATACGTGCGACTCCTATCGGGATTTGTCGGCACATCGGGCGGCTTTGCTGGTCTAGTTTTACCATTGTCGAAAAGTCTTGTAACCGGGATTCCAAGACTGATCGGGTCTTCCCGGGAGAAGGAATATCCTTCGTTGACTGTGAGAGCTTGTGATGGGCTAAGTTGGGACACCCCTGCAGGGTATAAACTTTCGAGAGCCGTGCCCGCGGTTATGTGGCAGATGGGAATTTGTTAATGTCCGGTTGTAGAGAACTTGACACTTGACTTAATTAAAATACATCGACCGCGTGTGTAGCCGTGACGGTCTCTTTTCGGCGGAGTCCGGGAAGTGAACACGGTTTGGGTTATGTATGAACGTAAGTAGTTTCAGGATCACTTCTTGATCACTTCTAGCTTCTCGACCGTTGCGTTGCTTCTCTTCTCGCTCTTATTTGCGTATGTTAGCCACCATATTTGCTTAGTGCTTGCTGCAGCTCCACCTCATTACCCCATCCTTCCCATAAGCTTAAATAGTCTTGATCTCGCGGGTGTGAGATTGCTGAGTCCTCGTGACTCATAGATTCTACCAAAACAGGTGCAGGTGCCGTTGATACCAGTGCAGGTGACGCGATCGAGCTCAAGTGGGAGTTTGACGAGGAACTTGGTCGTTACTATGTTTCGTTTCCTGATGATCAGTAGTGGAGCCCAGTTGGGACGATCGGGGATCTAGCATTTGGGGTTATCTTCTTTTCATTTGGATTTGACCGTAGTCGGTCTATGTGTGTATTTTGAATGATGTATGATTTATTTAAGTATTGTGTGAAGTGGCGATTGTAAGCCAACCCTCTTTATCCCATTCTTGTTCATTACATGGGATTGTGTGAAGATGACCCTTCTTGCGACAAAAACTACAATGCGGTTATGCCTCTAAGTCGTGCCTCGACACGTGAGAGATATAGCTGCATTGTGGGTGTTACAGGGCAGCTGGTGCTCGCGCGCGTCCTTTGCCGCAGACGGCAGCAGGCGGGAGGCGACGAGCTCACGACGGCGACCGAAGTGTTGGCCCGTCGGGGAGGGCGCTATGGGGGAGGGTGCTAGGGGTTCCTATGGCATCGAGGAGCACGACCGAGGACCCGGTCGAGCTCTGCGTCGACCGAATCGACGGCGACGAGCGGCGCGGCGGAGACGACCTATGGCTATGGCGGCTAGCGGGGCTACGGGGACGCAAGGGAGCAGGAGAGAGGGGGAGGACATGCGGTGCTCACCAGGGAGGCTCACGATGGCCCAGTGGGGGGCTTAGTGTAGCGGCAGCGAGCACCGGCATTGAAGAAGACGGCGGAGAGCCGAGGAAGAAGACGATGACAGGGTGGGCGCTGTGGTGCTCCCCGGGTTGGGCTCGTGGTCAGGAACGGCGTAGCGGGCGCGTACGGAGCTTTGAGACATGCCGTCGAGGTGAGGGCTGGTAGGTGGCCGCGGTGGCGCGTGGTGGACGGTGGCGGCCACGCTCGGGAGGAGGGGATCTGGAGGAGGGGGAGAGAGGAGGAGTGAGGAGCGAGGGGGAAGGTGAATTGGGGAAGTGGGTGAGGCGAAGGGGAGGCGAGGAGGCGAGGGGGGTGCGCCTGTCTTATACCGGCTCCGGGGCGTCGCCGGTGACGTGGTCCGGCTGGGGCTCGCCCCTGTGGCGTCTGGGTCGGGGGAACATGGGAGGGGGAAGCGACCGGTGGGGGGGGGTGTAGGTGGGCTGGCCGGGCCGTTGCCAGCTAGGCCAAGGCCGGGGAGGGGCAGGGGGTTTCCTTTTTATTTTATTTTTAATTTTGCTTTTCTCTTTAACCTTTTCTGTTTTTCTATTAGTGTCATTTTATTTTTAGTTTTATAAAATATATAATTAGCTCCTAAATTAGCATTAGCAATCATACTACTGCCACAAATAATTTGGCAACTAACTAAAATATTTTCATATTTTTTTAATTAAAAGCATTTAATAATTGTTGTTAGCCCATGTTTTATTTAGTTTAGGGAAATTAATCACTTTATAAAAATGTTGGGTCACCACCATAATTAGCTATGGAATATTTGCAACACTTTGAATATTTTATTTTAAATTTGAATTTGGATATGATTTGGATCAACCGAGGATTACCAACATGATGACATGACACCCTTAACAGAGTACTACTGTAGCTTGATTATCCGGGCATCACACTGGCCCAAGTACATTCGTCGGTCAAGACTTCCCATCTTTCTGGATGGACGACTCAAGGTGCTTTCAAAAATCATTATTGGTAATGTTCGTGTGGTTGAAAGAGTGACAACATCGTTGCTCTAGTGCAATTGCAGCCTCTTTATCGAAGTCTTTGGAGTATTTCTTCGAGCAAAGGTTGATACCGCGAAGAACGTGTTTTTAAGAGATTTCATTGTAATTCTTAGTCATAGGAGTTACTTTGTATTTTTTCGGATCTTAGATCCAAATGAGTGTACTTGTAATTGTAATTGTTATGAGTATGAACAAAGTTACAGGTGTTTCTAAAAAAACAGAGACGCTACACTCATCTAAAAAAAAGAAAAAATGCTACGCGGGCAGTGGGCCGGTGGCACCTTGGCTGGTACGTACGGGCGTACGGCCCCGGCGGCGCAAATCCCTTAGACCGCGGTGGCGAGGATGGGGGCACAACCAGAGAAAGGAGCAAGTTGCAACTTTGGGTGCAGGCCGGAGAAAGAAGTAGTGGGTGGTTCGGCGCTCGGTGGGAGAGAGCTGGCGGCATGCACTAAGAAGAGGAGAGAGATAGAGGAAGAGATGGCGGCTCGAGATGAGGAGGAAGTAGAACGGAATGCGCGATAGGCCTTTTTTTTCTCGGTTCGGTTTCTTCTGTCTGTGTTTTTCTTAAAGAAAACTACATAATTACATGCGCGTTGCAACAGAGCATCTCTTGTTATTGAAGGGCAATCTGTATCCTGTCTCAGAGTCTCGCTCGGTCGATGATGAGAGTTCCAACAGCCGCACTTTCGTGGCAAACGTTTTCATGGCCGGTTCATCTGACAACAATGCTGCACCCGGCCATGGCGCGCATGACGGTGGACCGGTGGTGCACGTGTCGATGCTGAAGAGATGGCTCGCACACAGGAGGCCAGGGCAGCCAACGAGATTCTACGCACACCCATTTTGGGTGATTCCCCTTCTGAGAAGACTTTGGATGATGCGCGCATGGCCACCTTGGTTGAGCGTGATCATCATGAGATCGGGCGCATAGAACCACACCCTATTCTAGCTCAGGACTAATTTGTGAAGCTAGAGCTTGAGGTAGTCCAAGTCGGGGCGCATCTGGATATTTTCGCCCCCATAGTTGTAGACAATCCTGCCACTCTTCTCGACTTTAACCCGAATGCAATATCTCCACGACTCAAAGTGTAGCTCCATCCCCAGAAAGCAGTCGCATAGCATAATGAAGTTCGCCATTTGAAGAACTCCATTGGGCGTAAGGTGATGGAGTTGACATGTGTAGAAGAAGAGGAACTCGTGCACGAAAGGATGCAAAAGGTAAAGAAATCCCTCTCAGTACTGGATAGACGGTTTATATACGTCACTGAGTGCCCCATTGGTCGTGCATCACCCGATCTGCATACGTCGGCGTGGGCATTGCCTTATCTTTTTTCACAGGAGACCATGGGCAACTAATACGTCCATTTTGCATCATGCTTTTATATTGATATTTATTGCATTATGGGCTATTATTACCTATTTTGGTACAATACTTATGCCTTTTCTCTCTTATTTTACAAGGTTTACATGAGGGAGAATGCCGGCAGCTGGAATTCTGGACTGAAAAAGGAGAAAATCTGAGAGACCTATTCTGCACAACTCCAAAAGTCCTGAAATTTTACGGAGAATTATTTTGGAATATATAAAAAATATTGGGCGAAGAAAATACCAGAGGGGACCCACCAGGAGGCCAGAAGCCTGGGGGCGCCCTACCCCCTGGGCGCGCCCCTGTGGCTTGTGGGCCCCCTGGCAGGCCTCCGGTGCCCATCTTCTGCTATATGATGTCTTTTGACCTGAAAAAAATCAGAAGGAAGTTTTCGGGACAAAGCGCCGCCGTCTCGAGGCGGAACCTGGGCAGAAGCAATCTAGGGCTCTGGCGGAGCTATTCTGCTAGGGAAACTTCCTTCTCGGAAGGGGAAATCATCATCATCGTCATCACCAACGATCCTCTCATCGAGAGGGGGTCAATCTCCATCAACATCTTCAGCAGCAACATCTCCTCTCAAACCCTAGTTCATCTCTTGTATCTGATCTTTGTCTCAAAACCTCAGATTGGTACCTGTGGGTTGCTAGTAGTGTTGATTACACCTCGTAGTTGATGCTAGTTGGTTTATTCGGTGGAAGGTCATATGTTCAGATTCTTAATGATATTCAATACCCCTCTGATCATGAACATGAATATGCTTTGTGAGTAGTTACGTTTGTTCCTGAGGACATGGGAGAATCTTGTTATAAGTATAATCATGTGAATTTGGTATTCGTTCGATATTTTGATGAGATGTATGTTGTCTTTCCTCTAGTGGTGTTATGTGAACGTCGACTACATGACACTTCACCATGATTTTGGCCTAGGGGAAGGCATTGGGACGTAATAAGTAGATGATGGTTTGCTAGAGTGACAGAAGCTCAAACCCTAGTTTATGCGTTGCTTCGTAAGGGGCTGATTTGGATCCACATGTTTCATGCTATGGTTAGATTTATCTTAATTCTTCTTTCATAGTTGCGGATGCTTGCGAGAGTGGTTAATCATAAGTGGGAGGCTTGTCCAAGTAAGGATGGCACCCAAGCACAGGTCCACCCACATATCAAATTATCATGTAACGAACGCGAATCATATGAGCATGATGAAAATTAGCTTGACAGTAATTCCCATGTGTCCTCGTAAGCGCTTTGCTTTATATAAGAGTTTGTCCAGGCTTTTCCTTTGCTAAAAAAAGGATTTGGCCACCTTGCTGCACCTTAGTTACACTTGTTACTTGTTACCCCGTTACAAATTATCTTATCACCAAACTAGCTGTTACCGATAATTTCAGTGCTTGCAGAGAATACCTTACTGAAAACCGCTTGTCATTTCCTTCTGCTCCTCATTGGGTTTGACACTCTTACTTATGGAAAGGACTAAGATAGATCCCCTATACTTGTGGGTTATCAAGACTCTTTTCAAGTCCCGTTGCCGGGGAGTGAAGCACCTTTGGTAAGGAAACATTTATATTGCATGCTGAAATTTACTGTCACTTGTCACTATGGAAGATAATCCTTTGAGGGGCTTGTTCGGGGTATCTTCACCTCAACTGGAAGAGCAGAGAGTTGCTCCTCAACCTACTGCACCTACTGAAAATATTTATTATGAAATTCCTTCGGGTATGATAGAGAAACTTCTAGCTAATCCTTATGCAGGAGATGGAACATTACATCCTGATATGCATCTAATCTTTGTGGATGAAGTTTGTGGATTATTTAAGCTTGCAGGTTTGCCCGAGGATGAAGTTAAGAAGAAGGTCTTCCCGTTATCTTTGAAGGAGAAGGCATTGACATGGTATAGGCTATGCGATGATATCGGGACTTGGAATTACAACCGATTGAAATTGGAATTTCATCAGAAGTTTTATCCTATGCATCTGGTTCATCGTGATCGGAATTATATTTAAAAAAATTGTCCTCGTGAAGGAGAAAGTATCGCTCAAGCATGGGGGAGGCTTAAGTCAATGTTATATTCATGCCCCAATCATGAGCTCTCAAGAGAAATTATTATTCAGAATTTTTATGCTCGGCTTTCTCGTAATGATCAATCCTTGCTCGATGCTTCTTGTACTGGTTCTTTCATGAAGAAGACTATTGAATTCAAATGGGATTTATTGGAAAGAATAAAATGCAACTCTTCAGATTGGGAACTCCATGAAGGTAAGGAGTCAGGTATAAACCTTAAGTTTGATTGTGTTAAATCTTTCATGGATACCAATGCTTTTCGTGAATTTAGCACTAAATATGGACTTGACTCTGAGATAGTAGTTTCTTTCTGTGAATCATTTGCTACTCATGTTGATCTCCCCAACACTACAAAAAAAGACACATCCGTGACATTTTGGGCCGAATGAATTTTTTTTCTGTCATGCTTATGAAACTTCTATGACAATAATTGTGTCAAAACCCGGTATCATCATAGATGTGGTGGGCTCCTACTTCTATGACAAAAAATCATGATAGAAAATGGGCCTTTCACCCTGGACGGGCCAGAGACGCACCTGCATGACATTCCTTGGGCCGTCCATGACGGAAAAAATCATGGAAGCGAGGGCGAGGAAAATTTTGGGGAGTTCCCGGTTACGGTGGGTGGTCGGGGCCGAGCGATGCACGGAGGGATTGCGCATTTCTCTCATACACATACGCACGTGGGTGCGAGGTGTTGGGCTCTAGATGAACCCGAGCGATTGCACTGGCTACGCGTTACTGAATTCGAGCGATCGATCGATCCCTGGCTGTTAACTGAACCCGATCGATCGATTCCTTCGCTACTGTTGCTAACTGAAGCCGATCGAACCTGCTGCCTCTTGATGAACAATGAGTGTTGTTGGGGGTTGGATGAACAGTTCCCGGTGGGGGTTGGATGAACAGGACCCCGTGGTAGTAGAGGCCGTTGCCGCTGGATGAATAGGACCCCGATCGAGCCGGTTGGGGATGGATGAACAGGACCACGTGCAGGGCTAGTTGAACAGTAGCAGGTGGAGGCTAGATGAACAGGAGCCCATGGAGGGCTGGTTGAATAGTAGCCGGTGGAGGCTAGAGGAACAGGAGCCCGTGGAGGCAGGAGGGAGACGCCGTGGATGAACAGTAGTAGGTGGAGGCTGGAGGAGGTCGACGGTGGATGAACAATAGCCCGTGGAGGCTGGAGGAGGTCGACGGTGCATGAACAGTAGCCCATGGAGTCCGGTTTTGCGGTACACGACACCCCTCCCAATGAACAGGACCCCATTTCGACCGTAGGAGGTCGAAGAGAAGTCTTTTTCTCCATTTTGCGGTACGCCACACCCCTCCCAATGAATAGGACCTTGTTTCGACCGTAGGAGGTCGAAGAGAAGTCCATTCCCTCCATTTTGCGGCACGCCAGACCCCTCCCGATGAACAGGATCCCGTTTCGACTGTAGGCGGTCGAACAGAAGGCCATTTCCTTCATTCTGCGGTACGCTAGGCCTCGTTTCGGCTGTTCCATCCAAGCCGGTTGGCTCCTGATGAACAAGACGCATTCCATTGCCTCCCGATGAACACGATGCAGTTTCTCCGTTCTGACCCAGCTGGTTGGCTGCCGATGAACAGGACGCCGTCGCTATACACGTTCGAGACCCTGCCCATATGTACGTACGTAGCCGTATTTACTTTCTTGTAGCGTGGCTGTACGTACATGTACACGATATAGAAGGGACTACGTGACATGCTACGTCCGCGCCTCTACTATGACACGTGCCGCTCCTTGCTCGGTCATGGTTCATCGTTGTAGAGAGACTGATCGACCAGTATGTACGTACACGTTTATGACCAGACAGACAACCCTATGTACGATTCGACCGGGTGGGTCTCAGCTGTCAGGGAGGATAAGGAGGCACTTCCTTGCGTGCGAAGATATAGCTGATGGGTCCCAGCTGTCAGGAGGAAGAATCATTTTTTCGTAACATGGACACACTTCCTTGCGTGCGAAGAGGTAGCTGGTGGGTCCCAGCTGACAATGGCAGGAATAAGGAGGCACTTTCTTTCGTGCGAAGATATACGTGGTGGGTCCCAGCTTTCAAGGGGAGGAATAATTTTATTTTCGCGTAATAAGGAGGCGGTTGCATGCGTGCGTCCATGGACCTGGTGCGTCCCCACTGTCAACCTCTCGACGTACAGTCCTCTTCCGATGAGTCTCGTTTATTGACCACGTTGACCATGCCACGCCGAGCGCATCCAAGGTGGTGGACGATGGCGAGGCCCTGGACGGCAACAAGCCGGAGATGGGAAGACGCGGGGAGTGGAGTCACGGACGGAGAGGTGTACGAGGGTTAACCGGTTCTGGTGCGGCGTGGTTCGGCAGTCGGTGGAGAAGAACAGGAGGTGTGGAGGGATGGCCTGGCCGACGGTGGGGTAGCGCTTCACAACATAGCGTGCTAAGCAAAGCTGCTAGTAGCAGGTGGTCCCGGCGATGCTGGAGGAAGAAGACGAGAGATTGAAGATGGATGCCAGTCGTTGGATGTAAATCCAACGTCTATCGATGTCAGAATCATTTGTTGACTAAGTTGACAACGACTTGCGTTGGCTTCGACCTATTGGCCCACATTTCAGCCTCCAAAAATGTGGCACATATTCAAACCATTTTTTCAGAATTTACAGTCCATTTGATCATTTTTTTAGAATTACAGTCCATTTGCTGGGCTGGGTGAACAAATAATGTAGCGTCCATGCGGCCCATTTTTTTTAAACTACATCCGATTTTCACTTTCTCGAAATAAACGAATTTGCAGGGTTGGCTAAACAAATAATGTAGTGCCCATGCGGCCCATTTATTTTTTCCTAAAAAATTACAGCCCATTTGCACTTTCTCGAAATACACGATTTTGCTGGGCTGGTTCTAATTATAATGTTGGGTTGGGCGCAGCAATGTTATCAAAAAATAAATAGGGGCTGAGCATTTTGTTATAAATATATTTAAATAATAAGTGCGTTATTGTTACATTGGTCCTTAAATCTTACGAAGTTTTTGTACACAATCACCAGGATTTTCGTTGCCTTATTGTAAAAAAATCCAGGATTTTATTGTTAAAAAATTATTTTTATAAGTTAATAAGACGTGGGATATTTTTTTCTTATATATGTAAGTATCTGTTAAATATATGATGACAATAACAATAATATATAATAACATATAAAATAATATAATATAGTTAGAAGGGAAACATAAGTTGGACTTGGCGTTCCTATTCTTATATAGAAAAATAGAACAGACCTCTGCGTTTTCTTCAAAAAAATACATAAGTTGGGCTATGGATGTTTCAGGAAAAATAAAACCTAGGATGGGAGGTCCATAGGCCAGTGGAGTTGGTCGATACATGACGACCCTCAAGAAAATACAAACCGGCATGTCGTGGGCTGCACATGTTAAAAAACAAAGACTAGACGGGGCAGCCCACAACCCAACTGATACTTGCTGGCCCACTAATAATAAATGATACCTGCCAGCTCCCCGGCTTCATTGTAAATTTATCTCCTTCAGTAACTACATTGAAGCACCTCAAAAAAATGTAACTATGTTGACAAACCCGTGGGCCCCAACGTGAGTATAGCATTAGGAGGAAGTATTTTTTCAATGAGGCACTTGCTTGCGTACGGCCAAGGACCTGGTGGGTCCCGACTGTCCGCCTCTCCACGTATAGTCCTCTCCAGATTCCTCTCGTTTGTTCAGCATGTTAAGAACGGCAGACAACGGCGCCGCGGTGAGCGCACAAAGGCGGAGGATGACGTCTAGGCCCCGGACGAGAACGAACCGGAGCCGGAGAAGGCATCTACAGTAATGGTAGATGATGTGCCTTATTTCTAGCAAAACTACTGAACTAGCCCAGTGGCCAAGTGACACTACCCGATCGTTGTTCCGCCCGGGTTCGATTCCACCTGATGCAGTGAAAATATCTCCATTTTTTTGCCTCTGCCATTATTGATACGTGGGTCCCCATTGTCATCTACACACACCACGTCCAACATTTGAAAAAACTTCGTCCCTCGTTTCTCTATTTTTCACACGCTCGACATTGTGTGGGCATTTTGAAAATAGCATATCTTTTTGACTGTGCATCATATGAAGATGTGCTATGCATGAATGTTGATCAGCATGATGTTAACTGGCTGGTAGTTCCATTTTTGACCATGAATAAAACTTCCAGCATGATGTTATCCCCGTTTGAAAAGGGCATGTTAATATAAATGCTCTGCCTCTGAAACTTGTAGTTTCTTATCTGAAACTGAAACTTGCAATTTCTTCTCTGAGAATCACATTGTCTGCACTTTTATATGAAACTACATTTTTTAAGTGCTAAAAATAGATCTCTAGAATTCATAAAATACTTCATATGCTCAATACTTCAAGTCTGAAATTAAAAAGACATTCATATCTGAAAGTACTCTCAAAATACACAACATAAAACACAATTCACAACCTGCAAATACTGACAACCCTAAGCTCCTCCTGACAATTCACAACCTGCCCAGCTATTGGGTTGGGGGGCACTTGTCGGTGTCAAAACCGGCGGATCTCGGGTAGGGGGTCCCGAACTATGCGTCTAAGGCGGATGGTAACAGGAGGCGGGGGACACAATGTTTACCCAGGTGCGGGCCCTCTCGATGGACGTAATACCCTACTTCCTGCTTGATTGATCTTGATGATATGAGTATTACAAGAGTTGATCTACCACAAGATCATAGAGGCTAAACCCTAGGAGCTAGCCTATGATTATGATTGTTGTTGTCCTACGGACTAAACCCTCCAGTTTATATAGACACCAGAGGGGGCTAGGGTTACACAGAGTCGGTTACAAGGGAGGAGATCTACATATCTGAATTGCCAAGCTTGCCTTCCACGCAAAGGAGAGTCCCACCCGGACACGGGACGAAGTCTTCAATCTTGTATCTTCATAGTCCAACAGTCCGGCCAAAGTATATAGTCCGGCTGTCCGAGGACCCCCTAATCCAGGACTCCCTCAGTAGCCCTTGAACCAGGCTTCAGTGACGATGAGTCCGGCGCGCAGATTGTCTTCGGCATTCCAAGGCGGGTTCCTCCGAATATTCCATAGAAGATTATGAGCACAAGGATCGTGTCCGGCTCTGCAAAACAAATTCCACATACCACCGTAGAGAGTACAATATCCCACAAACCTAATCGGCTGACAAATTTCATAGCGTGACATCACGCCACGGCCCGGTCATTATTCGAACCGTTTTTCTCAACTAGCTACTGCACATATTGCAAGGCGGTTTTCTTGGCATGTCTTGTCGAAGCAGAGATCGTGTCCCCTTATCACGAGATTCTCATCAATACGGGTGTGGGTAACCCAACCGCACCATCAATCACGGCGCTTGGGGAATAAGCGAGTTTACCAGGCAAGTGGGGAGGCGCACAGTTTCTACCGTGTTTATAAAGGGACAAGGATTCCTCTTTTTCACCCACGCCTTCTTCTTCCCCTGCCCATCCATTCACGCGCACTCGAGCTCCAACGCCCAAGTTCTCATCTTCTCCGCAAAGCCGTTCCAAACATGTCCGGAGCGGGAGGCAAGTGGATGGTCTCCTCCATTACGGAGGAGGACATTACGAAGCTCCGGGAAGCGGGATACCTAGCCGCAGACATCGCGCACCGGCTCCCAGACGCAGGGCAGATCGTCCCTACTCCAGAACCCCATGAGAGGGTTGTATTCCTCACCCACTTCGTCCGCGGACTGGGATTTCCTCTCCACCCATTTGTCCGTGGGCTCATGTTCTACTACGGGCTGGACTTCCATGATCTGGCCCCCAATTTCATCCTCAACATCTCGGCGTTTATCGTCGTGTGTGAGGCCTTCCTCCGCATCAAGCCCCACTTCGGCCTATGGCTGAAGATCTTCAATGTGAAACCAAAGGTGGTGGTCGGCCAGCAAGCGGAGTGCGGAGGCGCAATGGTGGGCAGAATGCCCAACGTCACCTAGCTCGAAGGCTCCTATGTGCAGACCGTGAAGGGGTGGCAATCGGGGTGGTTCTACATCACCGAGCCGCGCGACACCAACCGGGTGGCGGCCCCCGAATTTCGATCCGGCATCCCCATGCGGCTCACCTCCTGGAAAGAGAAGGGCCTATCCTGGGGTTCGTCGGTGGAGCTGACCGGACTACAGAACTGTGTCAAGAATATGATAAGCAAGAAAATCAAGCTTGTCAACGTGGTCTAGCTTATGCTCTTCCGCCGAATCCTCCCGTGTCAAAGACGGGCATTCAATATGTGGGAGTTTGACCCGGCCGAGCACCAGACACTGCGAGAGCTTTTCGACACGACACACAAAGACGTCTGGAAGGTGTTGTTCAAGGCCGCCGAGGTACCTCCTCCCCTTACCGAGGATTGCGGACTTAGCACAAAGCGCCCTGCCAATCCGGTAAGCTCTTTATATCTCACAAGATGTTCCTTTCCCCAGTATAATCGTGTGAGGGATCTGAGCCTCCACGCCATTTTAACAGGACAGGGTAGCGACAGCGGAGCGGATCGATTGTCCGGCCCCTCTGCCCGAAGATCCAGCAGAGGCTCTCTTAACGAAGATGCTGGTTCCAGCGCCCTATGAGGCGCCGGAGAAGAAGGCCAAGAAGAAGGCCGCGGGGACCAGCAAAAGGTCTCCGGCGCAAGGTCGTATCGGACTCATCGTCCGATAACACCGAGGCGCCCTCCTCCCACGAAAACGAGGAGGATGAAGAGGAAAGTTCTTCCCCCCAGCCGGGGGAGACAAGAAAAGGAAGGCCGCCCCATCCGGGGAGGCTGAAGGGTCCAAGAAGGGAAGGACGCTCCTTCCGGACTACTCCACAACAACCGCTTACAGCGAGGAGGAGTGGTTGCCCAGGGACAAGCCCCCGGCGAAGTCGTAAGTATCCGGATACCATAATAGTTCTGGTATGTTTTGTTTTATTGCTTCTTATTATGCCAAACATGATCATGCAGTCCATCCAAAGCCCATATCGACGTATCCTCTTCGGATGAGTCTTATGGCCAGTCGGCGATGAACAACGATTCACTTCCGACCGCCACCTCTCCCCGCCCTACGGACGACGTCGAGGTGTTATCTCAAAAGGCACTGAACCAAGGGGAGATAGTTCTGGAGGCGCTCCAAGGCGGCATCCCAGATGCTAGGCGCATGGGGGGCAAGACTCCCGTGGGCTCTAATGACGGGGCAGCAAGTTTGGCCCCCAGCCGGATACTGCGCCGGAACCTCCAGTGGTTCCGGATTCTGTCAGGCGACCCCTCGCTAAGGGGGGCGAGCCGTCTGTGCCGATGGCCTTTGTCCATCCAGAGGCATCGGACAACTTGCTGGAAGCGCTTCGCGACGCTTCCATTGACGAAGAGCACCGCACTACCATGAGTGCGGTCGTCGAGAAGGTTCGGTCCGCCAAAAGCGGACTGACTGAAGCCTGTGCTAGCCTCCTAACAGGCTTTGAGGTAAGTAATCAAATTATGAGAAAATGTTACAGCATAGACAGTATCCCCTGATGCTCTGTTTGGTGTTTGCAAAGAAAGGCCGAACAGAGGATCAAATAATAATCACAGGAGTCTGATCAGAATATGTCTATGTGAAAAAGCTGGCTTCGCTGCTGGCCGCTGCCGCTCGTACTGCGGAGGTCTCCGAACTAAAGCGGGACCCTGAGCGGTCCAAGGAAGAGCTCGGCCTTACCAAGAGGCAGCTCGAAGAGAACAAAGGTAAGTGATACCCCGTCCGTATATCGAAAAAAAGAAGGTTGTTGTTAGATCATAGGATCGTCATGAATTTCGCTAGGGGCCGCGACCGAAGTGGCGGCCCTGAAGAAGGCGCTGTCCGAGGCCAAAGCCAGAGCGGCCAAGGAGTGCACCGAGCGCGAGAAGCAAGAGGCCCGAGTCGGCGAGGTTCAGCAAGAGCTCCAGGATTTTGTCAAGAAATACGAGTCCTTAGAGCGTGACTCTAAGACGCAAGGGTCCGAGCTTGCGAAGACCCTCGAGAACGCACAAAATGCCAAGGCCGAAGCCCAAAAGGCCCTCCAGGAGATTCAGGCGGTCAAGAAGATAGCGGCGGGTAAGGCATTCATTATGCAAAGCAAGCATGTGAAGGAAACTTTCCTTTTACTTACCCGAATTCGGAGCTCTCCAGGAGCGTTCGCAGATCTACCCAGTAGCATATCGGATGCCGCGGAGTTCTACCGGGCCGAGGAAGGGAGCTCGATGGAGAAGTTGTTCTGGTCGCAGTATACTGGGACCGAACATCCGATGCCCTTGAGCGACCAGTTGAAGCAACTGGTCGAGCTTCACAAGGCGGCCGAACTGGCCATGAAGGGTCTCATAGTCTGGATGTGGCCTGGCGAGCCCCTGCCTAGCAGCTACTTCGGCCTGGTAAAGCGACTTGTGAATGCCTGCCCGCGGTTTGAAGTCATAAAGCGGTCCGTCTGCATTGAAGGTGCGCGCAGGGCCTTTGCCCATGCGAAAGTGCACTGGGCGAAGATGGACGCCGAAAAGCTGGTGAAGGAGGGGCCGTCGGAGGGCAAGGAGCATCGCCACCCCGAAAAGTATTATGACAGTGTCCTGAAGGGTGCTCACCTTGTGGCGGAGGAATGTGCTAAGGATGTAATATTTGAGTGAATGTACTCATATGATCCTGTAATATGAAAACGAGTTCATGTGCGCTATATAACGCTTGTTGATTTAAAATATTACCTTCTGTGCGGCCGTTTATAAAATCTGAGAGTTGGCTAGTCGTTAGCTTCTGCCCCCATGTAACTAGTACTGAGGTGTTCGGGATAAACCTGATCACTCTTTACCCCAGTTTTGGGTCCTTCGAAGGAGGTGTTCAGCACAACGAACCAGGCAATCAGACTATAAAGCTTTATCACTCTCACTTAGCCATAGAAGTCTACAATTTTAAATTTTGGTGAAGCCCCTAGTATTCGGAAGGCCGAACTTGGGGCGCTATGTACGCCTAAGTCGGACAAGGCCGACTCCTCGCCCTAAGCGGAAAAAATCTTTAAGGATTTGAGACCTCTCGAACAGCGACCAGCTCTCGCCGCATCATGACAGTCAGTTTTCGGCTTTCTCTACTGAGATGCTTGTCCGGAAGAACCGGGACACAATCGCAGTAGTTCTCCCAGTGCTACCTTAGCCGATATAGCGGAATGTAAGGCACCAAAACATGGGAGCCGGGCAAACCCAACTATTGACCCAACACATGATTCAGAGCTGATGCATATAATGCTATAAGTTCGGGGTGCCGCACTGTCGAAAATGTTCGGACTTTTCTTGCCGTGTTATGGGGTACACTGAAGCCCCTGGCGCACTGGACGTACCAGAATGTACGGGTCCAATTTGTCGTAAATAAGCAGACAAGGAAAAAGATGAACAAATGTAATAATAAGCTAACGTTGTACATTGTTATTTAAATGATACGTCAAAGCGTATGCATACAAGTAGTGTAATAAGCAAAAAATAGGACTATTTGACATGTCCTATCCAAGGGCAAGCTCCGTATGGGTATGTAAAACAGGTACATCGATTGTTATCAGAGACCACCTGGGGATTCCCTTGTACGTCAGAGCTTCTTGCTTCCTTGGTATTTCCTTCCCGTAATGGGTCCGATAATCAGGCTATCGGAAAGGGCTTCCAGAGAATAGGGTCCTGAAAGAGAGAAAATGATAAATATATATGGGCCCTGAGGCGGTTGAGCCGCATTGTGGGCCGTGCCATAGTCGTGCCTCCGCCTACGCCCATGGTATCTTGAGTGCGTAATTATGTACGCGTGACGCAAATTTCGCCGCTTGACTGGGCTATAACGGAGGCCGAATTGCTAGGCGAGCTCTGAACGTGTCGGGTGATCCTGTTGCAGGGTACTCCGGACTCGCTTGAAGGTGTCCGGGGGTTTTATCGCCGAATTGGCGGTTTGTCTCAGAAGGCTGCTTTGCACTTCTGCTGCGAGGGCCGCAGTGTGCTCCTCCGTACGGAGCGAGCGTTCTGTGTTTCCATTAACTGTTATAACCCCGCGAGGTCCTGGCATTTTGAGCTTGAGGTATGCATAATGCGGTACCGCATTGAATCTGGCAAATGCGGTTCGTCCGAGCAGTGCGTGATAGCCACTGCGGAAGGGGACGATATCGAAGATTAACTCCTCGCTTCGGAAGTTGTCCGGAGATCCGAAGACCACTTCCAGTGTGATTGAGCCCGTGCAACAGGCCTCTACACCTGGTATGACACCTTTAAAGGTGGTTTTTGTGGGTTTGATCCTCGAGGGGTCGATACCCATTTTGTGCACTGTATCCTGATAGAGCAGGTTCAGGCTGCTGCCACCGTTCATAAGGACTTGAGTGAGGTGAAATCTGTCAATGATGGGGTCAAGAACCAACGCGGCAGAACCGCCGTGACGGATACTGGTGGGGTGGTCCCTGCGATCGAAAGTGATCGGACAAGAAGACCATGGGTTGAACTTTAGGGCGACGGGCTCCATCGCATAAATGTCCTTTAGTGCACGCTTCCGTTCCCGCTTGGGAATATGGGTTGCGTATATCATGTTCACCGTTTTCACTTGGGGAGGAAATTTCTTCTGTCCTCCTGTGTTCGGAGGCCAGGGCTCCTCCTCGTCATTGCTATGCAGCCCCTTTTCCTTGTTTTCGGCATTCAACTTGCCAACCTGTTTGAACACCTAGCATTCTCTGTTGGTGTGGTTGGCTGGTTTATCGGGGGTGCCGTGAATTTGACACGAGCGATCGAGTATGCGGTCCAAACTGGACGGGCCCGGATTGCTTCTTTTGAACGGCTTTTTCCGCTGATCGGATTTAGAGCCACCGAATCCGGCATTGACTATCGTGTCTTCGGCGTTGTCGCCGTTATTGCGGCGCTTGTGTCTATTGCTACGTGGCCTGCCGTTGCTATCTTTGGCATCTGAATTGCCAGGATTTCTTGATGTGTTGTTGCTGCGAGCCAGCCAGCTGTCCTCGCCCGCACAAAAGCGGGTCATGAGTGTCATGAGGGCTGCCATGGACTTCGGCTTCTCTTGGCCGAGGTGTCGGGCGAGCCACTCATCCGGATGTTATGCTTAAATGCCGCTAACGCCTCGGCATCCGGACAGTCGACAATTTGGTTCTTTTTAGTTAGGAACCGAGTCTAGAATTTCCTGGCTGATTCCCCTGGCTATTGGGTTATGTGACTCAAGTCATCGGCATCTGGTGGTCGCACATAAGTGCCCTGGAAGTTGTCACGGAATGCGTCTTCCAAATTCTCCCAACTGCCAATGGAGTTTACCGGCAGGCTATTCAGCCAATGCCAAGCCGACCCCTTGAGTTTTAGTGGGAGGTACTTGATGGCATGTAGATCGTCACCGCGGGCCATGTGGATGTGGAGGAGGAAATCTTCAATCCATACCGCGGGGTCTGTTGTACCATCATATGATTCAATGTTCACGGGTTTGCGGCGCCTCTGTGCCGGGCTATGTCACAACGCAGTTCATACGAGTCTTGTCTGCTGTATTCCGCCCGGCCGGATTTGCTTTTAGTATATCCGGCGTGACGGTCGTTGTCACGCGTTGGGGAGCGCCCCGTGATCCGTAGATCGATCTTGTATGTCCTGCTTTGGTTTCCAATACGTCTCGCAGGTCTTGCCTGTTGCCCCGGGCCTTGGTGTTTTTGTTTGACTGGCGACGGGGTGCAGGCTGGACTTCGGGCTGATATGCCGCTTTGTCTCGGCCACGAGGTGGCCGGTCGGCCGCATCATACGTTGGTAATGCTTCCTCCTCGAGTTGGGGTAGCAACCTGCTCTTTGGGTAACTTTTGGCTGGGCGCTCGAGTTCGTATTCCTCGGCTGCCAGGACCTCAGTCCATCTATCCGCTAGCAGATCTTGATCAGCTTGAAGCTGCTGCTGCTTTTTCTTCAGGCCTTTTGCTGTGGCTATAAGCCGGCGCTTGAAGCGCTCCTGCTCGACGGGATCCTCGGGCACGATAAATTCTTCGTCGCCGAGGCTCACCTCGTCTTCGGAGAGGGGCATGTAATTTTCATCCTCTGATTCTCCGTCTGTTGCCTGTTCCTTAGGGCTAGCTTACCCATCCTCCCGCTCGAAACCTGGCTGGAGGGGATTGTCTTCGTCTTCGGCACTATCTGCAGCGTTATTGTCTCTTGTGCCGGTATCGCTGCTTTTGCTATGGCGGGGCTTAGAGCGGCGCCGATGACGCCGGTGCTTAGATTGCTTCTCGGGGGGATTATCCTCCGTTGCCTTATTGCCATCGCTTTCTTTGGGGGTGTCCACCATGTATATATCATATGATGAGGTGGTAGTCCAGCGCCCTGTGGGCGGTGGTTCCTGTTCTTCTCCTGCATCGTCGTCCATACCGTCGATGTCTTCGGAGCCGAAATCGAGCATGTCGGTTAAGTCGTCGACAGTGGCTATTAAGTGGGTGGTGGGTGGGGAACGAATTTCTTCGTCATCCGCTTCCCACTCAAGCCGGACATAGTTCGGCCAAGGGCCTCCTAGCAAGGAGAGATACCTTAATGAATTTAGCATGTCACCCAGGGGCGAGTGCTGAAAGATATCCGCGGAGGAAAACTCCATGATCGGTGCCCAATCAGATTCGTTAGGCACGGACGCAGGCGGTTCGGAGCCCGTGGCCGGGGACGAATCCAAGGGTCCGGCAACACAGGTCTCATAGGAGGTGAAGTCAGTATTCGGCTCTATCGCCACTGAGTGTACAGCCTCCGTGGCGGGGTCCATCCACCCGTCCTCGGACGGCGCGATCTGCTCCGGATTGAGGGCCAGAGTGGCCATAGGTGTGATCTCACGAACACCGTCTGACGGCAGAGCTAAGTCATGCTCGTCGTGACTGTGCGGCGCACCTGACATGGGCTCGAATCCGTCGAAGATCAAGTCTCCGCGGATCTCGGCAATATAGTTTAAGTTTCCAAACCTGACCTGATGGCCAGGGGCATAGCTCTCGACCTACTCCAGATGGCCAAGCGAGTTGGCCCGCAGTACGAAGCCACCGAATACGAAGATCTGTCCGGGGAGAAAAACCTCACCCTGGATCGCATCGTTGTCGATGATCGAAGGAGCCATCAAGCCTTTATCGTGACGACACAGTGGAACTCTCAATGAAAGCACCAATGTCGGTGTCAAAACCGGCGGATCTCGGGTAGGGGGTCCCGAACTGTGCGTCTAAGGCGGATGGTAACAGGAGGCGGGGGACACAATGTTTACCCAGGTTCGGGCCCTCTCGATGGACGTAATACCCTACTTCCTTCTTGATTGATCTTCATGATATGAGTATTACAAGAGTTGATCTACTACGAGATCGTAGAGGCTAAACCCTAGGAGCTAACCTATGATTATGATTGTTGTTGTCCTATGGACTAAACCCTCCAGTTTATATAGACATCGGAGGGGGTTAGGGTTACACAGAGTCGGTTACAAGGGAGGAGATCTACATATTCGAATTGCCAAGCTTGCCTTCCACGCAAAGGAGAGTCCCACCCGGACACGGGACGAAGTCTTCAATCTTGTATCTTCATAGTCCAACAGTCCGGCCAAAGTATATAGTCCGGCTGTCCGAGGACCCCCTAATCCAGGACTCCCTCAGCAGTCCCCTCCTATTCCTCGGTGGTAGACAGCCGCCCTGTGAGACAAGGTGAACGACGAGGGAGAGGATGGCGGGGAAGCGTCGTCGGGCCAACTGCTTTTCTCCTCTTGCAGTTGGGTTCGGTCGACAAAGACTCCACCGGCTCGCTCTGGCACGACACCCTGTAGATGCTCGATCCTTCAATCTCTGATGGATGCTCCATCTTGGATCGATACTCCCACCACCGCTACCTCACGATCGGATTCGGTGAATCTGTTTGCTCCATGGCCCAGAGGAGCAACTCTATGTACTCCCGCGCGACTCCCTTTGGGAGTGTCTCCGCGTTTTTGCTGTGTTGCAGATATTTGGCCATGGATGTCGCTGTCGCTGATAATTGGTCCTTATTGTCAAACGAAGACTGTATCTCCACCATCCTAGCTAGCTTCACAGGGTAACCGTCTGTGATCCTCACGTATCGGTTCTACTCCGAGCGGCGCTGGTTTTGGATTAGAATGGGAGAGGAGCGACGCTGGTGTTGGATTGGAACAGGAGAGGACGGGCGGTGGTTTTGAAATGGAAGAGTAGAGGAGCGGCGCTGGATTTGGATTGGAACATGAGAGGAGCGGCGGTGGTTTAAGAGGAGAGAAGCGGGGCTGGTCTTGGAAGTACTTTTTTGTTTTGCGTATTTTGGGTCAAAGTTTGACCACGTACTGTATTTGACAAGAAAAATGTGAATGCATGTCACCAAAAATTGTATCGTTTGGTTTGTATATGAATGTACTTTCAAATTATATTATTTTTGCAACGTATAACATATATTCTATTTGTGAAAATCATGGTCAAATATGACCCAGAATACAAGGGAGACTAGTTAATGTGGGGTCGCTTTCTTAATTGAAGGGTAAATTGGTTTTGATTTTGATCCATTCACACCGGGCCGACCCTCTCGTCCAATCCTAAATCGCTGTTGCACATTCCTCTCCCTCTTCTCCATTGCAAAACCACCTCCTCTCCTCTCCATCATCTCCATTCCAAAACCACCGTCTCGCCTCTCCCTCTTCTCCATTGCAAAACCACCCCCTCTCCTCTCCATCTTCTGCATTGCAAAACCATCATCTCGCCTCTCCCTCTTCTCCATTGCAAGACCACTGTCTCTCCTCCCATCTTCCAAAGCTAGCACCGGACCTCTCAGAAGGACATCTATGGAGAGGATGCAGCAGCGAATCGGGCAGATCGCCGGCGGCGACCAGTCAAAGTTAGCCAGGTTGAAGGAGATCCTTCGTTTGACAACGAGTGGGAGATTTTCAGGACGGTGAGGGCCATGTGGCAATGTATGCAAAAGAGCGAGACGACGACGATGATGGCGGTGATGTACTCCTCGGCAGCAGTCCCGCCGTAGTCCTTCGATTTCATCGAGTATCTCCTCTGGGCGATGGAGCAGACAGATTCGCTCGAGGTGAAAGTCAGGCGAAGGTGGTGGGCGTACAGGTCGAAGGTCGAGCATCCAGAGGATAACGAATCGATCGAGTATGGTGTGCCGTTCGTGAGGGTGCAGTGCCAGCCGGAGCCACAGGAGTATTCGTTCTCCCAGCACAAGAGGAGGCTAGATGGCAAGATGTCGCTTCCCACCGTTCTCCACGGCGCCCTCGCCGCTCGCCTCATTTCAACGGCGGCGGTAGGGTTTAAGGTAAGCTTCGCACTAACCTAATCTTCCATCTGCTCATGCTTACAATCAGTCTGACGGCTAATGAAAATCATGCTTACAATCAGTCTCCGAGTACTATGCCAATCACCCTAAAATAGCTCTCGACCAAAAACAAAGTTGTGACACTATGTAGAAATAAATAAAAATACATTGGTGCTTCTTTCAGAAAAGAGTACTCCCTAGAAAAGTGCCAATATAAGCTACTAGTATTTGATTAGAGGATTTGCTTCCGAGAAAGATCCGTCCACAGAGAGCGCCACACATCCCGGTGGTGGTGGTGGATGCCAATGCTTAGATGGAGCATGGTTGGTGTCGGTAATTTTTACTTGGCACCTCGCACTCTACATATATGCCGGTTCCATTCGTACATTTGTGTAGTTCCACCAAAATGGAGCTGAGTAACCCTGTTTGCATAGATAATGAAAAAGCGTGATTACATTATAGTGGCACTAGTTTATGAAACATATACTAATAAATAGAAGAAAATATTGCGATAGTATCCTAGTATGCCATGCTGCGAGGGCGAGATGGGCCCTGCGATGCCTCATACGGTAGGTGCTGATACGTCTCCAACGTATCTATAATTTTTGATTGTTCCATGTTGTTATATTATCATTCTTGGATGTTTTATAATCATTTTATAGTCATTTTATATCATTTTTTGGTACTAACCTATTGACATAGTGCCAAGTGCCAGTTGCTGTTTTTTGCATGTTTTTTACATCGCAGGAAATCAATATCAAACGGAGTCCAAACGCCGCGAAACTTTTTGTGAAATTTTTATGGACCAGAAGACCACCAATGGGCCAGAGCAGCACCTGGGGGGTGCCCCGAGGGGGGCACAACCCACTAGGGCGCTCCTGGGGGCCCAGGCGCGCCCAGGTGGGTTGTGCCCACCTCAATGGCCTCCCGCACCCCCTCTTTACCCTATAAATTCACAAATATTCCGAAAACCCTCGGGGTGAACCTAGATCAGAAGTTTCGCCGCCACAGGCATCTGTAGGCACCGAAAACCAATCTAGACCCTTTCCGGCAGCCTTCTGGAGGGGGGAATCATCACCCGTGGCCATCTTCATCATCCCGTCGGCCACCACGATGAGGAGGGAGTAGTCCACCCTCGGGGCTGAGGTTTGTACCAGTAGCTATGTGTTTAATCTCTCTCTCGTGTTCTTGAGATGTTACGATCTTGATGTATCGCGGGCTTTGTTAATATAGTCAGATCATATGGTGTTTTCCCCTCTCTATCTTGTTGTGATGAATTGAGTTTTTCCCTTTGAGATTTCGTTGTTATCGGATTGAATACTTTTATGGATTTGAGAGCACTTGATATATGTCTTGCATATGAATACTCATGGTGACAATGGGGTATCATATTGATTCACTTGATGTATGTTTTGGCATTCAACTTGCGGATTCCCGAGGTGACATTGGGGTAATCTATGCATAGGGGTTGATGCACGTTCTTGTCTTTGTTTCTTTGGTAGAAATCTTGGGGCACTCTTTGAAGTTCTTTGTGTTGGATTGAATATTACAAATCTAAATTTGATTTGGTGTTATTTTAGTACGAACTCTTGGTTAGATCGATCGGAAAGAATAGCTTGGTGTTATTTTAGTACGAACTCTAGGATAGATTGATCGGAAAGGATAGCTTTGAGGTGGTTTCGTACCCTGCAAACAATTCCGTCTTATGTTCTCCGCTAGATAGGAACTTTGGAGTGATTTCTTCATCGCACTTTGAGGGGTGGTTATATGATCCAATTATATTAGCACTGTTGAGAGATTGCACTAGTGAAAGTACAGACCCTTGGCCTTGTTTTCAAGCATTGCAATACCGTTTGTGCTCACTTTTGTTACTTGTTACCTTGCTGTTTTTTATTGTTCCTATTACAAAAACCAATATCTACTACCCATATTACACTTTTATCACCATCTCTTCGCCGAACTAGTGCACCTATACAATTTGCCATTGTATTTGGTGTGTTGGGGACACAAGAGACTTTTTGTTATTTGGTTGGAGGGTTGCTTGAGAGAGACCATATTCATCCTACACCTCCCACGGATTGATAAACCTTAGGTCATCCACTTGAGGGAAAATTGCTATTGTCCTACAAAACTCTGCGCTTGGAGGCCCAACACGAGTCTACAAGAATAAAGTTGCGTAGTAGACATCAGTAGGCCTCATACTGGAAATCGACCCAATTCTCCCCGATACACCTTCTGCCAGTGATGAAAATTAGTGTACAGCGGTAGTACAAGGAGGGGCCTTGAGACATTCCAATCTCTATTTTTGTGCGGATCAACTAAAATTAAGCACCCCAGTTTGCAGAAACACTTAAACATTAACAATGGGTCTAGTTGATGAAACATATACTAACAAAGAGAAGCACTTTCGTTATCTACATTGGAAATGAAATGATAGAGAGGACACTCGCTCTATTTTAACTGTATTATTACTTCATTTTATCAGTGGCACTAGGGTCGAGCAGGTGTGAAGCGAGGTGTACCGTGCGTCGCAAGGATGGAGGCCGGGGGTGCTTAGACTAGGATGCTGAAGCTGGCTCTTTCAGTCCCTATCTTCCCCCCTGATGTTTTTGTGGTAGCATTTGGGTTGTAATCCAAACTTGGTCGAGCTGGTGCTGCGTCCCCCTACCTGCCTAGCTTATGTGATGAACTTGTCTCCTGCTAGTACTCAGTCCGTTCTAGTAGTAGTTGCATAACTACCCGTTTACACTGAGATGTTGTCGGATAATGGATCTCTATGGTTGGGTTTCTTTAATGAAATTGGAGGAAAACCCCTCTTTCGATATATAAAAAAAACAGTGGCACTAGCGGTGCCAAAACATTGCCTCAAATTAATAGTGCCACTAGATTAAGGTGCAAAATAATAACATTACTGCTTTATAATGGCAGTGCCAAAACAGCAGCACAAGAGCAGACTCAACATGCAGGATCATTGGCAAACGGTCAGACCAAAAAGGAAAATACATCATGATGGGAACCATATCTGCAGTCAACGCCATCGTAGAAGGGATGACACCAGTCACCAACATGGATTATTCAATTCATGGGACCTTTTGTGCAGTTCACTTAAAATGAAGCAATGTCCCATGAGCTGGCAACTTCTTCATTAGTTGCAATAAAATTGAGCAACATCAAGGTTGGTTGTGAAGCTCGTGGAATGTCCAACTATAATTTGGATATCATTTCTGCAGTTCAACTAAGATCAAGCGTGAAATCTATATCTCTGTTTGCACAAAAAGGTGGAAAGGAGGGTGACTAACAAGTAATGAAACATACATCAAATGAAAAGAAGCATGTTCCTTATCTGAATGGCGGTCCTACAAGGACAGTAGCAATTTCTAAAGCAGCAGCATTGCTAGATATTAGTGTGGGCATTAGGATTAACTATGACAACCGTTAAATACGACATTACTTTAATGGTGCCATTGCTTCATTTTACCAGCAACATTACATTAACAGCTGCTAAAGAGTTGGTATTTGGGCACGGGAGTGTAGGTGGACCGGGACAGTTGCATTTCTAACAAAAAGAAGCAACTTATCTTAATGGGAAATTTAGTAGGACATGAAAAACAGTGCCATTGATTCATATTACTGGAGGCATTACATTGAAAACAACATTGGTTTAACGTGTCCTTACTTTTAACAGTGCAACTACTACATTTTACCAGTGGCAGTACATAAGAGGGGCTCGGGGCAACAAACATCAGAATAGGATATCTGGGTTGGTCCCATTTTTGTTCGGTATAGCCACCTTATACTGTGTGAGGCTAGCAAATCTAGTGCTGGACATACTCTGTTGACTTGTCCCCAGTCCCCACTTTCTTTCCTTTTTCAACCAATAGATAGGTTTATATTGAGTTTGTACTGCGTTTCCCTTTATTTCCCTATTAGACCAAGAGACCAGTTGGATAGCCAGTCTCTACTACTTTTTGCCCCCATTATTTCCTCTTTCGACCAAGTCCTAGATTCAGGTAACAAATCTTCCCCCACCCCCTTTCTTCCCTGTTTGAACCAAGTAGTACTAGATTCGATTGCATGAAGTAGTTTTACATCTTAACAGTAAAAAATTATGCGGCTTTCGAATAGCCGATCGATCCTATCTATGAGGGGTCCTGAGAAATAGTAAAAGATACAAATGCAGCAACGTCAGGAGCTAGGGAAGTAGAGCAAGGCCGGTTTCGAATGAAGTTATACCTGAGGGTCGCCGGGATGTCGCTAGGTGGGCGGCGGGAGGCCGGATCTGCCCACACTATAGCGGCAAGGAAGAAGGGGTCGGAGGCTCTCCCTAGCTGGTGCTGCGTGGGAGAGAACGACAAGGCACGCTGATCAGGACGCGCCGGTAGTGGGTAAGAGCCATCGCCGAGGACGACCGTGTGAACAATGCACCTTCTCACCTTCCCCGGCGGAGGGGATTCGGCTGGATCTCTAACCAGCGGTGAGCAGAGAGAGAGAGAGAGAGAGAGTGGCCACCACTGTCGTGTTTAGATTTGGAGAGGATGAGAGAGTGTGAAGAGAGAAACATAGCAAGCAAGCACGGAGGCTCCTACCTATATAGTGGAGTAGTTTTCTTTTATCTACCGGAGCCGGCTTGACCTCGTCAATGACCGTCGAGAAGTCTCCATGCACGTGCCCCGAAGGTGCAGTTATCATCATTTTGATTTGAAGCACCGTATTAACATATAACACGAAAAATGCCACATGACAAGAAACCATAACCTCACTGCCCCAAGGAGACAACATGAATCCCGATGGACAAACTAGACGAGGATCAAAGCTCAAATTAAAGACAAACTCGTAGAAAAGGGTCCATCGATAGATGTCCTAATTAACATAGCCGGCTTGACCTAGATGGTAGCCAAGTAGTCTTCGTGCATGTTCCCCCAATGACCAGCGCCTTGGTGGAACTCAATTGTCGTTGTTTAACCCTCGCAGTGATCCGAAGCACATGACACCTAATATTGCGAGATGACAAGAAACGTTTTTCAGATTTCTCATCAGAACTACAACCCTGTACAACACAGCTTGCACGATATGTAGACGATAGCCAATCCATCCATCTGCTGGAGTCTGGTCACATGCATGGACGAACTGATCTCCTGTGTCATGTAGGGATCGTGCAGGCACTGACGTTTGTACAACACTTCTCCAGTACTATCGCTCGTCTCTCTCTTCTATTAACTCAGCCGACTTGCGGGGCCGGGGAGTGTGCCTATGGTCGGTTCTCAATTACGGTCCCACATGTGTGTGCAAAGGCAATATGATGCGCGTTCCATTCAGAGAGCGGCGTGCCAGACCGACCGACCATCTGGGGTGCGACACGAACGCGACGGGCGTGCTGTATACATGTGTACCGCTGTTTTCTTGAGGCTTTGCTCCATGGCGCAATCCATGGATACAAAATTATATTTAAAAGTCAAGGGCGGGGCTTCTCCCGCATGGTAGGCGGGGCAGTTCTGCCTAGTCGGTTCAACAGAGAGGCGAGAAGTTGAGGGAGTAGGCTGCTGCAAACGTAGGGTTGTGTGATTTGACGATGAGTTACTGCTGGACAGGTGGGGCCCTGTGATTTGACTTGCCATTATCATCTGCGGCACTACGACCGGGGTGAGTCTCCCGATTCCTGACCACCTCCATGGTATATAGGTGCCAAGTATTGTACTCCTTACTCCTTGGCAAATGCAATAAATACTACGAACAAAGAGATAGAGAGAAGTAAAAAATACTCTTATAGCCAACCTTATAGCTAACCTTGTTGTATGAGTGACTAAGTGATGACTATGTATGACATGCCACATCAGATAGCCTAACGCACCTGGACGGAGAAAGTTGTTTCATGCATGTGAAGTAGGCAAAAAATGCTCATTTATAGCCGTCTGAAATCTCCAAGGGCGCGACCGCGCGACCGAGGCGATGGTTGTGGTAGGCGCGACCATGATACAGTCTACTGACAGCCCTTGGATCTGAGATCGAGCGATCGCATGCTAAGTTGCTAAAAATTTGCAGAATAACCCTCCAGGATAGGATATTCACCCATAGGTCTAGAATCATGCCATGCCACCGTTCGATCTCAGATCCAAGGGATCTCGGAAGCCCGTATCATGGGAGCATGGAAAGCTTCGTATCACCTGTAATTTTCCCGACGCTTGATGTGCGAACACGCAGATGCATGCACTACAAAAAAAAGACACATCCGTGACATTTTGGGCCGAACGAATTTGTTTTCTGTCATTCTTATGACACTTCTATGACGATAACTGTGACAAAACCCGGTATCATCATAGATGTGGTGGGCTCCTACTTCTATGACAAAAAATCATGACAGAAAATAGGCTTTTCATCCTGGGCGGGCCGGAGACGCAGCTGCATGACATTCTTTGGGCCGTCCATGACGGAGAAAACCGTGGTAGAAGCGAGGGCGAGGAAAATATCGGGGAGTTCCCAGTTACGGTGGGTGGTCGGGGCTGAGCAATGCGCGTTTCTCTCGTACACTTACGCGCGTGTGTGCGAGGCGTTGCGCTCTAACTGAACCCAAGCAAGGTGTTGGGCTCTAACTGAACCCGAGCGATTGCACTAGCTACGTTACTGAACCCCGATCAATCCCTTGCTGTTAACTGAACCCGAGTTATTCCTTCGCTACTGCTGCTAACTGAAGTCGATCGAACACTGCTGCCTCCTTCCCTTGATGAACAGTGAGCATTGTTGGGGGGTTTGGATGACCAGTTCCCGGTGGGGGGTTGGATGAATAGGACCCCGTGGTAGTAGAGGTTGTCGGCGTTCTGGGAACGGGGGTCCCCAGACTTGCCTGCCTGCGGCCCACGGCGTGGCTCCACTAGCGGCCCTGTACAGCCCATCTTCACCAGCAAACCCTCAAGACCCTCGCGAGGGGCCGAGCCTCGCGAGGCGGACGACGGAAGACCTCCTCAGGGGCAGCCTCACCAGGCTGGCTCGCGAGGGCGGAGAGACCAAGGCAATGGGAACCTTGCGAGGTTCCCGTGACGTAAGCCATGACGACCAAGGCCAGGCGGGCGCCAGCGCGTGTAGTGTCCTCGTTTCCCCTTTGGTGCTAAAGGGGCAAGCGCAGGCGAGGAGTCCCGAGGCATCAGGCAAAGGTTTCCATATCGGTGCAACGAGACAAAGACCAGAAGGACGGCAAGACGGAGGTCACCGTGGAGCCCAAGACGGCGTCACCACCAGAGCCTTTGGCAGGCGAAGACCACCTTTAGTCAGGATAGCTTGTACTAGCTGTTCCCCTTCAAACTGACCATTGTGGAATCCCTTCCCGCTCAATATTTGGGAGGAGGACCAGGGCCTCTATAAATAGAACTAGCCACCATCGTAGGAGGAGGATCGATCACCCAGTTCACCAACCACCACGCAAGCTCACTGATACGTCTCCAAGGTATCTATAATTTTTGATTGTTCCATGCTATTATATATTCTGTTTTGGACGTTCAATGGGCTTTATTATACACTTTTATATTATTTTTGGGACTAACCTATTAACCGGAGGCCTAGCCCAAATTGCTGTTTTTTTGCATATTTCAGTGTTTCGAAGGAAAAGGATATCAAACGGAGTCCAAACAGAATGAAACCTTTGGGAACGTGATTTTCGGAACAAACGTGATCCAGAGGACTTGGAGTGGACATCAAGCAATCAACGAGGAGGCCACGAGGCAGGGGGCGCGCCCTCCACCCTCGTGGGCCCCTCATAGCTCCACCGACCTACTTTTTCCTCCTATATATACCTACGTACTCCGAGAACATCAGAACAGGAGCAAAAACCCTATTTCCACCGCCGCAACCTTCTGTACCCGTGAGATCCCATCTTGGGGCCTTTTCCGGTGCTCCGACGGAGGGGGCATTGATCACGGAGGGCTTCTACATTAACACTATAGCCTCTCCGATGATGTGTGAGTAGTTTACCTCAGACCTTCGGGTCCATAGTTATTAGCTAGATGGCTTCTTCTCTCTCTTTGATCTCAATACAAAGTTCTCCTCGATTCTCTTGGAGATCTATTCGATGTAATCTTCTTTTGCGGTGTGTTTGTCGAGATCCGATGAATTGTGGGTTTATGATCAAGATTATCTATGAACAATATTTGAATATTCTCTGAATTCTTTTATGTATGATTGGTTATCTTTGCAAGTCTCTTCGAATTATCAGTTTGGTTTGGCCTACTAGATTGATCTTTCTTGCAATGGGAGAAGTGCTTAGCTTTGGGTTCAATCTTGCGGTGCTCGATCCCAGTGACGGTAGGGGAAACGACACGTATTGTATTGTTGCCATCGAGGATAAAAAGATGGGGTTTATATCATATTGCATGAGTTTATCCCTCTACATCATGTCATCTTGCTTAAAGCGTTACTCCGTTCTTATGAACTTAATACTCTAGATGCATGCTGGATAGCGGTCGATGTGTGGAGTAATAGTAGTAGATTCACGCAGGAGTTGGTCTACTTGTCACGGATGTGATGCCTATATACATGATCATACCTAGATATTCTCATAACTATGCTCAATTCTATCAATTGCTCGACAGTAATTCGTTTACCCACCGTAATACTTATGCTATCTTGAGAGAAGCCACTAGTGAAACCTATGGCCCTCGGGTCTATTCTCTATCATATTAATCTATCGTTATTTCCATTACGGTTTATTTTGCTTTCTTTACTTTTAGTCTTTATCATAAAAATACCAAAAATATTATCTTATCATCTCTATCAGATCTCACTTTTACAAGTGGCCGTGAAGGGATTGACAACCCCTTTATCGCGTTGGTTGCAAGGTTCTTATTTGTTTGTGTAGGTGCGTGGGACTTGAGCGTGGTCTCCTACTGGATTGATACCTTGGTTCTCAAAAACTGAGGGAAATACTTACGCTACTTTACTGCATCACCCTTTCCTCTTCAAGGGAAAACCAACGCAGTGCTCAAGAGGTAGCACTCACCGAGCACAAGAGCACCTCTCCTCAGGAGGCTGTTCTTCCCTTGTACTGTTCATCCTCAGCCCAAGAGGCAATCCACACCACAACACTGGAGTAGGGTATTACACCACAACGGTGGCCCGAACCAGTATAAATCTTGTGTCCCCTTGTTCTTTGGGTCCGCCGAGCTAGTCTGTGAGATCATGATGCGTGCGAGCTAGAGGGGGGAGAGATCTTCGTGCGCACCCCAGTGTTTGAACCTCAAGGGTTTTGCCGGAACCCTAAATCAGACATTTGGCGCGCCAGGTAGGGGTGCGCTGAAGCTTTCCTCTCGTCGATCCATGTTTTGGCACTCCACCAAGTTCATGGCCGACGCTCGCCGGGCCCGCACTAAGCGCCGGGCCGCTCTCGCCACCCGTGTCACTCAGACAGCTCCTGTCGGCGGGCCTCCTCGTCATTCTCCGTCACCTGCCGCCAATGCCGCTACCGGCCCGGCAGGAAACGAGCGGCAAGCGTCCTCGCTGCACCCCTCCGTGCCGCGGGATGGCCGCATCGCCACTCCGTCGGTGACCCCAGCCGGCTCGTCGTCTCATGCTCGTCGCGTTCCCACGGACGCGCAGGCCACGCTGCTCATGGCACGCGAGCTCCTGCGCTACCGCCCGGTCGACGACCTCTACGAGGACTGCTTGGACCGCATCGCTGAGCTCGTCAGCGCTGCTGGGGGCTCCCCCGCACTGTCCCTCTTGCTGCCTCGCCCCCCACCAGCTGCGGGTGACGTAGCTCATGGAGCACCTCCACCGCCTCTGCCCCAAGACGACGCTCTGGCGCCAAGACGCGTGGCCCCTCGGCACGATCCACCGCGCCGGGCGCCCGCGCGGGAAGAAGGAAGTTGCCAAGAAGTCCCCCGACCGCAAGAAAACGCTCCACCGCTCCCAGCACCTCCACGCCAGAATCGCTTGCTGCGGCAGGGCCATGCGCCACTTGCCGTGGCGGCGCGGGGACGCCAAGATCAAGCTCCGCCTCCACGACGGGCCTCAATGGCCACGGCCGGCTGCCGCGCCTTCACTCCTAAGCTGCGTGGCGTCGTCTGGCCGGGCAAGTTCAAGCCGGATCTGCCTCCTCGCTACGACGACACCCCGACCCTGCAGAGTTCTTGCAGCTCTACGAGCTGAGCATTGAGGCGGCCAACAGCGACGAAAAGGTCATGGCGAACTGGTTCCCCATGGCTCTCAAGGACGCTGCCCGCTCATGGCTCTTGAACCTTCCCCCGGGCTCAATCTCCTCCTGGGATGAGATGCGCGACCGCTTCGTCGCCAACTTCCAGGGCACTCGCGACCGTCCTCCGGCCGCGGGTGACCTGCGCCGTATCAAGCAACAGGCAGGAGAGACCTTGCAGAAGTACATTCAGCGCTTCAACAGCGTTCGTCTCAAGATCCCCAAGGTGACGGACGAGGCCATCATTTCGGTGTTTTCTGATGGCGTCTGTGATGTCAAGATGAAGGAGGAGCTCGCCATCCACGAGGAGCTGTGCACGGCTTTGGAGCTGTTCAACCTGGCGACCGAGTGCGCAAGAGCTGAGGAAGGGCGCCTTTCCCTCCTCAAGCTCCCTGCTACCGACCCAGAGGAGAAGAAAGCCAAGGCCAAAGACGTGAAGCGCAAGGGAGTGGCCGTACTCGCGGTGGAGCCTGATATGAAGCGCGGTCGGGACCATCTCGAGTTGTCCAAGAGTTGCCGACCGTTCTGCACCTTCCACAACGTACACAACCACAACACCAATGACTGCCAAGAGCTCAGGGCCATTCGAGATGGACGCTTCGGTCGATGCCCCGAGCGCAACGACCGGGGCTACGGCCGAGGAGGGGGACGAGGCGGAGGTCGCTGGGACAATCACGGCCCATGCCAGGAGTGGCACGACCGGCCTCGCGAGGACCGCTGGAAGGATCAGCCTCATGAGGAAGCCTGGAGGGATCAGCCTCGCAAGGACCGCCCTCAGGGCAACGCTGGTCTCCCTCCGCTACCGCCACCACCCAGAAGGAACGACGACCACCATTAGGACGAAGGAGCTGGGGGCTTCCAGCAACCGCGCGCTATCGCCTGCATCTTGGGCGGAGCTCAGGCCCCAGCGTCTCAGCGCATCTTCAAGCAGTTTGCTCGCGAGGTGAACGCGGCTCTTACCAAGCTCGAGGCCACACACCCGCTTAGGTGGTCCAAGTACGCCATCACTTTCAGCTCGGCGGACCATCTCAAATGCGCCGCAGCCGCTGGTGCTCTCCCAATGCTCTGCTCGCCAGTCATCAGCAACGTTCAAGTCACCAAGACCCTCATCGATGGCGGTGCGGGGCTTAACGTCCTGTCCATCGACACGTTCGATCGCCTTCAAGTACCCTATGATCACTTGCAGCCGACCAAGCCCTTCTCAGGAGTGACTGATGGTTCCACCACCCCAATCGGGCAAGTCCGCCTCCCTGTCACCTTCGGTGGGCACAACAACTACCACAACGAGCTCATCGACTTCGACGTCGCCCACATTCGTCTGCCATACAACGCAATCCTTGGGTACCCAGCGTTGGCCAGGTTCATGGCAGTGACCCACCACGGCTACAACATCCTCAAGATGCCAGGGACTGGGGGTGTCATCAAAGTTGCCTGTGAGGAGAAGGATGCACTGTGCTCCCTTGAGCGCGCCTTCCAGACCGCAGCAATCGGAGACCCCGACAACGAAGGAATCCTGCACCCTCCTGAGGCCATCCCCAAGAAGAAGAAGCAGCTGCTCCGTGCAGGGCCTCACGAGAGCGGCGTCGCCAGCAGCACCACCTCGAGACCTGCACCCACAGATGGGGCGCCTCCCTCCTGTGCATAGGAAGGCGCGCCCAGCGCCCTCCTCGGGCAGGGCTCGGGGGCTCTCTTCTGGAGGGCCTCAGACCTAGCCAACGTAATGAGGGAGGCGCTTGGGCATCACATGGAGGCATGCTTTGCGGCACGTTTCCCTCAGAAGGTCACCACGCGAGGAGCGCCTGGCGCTCAAGAGTTCATCACCTAGACTACCCAAGAGCTTCAAGAAGCAAGAGCCATGCGCGGCGACCGCCGCCCACCTGGCGCAGCTCCCCATCCAGGCGAGGATGGCAGGCTGCGTGTCTACATCGACATCCCAGGGCTAACCAGGGCCGCATCTCAGGAGCTCTTCTGGCCTTCGCACGTGGGACATTGCGAGGGCCCACCTCACAGCTATGTTCGCATGCCATTCGGCCTGCCGAGCATGGTGGCCGCCTATCGGCGTAACCTGCGGAGCGTCCTGGCGGCTTAGGAGGCTAGGCATCACGCAATCCTGGAGGAGATGGAGACGGTCCTCAAGGAACCGCCTGGACCCCCAGAGCCTCCCGAGGCTCAGGGTCCCGGTGGCTCATGAGGAGCAACCCCATCGCCACGCATCTTCAGCTACCCCAACACCCCTTCGACAACGAAACCAGGTGACATTTTCCAAGTTTATTTAGCTGGGAGCGCCCCTCGGGCTGCATCATTCCCAGGCCGCGTGGGCCTATCCCTGCGGCATGTATCCTTTTGCATCTTTGGCTTACTCTGCTGGGGGCGCCCCTCGGGCTGCATCCTCCCCAAGCCGCTTGGGTCCAACCCAGTGGCGCATATCATACCTGCATTTACCTAAGCTAATTCTCTTTCCATGCATAATCTATCTATGATTATCACCTGCTTGATTATCACCCACCATGGGAGCTACTCACGCTGGCATGGCGCTTGTGCTCGGGTCCGTCCCTGCAACACCGACAAATATGAGCGGTCGAGCTCTGACTCGCGGGACGCCCCGCGCACGTCACCTCACCAGGCCCTCAGTGCCTTTGTCTTCTTGCGGAGCGACCTGCGGCGGACCGGCAATCGTAGTGGCAACCTTTCTCCCTCCTCGTGCTAACCTGCAGGAACTTCCCGAGGATGACAGCAGGCGGTACCACGGGCTCCTTCTTCTCCCATGCGATTCGCTTGCGCGTTAAAAGGGGGGCTCCTGAGAATCGCGACTCAGGAGCTCCTGCTGGCTCTCCAGCCCTCACCCCCTTGGCCTTGACCACGGCATCGCGACCTAGCATACCAGCGACGGCTGAGCTCACTCGAGGGCCAGGACCTGAGGACGTAGAGCACCTGGAAGAGCATGGAGAAGAAGGGGAGGCTCGCACGGGCCTGACCTGGCTGCGCTATGACCGCCGACGCACGAGTCTGGCGCATCACAAGGAACCGACCCTGGACCGCCAAGATAAGTTTCGCTCCCGGGTCAACCAATCGCTACGGCATAGGATTCTCACTTGCTGCAGTCCTGTTACGGCAACATCGCTTCCCTTTCTTACCTCTCGGTGGCCGCTTGCATGCTAAAGGGGACCTCCTGAGCATCGCGCCTCAGGGGCCTTACTGGACCTCGGGCCGCTCACCTCCTGGCCTTGACCACGTCATCGTGACCTGGCATACCAGCGACGGCTGCTGCCTGCCTGGGGACCGGGACCTGTCAGCGTAGAGCATCAAGCCGTCGTGGGGGTGGAAAGGGGAGACCGAGCCGAAACAGGACGTGCACTCACGTATCTCCATAATAAGGACAATATCAACAAAAGACACTACAGACCCCTTAGACGCCCCCACGGGGTTTGTCTCGATTCCTCGCAGGAAACAAAAGAAGGGAGCTTCTAGAGGTCCTATCTACACGAGCTGGCGCGGCCAACACCATCATCAACAGTGGGCCACGGGAGGCCGGTGCCAACCCCATCCAGATCAGCAACGGCGGCGGCGGGATGCTGCGGCCTTGCTCTGGGCACGGCGATAGCTCGGGGGCACGTAGCTGTCGTCGCTCGTCTCCGGGGTCTCGTAGGGCTCGGGAGAGTCGCTGGACTCCCAAGCGGCGCCGCTGCTGCTTGATGAGCCGTTGGCGAGGCAGGAGGCAGGCCCGGCTCCTGCCGCGGCGCCGTCTTGGCGCCCCTCTCCGGGGCAGCACTCCAAGCGACGGCCTTCCGCGTCGAAGACCTTGAAGAACATCGTGGAGGCACCGTCGTACTCGAAGTGGATCGCGAGGGCGCCCTCTGTACGGCAAACTCGGGTGACCTCATCCCAGTCACAGGTCATGAAGATCTTGCCCGGAAAGACAACTTCAACCTCCGCTCCAGTCGCCGGGGCGTCACAGTCGGCGTGCTGCAGCCAAAGCTCGAGAGGCCCCCTCGGCGGCATCTCGGCGAAGAAGAATTGTGGGAAGCGGATCCAGGTGCGCAGAGGCATCGCCGCCCACATCACGAGTTTACGCGAGGAGTCCATGGCGTGGGCTATTGGGGCGACGACGTGTGTCCCCGCGGCGCGGCGACCATGGTTGCGGCGTGGGCGGCGCCGCCCGCCGCCTCTTCCTCCTAAGCCCTCGGCTTGGGCGTACAGAGGCAGCGGATACCCGGGAGGATGCCGCTCGTACCAAGGCCTTGTCACCTCCAGCCTCCCGACTACGTCACGGCAGGGGACCGGCTTCTTCTTTGGTGGAAGTGGCCCGGGCTCGTCGCGGGGGGTCTTTCCTTTCTCCGCGGCCGAGAACCTTCGGATTGGCGCCATGGGTGTTACTGCTAGCAATGGAGCAAGGGAGAAGAAACGAGCGGAGCAGGAAGAGATGGGCGACGGGGGCTCCGCCCCCCTCCTCATTTATAGCAGGAGAAGGCCAACCGGCGATCCCCACGATCACAGGTAATGATGGTTTTTCCTTGCATGCAGCAGGTACTCGTCAAGTCGGGCGGTTACCGAGGCGGCGTGGGGAACCGGAGACGCCCACGTCCAATCAATCGCCACGCGTCGACCAACGTCGCAGGCTGTTGGGGCCCACGACGCTCCGCACTTGCCCTTTGGCTTTGCTTCGAAGCCAAGTCCGAGCGCGCCTTGTGCCCGGGGGCTACTGTCGGCGTTCTGGGAATGGGGGTCCCCAGACTTGCCTGCCTGCGGCCCATGACGTGGCTCCACTAGCGGCCCCATACGGCCCATCTTCACCAGCAAACCCTCAAGACACTCGCGAGGGGCCGAGCCTCATGAGGCGGACGATGCAAGACCTCCTCAGGGGCAGCCTCACCCTGCTGGCTCGCGAGGGGCGGAGAGATCAAGGCAAGGGGAACCTCGCAAGGTTCCGTGACGTAAGCCATGATGACCAAGGCCAGGCGGGCACCAGCGCGCGCAGTGTCCTCGTTTCCCCTTTGGTGCTAAAGGGGCAAGCGCAGGCGAGGAGTCCCGAGGCATCAGGCAAAGGTTTCCATATCGATGCAACAAGACGAAGACCAGAAGGACGGCAAGACGGAGTCACCGTGGAGCCCAAGACAGCGTCACCACCAGAGCCTTTGGTAGGCGAAGACCACCTTTAGTCAGGATAGCTTGTACTAGCTATTCCCCTTCAAACTGGCCGTTGTGGAATCCCTTCCCGCTCAATATTTGGGAGGAGGACCAGGTGTCGGATCTCGGGTTCCTGCAAAACCCTTGAGGTTCGAACTCTGGGGTGCGCGTGAAGATCTCTCCCTCACAGATCACGCCCTCACACGCTTCGCGATCCCTAGGCTAGCTCGACGAACTCGCAACACAAGGGGCACATGATTTATACTGGTTCGGGCCACCGTTCTGGTGTAATACCCTACTCCAGTGTGTGGTGGTGGATTGCCTTTTGGGGTGAGGATGAACGGTACAAGGGGAAGAACAACCTCCTGAGGAGAAGTGTTCTTGTGCTTGGTGAACTTGAGGGTGTGTGGATCCAATCAGATGAGATCGATCTGCCTCTCAATGAGTTGCCTCCTATGGTGGTGGCTAGTCCTATTCATAGAGGCACCGGTCCTCTTCCCAAATATTGAGCGGGAAGGGATTCCACAACGGCCAATTTGAAAGGGGACAACTAGTACAACTTATCCTGCCAAAAGTGGTCTTCGCCTGCCAAAGGCTCTGGTGGTGACGCCGCCTTGGTCTCCACGGTGACCTCCGTCTTGCCGTCCTGCTGGTCTTGGTCTCGTTGCACCGATAGGGAAACCTTTGCTTGACGCCTCGGTACTCCTCGCCTACGCTTGCCCCCTTAGCACCAAAGAGGAAACAAGGACACTACGCGCGCTGGCGCCCGCCTGGCGCCCACCTGGCCTTGGTCATCATGGCTCACGTCACGAGAACCTCGCGAGGTTTGCCTTGCTTTGATCTCTCTGCCCCTCGCGTGCCAGCCTGGTGAGGCCGCTCCCGAGGAGGTCTTGTGTCGTCCGCCTCGCGAGGCTTGGCCCCTCGTGAGGGTCTTGAATGCTTGTTGATGAAGATGGGCCGTACGGGCCCGCTCGCAGGGCCACGCCGTGGGCTGCAGGCTGGCAAGTCTGGGGACCCCCGTTCCTAGAACGCCGACAGTAGCCCCCGGGCCCAAGGCGCGCTCGGACTTGGCTTCGAGGCGAAGCCAAAGGGCAAGTGCGGAGCGCCGTGGGCCCCCACAGCCTGCGGCCTTGGTCGACGCGTGGTGGTTGATTGGAGGAGGGCGTCTCCGATTCCCCACGCTGCCTTGATACCCGCCTGGCTAGGCGGCCACCGCAGTGTACACGGTTTCCTTCCCCTCGTTGCGGCGCGCTCCCCCAATTCTTCCGCTTCCTCGAAGCTCACCTCCTTCTCCCAATCCGATCTGAGCTCATCTCTCCCATCACCATGGCGCTGGATCATACGGAGAAAGGGAAGGAGCCCCTGCCCTCCATCGAACTACATCCGGCCATTGCGCCCGCCATTGGCAGGTCGCTGGTGCTCAACCTGAAAGTGCGTTATATCGACTAGAGGGGCGGTGAATAGGCGATTTTTATGAATTCTTCACTGAGGAATTTCAGGGTGAGGAAATTCCTGAGCGAAGAACTACTTGCAGCGGAATAAGTACTCAGTAGTACGCATAACAGAACACAAGCATGGTCATCATGATGAAATGAAGACAAGCACAGAGTACAGAAAGCGTAAACACAGGATAACACAGGATGAAGACAAACAGACTGAAGAAATTGAACTGAGGAAATTGAGAAAGTCTTCAGTCAAAGTCTTCAAACACAGATATGAACAAGTGCACAACACAATAATGAGGAAATGAAAGAGTTGAGGAAATAGAACCAATAAGCTTGGTGAAGACAATGATTTGGTAGACCAGTTCCAACTGCTGTCTCAGTTGTACGTCTGGTTGGAGCGGCTAGGTATTTAAAACTGAGGACACACAGTCCTCACCATATTCTCCTTGATCTAAGGTCACACAAACCTCGCCCAATCACTCGTGGTAAGTCTTCAGGTGACTTCCAAACCTTCAAACTCGGTCACTCGGCGATCCACAATTTCCTCTTGGATGCTCTAGACCATGACGCCTAACCGTCTGGAAGAAGCACAGTCTTCAAAGGTAACAAGCGTCGGATCTACGCAAGATCAATCTCTTCAGTGATGCTCAATCACTTTGGGTTTGTAGGTGTTTGGGATTGGGTTTGCCTCACTCGATGATTTTCGCTCAAAGTCCTCGGAGGATGGGATGCTCTCAAATGACAAGTGTCAGTTTCTCTCGGAGCAGCCAACCAGCTAGTGGTTGTAGGGGGCGGCTATGTATAGCCTAGGGAGCAGCCCGACATGATAATACATAAATGCCCTTCAATGATATGACCGTTAGGTGGGTAGATATTTTGGGACAGCTAGTGCGAAGCACAGCAACGGTCGGATATTTGAGTATCAAATACCTCAGGGCTATCATGTTCCTCACTGTGTAGGCAATCCGCACTGGCGAATTCCTAACTCCTCAGTCAGAACAAATTCCTCAGAGACCAGAAGAACTTCGTATCTGTTACTGAAGAATATGACTGAACTGTATGAGATTTCCAATGGCTTCACTCGAAGGGATTGGTAGGTGTAGGATTTTGAGTTGAGCATCACATGGAAATTTTTCCTTAGTATTTCCTCGACCCCCTTTAACAGTACGGTGTTTCCTATGACTCAAGAAAGAGAAAATGAAACTACGAAAACAAAAGTCTTCACGCTTCATGTTCCTCGAATGGATACCTAGTCTTCAAGGTCACACCAATTTCTTCACTTTCAAAGTCTTCAGGAAGTCTTCAAAAATCCAAAGTCTTCAGACGAAGAACTTCATTTTTAGGGGTCGACTTTCTCTGTAAATATCAGACTCCTCATAGACTTATAGACATGTGTACACTCACAAACGCATTAGTCCCTTAACCTATAAGTCTTCAATACACCAAAATCACTAAGGGCACTAGATGCACTTACAATCTCCCCCTTTTTGGTGATTGATGACAATATAGGTTAAGTTTTCAACGGGGATAAACATATGAAGTGTAAATACTGATATTGAGGAATTTGATTGCAAGATATAGAAGAACTCCCCCTGAAGATGTGCATAGTGAGGAATTTGGTTTCGAAGCAATGCACACTTGAAGAGTAGAATCATGGAGATCTCCCCCTATATCTTGTAATTCATACACGCATTTGACATACAATATGAAGAATTTGAAATGCATGATGAAATATGGTGACTGATGTAACTCAACATGCGTGCATTAACATTAATGAGGAATAAGCATGCAGAAAAACACAGCAAAAGTATCAGGCCACCATAGAGTTTAAGTTTACAACTCGATCCAGCAAAGTCATCAGAAGAACGAGAGTTGTAACTTTGAAAAAAACGCCCATATAAGGATAGACCCGCTTGAAGACTAACTCAAATTTCTCCCCCTTTGTCATCGAATGACCAAAAGGATCGAAAATGAGGACTAATGCCCCTGAAGAATATCCTGTTGATGGAGGAGCGCCAGCGTTGTTGGGGTCGTTTGTTGTTGTAGGGCCTGCCGCAGTGTCGTCCAAGTCTTCATGCTCGTCGGTTTCGCGCGATGAAGAATATGAGCTGGCCACCAAGGAAGGAACCTTGACCTTCTTGTATTTCTTCGGTGGAGGTGCAGACCAGTCAAAGTCCTCCTTGAGACCCATTTGCTTCAGATCTTCTTCACCATATACATGTGACAGAATAGCCCAGGTGCGACCAAAGACTTCATGGCGGTAGTAATGGTTTTTCTTCACTGCATTATGTGTAGCAGTCATGTTGTGAAGAATAGAACCAAACTTACGCTTAACCCATTTGTGGTTTCGATCCACCTTCTGGTGAAGACTAAGCAGAAGCTCACGGTCAGTCATCACTCGAGGAGCAGTGGCTTGAGGATTTGGCTTGGATGCATTAGCAGCAGAATCATGAGTGGCAGAGTCATCAGTGGTGGAATAAGATGTAGCTTTGCGAAACTGTCCGTCCAATGGACGAATACCTTCATCAATGACAGCTGGTGCCTTGCCCTTTTCATCAGCTGAGGAATATGTCCACTTGAGGACTTCGATTGGGGGCAAGTAGCTGAGGTGATTCTGAAAATCAGCCTTGTAGTTGAGTGAAGATCTTGTTCTGAGGAATCTCATAATCCACGGTGCGTAAGGCTTCAACTCAAACAGAGAGAGTGCAACATTTGCTAGAGTCCTCATGAAGAAATTGTGATAGTTGACAGGGATGCCATGCATGATGTTGAATAGCAGATTCTTCATGATGCCAACGACTTCTTCATCAGACAAATCATGGCCTTTGATCGGACTCATTGTCTTCGTCATAATGCGATAGACAGTTCTGGGCACATAGAGCAATTCCCTCACGAGGAATTTGGTCCTTGAGGCTTGACCAGGCTTCAGAGGCTTCATGAGAACTTGCATATAGTGGGCAGTTAGTTTAGGCTCTTGGTAGAGACAACGAGCTCCTTCAGGTGGAGGACTGATTGGCAGAGCATGAAGTAATTCAGATGCCGGTGCCTTATAGTGAGTGTTTTTGGTCATCCAGTCCAACACCCAGGTGTTGATGTCATCAGCATCGCCTATGATGTGCAAGGTTGCATAGAACTGAAGAATAAGTTCTTCATTCCAATCAACAATGTATGTGCAAAAGTTGAGGAAGCCTGCGTCATGAAGCACACTGAGGACAGGGGTGAAGCAAGGCAGTGATTCCATGTCCACATGAGGAATATGCTCGTGGCCGAAGACTTTTTCCTTGTTGAAGAGCAGTGAAGAATAGAAATTGGCCTGGCTGGCAATCTAGAAGCGTTTCCTTCTAAGACGAGCATAATCATATGGATTATAGTCAGTGAAGAACACGTGCTCGCCGAAGAAGTCATCAGCCTTGAATTTCTGCTTCTTTGAGAATGGATCCTTTGGCTTGGGCTGAGGAGTATCAGTCAATTACATAATTACCTCAGGAATCGCAATCTCAGGTTCCACGGGCTGAGGAATTTCAGCTTCTTCTTCAGTGGCAGCCTGGGTTCAATTCTTCATTCACATTTTCTTCAGCACTAGTGGCTGGAATCTCTTCATGGACAGACGGTGTGGCATGTGGTTCATCAGATCCCATTTGAACTGTAGTTACTGGGGACTGGGGAATTTGTTGCAGCGGTGTGAACAGTGGAGAGTTGGGGTGCTGACTTTCCCAAAAGTCATCATTCAGCACGGGTGTGGTACAACCAATGTCCACATCTTCTTCCATTTCTTCAATGCCGGCCTCTTCAGGAGTGAACTGAGGCATAGGCGAGGAGACAATTGGTGTTGAAGGGATTGCATCCGCTTCAATTTCTTCATCCAACTGCTCTGATGAAGCAGCAGAAGGATTCTCTTCATCAGATTCACTTGGAATCACATAATCTTCATCAAAAGGAACAAGGTCCTTTGATGGCATGGTTGAGATAGGAACAACATCAATTGGATTTGCAAAAGAGCTGGTCAATGGCTTCATTTTCTTCAGGGCTGAAGAATCTGATGAAGTTGATGCCTTCCTTTTCTTCACCGCTGCACGCTCTGCAGCCTTGGTCTTCTTCACATCTAATGCAGATGGAAGGATTGGAGCTGGTGTAGGCGCAGGAGGAGCAGAGGAATTTGGGTGAATTTCTTCAGGCACAACTGATGCAGTTGCCATGACTTCTTCATTTTCTTCAGGCGCACCAATAGTGGATGCCCTGGTAATTTCATCAGCGGCTGGGATGCAGTCATTAGCCCTGGTACTCTGAGTTTCTTTAGCAGCCTGATTGTCATCAGCGGTGCTGGCATTTTCTTCAGTCGGCTGAGCAGATGCTACAGCCTGTGAATTTTCTTGTTGCGTTGGGGCTGCAACATTGGAAGTGAACTTTTCAGTTAATTTCACAAACCTGACTTTGGCTCCAAGCCAGTCAGCTCTGTATACGTCAAATTCATCACTGAGGTTCTTGATCTCAGATTGAATGTTGACAAGTTCTTCAGTTGTCATTGAGACAATGTGTTTCTTCAGGAAGTGCTCCTTTTTGTACTGCGCTTGCTTGATTTGCCTGGCCTTCTCAAATTTCCATTTTTCTTCTTGGATGAAGGCAGTGAGCATATGACTTTGGCCAGGAGTCAGCTTGAAATCAGGCATAGGAGTGTTGGGATCCTTGTGCCAGAGATCGATGTAATCAAGGATCAACTTGGGATCCGAAAGCAGTGGCACATTTGTGCCCTTGGCTCTAGCGGCCCTGAGCTTCCTGTCTTTGATGATTTCGGCAAGTTCCTCATCATCAGCTTCGTCTTCATCAGACGGCACTTGGAAGGCGACCTGCTTCTTGTGAGGACTTGGGCGAGAGCCTTGTCCAGCAGTGGCCTTTGTCTTCAGCACAGAGGGTCCCGTTGAAGAATTTGGTGCAGCTGAGGAACTAGCAGAAGCTCCTGAGGCAATAGAGATGCATGTTGTCCTTTGGCACGTGGCGAGATGCACAGGTGTAGAGGATTTGGTTGGAGCAGCTGAGGACTTTGGCGGAGGAGCTGAGGACTTTGGCGGAGCGGGAGCAGCATGAGGAGTTGGCCGTGAGGGCTTTGAAGATTCTGGCCGTGAGGGCATTGCTGAGGAACTTGGCCGTGAGGGCATTGAGACTTGGCTTATGAGCAGGCTTCTTTGCCATAGCCTTCTTCGTTTTGACAGCAGAGGCCTCAGCCGAGGCAATAGCAGCAGAGTCTTCATTGAATTTCCTCACTGCTTCTCTTGCTTGTCTGGCCAATTTGGCCTGGCGCTTGGCCCATTCATCAGGATAATCCTCACCACGCTTGAGGCTAGTGGGATCAGCTTCTTGGCCAGGTGCCAATGGAGGTCTTGGGCATGGAGGATTTAGAGTGAATTTCTTCATATACTTGGGAGTAACATACCTGTACTCCCTCCATTCCCGTGCCCATCTCCTCTCTATCCTTTGGATGCGCACCTTGCGCTGATTTTTGTCCTCCTTGCCAAACTTGGCCTCATCAGGAGTACAGTAGTCCTTATATATGTCATCAGGGATCTCAAAGGCAGTATTGACCTCAGGCCTTTTTCCTCCTTTCCGTGGCTTCTTACCATCAGCCATTTTCTTCAGCTGAGGAATTTAGACAATTGAATTCTCTGAAGATGAATGCAACTTTTCTTCGAGGAACGCTGCAAATGAGTTAAGTTGATGAGAACCTAGTGATTCAGCAGCTGACATGAGTACCTGTGAACAAAGTATAGTTGCGAGGAATGTGGAGAGGTCATATGCGTTCTCAGAGGTTTTTCAAAAAGAACAAGTTCGAGGAATTTGACCAGATGAGTCTTGAAGAATTTCACTAAGCGTTCTTTGTCTTAGGTTTCAGAGTTGTACAGATCAAAAATCCACACAATTGAGGAATCTTGAAGAAAAATATTGCTTAGAGAAACGGATCAAGAACAGATGACATGTGAGGTGTTTAGTGAGTGAAGATTTGAAGAATAAAACACCTTTGAAGACTTTGTAGAAATCATTCGAATCAAAGAGGGCAGTAAAAGTAACTTTTAATTACCCTGGATGAAGAACACGACGAACTGGGAAGTGTAGATGTGAAGTTCGTCAGTTCAGATCTTCCACGCCCTAACTCGGCAGAGGAAGACGGCTACGGCGGCGGCGGAGTGAAGAAATACGCAACCGGCACGAGTACGACGGCGACGAGGTCGAGGCAGTGAAGCTCTTCCTCACCGGCGACGATGAAGTAGCGGCGGCGCTAGGGTTTGAGAAGCTCGAGCGGGAGTGAGGTCGAGCGGAGTAAAAGAGAAGTGAGGAAGGGGAGGGGTATTTATAGCCACGGTGAAAAACTGTTCGCCCGAAGAAATTGGACGACCGTGCCCCTGACCCTTCTTATTCGCTTGACATGTGTCACCCACGTACTGAGAGGTGGCGATCGTGTGAGATCGTGGGTGAATAGATAAGTATTATCATGGTATGTGGAACGGTTTGAGCGGCAAAGCCGAAAATTTAGATAAGATAAGTTAAAAGTTCCGTTCGCAAATTCTTCAGCAGACAAGGACACAGTGAAGATTTTGAACGAGTTTCAAATAGAACGCATACGAAGAATTTGTGAATAGATTGGGTTGAGTTTAGCATAGAGGGGGAAGGGTCCGATCACATTCACTTAGCAGAAAAAACAACATGAAGAAATAGCAATAAGTGAATGCTGTAGAGGACATAAACTCATATATATATATATATATATATATATATATATATATATATATATATATATATATATATGTAGCCAATGAATAAAAATGACGGAAACAGTGAAGACAATTGGAAAGTTGAAGAAATTGAACAATTGAGGAATTTCAAAACTGAGGAAAAACTCAAATTCAAGATTTTCAATTTTTTGTGGTGGCGTGACCCACCGTATAAGAATGATGATTTCAGACACCGCGTACAATTGTCGTAGGGCTCTGAGAATCAAATTCTTCATTAATTTCTTCACACTTAGAGTGTTATTCTTCATTGATTGAAGAAAAATGTTTCTTCATGTGTTGCACATCTAAGTGATACGTCCATTTTGCATCATGCTTTTATATCAATATTTATTGCATTATGGGCTATTATTATACATTATGTCACAATACGTATGCCTATTCTCTCTTATTTTACAAGGTTTACATAAGGAGGGAGAATGCCGGCAGCTGGAATTCTGGGCTGGAAAAGGAGCAAATATTAGAGACCTATTCTGCACAACTCCAAAAGTCCTGAAACTCCACGAAAGTTATTTTTGGAAATAATAAAAAATACTGAGCGAAAGAAATACCAGAGGGGGCCCACACCCTGGCCACGAGGGTGGGGGCGCGCCCTACCCCCCTGGGCGCGCCCCCTGCCTCGTGAGCCCCCTGTTGGCCCTTCGGTGCCCATCTTCTGCTATATGAAGTCTTTCGTCCGAAGAAAAATCATAAGCAAGCTTTCGAGACGAGAATCCGCCGCCACGAGGCGGAACCAATCTAGGGCTCCGACAGAGCTGTTCTGCCGGGGACACTTCCCTCCAGGAGGGGGAAATCATCGCCATCGTCATCACCAATGCTCCTCTGATCGGGAGAGGGTAATCTCCATCAACATATTCACCAGCACCATCTCCTCTCAAACCCTAGTTCATCTCTTGTATCCAATTCTTGTCTCTAAGTCTGGGATTGGTACCTGTAGGTTGCTAGTAGTGTTGATTACTCCTTGTAGTTGATGCTAGTTGGTTTATTTGGTGGAAGATCATATGTTCAGATCCTATATGCATATTAATACTCCTCTGATTATGAACATGAATATGCTTTGTGAGTAGTTACGTTTGTTCCCGAGGACATGGGAGAAGTCTTGCTATTAGTAGTCATGTGAATTTGATATCCGTTCGATATTTTGATGAGATGTATGTTGTCTATCCTGTAGTGGTGTTATGTGAACGTCGACTACATGATACTTCACCATTATTTGGGCCTAGAGGAAGGCATTGGGAAGTAATAAGTAGATGATGGGTTGCTAGAGTGACAGAAGCTTAAACCCTAGTTTATGCGTTGCTTCGTAAGGGGCTGATTTGGATCCACATGTTTCATGCTATGGTTAGGTTTACCTTAATACTTCTTTTGTAGTTGCGGATGCCTGCAATAGGGGTTAATCATAAGTGGGATGCTTGTTCAAGTAAGGATAGCACCCAAGCACCGGTCCACCCACATATCAAATTATCAAAGTACCGAACGCGAATCATATGAACGTGATGGAAACTAGCTTGACGATAATTCCCATGTGTCCTCAGGAGCGCTTTTCTTTATATAAGAGTTTGTCCAGGCTTGTCCTTTGCTACAAAAATGATTGGGCCACCTTGCTGCACTTTATTTACTTTTGTTACTTGTTGCTCGTTACAAATTATCCTATCACAAAATTATCTGTTACCTATAATTCCAGTGCTTGCAGAGCATACCTTGCTAAAAACTGCTTATCATTTCCTTCTGCTCCTCGTTGGCTTCGACACTCTTACTTATCGAAAGGACTACGATAGGTCCCCTATACTTGTGGGTCATCAAGACTGTTTAATGGCACTGTTGCCAGGGAGTGAAGCGCCTTTGGTAGGTTGGATTTGGTAAGGAAAAATATATATAGTGTGCTGAAATTTACTGTCACTTGTTACTATGGAAAGTAATCCTCTGAGGGGATTGTTCGGGGTATCTTCACCCTGACCAGTAGAGCAAAGAGTTGCTGCTCAACCTACTGAACCTACTGAAGATGAAAATGTCTACTTTGAGATTCCTTCGGGTATGATAGAAAAACTGCTAGCTAATCCTTTTGCAGGAGACGGAACAATGCATCCTGATGAGCACCTAATCTATGTGGATGAAGTTTGTGGATTATTTAAGCTTGCAGGTGTGCCCGATGATGTTATTAAGAAGAAGGTCTTCCCTTTATCTTTGAAGGGAGATGCATTGACATGGTATAGGCTATGTGATGGTATGGGATCATGGAACTACAAATGATTGAAATTGGAATTTCATCAGAAGTTTTATCCTATGCATCTTGTTCATCGTGATCACAATTATATATATAATTTCTGGCCTCGCAAAGGAGAAAGCATGGCTCAAGATTGGGGGAGGCTTAAATCAATGTTATATTCATGCCCCAATCATGAGCTTCCAAGAGAAATAATTATTCAAAACTTCTATGCTCGGCTTTCTGATAGCAACCGCACCATGCTCGATACTTCTTGTGCTGGCTCTTTTATGATGAAGACTATTGAATTCAAATGGGATTTATTGGAAAGAATTAAACACAACTCTGAAGATTGGGATCTTGACGAAGGTAAGGAGTCAGGTATGACACCTAAGTTTGATTGTGTTAAATCTTTTATGGATACCGATGTTTTCCGTAAATTTAGCACTAAATATGGACTTGACTCTGAGATAGTAGCTTCTTTCTGTGAATTTTGGCTGCTCGTGTTGATCTCCCTAAGGAGAAGTGGTTTAAATATCATCCTCCCATAGAAGTAAAAGTAGCTGCACCTATTAAAGTTGAAGAAAAGACTATCACTTATAATGATCCTATTGTTCCTACTGCTTATGTTGAGAAACCACCTTTCCCTGTTAGAATAAAGGATCATGCTAAAGCTTCAACCGTGGTTCGTAAAAGCAATATTAGAACCTATACGCCTCCTCAGGAAGTTAAAGTTGAACCTAATATTGCTATTGTTAAAGATCTCTTGGCTGATAATATTGATGGGCATGTTATTTATTTCTGTGATAAAACTGCTAGAATTGCTAAACCTTGTGCTAAAGATAAACATAGACCTGTGGTGGGCATGCCTGTTATTTCTGTTAAAATAGGAGATCATTGTTATCATGGCTTATGTGATATGGGTGCTAGTGGTAGTGCAATACCTATTGACTTATTATGCATGATATTGCACCTACTGAGTTAGAAGATATTGATGTCACGATTAAACTTGCCAATAGAGATACTATTTCACCAATGGGAATTGTTAGACATGTTGAAGTCTTGTGTGGGAAAACTAAATATCCTGCTGATTTTCTTGTTCTTGGTTCCCCACAAGATAGCTTTTGTCCCATTATATTTGGTAGACCCTTCTTGAACACTGTTAATGCTAAGATAGACTGCAAAAAGGATGTTGTTACTATTGGTTTGGGTGATATGTCTCATGAGTTTAATTTCTCTAAATTTCGTAGACAACACCGTGAAGAGGAATTGCCTAGTAAGGATGAAATTATTGGTCTTGCTTCTATTGCCGTACCTCCTAGTGATCCTTTAGAACAATATTTGCTAGACCATGAAAATGATATGTTTATAAATGAAAGAAGGGAAATTGATGAAGTATTCTTTAAACAGGAACCTATCCTGAAACACAATTTGCCTGTTGAAATCCTAGGGGATCCTCCTCCACCCAAGGGTGATCCCGTGTTTGATCTTAAACCGTTACCTGGTACTCTTAAATATGCTTATCTTGATGAGAAAAAGATATATCCTGTTATTATTAGTGCTAACCTTTCAGAGCATGAAGAAGAGAGATTATTGAAAACTCTGAAGAAGCACCGTGCTGCTATTGGATATACTCTTGATGATCTTAAGGGCATTAGTCCCACTCTATGTCAACACAAAATAAATTTGGAGAAAGATGCCAAACCAGTTCGTGATCACCAACGACGGCTGAATCCTAAGATGAAAGAAGTGGTAAGAAAGGAAACACTAAAGCTCCTTAAGGCAGGTATAATTTATCCCGTTGCTGATAGTCAGTGGGTAAGTCATGTCCATTGTGTCCCTAAGAAGGGAGGTATTACTGTCGTTCCTAATGATAAAGATGAATTGATTCCGCGAAGAATTATTACAGGTTATAGGATGGTAATTGATTTCCGCAAATTAAATAAGGCTACTAAAAAAGATAATTACCCCTTACCTTTTATTGATCAAATGCTAGAAAGATTATCCAAACATACACATTTTTGCTTTCTAGATAGTTATTCTGGTTTCTCTCAAATACCTGTGTTAGCCGATGATCAATCAAAGACCACTTTTACTTGCCCTTTCGGTACTTTTTCTTATAGACGTATGCCTTTTGGTTTATGTAATGCACCTGCTACCTTTCAAAGATGCATGATGGCTATATTCTCTGACTTTTGTGAAAAGATTTGTGAGGTTTTCATGGACGATTTCTCCATCTATGAATCCTCTTTTGATGATTGCTTGAGCTACCTTGATCAAGTTTTCCAGAGATGTGAAGAAACTAATCTTGTCTTGAATTGGGAAAAGTGCCACATTATGGTTAATGAAGGTATTGTCTTGGGGCATAAAGTTTCCGAAAGAGGTATTGAAGTTGATAAAGCCAAGGTTGATGCTATTGAAAAGATGCCATGTCCCAAGGACATTAAAGGTATAAGAAGTTTCCTTGGTCATGCCGGTTTTTATAGGAGGTTCATTAAGGACTTCTCAAAAATTTCTCGGCCTCTGACTAATTTATTACAAAAGGATATACAATTTGTCTTTGATGATTGTGTAGAAGCATTTGAAATACTTAAGAAAGCATTGATCTCTGCACCTTTTGTTCAGCCACCTGATTGGAATTTACCCTTTGAAATTATGTGTGATGCTAGTGATTATGCTGTAGGTGCTGTTCTAGGGCAATGCCCAGAGAAATTATGCTACTACTGAAAAAGAATTCTTAGCAGTTGTATTTGCTTGTGATAAGTTCAGACCTTATATTGTTGATTCTAAAGTAACTATTCACACTGATCATGCTGCTATTAAATATCTTATGGAAAAGAAAGATGCTAAACCTAGACTTATTAGATGGGTTCTCTTGCTACAAGAATTTGATTTGCATATTATTGATAGAAAGGGAGCTGGGAACCCCGTTGCAGACAACTTGTTTAGGTTACAAAATGTTCTTGATGACCCACTACCTATTGATGATAGCTTTCCTGATGAACAATTAAATGTCATAAATGCTGCTCGTACTACTCCATGGTATGCTGATTATGCTAATTACATTGTTGCTAAATTTATACCACCTAGTTTCACATACCAGCAAAAGAAAAAGTTCTTCTATGATTTGAGACATTACTTTTGGGATGACCCACATCTTTATAAATAAGGAGTAGATGGTGTAATTAGACGTTGTGTACCTGAGCATGAACAGGAATAGATCCTACGCAAGTGTCACTCCGAGGCTTATGGAGGACACCACGCTGGAGATAGAACTGCACATAAGGTATTGCAATCCGGTTTTTATTGGCCTACTCTCTTCAAGGATGCCCGTTAGTTTGTCTTATCTTGTGATTAATGTCAAAGAATTGGTAATATTAGTAGACGTCAAGAAATGCCTATGAATTATTCACTTGTTATTGAACCATTTGATGTTTGGAGCTTTGATTATATGGGACCTTTTCCTGCCTCTAGTGGATACACACATATTTTAGTTGTTGTTGATTACGTTACTAAGTGGGTAGAAGCTATTCCAACTAGTAGTGCTGATCATAACACTTCTATTAAAATGCTTAAAGAAGTTATTTTTCCGAGGTTTGGAGTCCCTAGATATTTAATGACTGATGGTGGTTCACATTTTATTCATGGTGCTTTCCAAAAAATGCTTGCTAAATATAATGTTAATCATAGAATTGCATCTCCTTATCACCCACAGTCTAGTGGTCAAGTAGAATTGAGCAATAGAGAGCTCAAATTAAATTTGCAAAAGACTGTTAATAGATCTAGAAAGAATCGGTCCAAGAAACTTGATGATGCATTATGGGCTTATAGAACTGCATATAAAAATCCTATGGGTATGTCTCCGTATAAAATGGTTTATGGAAAAGCATGTCACTTACCTCTCGAACTAGAACATAAGGCATATTGGGCCATTAAAGATCTCAACTATGATTTCAAACTTGCCGGTGAAAAGAGGTTATTTGACATTAGCTCACTTGATGAATGGAGAACCCAAACCTATGAGAATGCCAAATTGTTTAAAGAAAAAGTTAAAAGATGGCATGACAAAAGAATACAAAAGCGTGAGTTTAATGGAGGTGATTATGTATTGCTATACAACTCTCGTTTAAGATTTTTTGCAGGAAAACTTCTCTCTAAATGGGAAGGTCCGTACGTTATCAAGGAGGTTTATCGTTCTGGTGCCATAAAAATCAACAACTTCGAAGGCACAAATCCGAAGGTGGTGAACGGTCAAAGAATTAAACATTATATCTCACGTAATCCTATAAATGTTGAAACCAATGTTATTGAAACCGTAACCCCGGAGGAATACATAAGGGACACTTTCCGGAACGTTTCAGACTCCGAAAAGGAATAGGTATGTGGTACGGTAAGTAAACCAACTCCAAAACAGTTCTAATGGCAATTTTTCTCTGTTTTGGAATATTTAGAAAAATAGAAAAATAAGAAGCAGTCCGGGAAGGACACGAGGCCTCCACGAGGGTGGAGGGCGCGCCCCCTGCCTCGTGGGCACCTCGTGCGCTCTCCGGACTCCGTTTTCTTGCACGTTACGTATTTTGGTCGGTAAAAATTCATTATATAATCTTTCGAAGGTTTTGACTCCTGTATCACGCAATTGTCCTCTGTTCTTGTTTCGAGCTGTTTTCTGTCAGGGTTGTCAAGGCCAGGCATCATGTCGTCCCCCTCCTCCAACAATGGTGACAACGATGCTTGGCTAATGAAGATAGAGCTGAAGAGGGAGGAATCCGTGGAGATCAACAAGGATGAAGGGATCAAGAAGGCCACGGAGGACCAAGTTCCGGCAGCAGAAGACACCCTTCAACTTGATCACAATCTTCTTACCCCAACTGAGATGGTAGCTTTCAAGATGATTGAGTTAGCTCGTATACAAAACAAGTATCTCACACGTGAAAATATTTTGTTGAAGGAGCATATCGTCGCACTCAAGGGCATTATCCGCAAGTAGGAGGATCTCTTACGCTCGATGTGCGATTACCCATCATCAACAACTCCACCTTCTTCACCAGCAAAGGAGATATAATCACATGGGTATGGGCACTCCCCTTGGCAACTGCCAAGCTTGGGGGAGGTGCCCCGGTATCGTATCACCACCACATCTCCTATCTTTACTATTTTTCTTAGTTCGATCCTTTTAGTAGTATTTTGATCTAGTAGAATAAAGCTTTTGGTATGATCTTGTTTTGAGTTTTGCTTTATGATCCCTCTATGTAATCGAGTCCGTGAGATATATATAATAAAGATTAGTGTTGAGTCAAGGGATTGATTGTCTTGCCATGAGCTTGAGTGAATAAAAGAAAAGAGAAAAGAATAAAAAGAAACAAAGAGATCATAATGATCTTATGGATAGTAATGACTTCACATAGAAAGACTATGATGATTAAAAGTTGTTAAGAGTTGACAAACATAGCTTTGGTCATCATTGTAATTAATAGGAAGTAATAAAGAAATAGAGGCATCACATATAAATATACTATCTTGGACATCTTTTATGATTGGGAGCACTCATTAAAATATGACATGCTAAAGAGTTGATGTTGGACAAGGAAGACAACGTAATGGGTTATGTTTTCTTATATCTGAGATAAATTATATTGTCATGGATCATCCAACATGTTGAGCTTGCCTTTCCCCCTCATGCTAGCCAAATTCTTTGCACCAAGTAGAGATACTACTTGTGCTTCCAAATACCCTTAAACCCAGTTTTGCCATGAGAGTCCACCATATCTACCTATGGATTGAGTAAGATCCTTCAAGTAAGTTGTCATCGGTGCAAGAAATAAAAATTTCTCTCTAAATATGTATGATTGATTGGTGTGGAGGAAATAAGCTTTATACGATCTTGTGATGTGGAAGGAATAAAAGCGACGGACTGCATAATAAAGGTTCATATCACAAGTGGCAATATAAAGTGACGTCCTTTCGCATTAAGATTTTGTGCATCCAACCTTGAAAGCGCATGGAAACCTCTGCTTCCCTCTGCGAAGGGCCTATCTTTCTACCTTATGCAAGAGTCATGGTGATCTTCACCTTTCCTTTTTACATTTTATCCTTTGGCAAGCATAGTATGTTGGAAAGATCCTGATATATATATATATCTAATTGGATGTAAGTTAGCATGAACTATTATTGTTGACATTGCCCTTGAGGTAAAAGGTTGGGAGGCGAAACTATAAGCCCCTATCTTTCTCTGTGTCCGATTAAAACTTCGTAACCACAAGTATTGCGTGAGTGTTAGCAACTGTGAAATACTAAATGATAGTTGAGTATGTGGACTTGCTAAAAGGCTCTGACATAGACTCTTTCTGATGTTATGATAAACTGTAATTGCTTCAATGACTGAGATTATAGTTTCTTAGTTCTCAATAGAGATTCTGATTCATACTTTGCATTGTGAATAGATTATTACTTGAGCATAAGAAATCATATGACAATATCCATATATGTTGCTGTAATGAGAATAATCATGATGCCCTCATGTCCGTATTTTATTTTATCGACACCTCTATCTCTAAACATCTGGACATATTTATCGTTATCGGCTTCCGCTTGAGGACAAGCGAGGTCTAAGCTTGGGGGAGTTGATACGCCCATTTTGCATCATGCTTTTATATCAATATTTATTGCATTATGGGCTGTTATTACACATTATGTCACAATACTTATGCCTATTCTCTCTTATTTTACAAGGTTTACATAAGGAGGGAGAATGCCGACAGCTGGAATTCTGGGCTGGAAAAGGAGCAAATATTAGAGACCTATTCTGCACAACTCCAAAACTCCCGAAACTCCACAAAAGTTATTTTTGGAAATAATAAAAATACTGAGCGGAAGAAATACCAGAGGTGGCCCACACCCTAGCCACGAGGGTGGGTGGTGCGCCCTACCCCCCTGGGCGCGCCCCTACCTTATGGGCCCCCTGTTGGCCGTCCGGTGCCCATCTTCTGCTATATGAAGTCTTTCGTCCGAAGAAAAATCATAAGCAAGCTTTCGGGACGAGACTCCGCCGCCACGAGGCGGAACCTTGGCGGAACCAATCTAGGGCTCCGGCAAAGCTGTTCTGCCGGGGACAATTCTCTCCGGGAGGGGGAAATCATCGCCATCATCATCACCAACACTCCTCTCATCGGGAGAGGGCAATCTCCATCAACATCTTCACCAGCACCATCTCCTCTCAAACCCTAGTTCATCTCTTGTATCCAATTCTTGTCTCTAAGTCTGGGATTGGTACCTGTAGGTTGCTAGTAGTGTTGATTACTCCTTGTAGTTGATGCTAGTTGGTTTATTTGGTGGAAGATCATATGTTCAGATCCTATATGCATATTAATACTCCTCTGATTATGAACATGAATATGCTTTGTGAGTAGTTACGTTTGTTCCTGAGGACATGGGAGAAGTCTTTCTATTAGTAGTCATGTGAATTTGGTATTCGTTCGACATTTTGATGAGATGTATGTTGTCTATCCTGTAGTGGTGTTATGTGAACGTCGACTACATGACACTTCACCATTATTTGGGCCTAGAGGAAGGCACTGGGAAGTAATAAGTAGATGATGGGTTGCTAGAGTGACAGAAGCTTAAACCCTAGTTTATGCGTTGCTTCGTAAGGGGCTGATTTGGATCCACATGTTTCTTGCTATGGTAAGGTTTACCTTAATACTTCTTTTGTAGTTGCGGATGCTTGCAATAGGGGTTAATCATAAGTGGGATGCTTGTTCAAGTAAGGACAGCACCCAAGCACCAGTCCACCCACATATCAAATTATCAAAGTACCGAACGCAAATCATATGAACGTGATGAAAACTAGCTTGACGATAATTCCCATGTGTCCTCGGGAGCGCTTTTCTTTATATAAGAGTTTGTCCAGGCTTGTCCTTTGCTACAAAAATGATTGGGCCACCTTGCTGCACTTTATTTACTTTTGTTACTTGTTGCTCGTTACGAATTATCCTATCACAAAATAATCTGTTACCTATAATTTCAGTGCTTGCAGAGAATACCTTGCTGAAAACCGCTTATCATTTCCTTCTGCTCCTCGTTGGCTTCGACACTCTTACTTATCGAAAGGACTACGATAGATCCCCTATACTTGTGGGTCATCAAGACTCTTTTCTGGCGCCGTTGCCGAGGAGTGAAGCGCCTTTGGTAGGTGGAATTTGGTAAGGAAAAATTTATATAGTGTGCTGAAATTTATTGTCACTTGTTACTATGGAAAGTAATCCTCTGAGGGGATTGTTCGGGGTATCTTCACCCTGACCAGTAGAGCAAAGAGTTGCTCCTCAACCTACTGAACCTACTCAAGATGAAAATGTCTACTTTGAGATTCCTTCGGGTATGATAGAAAAACTGCTAGCTAATCCTTTTGCAGGAGATGGAACAATGCATCCTGATGAGCACCTAATCTATGTGGATGAAGTTTGTGGATTATTTAAGCTTGCAGGTGTGCCCGATGATGTTATTAAGAAGAAGGTCTTCCCTTTATCTTTGAAGGGAGATGCATTGACATGGTATATGCTATGTGATGATATGGAATCATGGAAATAAAAACGATCGAAATTGGAATTTCATCAGAAGTTTTGTCCTATGCATCTTGTTCATCGTGATCGCAATTATATATATAATTTCTGGCCTCGCAAAGGAGAAAACATCGCTCAAGCTTGGGGGAGGCTTAAATCAATGTTATATTCATGCCCCAATCATGAGCTTCCAAGAGAAATAATTATTCAAAATTTCTATGCTCGGCTTTCTGATTACAATCGCACCATGCTCGATATTTCTTGTGCTGGCTCTTTTATGATGAAGACTATTGAATTCAAATGGGATTTATTGGAAAGAATTAAACGCAACTATAAAGATTGGGATCTCGACGAAGGTAAGGAGTCAGGTATGACACCTAAGTTTGATTGTGTAAAATCTTTCATGTATACCGATGTTTTCCGTAAATTTAGCACTAAATATGGACTTGACTCTGAGATAGTAGCTTCTTTCTGTGAATCTTTTGCTGCTCATGTTGATGTCCCTAAGGAGAAGTGGTTTAAATATCATCCTCCCATAGAAGTAAAAGTAGATGCACCTATTAAAGTTGAAGAAAAGACTATCACTTATAATGATCCTATTGTTCCTACTGCTTATGTTGAGAAACCACCTTTCCCTGTTAGAATAAAGGATCATGCTAAAGCTTCAACCGTGGTTCATAAAAGCAATATTAGAACCTATACGCCTCCTCAGCAAGTTAAAGTTGAACCTAATATTGCTATTGTTAAAGATCTCTTGGCTGATAATATTGATGGGCATGTTATTTATTTCTGTGAAGAAACTGCTAGAATTGCTAAACCTTGTGCTAAAGATAAACATAGACCTGTGGTGGGCATGCATGTTATTTCTGTTAAAATAGGAGATCATTGTTATCATGGCTTATGTGATATGGGTGCTAGTGCTAGTGCAATACCTATTGACTTATACAAAGAAATTATGCATGATATTGCACCTACTGAGTTAGAAGATATTGATGTCACGATTAAACTTTCCAATAGAGATACCATTTCACCAATGGGAATTGTTAGAGACGTTGAAGTCTTGTGTGGGAAAACTAAATATCCTACTGATTTTCTTGTTCTTGGTTCCCCACAAGATAGCTTTTGTCCCATTATATTTAGTAGACCCTTCTTGAACACTGTTAATGCTAAGATAGACTGCAAAAAGGATGTTGTTACTATTGGTTTGGGTGATATGTCTCATGAGTTTAATTTCTCTAAATTTCGTAGACAACACCGTGAAGAGGAATTGCCTAGTAAGGATGAAATTATTGGTCTTGCTTCTATTGCCGTACCTCCTAGTGATCCTTTAGAACAATATTTGCTAGACCATGAAAATGATATGTTTATAAATGAAAGAAGGGAAATTGATGAAGTATTCTTTAAACAGGAACCTATCCTGAAACACAATTTGCCTATTTAAAACCTAGGGGATCCTCCTCCACCCAAGGGTGATCCCGTGTTTGAGCTTAAACCGTTACCTGATACTCTTAAATATGCTTATCTTGATGAGAAAAAGATATATCATGTTATTATTAGTGCTAACCTTTCAGAGCATGAAGAAGAGAGATTATTGAAAACTCTGAAGAATCACCATGCTGCTATTGGATATACTCTTGATGATCTTAAAGGCATTAGTCCCTCTCTATGTCAACACAAAATAAATTTGGAGAAAGATGCCAAACCAGTTCGTGATCACCAACGACGGCTGAATCCTAAGATGAAAGAAGTGGTAAGAAAGGAAATACTAAAGCACCTTGAGGCAGGTATAATTTATCCCTTTGCTGATAGTCAGTTGGTAAGTCCTGTCCATTGTGTCCCTAAGAAGGGAGGTATTACTGTCGTTCCTAATGATAAAGATGAATTGATTCCGCGAAGAATTATTACAGGTTATAGGATGGTAATTGATTTTCGCAAATTAAATAAGGCTACTAAAAAATATCATTACCCTTACCTTTTATTGATCAAATGCTAGAAAGATTATCCAAACATACACATTTTTGCTTTCTAGATGGTTATTCTCGTTTCTCTCAAATACCTGTGTCAGCCGATGATCAATCAAAGACCACTTTTACTTGCCCTTTCGGTACTTTTGCTTATAGACGTATGCCTTTTGGTTTATGTAATGCACCTGCTACCTTTCAAAGATGCATGATGGCTATATTCTCTGACTTTGGTGAAAAGATTTGTGAGGTTTTCATGGACGATTTCTCCGTCTATGGATCCTCTTTTGATGATTGCTTGAGCAACCTTGATCGAGTTTCGCAGAGATGTGAAGAAACTAATCTTGTCTTGAATTGGGAAAAGTGCCACTTTATGGTTAATGAAGGTATTGTCTTGGGGCATAAAGTTTCCGAAAGAGGTATTGAAGTTGATAAAGCCAAGGTTGATGCTATTGAAAAGATGCCATGTCCCAAGGACATTAAAGGTACAAGAAGTTTCCTTGGTCATGTCGGTTTTTATAGGAGGTTCATTAAGGACTTCTCAAAAATTTCTCGGCCTCTGACTAATTTATTACAAAAGGATATACCATTTGTCTTTGATGATGATTGTGTAGAAGCATTTGAAATACTTAAGAAAGCATTGATCTCTGCACCTATTGTTCAGCCACCTGATTGGAATTTACCCTTTGAAATTATGTGTGATGCTAGTGATTATGCTGTAGGTGTTGTTCTAGGGCAAAGAGTTGACAAGAAATTAAATGTTATTGAATATGCTAGTAAAACTCTAGACAATGCCCAGAGAAATTATGCTACTACTGAAAAAAATTCTTAGCAGTTGTATTTGCTTGTGATAAGTTCAGACCTTATATTGTTGATTCTAAAGTAACTATTCACACTGATCATGCTGCTATTAAATATCTTATGGAAAAGAAAGATGCTAAACCTAGACTTAGTAGATGGGTTCTCTTGCTACAAGAATTTGATTTGCATATTATTGATAGAAAGGGAGCTGAGAACCCCGTTGCAGACAACTTGTTTAGGTTACAAAATGTTCTTGATGACCCACTACCTATTGATGATAGCTTTCCAGATAAACAATTAAATGTCATAAATGCTTCTCGTACTACTCCATGGTATGGTGATTATGCTAATTACATTGTTGCTAAATTTATACCACCTAGTTTCACATACTAGCAAAAGAAAAAGTTCTTCTATGATTTGAGACATTACTTTTGGGATGACCCACATCTTTATAAAGAAGGAGTAGATGGTGTTATTAGACGTTGTGTACCTGAGCATGAACAGGAACAGATCCTATGCAACTGTCACTCCGAGGCTTATGGAGGACACCACGCTGGAAATAGAACTGCACATAAGGTATTACAATCCGGTTTTTATTGGCCTACTCTCTTCAAGGATGCCTGTAAGTTTGTCTTATCTTGTGATGAATGTCAAAGAATTGGTAATATTAGTAGACGTCAAGAAATGCCTATGAATTATTCACTTGTTATTGAACCATTTGATGTTTGGGGCTTTGATTATATGGGACCTTTTCCTGCCTCTAATGGATACACACATATTTTAGTTGCTGTTGATTACGTTACTAAGTGGGTAGAAGCTATTCCAACTAGTAGTGCTGATCATAACACTTCTATTAAAATGCTTAAAGAAGTTATTTTTCCGAGGTTTGGAGTCCCTAGATATTTAACGACTGATGGTGGTTCACATTTTATTCATGGTGCTTTCCGAAAAATGCTTGCTAAATATGATGTTAATCATAGAATTGCATCTCCTTATCACCCACAGTCTAGTGGTCAAGTGTAACACCCACGATGCGGCTATATCTCCCACGTGTCGAGGCACGACTTAGAGGCATAACCACATTGTGGTTTTGTCGCAAGAAGTGTCATCTTCACACAATCCCATGTAATGAACAAGAATGGGATAAAGAGTTGGCTTACAATCGCCACTTCACACAATACATAAATAAATTCATACATCATTCAAGATACACACATAGGTCTGACTACAGAACCAAAAGAAAAGAAGACAACCCAACTGCTAGGACCCTGATCGTCCCAACTGGGCACCACTACTGATCAACATGAAAAGAAACATAGTAACGAACAAGATCTTCATCGAGCTCCCACTTGAGCTCAGTTGCGTCATCTGCACTGTTATCATCGGCACCTGCAACTGTTTTGGAAGTATCTGTGAGTCACGAGGACACAGCAATCTCACACCCGCGAGATCAAGACTATTTAAGCTTATAGGAAAGGATGGGGTAGTGAGGTGGAGCTGCAGCAAGCACTAGCATATATGGTGGCTAACCTACGCAAATGAGAGCGAGAAGAGAAGCAACGGAACGGTCGTGAACTAGCAATGATCAAGAAATGATCCTGAACTCCTACTTACGTCAAACATAACACCAGAACCGTGTTCACTTCCCGGACTCCGCCGAAAAGAGACCATCACGGCTACACACACAGTTGATGTATTTTAACTTGGTCAAGTGACAAGTTCTCTACAACCGGATATTAACAAATTCCCATCTGCCGCATAACCGCGGGCACGGCTTTCGAAAGATAATACCCTGCAGGGGTGTCCCAACTTAGCCCATCATAAGCTCTCACGGTCAACGAAGGATAAACCTTCTCCCGGAAAGACCCGATCAGTCTCGAAATCCCGGTTTACAAGACATTTCGACAATGGTAAAACAAGACCAGCAAAGCCACCCGATGTGCCGACAAATCCCGATAGGAGCTGCACATATCTCGTTCTCAGGGCAACACCGGATGAGACATCCTACGAGTAAAACCAGACCTCGAGTTTCCACGAGGGGGCCCCGCAGTCTACTCAGTTCGGACCAACACTCGAAGGAGCACTGGCCCGGGGGGGTTAAAATAAAGATGACCCTTGAGTCTGCAGAACCCAAGGGAAAAAGGCTTAGGTATGCGAATGGTAAAACCAAGGTTGGGCCTTGCTGGAGGAGTTTTATTCAAGGCGAACTGTCAAGGGGGTCCCATAAGTCACCCAACCGCGTAAACGCAAAATCAAGGAACATAGCACCGGTATGACGGAAACTAGGGCGGCAAGAGTGGAACAAAACACCAGGCATAAGGTCGAGCCTTCCACCCTTTACCAAGTATATAGATGCATTACTTAAATAAGAGATATTGTGATATCCCAACATAATTATGTTCCAACAAGGAGCAATCTTCAACTTCACCTGCAACTAACAACGCTATAAGAGGGGCTGAGCAAAAGCGGTAACATAGCCAAACAACGGTTTGCTAGGAAGGGTGACAAAGGTTAGAGGTTCATGGCAGTTTGGGAGGCTTGAAAACCAAGTGGTAGGTAGCGCGGCATAGCAATAGAGCGAACAACTAGCAAGCAAAGATAGAAGTGATTTCGAGGGTATGGTCATCTTGCCTGAGATCCCGCTAGGAAGAAGAACGAGTCCATGAAGAAGACAAACAGACGGAGTCGAACGAATCCTCACAACTCCGGAACAAAACCGAAGCTAACGAGAGAAGCAACCCGGAAAGAAACAAACAACATAGTAAACAACCATCACATAAACATGGCATGATGCACAAACAAATATGATGCATGCCCGGTTTAAATATGCATGGCATGGCAAAGTGCACAAACGAAACTACAAGTTAAATGGAGCTCAATGTGCAACGAGTTGCATATTGAAGAAACACCACATTTAATTATTTAGTTAACTCTCGGTTATGTAACCAACAATATTAAATGTTGTTAACCATTGCAAGGGGTGAAGCATAATTAAACAACCTATCTAGGCAAGTTTAAATGAGGCCGGAAATAACAAACGACAATACCGGAAAATACCCATGTGTCATTTAGCAATTTTAATGCAAACATCAATTTTAGACATTTTAAATGTTGTTATCATGATGCGGATGACATATGCAAGGTATATGCAATTTTATGAAAGTGTTGGTATAAAATGATACGAGGCATTTGTTACCGTGGTGGAAGAAAGGGGGTGCCACGACAACGAATATAAAAATGATGCCACGGCAACATAACGGTGATCCGACAACTCGTCGAGATGTCGGTGCAAAAGAAACTGTGGATGAACGGAACATGCAAACGATGGTGGGGTGATCCCGGTTACCGGGTTCCCACATGACGGTGGCAAGGAAACGAGGAACGTGCAAGGACCAATTCGGACATGGTGCAAACATACGGTGCATCTCATACAACACGCATGCATTCGTCCACGGGTCATCGCCTCGGGGTTATACCTTCGAAGCGTGCATTTTCGAAGCGGATCGAGTTTGCAGTGGAAGTAGACGTTCTCGCGATGTAGTGGAAGTAGTGGTTCACATTTCGTAGTCGTACGCACTCTGTAAATGTTCAGGGTCACGGCGAGGAACTTGATGTCCACCGGGTCTTCGCGGGTTGACGGTAGTGGTACACGTTTCGTAGAGGAACTTGGCGTATCCAGGGTACTTGACGGGTCCGACGTCTCCGGCCGTAGTGGTACTAGCTGTTACATGTAGCAGAACTTGAGGTGCTCCTGGCGTCGGACTTGCGGCGTTTGATAGAACCATGGCGAGGAGGTCCACGCGAGGCCGGCAGGGACATGAAGCGAGGCTCCCGGCGGGAGAGACTTGAGGCGCAGTGGTGGCGTGCTCGAGCAAAACCGACGGGGACAGGGCACCGGAGGAGGAACATCGACGGCTTGGCGAGGCGAAGCAGAGGGCCGCGGGTGCTGGGATTTGGCGATGCAGAAGACCATGGCAGCGGCGGTTACTGGCGCGGTGACGAGGAACGGAAGGCGGCAGCAACGAGAGGAGGCAGGCGCCACGACGGGGAGGTAGTGGAGGCGCTGGTCGCGGAGGTCGATGGAGAGGGGCTTGGCGCGGCGGGGACGAACTCGCTCCGGCGAGGGTGCGGAGGTCCAAGGCACGGCTTGTCTCCGGCGGTTGAGGCCGAATGGAGGGAGGAGGCAGAGGTTGCAGCAGCCGGAGGTGCGCGGCGTGACTCCTCTAGTCCATGGCAGGAGGCCATAGCGGCGGTCGATGGAGGAAGCCAAGGCGACGCGACGGCGAAGGGGCAGAGGGGAGGCGGAGCAGCGATTGGTGGCGACGAGGAGAAGCAGGAGGAGAGGCAGCGTGAGAGGAAGCTCGCGAGGAAGGAGGGGCCTGCATGGGCGCGCGCACAGGGCGGCGGCCTGCTGGACAACGGGAACTCGCGGGCACGCCAACGGCAGAGGACGGCGCGCGGGGCTCTGCTCCTCTCTGCGTGGATGGCAGCGCGAGAGGAGGACGATGGGAGAGGGGATCGAGCAGGAGGCGGCGGCAGAGGGAGAGATGGGGAATCGATCGGGCTAGGGTTTGGCTTAGGTGGGCCGCGGGGATGGGCCTTGGAGGGGCAAATGGCCGCGGGGCAGGATGGGCCGGCCTGGGAGGCTGGCTGGGCTCTCTCCCCTTCTTCCTTCTTTTGTCCCAAAACAGAAAATATGAAAGAAGAAAAGGGGAAGAAAGGAAGTGTTAGGGATAGAATTTGCGCGGGAGGTTAATTTTTTCGGACTCATAAAAATATGCTCGTTCCGACAAAAACGGAGTGGGTAAGATTGCACGGTTTAAATTCAAATGCATTTGAATTTAATTCAAATGTTTTGAACAAGGAGTAGGATTACAAAGTGTCCAAAATGTAGAATATTTAGGAAGGGCCTCGATAAGAGGGAAAAAAATTGTTGGCAAAGCTTGGAGGTGAAACTTGGAGTGGAAATAGGCATGGGAATTAATTTGCAAGTGTGTTCCGGTTAATTCCAAACTAATGGAATATTTATAATAGCTCCATAAATATTAGGAGGATATGTTATAAAGAGAAATCACCATGTGAATTCCCTCGATTTAAATGGATCGAAGATCCATGCAATTTATTTAGTTGAGTTTTTATGCAAAGATTAATGACATGATGGCATGATGACATGATGCAATGCAAAAATAAAAGAGCAAGCACCTAAAGAAACACGCGGCGATCACGAAAATAAGGAAGTCTTCTGAAGCGTCGGTCTCGGGCCGTCACATCAAGTATAATTGAGCAATAGAGAGCTCAAATTAATTTTGCAAAAGACTGTTAATAGATCTAGAAATAATTGGTCCAAGAAACTTGATGATGCATTATGGGATTATAGAACTGCATATAAAAATCCTATGGGTATGTCTCCGTATAAAATGGTTTATGGAAAAGCATGTCACTTACCTCTCGAACTAGAACATAAGGCATATTGGGCCATTAAAGAGCTTAACTATGATTTCAAACTTGCCGCTGAGAAGAGGTTATTTGACATTAGCTCACTTGATGAATGGAGAACCCAAGCCTATGAGAATGCCAAATTGTTTAAAGAAAAAGTTAAAAGATGGCATGACAAAAGAATACAAAAGCGTGAGTTTAATGTAGGTGATTATGTATTGCTATACAACTCTCGTTTAAGATTTTTTGCAGGAAAACTTCTCTCTAAATGGGAAGGTCCGTACATTATCGAGGAGGTTTATCATTCCGGTGCCATAAAAATCAACAACTTCGAAGGCACAAATCCAAAGGTGGTGATCGGTCAAAGAATGAAACATTCTATCTCAGGTAATCCTAGAAATGTTGAAACCAATGTTACTGAAACCGTAACCCCGGAGGAATACATAAGGGACACTTTCTGGAACGTTTCAAACTCCGAAAAGGAATAGGTATGTGGTACAGTAAGTAAACCAACTCCAAAACAGTTCTAATGGCAATTTTTCTCTGTTTTGGAATATTTAGAAAAATAAAAAATAAAAAGCAGTCCGGCAAGGACACGAGGGTGGAGGGCGTGCCCTACCCCCTGGGCGCGCCCCCTGCCTCGTGGGCACCTCGTGCGCTCTCCGGACTCCGTTTTCTTGCACGTTACGTATTTTGGTCGGTAAAAATTCATTATATAATCTCCCAAAGGTTTTGACTCCTGTATCACGCAATTGTCCTCTGTTCTTGTTTCGAGTTGTTTTCTGTCAGGGTTGTCAAGGCCAGGCATCATGTCGTCCCCCTCCTCCAACAATGGTGACAACGATGCTTGGCTAATGAAGATAGAGCTGAAGAGGGAGGAATCCATGGAGATCAACAAGGATGAAGGGATCAAGAAGGCCACGGAGGACCAAGTTCCGGCAGCAGAAGACACCCTTCAACTTGATCACAATCTTCTTACCCCAACTGAGATCGAAGCTTTCAAGATGATTGAGTTAGCTCGTATACAAAACAAGTATTTCACACGTGAAAATATTTTGTTGAAGGAGCATATCGTCGCACTCAAGGGCATTATCCGCAAGTTGGAGGATCTCTTACGCTCGTTGTGCGATTACCCATCATCAACAACTCCACCTTCTTCACCAGCAAATGAGATACAATCACATGGGTATGGGCACTCCCCTTGGCAACTGCCAAGCTTGGGGGAGGTGCCCCTGTATCGTATCACCACCACATCTCCTATCTTTACTATTTTTCTTAGTTCGATCCTTTTAGTAGTATCTTGATCTAGTAGAATAAAGCTTTTGGTATGATCTAGTTTTGAGTTTTGCTTTATGATCCCTCTATGTAATCGAGTCCGTGAGCTATATATAATAAAGATTAGTGTTGAGTCAAGGGGTTGATTGTCTTGCCATGATCTTGAGTGAATAAAAGAAAAGAGAAAAGAATAAAAAGAAACAAAGAGATCATATTGATCTTATGGAAAGTAATGACTTCACATAGAAAAAGTATGATGATTAAAAGTTGTTAAGAGTTGACAAACATAGCTTTGGTCATCGTTGCAATTAATAGGAAGTAATAAAGAAAGAGAGGTCTCACATATAAATATACTATCTTGGACATCTTTTATGATTCGGAGCACTCATTAAAATATGACATGCTAAAGAGTTGATGTTGGACAAGGAAGACAACGTAATGGGTTATGTTTTCTTATATTTGAGATAAAGTATATTGTCATGGATCATCCAACATGTTGAGCTTGCCTTTCCCTCATGCTAGCCAAATTCTTTGCACCAAGTAGAGATACTACTTGTGTTTCCAAATACCCCTAAACCCAGTTTTGCCATGAGAGTCCACCATATTTACCTATGGATTGAGTAAGATCCTTCAAGTAAGTTGTCATCGGTGCAAGCAATAAAAATTGCTCTCTATATATGTATGATTGATTGGTGTGGAGGAAATAAGCTTTATACGATCTTGTGATGTGGAAGGAATAAAAGCGACGGACTGCATAATAAAGGTTCATATCACAAATGGCAATATAAAGTGACGTTCTTTCGCATTAAGATTTTGTGCATCCAACCTTGAAAGCGCATGGCAACCTCTGCTTCCCTCTGCGAAGGGCCTATCTTTTATTATCTTCTACCTTATGCAAGAGTCATGGTGATCTTCACCTTTCCTTTTTACATTTTATCCTTTGGCAAGCATAGTATGTTGGAAAGATCCTTATATATATATATATATATATCTAATTGGATGTAAGTTAGCATGAACTATTATTGTTGACATTACCCTTGAGGTAAAAGGTTGGGAGGCGAAACTATAAGCCCCTATCTTTCTCTGTGTCCGATTAAAACTTCATAACCACAAGTATTGCGTGAGTGTTAGCAATTGTGAAAGACTAAATGATAGTTGAGTATGTGGACTTGCTAAAAGGCTCTGACATAGACTCCTTTTGATGTTATGATTAATTGCAATTGCTTCAATGACTGAGATTATAGTTTGTTAGTTCTGAATAGAGTTTATGATTCATACTTTGCATTGTGAATAGATTATTACTTGAGCATAAGAAATCATATGACAATATCCATATATTTTGTTGTTATGAGAATAATCATGATGCCCTCATGTCCGTATTTTATTTTATCGACACCTCTATCTCTAAACATGTGGACATATTTATCGTTATCGGCTTACGCTTGAGCACAAGTGAGGTCTAAGCTTGGGGGAGTTGATACGTCCATTTTGCATCATGCTTTTATATCAATAGTTATTGCATTCTGGGCTGTTATTACACATTATGTCACAATACTTATGCCTATTCTCTCTTATTTTACAAGGTTTACATAAGGAGGGAGAATGCCGTCAGCTGGAATTCTGGGCTGGAAAAGGAGCAAATATTAGACCTATTCTGCACAACTCCAAAAGTCCTGAAACTCCACGAAAGTTATTTTTGGAAATAATAAAAAATACTAAGCGGAAGAAATACCAGAGGGGGCCCACACCCTAGCCACGAGGGTGGGGGCGCGCCCTACCCCCCTGGGCGCGCCCCCTGCCTTGTGGGCCCCCTGTTGGCCCTCCAGTGCCCATCTTCTGATATATGAAGTCTTTCATCCGAAGAAAAATCATAAGCATGCTTTCGGGATGAGACTCCGCCGCCACGAGGCGGAACCTTGGCGGAACCAATCTAGGGCTCCAGCAGAGCTGTTCTGCCGGGGACACTTCCCTCCGGGAGGGGGAAATCATCGCCATCGTCATCACCAACACTCCTCTCATCGGGAGAGGGCAATCTCCATCAACATCTTCACCAGCACCATCTCCTCCCAAACCCTAGTTCATCTCTTGTATCCAATTCTTGTCTCTAAGTCTAGAATTGGTACCTGTAGGTGCTAGTAGTGTTGATTACTCCTTGTAGTTGATGCTAGTTGGTTTATTTGGTGGAAGATCATATGTTCATATCCTATATGCATATTAATACTCCTCTGATTATGAACATGAATATGCTTTGTGAGTAGTTATGTTTGTTCCTGAGGACATGGGAGAAGTCTTGCTATTAGTAGTCATGTGAATTTGGTATTCGTTCGATATTTTGATGAGATGTATGTTGTCTATCCTCTAGTGGTGTTATGTGAACGTCGACTACATGATACTTCACCATTATTTGGGCCTAGAGGAAGGCATTGGGAAGTAATAAGTAGATGATGGGTTGCTATAGTGACAGAAGCTTAAACCCTAGTTTATGCGTTGCTTCGTAAGGGGCTGATTTGGATCCACATGTTTCTTTCTATGGTTAGGTTTACCTTAATACTTCTTTTGTAGTTGCGGATGCCTGCAATAGGGGTTAATCATAAGTGGGATGCTTGTTCAAGTAAGGACAGCACCCAAGCACCAGTCCACCCACATATCAAATTATCAAAGTACCGAACGCGAATCATATGAACGTGATGAAAACTAGCTTGACGATAATTCCCATGTGTCCTCGGGAGCGCTTTTCTTTATATAAGAGTTTGTCCAAGCTTGTCCTTTGCTACGAAAAGGATTGGGCTACCTTGCTGCACTTTATTCACTTTTGTTACTTGTTGCTTGTTACAAATTATCCTATCACAAAATAATCTGTTACCTATAATTTTAGTGCTTGCAGAGAATACCTTGCTGAAAACCGCTTATCATTTCCTTCTGCTCCTCGTAGGGTTCGACACCCTTACTTATCGAAAGGACTACGATAGATGCCCTATACTTGTGGGTCATCACTAAGTCATCAGTTTTGCATAAGTGTTAGGATGAGTGTCCTTTTCAAAGAACATTCGAAGATTCTAAGATATTTAGCTCACACCACAACTTGCTAAATCTCTTCTCATCCAAGGGCTTTGTGAAGATATCAGCTAGCTGTTCTTCAGTCTTCACATGCTCAATAGAAATGTCGCCCTTCAACACATGATCACGAAGAAAATGATGACGAATCTGAATGTGCTTAGTCTTCGAGTGCTGAACTGGGTTGTGAGCAATCTTGATGGCACTCTCATTGTCACAGTAGAGAGGCACATTCTTCACGTTGACACCGTAGTCCTTGAGAGTTTGCTTCATCCACAGCAATTGAGCACAGCAAGAACCAGCAGCAATGTACTCAGCTTCAGCAGTAGACAGTGATACGCAGTTCTTTCGAGGACCAACAGACCAAAGATCGTCCGAGGAACTGGCATGTGCCAGATGTTGACTTGCGGTCCACACGATCACCAGCATAGTCAGAGTCTGAATATCCAATGAGATCAAAAGCCGAGCCCTTGGGGTACCATAATCCAAGTGTTGGTGTGTGAGCTAGATATCGAAGAATATGCTTCACAGCCTTATAGTGTGATTCCTTCGGTTTAGCTTGAAATCGGGCACACATGCAAACACTAAGCATAATATCTGGCCTAGATTCACATAAGTACAATAAAGAACCAATCATGGAGCAGTATACCTTTTGATCGAAGTCAATACCATTTTCATCAGTGCATAGATGGCCATTTGTGGGCATTGGAATTTTGACCCCTTTGCAATCTTGCATGCCGAATTTCCTCAGTACATCCTTGAGGTATTTCTCCTGAGATATGAATATGCCATTGCGCTGTTGACGAATTTGAAGACCTAAGAAAAATTTCAATTCTCCCATCATAGACATTTGATATTCTTCACTCATCATATAGGCAAATTCATCACTGTAACGTTGGTCAGTACAGCCAAAGATAATATCATCAACATAAATTTGGCACACAAACAATTCACCATCATAAGATTTAGTGAAAAGAGTAGGGTCGAGTGAACCGGGTTTGAAGCCTTTCTTCATGAGGAATTCCTTCAAAGTATCATACCACGCCCGAGGGGCCTGCTTGAGGCCATAGAGGGCCTTATTGAGTCTGAAGACTTTGTCAGGATGCTTTGGATCTTCAAAACCTAGGGGTTGAGCTACATATACTTCTTCCTCAAGCTTACCATTGAGGAATGCACTTTTCACATCCATTTGATATAAAGTGATATCATGATGGTTAACATAAGCAAGTAATATGCGAATAGCCTCAAGTCTAGCAACAGGTGCAAAAGTTTCATCGAAATCGATTCCTTCAACCTGTGTGTAGCCTTGAGCTACAAGCCGTGCCTTATTCCTCACCACAAGGCCATTTTCATCTTGCTTGTTGCGGTAGATCCACTTTGTGCCAATGATATTGTGCTTGCGAGGATCTGGACGTTTGACCAGTTCCCAGACGTTGTTGAGCTCGAATTGATGTAATTCTTCTTGCATAGCTTAAATCCACTCAGGCTCCAGAAATGCTTCATCTACCTTAGTGGGCTCTGTAATAGAGACGAAAGCAAAGTGCCCACAAAAGTTAGATAAATGTGAAGCTTTTGAGCGTGTGAGATGACCTGGTGCTTCAATGTCATCAATGATTCTCTCAATTTGCACTTCGTTTGCAACGCGAGGATGAGCGGGTTGTCGTCGAGGAATTTGATCAGCATTTTCTTCAGCACCATTTTCTTCAGGTGCATCAGCTCGACGTTCTTCATTATCTGGAATGAATTCTTCAGCAGATTCTTCGGTAGGAATGACATCCTCTGTAGCCTTGAACTTGATAGTTTCCTCAGGTGCCGGTTCATCTATCACAGAAGGTGGGTGCTCTCTTTGCGAGCCGTTAGTTTCATCGAACCGCACATCTACAGTTTCAACAACTTTGTGGTGCACGTTGTTGAAGACTCTGTAGGTGTGCGAGTCCTTTCCGTAACCAAGCATGAAACCGTCATGTGCTTTCGGTGCAAATTTAGAGTTGTGATGAGGATCTCTAATCCAACATTTAGCACCGAAGACTTTGAAATAACTCACATTGGGTTTCTTGTCAGTGAGGAGTTCATAGGCAGTCTTCTTGAAGAATTTGTGAAGATATACTCTGTTGATGATGTGGCACGCAGTATAAATTGCCTCAATCCAGAAGTGTCGAGGCATCTTGTACTCATCAAGCACAGTGCGAGCCATCTCAACAAGAGTCCTGTTTTTGCGCTCCATGATGCCATTCTGCTGAGGAGTATAAGGAGCAGATAGCTCATGAGTAATACCAAGTTCATCAAGATAGTCATCAAGACCAGAGTTCTTGAACTCAGTTCCATTGTCACTTCTGATGTGCTTGATCTTCACACCAAAGTTGGTTGAAGCCCTCGAGGAAAATCGTTTGAAGACTTCTTGCACCTCATGTTTGTAAGTGACAATACGTACCCATGTGTAACGAGAGTAATCATCAACAATAACAAAGCCATATAGAGATGCATCATTTGTAACTGCAGAATAATGGTTAGGACCAAAGAGATCCATATGAAGCAATTCAAATGGTCGAGTGGTAGTCATGATAGTCTTTGCTGGATGTTTGGCCTTGGTCATCTTCCCAGCTTCACAGGCTCCGCATAAGTGATCCTTGAGTAATTTGACATTCTCAATGCCAATGACATGCTTCTTGTTCGCAAGCGTGTGCAAATTCCTCATGCCTGCATGACCAAGTCGTCGATGCCATAGCCAGCCTTCTGAAGCTTTTGCAAGTAGGCATACGGCTGGTTGTGGTCCTGTAGAGAAATCAACAATATACAGATCTCCTCTCCTAAAGCCTTCGAAGACTTTGGAATTGTCAGCTTCCATGATCACAACACAACGATACTTGCCAAAGACAACAACCATGTCAAGATCACAAATCATTGAGACAGACATGAGGTTGTATCCTAAGGACTCGACAAGCATGACTTTGTCCATGTGCCGATCCTTTGAGATAGCAACCTTACCTAGACCCAATACCTGACTTTTGCCTTTGTCAGCGAAGATGATATGCTTCAGATGCGATGGAGATAAGGGAGCATCCATTAATAGATTCGTGTCACCAGTCATGTGATTTGTATATCCACTATCAAGGACCCACTCATTGGCTTTGGGTTGATCATCCTGCAGATGAATTAGTGCAGCTTACGAACTCATATACTTCATCAGTGAAGAATATGACATCAATTCATCAGATCAATTTCATCAAGCAATAGAACAGATAAAGCAGTATGAGGACGTGTGACATGAAAGTTCATTTCTTCATGATTAGCCTGCGTCCTTTCACGCACTTTTCAGGTCTCCAGCAAATTCTTCAGACGTTTTAACACGTCTGGAGACCTGACCCTGCATAAGAGATTAGTTCTTTTTCTTCACCACCCACATCTGAAGGGGTGGCAAAGAGTTCATCACTCTGCGAGCTCCATACGAGAAAGGTGGCATAGAAGCCAATCCATTTCGTTTCACATAGGAGGAGTTAGGATAAGCATATGAATAAGCAGAGAAATTCTTCGAGGACTTATGAACATAATGGTTAGAACAGTAATGCTCATATTCATAGCCCTTAGCTCTTCCCTGCGAAACAGAGGTGTTAGCATTATGATAATCATATGAGGACTTTGATCCTTTTGAGGAATTTGATCCATGTGAGGAATTTGGTTCGTATGAGGACTTGGATCCATATGAAGAATTTGATCTGGGGTTCCTATTCTTCACAGGTGGTGTCATGAGGACATTCACTTGAAGACTTTCAAGGCATCTTTTGGGAACCCAGATTTTCTTCATAGGGGAACCTTTCCTGCAGTTAGTGCCAACATATCTAGCAAATACTTCACCATTCTGATTTTTGAACATTTTATAGTTGGAGTCAAATGACTCATCAGAGGAGTGAGGAGATTCACATGTAAAGCCAGATAGATTAGATGGATCTACTGGAGGTCCCTTTGCAGCAACCCATGAGATTTTGGGGTACTGCTCAGGCTTCCAATAAGTACCATCAGCATTGAGTTTCCTCGCAAAGGCAATACCCTCTTTCCTAGGGTTCCTGTTGAGGATCTGCTTTTTAAGCACATCACAAAGAGTCTGATGCCCTTTGAGGCTTTTGTACATGCCTGTCATGTAAAATTCCTTTAGCCCTGCATCATCAGTGATACTAGCAATGTCCTCAGATGAGGAATTAGTAATAGAAGAGACAGTTGAAGAATTTGTAGCATTAGAAGCATTTGAGCATTCAGGTGAAGAATTAGCAGATTCACATTCAATGCATTTCAAACATGGAGGAACAAATTCTTCCTGAGAAGCGCTGATTTGTTGAGCAAGTAATGAATCGCGCTCCTTCTGAAGATCTTCATAACTCACTCTTAGCTTTTCAAGATCTTGCTTTCTTTGAAGAAATTCATAAGAAAGCTTCTCATGATCAGATAAGAGAGTGTTATGATGACCTTGAAGGTTGACAAACCTAGTCTGAAGTCTCTGAAGACTCTCAGCCAAAGCTTTCGACTGATCCATTTCTTCACCCGACATATCATCGCTCTTATTTAGCATGTATTGAACTTTTTCCAAAGCTCTTTGTTGTTTAGTGGCAAGGGAAGCAAGTTTGACATAGTTGGGTCCAAATTCATCACCAGATTCATCATCACTGGATTCAGATAGATAGCATTCAGTTACCTTTGCATCTTTTGCCATAAGGCATGGTGTAGAGGATGATGATTCTGGTTCGAATGTCATCGCTTTGAGAGATTCCTTGAAGTCCTCAAACCAAGGATCATGACGTGTTCGATGACCTTCATAGACCTCAGAGAGACGGTCCCAGATAAGCTTCGCATGATCAAGATGCATGATGTTCCTGAACTGATTTTGAGACAGACAGGAGCAGATGACGTCCTTTGCTGTGAGGTTGAGAAGGGTGAACTTGCGAATGTCATCAGCTTCTGCCATCTTGCAATGATAGGGATGGCAATGGGTAGGGTATGGGCGGGTACAAGCTCCTTCTGCCCAAACCCATACCCATGGAAAATTTACATACCCACCCACTTCAATACCCGTGGGCATAAATTGGCACCCATGCCCATACCCATCGGGTATCCTATACCCAATGGGTATCCAGTGGGTACAATATATAACATTTTTTTGTAAAGGTGGAGAAATGAGTTAAATTCAAGTGACGATGGGCGAGCAGTATAGCACTGACGTGGCCTCCTCTGATTGGTGGCCTCTTGGAGGCATCAAAGGAGTATAATCAGCCGTTGGTGGAATCCCAATGTAGTGGAAGGCGCTGGTGGGAATGGGGGATCGCTAGGTCGAGAGTTGGACAGCAGTTCGGTAGCGAAGGGTAAAGATTTCGTCTTTTTCAAGGAGTCGCATAAGACTTAGGATGAGTGGCAAGCAGGTGATAATGGGCCTATGAGCTATGGCCGCTTGAAGGAATATGAGATTTAGGATGGGCCACAAGATTTGGATGTTGACCTCACATGACATAAGACTTATTTTCATTTGTCAATGTTTTATGGGTATCCATTGGGTTACCCATGGGCATAATTTCAGACCCATGCCCTACCCGTATATTTTGCGGGTATGGATAACCATTATCCGTGGGTACAAAATCTCTCCAAGTCTTGCCCATGCCCGTTGTTTTCGGGTAGGGTACCCACGGGTACCCATACCCATGGGCAAAACTCCCATCCCTATGCACAGATCGGTAAGACCAATATCAATGACGGTCCACAGCTCACTGTTCATCGCCATGAGACGCTTCTTCATCATGGCCTTCCACTTGGATACTCGTGACCGTCAAAGATGGGGCATGACACGGTCTTCATTCATGTGGTCGACATAACTAAAACTCCAGGCGGTTAAACCAAAATCACACAGAACAAGGGAGTACCTTGCTCCGATACCAATTGAAAGTGCGTTATATCGACTAGAGGGGGGTGAATAGGCGATTTTTATGAATTCTTCACTGAGGAATTTCAGGGTGAGGAAATTCCTGAGCGAAGAACTACTTGCAGCGGAATAAGTACTCAGTAGTACGCATAACAGAACACAAGCATGGTCATCATGATGAAATGAAGACAAGCACAGAGTACAAAAAGTGTAAACACAGGATAACACAGGATGAAGACAAATAGACTGAAGAAATTGAACTAAGGAAATTGAGAAAGTCTTCAGTCAAAGTCTTCAAACACAGATATGAACAAGTGCACAACACAATAATGAGGAAATGAAAGAGTTGAGGAAATAGAACCAGTAAGCTTGGTGAAGACAATGATTTGGTAGACCAGTTCCAACAGCTGTCTTAGTTGTACGTCTGGTTGGAGCGGCTAGGTATTTAAACCTGAGGACACACAGTCCTCACCGTATTCTCCTTGAGCTAAGGTCACATAGACCTCGCCCAATCACTCATGGTAAGTCTTCAGGTGACTTCCAAACCTTCACAAACTCGGTCACTCGGCGATCTACAATTTCCTCTTGGATGCTCTAGACCATGACGCCTAACCGTCTGGAAGAAGCATAGTCTTCAAAGGTAACAAGCATCGGATCTACGCAAGATCAATCTCTTCAGTGATGCTCAATCACTTTGGGTTTGTAGGTGTTTGGGATTGGGTTTTCCTCACTCGATGATTTTCGCTCAAAGTCCTCGGAGGATGGGATGCTCTCAAATGACAAGTGTCAGTTTCTCTCGCAGTAGCCAATCAGCTAGTGGTTGTAGGGGGCGGCTATTTATAGCCTAGGGAGCAGCCTGACATGATAAGGCATAAATGCCCTTCAATGATATGACCGTTAGGTGGGTAGATATTTTGGGACAGCTGGTGCGAAGCACAGCAACGGTTGGATATTTGAGTATCAAATACCTCAGGGCTATCATGTTCCTCACTGTGTAGGCAATCCGCACTGGTGAATTCCTAACTACTCAGTCAGAACAAATTCCTCAGAGACCAGAAGAACTTCGTCTCTGTTACTGAAGAATATGACTGAACTGTATGAGATTTCCAATGGCTTCACTCGAAGGGATTGGTAGGTGTAGGATTTTGAGTTGAGCATCACATGGAAATTTTTCCTTAGTATTTCCTTGACCCCCTTTAACAGTATGGTGTTTCCTATGACTCAAGAAAGAGAAAATGAAACTACGAAAACAAAAGTCTTCATGCTTCATGTTCCTCGAATGGATACCTAGTCTTCAAGGTCACACCAATTTCTTCACTTTCAAAGTCTTCAGAAATCCAAAGTCTTCAGACGAAGAACTTCATTTTTAAGGGTCGACTTTCTCTGTAAATATCAAACTCCTCATAGACTTATAGACCTGTGTACACTCACAAATGCATTAGTCCCTTAACCTATAAGTCTTCAATACACCAAAATCACTAAGGGGCACTAGATGCACTTACACAACCAAGAAGCCATGGACAAGGTGCGCCCCATGCTCGCCTCCAGCTTCAATGAGTGGGGGAAAACGGTGGCCTGGCCTGCATCTCGAGCTTGTGTCGACAGGACGGCCACCGAGGTCCCATTCTTCATCGACGCCCTCTGGGCCGGCCTGGTTCCTCCCTTTTCTGCCTTCTTCAACACGGTGCTTGCCCATTACCAGATCCACATGTTGCACCTCGATCCCCAATCCATGACCCTTCTCGCCGTCTGCGCCTTTGTTTGTGAGGCCATGGTGGCCATTGCTCCTTCCGTGGCACTCCTCCGCCACATCTTCTCGTTGCACCTGACTGATTCTCGTCAGACCTCGGGATGCCTGAGCTTCTAGGCCGTGGCAGCGATGGCCGGCGCAGGGATTGACTTTGAACTTCCGCCATCCACGAGCGAGTTTCGGACGCGGTGGGTATTTGTCGATGTCGGCGTGCGCAGCCCCCTGCTCTCTTTCTCCATCGGCGCCCGCCATTCCCAATTCCGTTTGGTGCCACCAGAGGCTCGCTGATCCTTGCCTTGTCCCCGTCTGGCTCAGGTTGAAGAGGCTGAAGGACTGCGGCGTGACCGCGCCTACGGTGGTGCAGGAGTTCGTCCGGCGCCGAGTTGCTCCACTTCAGCGACACTCTCGACCGATGTGGGCCTTGCTCAGCAGCAATGACCACATGAGACTTCAGGAGTCCGGGCTCCCCCTTGAGGCGCGGCGAACGGTGCTCGAGGTCCTGACAGGCGTCCCGTTGCCTGATGACATGCCAGGGAAGAGTTGTCTTCTGTACCGCTGCTTGAACAAGGTGCAATTTGTGGAGCACATGCCCTCCTTTGATGAGTGGGGGTGCGTCCAGTCGGCCTTGTGGGGCCCCATGAGAACCCTATCATCATGGTCCCTCTCCTTGCCATCAGCCCCGATCCTGCCCCAAGAGTGGACGTTGGGGGGCAAGTATTGTCGGAGGCCGGGGGCGCTGGTGCAGATGTGTCGACGCAGCCTGAGGCTCCCGAGGTGTCATCCTCGAGAACCCGTGATCCCCACGCTGGGGCGGTAGCTGAAGGGGCGATGCAGCCCGCTGTTCCTGAGGTCGAAGCCCCTGAGGCCTCGGCAGGTTGCTACGAGGCGGAGCCCGACAGCTTCCCCCAGCTTGGTGCCTCTGAGGCCTCCTTGGGCGCTTCTCCAGTTGCGCCCCGAGATGGTCTCCATGTTCACCGCTTTGGCCGGCTCCACGTGAACTTTGAGGAGCTCCGCAAGAGGAAGGGATCTCCGAGCTGCAGCAGTGGCGCCTTCGGGCCATTGAAGCGGAGGAAGTATATCGCCATTGACGAGTAAGTACCTTATCTTTGTGATTCTTTGAGTGCTGCTTCTCTTCCTGACGATGGCTCTTCAGGATCCCTTCCGCCAGGGCCACGGAATCTCCTGAGAAGCGGCCTCCTCTCGCCCCGTCTCCCCCGCTAGACTTGAGCGCTGCGAGCCCGCACGCCGCCCCCGGCGCGGGACCAGCCGGGGAAGCCAGCCCGCCAGCGGGGTGCCTTGAGCTCATGCCTTCGTCGCCTCCTCTTGTCGGCCTTGCTTGGAGCGCGGCCAGTGTGCCAAGGGCCCCTCCTTTGATCGTGGACGGCGGCTGGTTGGCCTCTGTCCAGGGATCCTCTTCAAGCGGCGGGTCTTCACTCATCCGGGCTCTTCGCGAGGCTTGGCCGGCAGCTGGGCGGGCGCCAGCCCCTAGCCCCCAGCCCGAAGGGGCTGAGCCGCTTCAGGCCCCGCCCGCGTCCCCCATGGTGGAAGACAGAATCGGCGGCGTGCTCGGATCAGCGCGCGAGCGGAGTGTCGTCCGCCACAAGCTCTTTCAGGATGTGACGGGCGCAATGAATCGGCTCGGCGAAGAACTCGCGGATATTGACGCGCGCCTTGCGGTCAAGGGCCTTCGGTTGTTGGAGGAGCAGCACAAACTAAAGGTGGCCATTAACCTCGGGTGCCACCAGCGCGAGCCTGACAATGCGAAGGCCGAGGCATCCCTCGCGACCTCGCGTGGGGCCTGCTCCCGAGCCTTGGAAGAAGCTCGGGAAGCTGACCGCCGCCGTGAGATCGCAGAGAAGCGCTCATGGGAGCTCCAAGCATGGAGCGCCTCCTTGGAGCGGCAGGTGGAGGCGCGCAGGGCCGCCCTGGCGTCGATGAGGGGAACACTCGTCAAAGAGGAGGAGGTCTGGAAACGCGAGGAAGTGTTGGCGCTGGAAGCCGTGGAGCGCAACCTTGAGCTCGAGCAGCTTGAGACAAGGGAGCATCAAGTTACCCAAGCAGAGGATGCCGTTGGCACGCGCGAGGCCAGGGCTTAGGAGGAGTTCGATCGCCGGTTGGCCGAGGCTCGCGCGGATCTTGAGGGTAGGCACGACCTGAAGTTGAAGTTCGTAGAAGCCGAGGCTGCAGGTAGGACTGCTGCCCTCAGGTCCAGGTTAGACGAGGTGGAGCGGCGCGAGAAGGCCGCCGCAGCTGTCCTGGCCTCGGCGCAGCCGGAGCTGGCCTCTGCCCGCGCCGAGCTGCTTCCTCTTCAGCTGCGGGTCGCCGACGCCGAGTCCGTTGCACGACAGAACAGGGAGGAGGTGCTCCAGCGGCGGACGCTGGAGCGCGTGCACGCCCCCATGCTTGAGGGCCTCAGGAACAGGGCCAACACGGCGCTGGGCCACATCTGCGATGAGAACGCCCCTCATCCCCACACGACCGACTATGCCAGCCATCTCCGCTTCTTTACCGACATGGTGACGTGCTTGGAGAATCATTCCGAGAGGGCTCGCCAGCTTGTTGAAGAGAGGAGCCGCGATCTGCTGAGGCGCGCGTTCTCCCGCGTCTTCAGCCATCTCCAAAACACCTACCCCAACTTCGATTTTGACGCTGCCATTGCCCCCGTTCCGGGGGCCATCCGGGATGACCTGGCGTGGTGGGTGGAGAACAATGTGGACGCGTTGGTCAGGGACTTCGCTTCCGAGGACGACGCGGTGGTGGTCGCGGTGGATGAAGGCGATGTGGTTGACGATGGTGACGGCGGCGCCGGCGAAGGTGATGGTGAGGCTAGTGATGATGGCAGCGATGCCAGTGACGCGCCTGAGGGCGACCGAGGGGACGTGGCGAGCGATTTGTCCGACTGATCCCATCTTCCCTTGATGTTTATCCTGCACACAAGGCTCGGGCGCGGCCCTAGAGGGACGTGGAGCCCCTCATGTAAACAGATTACTATCCCTATTTTTGAGCCTTCGTATGCTCACGAGTCCCATGGCGAGTTTGTTGTTATAATTTACCTTGACTTGGGCAGGTTCCGAACTGACTCACCAGGTTGTGAGTTCCTGAGGAGCTCCTGAGGCGCCTGTCGATCCGCCCGAGAGGGCTTCACAAGGAGGAAGCGCTAGCCGTGATAGGGCATGCACGTGGCGCACCCGTGCCATGCACAGCCCCGCTTGTGAGGGGCTCGCGAAGGGAAAGCAATAAGTGCGAACTCCGAATTAAGGCAAGAACCAGATAGCAAGAAATCAAGAAAAGGCACCCCCCCCCCCCCGCACGCCTCAATGAAAATTCAACTTCAACTTAAATTCAAACCCAGAAGGTAGGGCTACAGAAAAGGGATCCAAAGCAAATGGCCGCATCCGGCGCCTAGTCTAGTCTTCATGTCTTCGAGTCTTCTCACCAGCGCGGAGCTAAGTGCTGCCACTAGGACGTGGGAGGGAGCCCCCGAGGCCCAAGGGCGGCACTCCTGAGGCTCCGGGGCGTGTACAACCCCACTCATTATTACATGAGAGTGTCACGAGCGGAGACCTTCACAGGCGTGAGCCTTACTTCATATCGCCAGACGAGGACCCCGCCTTGCGCCACCCTCTACCACCGTTTGGACGACTAGAAACCAGGACGACACCAAAGGGGGCAGAGGGGACGCCAGCGGCGCCCTCGGCGACCACGGGTCCTCTGCCCGGGGAAGGCTCGCCGGCGCCTCCTCGACAGAGGGCCTACCTCCGGGCGACGCCTTGCTCCGCGCAACGCGGAGAGGTGCCTTACTCCTGGCTCCTCCCACGCAGCCCCCAGTGGGTCTCTCCTGGTGAGGCGGATATCACCGTGCCGGATCCATCACCTGGTGCTGTGACCTGATTCACTTGCGACTCATGGTTAGCGTAAGCTTGCCCCTGAGAGATTAGTGGTACCCTGTATCTGTTGTCGACGGCGTGGTTAGTGGGGCTCTCTGCCGGCTCCTGGAAGGCCTCAGCTCCTAACGCCTCCTCCTCCCAAGCTGGTCCGAGGAACAAGCAGGGGTCGTCCTCCGGCGTGTACTCTTGGCCCATCATGCGAGGCACGTAGGCCTCCGAGGCTGCTGCCCTGAAGACCTTGCCGAAGTGCCCCACGCTCCATGTCGCCCGACCCGCCACGCCGTCCTGAGGACGGTAGGGCAGTGCTTCGATGGGGCCGTCTGCGGCAATGCTCGTGCCCGCACCCATCTGGGGTGGTGCGGGCACGACGGGGCGCCCTCCACCGTGGATTGCATTGATGTCGGCGAGGCCCCCGGCTGCACTCGGGAGCACGCGGGCGCGGCGAGGCCCGCCGTGGGATCCGGCCGCCGCCTGAGGCGTGAGCTGGTAGCAGAAGGGCGGCGCTCCCATGGCCGCTGCGTCCAGTAGCTCGGCGACGCGTTCTAGCAGCACACCCCGGTCGTTCTCCATCAGTCGGCACCGCAGCAGCTCCCGCGCCATCGTGAGTGCAGCCCGCATGTTCGCCTGCTTCCGCCGGGTGTGTGGCGCCGTTGCCGCGGTGTGGCTTGTGGCCCTTGCAGCAGCTCGCGCTTGTTGTGGAGTAAGGGTGGATGGCGCCTGGCCGCGCCGCCCGTGCCCAGCAGCGTTAGGTGGCGCTCGTGCCGCCTGGAGCGCGGGGTTGAGGTTTTCTTGGGCAGGTGGCGCCGCCCGGTGACGGTCCTTGGGTCGCCGGACATTGGAACCGTGGAGCGTTGGTGGATCAACTGGCAGGGAAGAGGCTCCGGCGCACCCCTACCTGGCGCGCCAAATGTCGGATCTCGGGTTCCGGCAAAAACTCTTAAGGTTCGAACTCTGGGGTGCGCGCGAAGATCTCTCCCTCACAGATCATGCCCTCACACGCTTCGTGATCCCTAGGCTAGCTCGACGAACTCGCAACACAAGGGGCACACGATTTATACTGGTTCGGGCCACCGTTGTGGTGCAATACCCTACTCCAGTGTGTGGTGGTGGATTGCCTCTTGGGCTGAGGATGAACAGTACAAGGGGAAGAACAACCTCCTAAGGAGAAGTGTTCTTGTTCTTGGTGAACTTGAGGGTGTGTGGATCCGATCAGATGAGATCGATCTGCCTCTCAATGAGTTGCCTCCTACGGTGGTGGCTACTCCTATTTATAGAGGCACCAGTCCTCTTCCCAAATATTGAGCGGGAAGGGATTCCACAACGGCCAATTTGAAAGGGGACAGCTAGTACAGCTTATCCTGCCAAAAGTGGTCTTCGCCTGCCAAAGGCTCTGGTGGTGACGCCGCCTTGGGCTCCACGGTGACCTCCGTCTTGCCGTCCTGCTGGTCTTGGTCTTGTTGCACAGCTAGGGAAACCTTTGCTTGATGCCTCGGTACTCCTCGCCTGCGCTTGCACCCTTAGCACCAAAGAGGAAACAAGGACACTGTGCGCTGGCGCCCGCCTGGCCTTGGTCGTCATGGCTCACGTCACGAGAACCTCGCAAGGTTTGCCTTGCCTTGATCTCTCCGCCCCTCGTGAGCCAGCCTGGTGAGGCCGCTCCCGAGGAGGTCTTGTGTCGGCCGCCTCGCGAGGCTTGGCCCCTCGCGAGGGTCTTGAATGCTTGTTGATGAAGATGGGCCATATGGGCCCGCTCGCAGGGCCACATGGGCCGCAGGCAGGCAAGTCTGGGGACCCCCATTCCCAGAACGCCGACACCAGGGCCTCTATAAATAGGAGTAGCCACCATCGTAGGAGGAGGATCGATCACCCAGTTCACCAACCACCACGCAAGCTCACCGAGCACAAGAGCACCTCTCCTCAGGAGGCTGTTCTTCTCTTGTACTGTTCATCCTCAACCCAAGAGGCAATCCACACCACCACACTGGAGTAGGGTACTACACCACAACGGTGGCCCGAACCAGTATAAATCTCGTGTCCCCTTGTTCTTTGGGTCCGCCGAGCTAGGCCGTGAGATCATGATGCGTGCGAGCTAGAGGGGGGGAGAGATCTTCGTGCACACCCCAGTGTTCGAACCTCAAGGGTTTTGCCGGAACCCTAAATCCGACAGAGGCCGTTGCCGCTGGATGAACAGTACCCCGATCGATTGAGCCGGTGGAGAGCTGGATGAACAGGACCCCGTGGAGGGCTGGATGAAGAGGACCCCGTGGAGGGCTGGTTGAATAGTAGCCGGTGGAGGGTTGGATGAACAGTAGCCCGTGGAGGGGTGATTGAACAGGGCCTCGTGGAGAGGGCTGGTTGAACAGTAGCCGGTGGAGGAGCGCGCGGTGGAGGCTGGATGAATAGGAGCCTGTGGATCAACAGTCGCAGGTGGAGGCTGGAGGAGGTCGATGGTGGATGAACAGTAGCCCGTGGAGGCTGGGGGAGGTTGACGGTGGAGATGAACAGTATCCCGTGGAGTCCCGTTTTGCGGTACGCCACACCCCTCTCGATGAACAGGACCCCCGTTTCGACCGTAGCACTCCAACACAAGTCCGTTTCCTCCGTTTTGCGGTACGCCACACCCCTCCCGATCAACAGGACCCTGTTTCGACCGTAGGAGGTCCCTTTCCTCCGTTTTGCGGTACGCCAGACCTCTCCGATGAACAGGATCCCATTTTGACCGTGGCCAGTCGAACACAAGGCCGTTTCCTCCGTTCTGCGGTGCCAGGCCTCGTTTCCATCGGCTATTCCGTCCAAGCCGGTTGGCTCCCAATGAACAGCACGCGTTCCATTGCCTCCCGATGAACACGACGCATTTCGTTGCCTCCCCATGAACACGACGACGACACAGTTTCTCCGTTCCGTCCCAGCCATGTACACGAGCCCTGGCCATATGTATGCGCGAGTAGGCGTTCGAGACCCCGCCTGTATGTACGTATGTGGCTGTATTTACTTTCTTGCACCCTAGCCGCTGTACGTACGTGCACATGCTACGTGCGCGCCTCTACTATGACACATGCCCTTCCTTACACGGCCACGGTTCATCGCTGTAGCCTACAGGCGGACCGATCGTATGTACGTACACATTCGCGACCAGAATGACAACGCTACGTACGCTTCGACCAGGTAGGTCCCGACTATCAGGCACTTCCTTGCATGCGAAGATGTAGCTGGTGGGTCCCAGCAGTCAGGGGGGAAACATTTTTTTCGTGAAATACAGTGGCCCGTCCGATGGGTCCCTGCTATCAGGTGGAGGAATCATTATTTTAAGCGTAATAAGGAGGCACTTCCTTGCTGCGTCCATGGACCCAGCTGTCAGCCTCTGAACGTACAGTACTCTTCCGATGGAAGTCGTTCGTTGACCACATTGACCACGCTGCGCCGAGAGCACCAAGGCGGTGCACGACGGTGAGGCCTAGGAAGGGAACGACGCGGAGCCGGGGAAGATGCGTTAGTGGATGCCCACGCGGAGAGGGGTACAAGGGTTCACTGTTTCGGATGTGGTGTGAGGCTGCCGTCGCCGCAGGGCCTGGCCAGTGGTGGGAGTGGTAGGGGGCGGTGAGGCCTCCGCGGCAGCACAGCCGGCCATGGGAGGCATGAGCAGGCGGCATGACCGGCGCTGCTTTGGGCGGCTGGAGCAAGAAGACCAGAGGTTGAAGAAGCACGACGGCCGTTGGATGGACATCATACAGTCACTGCAGCTAGAATCGTTTATATTGACTAAGTTGACAAAGCCCTTGGTACGCGTCAACTTAGTAGGCCCACAGGTCAGCCTCCGAAACGGTGCGCCCCAGATGTCATGGGGAGGAATCATTTTTTGGGCGGGTGAAGCTAGAATATCCGAGATTGAAGAAGAAGCACGACATCCGTTGGATGGACATCCAACAGCCACTGTTGCTAGAACCATGTGTTGACTATAAGTTCATAAAGCCTTGCATGCGTGTCAACTTATTTTATTTGAGGGGACGCGTCAACTTAGTAGGCCCGCAAGTGTATGGCAGAGAACTTATAGCCCATTTGAGATTTGTAAGAATGTACAGCCCATTTTTGAATTTTAATGGAATTTACTACAGCCCATTTACAGTTTGTTAAAAGTACAACCCATTTTCTAGCTAGGACAATGATTAATAATTTCAACCAAACCGCTCAAAACAGAATTCAATAAAATTTCCCACATTTTGATGGGATCCAAAATATTTTTATCCCAAAATTTCTAGTAAGATTAAATACAATTTCAATATAAATTTGTATTACGTAAAAACCAACGAAACATTGCGTGCGCAACAATTAATGAAATTAAAATTTTCAAAATCCAAAATAATATTTTATAAACTAATTACGTGTTTGGTGCATTTTTTATAGTTACAGCCTAGTTTTTATAATTACATCCCATCTATTATTTCTTCAAGCCCATTTTCTTGTTAAGCCTAATGCATCCCTCCTAGCAAAGATTTGCAGCCCAGCACGGCGGAGAATAACAAGTTGACCTTACCTGGGTATTCCTAAAAAAAGTATAGCTGGGCTAACCATTTTCAGCTTGAAAAAAATTAATATCTGGGCTGGATATCTGGCCTGGGCTAGACGGGCCACAGCCTGCCCAGTTAATACCCTGCTCTCCTCTGAACAACAACGAAAACATCGCTCTTGTCTAAAAAAAGATAACATCGCTCAATAAAAACTCTGCAGTGCTCTCAAAAACACAAATACTGCTCGAGCTACTTGGTCCCAGCTGTCGACCGCTCCTTGTGCAATTCGCTCGTTTATTGACTACATAGGTTGACAATGGTGTGGGACCGTAATGTCAAGAAACCAGGAGGAAGCAAAAAAAATTAAAGTTGTATATAATAAGGAGGCACTTGCGTACATGCGGCTATGGCCCTGGTGGGTCCACACTGTCATCCTCTCCAAGTAAAGTCATCTCCTCATTCCTCATGTCCGTTGACCATGTTGACAATGTGAGACGACGACACCACGGTGAGCGCAACAACTCGAAGGACGACGGAGAGGGCCTCGCGGGCCCTACGGATGGTCTGATACAGCGCCCGCTGCTCATTCGGGAAGCCAGGATCATAAGGCCACATGTCTGCGACGACATTGTCGTTCGCTTGTTCACCTGTGCTCGTTGAGGAGACGGAGGTTGTAGCACAGTTCCTCCTGCGCTGGTAGCTCTTCTGCCATTAGGGAGTCGAAGTGCGGCCGCACATGCTCTATGGTGAACACGGCATGAAGCGGCTTGGACAGTGGCACTGACTCCTGGTCGGAAGCTACGTCCACGTCTGATTGTTGTCGCTCAGCTCGGCAAGCTTGCTCGCGAGCCAGCATGTCCGACTGCTGGACTGACCCGCTGCCAAGCACGAGTCTGACTGCCCTAGCCCACCTAGACCGCCTCCCTCGCCCGCGCGCGCTTTCCGCCCGAAATGGTCAGCGCCGCCCGCCCCGCTTCCCGGTGCAGGCGATTGCTCCGCCTTCAAATGACACAAGTGTCGTCCGTCCGTCCGTCTGCCGTCCACATTAATGATATGCGGTTGCCGAGGCGGCTACTCCGGCGCCACATGACCGTCCCTCCTGAAAGTGCAACTATCCCTGGGTGGTTTTGGTAATTCCTAACAACATATAGCTCATTGAGCTAATGCTATTTCAAGATAAATATTTCAGGAAAGCTCAATGATTGGAATGGCATGGATTAGAAAGTGGACCCCTCAAAATGCTAAGGACAAAGGATTGGCTCAAGCTCAAAGCACAAGACTCTACATTTTCTTAAGTGATCCAAGATCACATTGAGTCCATAGGAAAGCTAATACTATTAAGAGGGGATCAGGTGTTGCTTAATAGCTTGCTTGCTCAAAGTGCTTAGTGATATGCTCCAAAACCCTCAACTACTTTCTCACATACACATATGTCCCAAACCAAAAGTCAAACTCGGCCCCACCGAAACTGTCTATCCGGCGCCACCGAGTTCAATTTACATAGCCACTCCCAGAAACCCTAGTCTTTTCGGTCTCACCGAGATGGTATTGTAATCTCTCTGTTTCCCTTCGTAACGTTTCGGTCAAACCGAGATGAGCGATCGGTCCCACCGAGATTGCAATGCAAACTCTCTGTTTCCCTTTCGTAACGTTTCAGTCTAATCGAGATGAGCGAATCGGTCCCACCGAGTTTGCCTGACCAACTCTCTGTTTGTCTATTACCAAAATCGGTCTCACCGAGTTTGTGTAATCTGTCTCACCGAGATTACGTTATGCCCTAACCCTAACAAAATCGGTCTCACCGAGTTGACGTGTCGGTCCCACCGAAAACCCTAACGGTCACATTATGAACTAAATCGGTCCGACCGAGTTTCATGATTCGGTCCCACCGAGTTTGGTGATTTGTGTGTAACAGTTAGATTTTGTGTGGAGGCTATATATACCCCTCCACCCACTCTTCATTCATGGAGAGAGCCATCAAAACATGCCTACACTTCCAACATACATTTTCTGAGAGAGAACCACCTACACTTGTGTTGAGGTCAAGATATTCCATTCCAACCACATAAATCTTGATATCTAGCCTTCCCCAAGTTGCTTTCCACTCAAATCATCTTTCTACCAAATCCAATCCTATGTGAGAGAGTTGAGTGTTGGGGAGACTATCATTTGAAGCACAAGAGCAAGGAGTTCATCATAAACACACCATTTGTTACTTCTTGGAGAGTGGTGTCTCCTAGATTGGCTAGGTGTCACTTGGGAGCCTCCGTCAAGATTGTGGAGTTGAACCAAGGAGTTTGTAAGGGCAAGGAGATCGCCTACTTCGTGAAGATCTACCCTAGTGAGGCAAGTCCTTCGTGGACGACGGCCATGGTGGGATAGACAAGGTTGCTTCTTCGTGGACCCTTCGTGGGTGGAGCCCTCCGTGGACTCGCACAACCGTTACCCTTCATGGGTTGAAGTCTCCATCAACGTGGATGTACGACAGCACCACCTATCGGAACCACGGATAAAAAATCTCCGTGTCAACATTGCGTTTGCTCCCTCAATCTCCTCCCTTTACCTTCATATGCAATTGTTTTACATTCCGCTGCCATACTCTTAGAATTGCATGTGTAGGTTGATTGCTTGACTTGTGCTAAGTTGCTAAAATCTGCCAAGAACTAAAATTGGGAAAAGGCTAGATTTTTATTTGGTCAAGTAGTCTAATCACCCCCCCCCCTCTAGACATACTTTAGATCCTACAAGTGGTATCAGAGCTTTGGTCTCCATTTGCTTTGATTTCCATAGATTTTGGTGGTCATAGCCTTGGTTTCACAACCTAGGAGAGTATGGCGTCTAGCGAGGGAAATTACCACCGTAGAGGTCCTTACTTTGATGGTACAAATTTTGCTAGTTGGAAGCATAAGATGAAAATGCATATTCTTGGGCATAACCCCGCCGTTTGGGCTATTTTGTGTATTGGCTTGCAAGGTGAATTCTTCGATGGGAGAGAACCAAACCGTGAAGCTACCGCGGAAGAGTTGAAGATGCTACAATACAATGCTCAAGCTTGTGATATTCTCTTCAACGGATTGTGCCCCGAAGAATTCAACAAAATCAGCCATCTTGAGAATGCAAAGGAAATTTGGGATACTTTGATGGATATGCACGAAGGTACCGATTCCGTCAAGGAATCCAAATTGGATGTGCTCCAAAGTCAGCTTGACAAGATCAAAATGAAGGATGGTGAAGGCGTCACTGAAATGTACTCTAGGCTTGCTCTCATCACAAATGAGATTGCCGGCTTAGGAAGTGAAGAGATGATCGATAAATTCATCATCAAGAAGATCCCAAGAGCCTTGGATGGAAAATATGATCCCGTGTGCACATTGATCCAAATTATGCCCAATTACAAAGATCTCAAGCCAACGGAAGTCATTGGAAGAATTGTTTCTCATGAGATGTCACTCAAGGATAAGGAAGAGCTCCATAACAAGTCAAGCGGTGCTTACAAAGCCTCATGTGAAGCTCCCATATCATCAAGTGAGAAACAAACCTTCAATGAAGAATTGACCCTACTGGTGAAGAACTTCAACAAGTTCTACAAAAGTAGAAGCAAGGAAAGAAGTTCCAAGTCAAGGTCCTAGAATGACAAAAGATCTTCTAGTCGTGACCGTAATTGCTACAATTGTGGAAGACCTGGACACTATTCCAATGAGTGTACGGCCCCCTACAAAAGAAGAGAAGATTCTCCCAAAAGAAGGAGTAGAAGAGAAGAATCACCATCAAGAGAAAGAAGGAGTAGAGATGATCGTTATGAACGAAGACCCTCTCGGAGAAGCAAGGATTCGGAAAGGAAGGATAATTCATCAAGGAGCTACACAAAAAGAAGACATCAAGCTCATGTTGGTGAATGGGTATCTGGCTCCAACTCCAACAATCACTCCGAAAGAAGTTATCACTCCGACTCCGAATATACTCAAGATGAAGGTGTTGCCGGACTAGCACTTGTGACAACCAACTTCTACGACATATTTGAATCACCAAATGAAGGAATTGGGAGATGCTTCATGGCTAAAGGTCCAAAGGTAACACACCCCGAGTATGTCGATTTCAATAGTGATGAAGATGATTTGCTAGGAGATGATGATTTACTTGTTGACAACTCTAGTTATGAAAACTATGATGAATTTGCTATTAATCATGCTAATCAAGATAAAACGAATGATGATGATAAGAAGGAGACTGAGCGTCTAACTAAAGAACTAAACACTCTTAAGTTAGCTCATGAAACTACCTTGGAAGATCATCAAGAACTTTTAAAGACTCATGAGAAGCTACGCTTTGAAAAGCTCAACCTTGAGCAAGAGCATGAGTTTTTAAAGGCGATCAATGATGATCTTCGCAAGAAAAGTTCTTCTTACATTGCCAAGCGTTTACTCTTGTCTACTTACATGCCACAAGTTAAATCTAACAACAAGAACAAGGAAGATTCTTCATCTAGTAGTAACAACAATCATGCTAAATCCAATGATGTTGCTTCTAGTAGTTCTCTTGATTCCACTAATGATTCTCTTAGCCAAGTTACACTTGAGCAAGAAAATAGTTTATTGAAAGGAATTATAGAGAAAGGTGTTTACAAGAGCCTTGCCGGAAGTAAGCAATTTGAGGAAATTGTACGCAAGCAAGGAAGACACCGGAAGAATCAAGGTGTTGGTTTTGAACGAAAGTTCAATGCCAATGGAGTTGAGTGGGAAGAAGATCAATATCCCAAGACGAAGTTTGTTCCTCAACAAGAGAAGTATGATCCTACTTCTTTCAAAGGAACACAAGCTCAAGATGATCTTCCACCACAAGACCACAAGCAAAAAAGGCAAGGACAAGCTTCAAGAGGAAACTGATGCATTTGAAGAAGCACCTAAGGCCTTAGTCAAGTGGGTTCCCAAAACTACATCAAGTTCTACTTCATCAAGTATGACTACAACTCCAAGGATTCCCATCAAGATGGTGTGGATCTCGAAGAAGAAGAACTAGAGAGTTCTTGAGGGTGACTCCGCCAACATACTCCACTCTCATCATTTTGGCAAGGACAAGTGCAAACAACTTTCATATGTTGCACTAGTTCAAGGAGTCACAAACCCTCTTGTTGTTAAGACAAGGGACAAGGTAACCTAATGCTTTCATGGACAACATCTTGTGTATACATCACTCTATGCCTATGGATATCCTTGCTTGTTCCTTGTGGGACTAACCCGTGTAGGTATTGAAAGTGCAACTCATTCCAATGGATCGCTCCGAATGATCTACATCAACTTTGAGCATCCACATCTTCAACACCTACATGAAGTCATCATCGACAAAAACCCAAGGTTAGTTCATCCCTCTTAGGGGGGATATCACATCTAGGGGGAGCTTTACTCTAAAATTGAGCTAAAGCAACTCTAATGGTGTGAGCACAACAATGCTTTATGTAAAAGTGGTAACCCCACTTGTGCTTAAACGATGAGTATGACCTATGATCAAATGTTCTCATTTGACTCCTAAGTCAATATACTCATATATAGATGACCTAGTCTTCGCCAATTGCTTGATAGATGCTAGAGTGTTTGTGCATGCTTTGTCACATATTTCATTTGCCATTTTAATTGTGTGAGCATGTTGAATGCATATTTTTCACATTCGAGGACATCCATTTGTTGCTTTGATTGTTTGGCTTTTTCTGTTTTGCCAAACGGATGGACAAGAATGCCTAAGAACTCCCTCTAGCTATCTATGCTTTTCTTGTCTCAAATTCTATTCATGCTACATCACAAAGTTTGATCAAGTCAGATTCGAACCACTCTGTGTGAGGAGCACTCGGAGTCCCCGATTCGTCATAGACTTAAACTTCCAAAACTCTTTGTGCATCTCGGTCTGACCGATTCATCCTTTTCGGTCCTACCGAGATCACTAAGTTGATCTAGGTTTTCGATCTCGGTGCAACCGATTAGAACCTTTCAGTCACACCGAGTTGCAGTAACTGCTTGCAGTTTTGCATCTCGGTGCCACCGAGTTGTTCCACTCGGTCACACCGACAGGGTCAGGTTATATATACCGACGGGTCAAATTTTGGAAAAAAATTCGAAACCCTTCACCCGCGCGTAACCTGCTCTACCTCTTCGGGTCTCCGGATCGACTTCTCGCCGCTAGCGAACTCCCGCCGCTGGTCTCCACTGCCGTCAACGGCAATCTGCCCCGCTGTTGCCGCCGTAGAGAACACTTGCCATTCTAGGGTAAGTGTTCGACCCCTTGTGCTATCTTTTTCACTCTGATTCCTAGCACAAGGACAATGCCATGTTTCTTGCCGCGATTGAGATTGATCCATCCACCAAAAACCTCCTTAGGTCTAGATTGATTCGAAAATTTTAGGGTTAGCTCTCCGCAGAACTCATCTCAGACCGACCGAACTATATAAATCGGTCTCACCGATTCGGCCTTGGCCATTGCACATGCGCTTTTTGGTCTGACCGAAACATGCAAATCGGTGTGACCGAGTTCAGGATTCTGTGAAACCCTAGCAATCTCGGTGCCACCGAACAGTGACTCGGCCCTACTGAGTTCACTAGTTTAGGTCAAGTGTTGCTTAGTTTGTCAATTCGGTAGCTCCGAGATCACTTCTGTAGAGAACTAAAACTAAGCTTTTTGACTCAATTATTTTGCAAAACCTCTGTACTTTGTGATGCTCATCTACTCTACCTCATCTACAACCTATTCACAGGGTCTGCTGTCAGTGAGCTTGACGAAATGTCTGATCAAAGTGATAGTCAGAACAAGTCTGAAGAGCAGGTTCAGTTGAGTGAGGGCACTAGTCTCTCAGGGAGCTATGATGAGGGCAGTAGGAGCACACCTAGTAACTTGCCCAAGGCAGCTACCAAGACAAGGAAGAAGAAAACCTCAGATTCTGAAGATGAAGATTATGTGGTTGTTGAGGATGAGGCCACTTCAAGAAAGAAGGTGCTGAAGAAGGAATATAGCACTACTGCTGCAACAAAGCCTGGAATGGAAACAAAGGCTCCAGCAAGAAGAGTTCCAATGTCAAAAGCCAGAGCCTCTACTCCTGAAGCTTCCAAGCCAAGGAAAGTTGCCACAGGTGAAACTATGAAGTTCACCATCGAATCTGAAGAAGAAGAAGCTGGTGAGGATAAGAAGAAGAAAAGGGCAAGAACCACTACTGCCAAAGTTCTTGGCAAGCCCTGAATGAGGATTGATTCTGAAGAAGAAGATGAAGAAGAAGAAGAAGAAGAAGAAGAAGAAGAACAAGAGGATACTGCACCAGCACCCAAAGCTCAGAAGATCATGGGAGATGCAATCAGATCAGGGGCTGCTCCATCTAAGCCCAAAGCTGCTCCCAAGGCTGCTGCTCCAGCTCCAAAGCCTAAACCCAAGAGAAGCACTAGAAACATTCCTGCTGAGGAGAAAAACAAGGCCCCAGTGCCTGAGGCTGCTGAAGAAGAGGAAGATGCCTCACTTGTTTTGAGAAAGCTCAAGCCCAAGATCCCTGACCACAATGATGCACATCCAGTTGCAGAAAACATGAAGATCAGGAAGGATGCATGACTGAGGTTATGGAGACAGTCTGATCCATATGTTGTCAGGAGAAGAACTGTTGTTGACTATAGGTTTCACACTAAGGAACAGCAAGACTTTTATGAGACAGTTTTGCTTGAGAAGAAGCCCATTGTGTGTGACATGAGATGGGTTGACTGGGAGTACATCAAGAAGAATGAAGATCACTATCCTGGAGTATATGACAGCTTCAAAGCATGTGGAGTTGATACATTTGTTGCCCAGAAGCTCACCAAGTGGAATGATGAGCTGATCATGCACTTTTACTCCATTGCCCACTTCTACCCAGATGGGAAGATAGTTTGGATGTCTGAAGGTACAAGGTACCAATCCACTGTTGAAGAATGGGCTCAGTTGATTAATGCTTGGAAAGAAAATGAGGATGACTTGGATGTTTATGCTGAGAAGAAGAAAGACCACAACACTATGGCCCATATGTACAGAGAGATCCCAGATGATGCTTTGGAGAATCACAAGTTTGGATCTGTCCACTTTTTGTTGGCTGGTCCACCTACCATAAATTGGATCCTAACGCACACTTTGCTACCCAAGTCAGGTGATCACAAGATGATCAGAGGACATGCTATCAACTTGCTACATTTGTTTGATGTGCCTCAAAAGTTTAAAGTCATGAGTCTGATTGTGGAAACAATCAAAAGGACAGCAGCTGATCAGAAGAGAAGTTGTGGGTATGCCCCACACATTTAGGAGCTCATCAACTCAAAGATGGGCACAGGCACATATCTGTTGGATAAGGAGCATCTGGCCTTATACCCTGAATTTGAAGACAACACTATAGTCATGACTGAGAATGAACCATCATCAGCTCAAGCACATGAGAAGAGAGAGAAGGCAAGGGCAGAGAAAGCTGCAAAGATGCCAACTATTGAAGAGGCATCTCAGGTTTTCCTGAAGAGCAAGAAAGATCAGTTAGCATATCTGATCCAATCCACCTTGAGGATTGAGAAGGGCTTGGCCACCCTGACTCAAAACCAGGAGAGCTTGGAGAGGATTATAGAGACCAAATTCTATGATCTTGATCTCAAGGTAACTAAGATCCAAACTGCAGTTGAGCAGCTACAGGAGGAAGCAGAGGAGAAGAAGGGCAAGTCTACTACATATGCTTTTGCTAGAGTGCCCAGGGGATAGAGATCTGCTGCAGTGCCAGTCACAGATACTAGAGCTACAGCATCAGCTCCAGCAGCTACAGCTCCAGTGCCACCTCCAGCAGCCACTCCACCAGCTCCAGCTACATCATCTCAAGCCTTCGTCCTTGGAGTTCTCTCTACACCACCTACCGAAGATCAAGCCTGAGAGACGTTTAGCACTATGCATTTTTGAACTTTTTGGTAACTTGTTGCCAAAGGGGGCGAAAAATGTATAGATCATAGGCTTCGAGAGAGAGAGAGTGTGTGTTGCTTTTTATCTCTCTTGCTATTCTTGCTATTTTGGTTGAAACTTTTTATTGTGTGCTTGTGAGATACTTGTTTGATCATGTGTTTGATCATATGCTACCCTCAATGTTTGTTGGATGATATTATCTCTTATATCCTTATATGATCATTCACTTGCTTGGTGATGAGTGCATGCTTCTAATTTCTATCATTTTGAGCGCTCCACCAAGATGTATGTGGCATGGAAGAGTAACCCATGATCCTAATCGATTGTGCATTTGCATTCAAAAGCAAATTTTAAATAATGCACAAATTTAGGGGGAGCTCTTGCTTATCACATACTTCTCAAAGCGACGATGTTTTTCAATCTCATTATCATTTGTCGAAGCATTGATCTATATGTTGTCATCAATTACCAAAAAGGGGGAGATTGAAAGTGCAACTATCCCTGGGTGGTTTTGGTAATTCCTAACAACATATAGCTCATTGAGCTAATGCTATTTCAAGATAAATATTTCAGGAAAGCTCAATGATTGGCATGGCATGGATTAGAAAGTGGACCCCTCAGAATGCTAAGGACAAAGGATTGGCTCAAGCTCAAAGCACAAGACTCTACATTTTTCATTTTAAGTGATCCAAGATCACATTGAGTCCATAGGAAAGCTCAAAGTGCTTAGTGATATGCTCCAAAACCCTCAACTACTTTCTCACATCCACATATGTCCCAAACCAAAAGTCAAACTCGGCCCCACCGAAACTGTCTATCCGGCGCCACCGAGTTCAATTTACATAGCCATTGCCAGAAACCCTAGTCTTTTCGGTCTCACCGATAGGGATCTCGGTCTCACCGAGATGGGATTGTAATCTCTCTGTTTCCCTTCTTAACGTTTTGGTCAAACCGAGATGAGCGATCGGTCCCACCGAGATTGCAAGGCAAACTCTCTGTTTCCCTTTCGTAACGTTTTGGTCTAACCGAGATGAGCGAATCGGTCCCACCGAGTTTTCCTGACCAACTCTCTGTTTGTCTATTACCAAAATCGGTCTCACCGATATTACGTTATGCCCTAACCCTAACGAAATCGGTCTCACCGAGTTTACGTGTCGGTCCCACCAAAAGCCCTAACGGTCACATTATGAACTAAATCGGTCTGACCGAGTTTCATGATTCGGTCCCACCGAGTTTGGTGATTTGTGTGTAACGGTTAGATTTTGTGTGGAGGCTATATATACCCCTCCACCCACTCTTCATTCGTGGAGAGAGCCATCAGAACATGCCTACACTTCCAACATACATTTTCTGAGAGAGAACCACCTACACTTGTGTTGAGGTCAAGATATTCCATTCCAACCACATAAATCTTGATCTCTAGCCTTCCCCAAGTTGCTTTCCACTCAAATCATCTTTCTACCAAATCCAATCCTATGAGAGAGAGTTGAGTGTTGGGGAGACTATCATTTGAAGCACAAGAGCAAGGAGTTCATCATCAACACACCATTTGTTACTTCTTGGAGAGTGGTGTCTCCTAGATTGGTTAGGTGTCACGTGGGAGCCTCCGTCAAGATTGTGGAGTTGAACCAAGGAGTTTGTAAGGGCAAGGTGATCGCCTTCTTCGTGAAGATCTACCCTAGTGAGGCAAGCCCTTCGTGGGCGACGGCCATGGTGGGATAGACAAGGTTGCTTCTTCGTGGACTCTTCGTGGGTGGAGCCCTCCGTGGACTCGCGCAACCATTACCCTTCGTGGGTTGAAGTCTCCATCAACGTGGATGTACGATAGCACCACCTATCGGAACCACGGATAAAAAATCTCCGTGTCAACATTGCGTTTGCTCCCTCAATCTCCTCCCTTTACCTTCATATGCAATTGTTTTACGTTCCGCTGCTATACTCTTAGAATTGCATGTGTAGGTTGATTGCTTGACTTGTGCTAAGTTGCTAAAATCTGCCAAGAACTAAAATTGGGAAAAGGCTAGATTTTTATTTGGTCAAGTAGTCTAATCACCCCCCCTCTAGACATACTTTCGATCCTACACCTCCTCCGTGCACCATTGCTAGATAAACTGCTGCGCCGGCCATAGCTGCAGTCATCCACCTCCATTCCCTTTCTCCTGTCCACACCACTACTGCCCACCATGGCTTCCTCGCGCTCCAGCGCTCTTCGGGACGGGCGGACGACGGACCACAAGGAGATGGCAGCCATTGCTGCCAACTGGCTGGCCGGCAGGCAGCCGGCAGGCAGCCGGAGGACGATGACGTCCCAATGGAGAACATGGTAGTCAATGATCCGGCGCCAACCCCATCCTCGCCGGTGCATTGCACCATGACCATCGGCGAGGCCCGTGCCCAATACATGGACACGGTGAGGCAGAAGCGTCAGGAGCAGTTCCGGGAGGCGCAAGCTGACGCCGCCTACAACCACCATCTCCTCCAGGAGCACCTGCAGGCAGAGGAGCAGATCGCTGGGGAGTGGGCGGAGCAGGAGGCGCTGCTCGACTCGTACCGCTCCGCCCGCAAGGGCCGCCTCGAGCGCTGGTGGTACCGCATGCGGGTGGCGGAGGCTGCAGCCGCCTACAAAGAGGGCGATGAAGCGGGCGAGCCGCTGTTTGGCGAGACCGAGGACGATGCCGAGGACAATGTCGGCTCCGACGAGTCCCCGCTCTGCTGGCGTCGACAAGGCCCTGCTCCGCTGAGGCCCCGCGGCGCCAACAACGAGGCAGAGGACACCGCCGGCTCCGCCGAGGCCCCGCCCCGCCGGCACCGAGGCGGAGGCCCTACTCCGCCGAGGCCCCGCCCCGCCAACAACGAGGTAGAGGACATCGCCGGCTCAGCCGAGGCCCCACCCTGCCGGCAATGAGGGGGAGGATTTCCCCCGCTCCGCCGAGGCGCCGCCCCGCCGGCAACGAGACAGAGGACAATGCTGGCTCCGTCGAGGCCCCGCCCTGCTGCCAACGAGGCCGTGCCACACAAAAAACGAGGAAGAGTAGAACATGGTAGGTCGCCGCCGCTCGGGTCCAAGTAAGGCCACCGCTGCTACCCTCCGGTTGAAGCCATGCTAGGCGGGTTGACCATTGATGGCCGATTAGCTTCTTTGCGGCGACGTGGAGTCGGAGAGCTATGTTGGAGAAGGATGCTGCTTCTACTTAACTGCTGGTGTAGTTGGCTCACTGACACGTGGGCCCAACAGGCATCTGGGCCACATGTCAGTTACGCAACTGCACCTGCAGTTAAGTCACTGAAGCTCAGTCCGCTGGAGAAGAAGCTTATGTTCGGCTCAGCCGGACACAGGTGGGTAGCTTCGGTTAATTAATTATACCTCCAGCGCACCCCTTTTTAGTTGAAGAATGTATGAAATGTAATGAAATCCGGCATGTTTATATGAAATCTGACCGTGTATGAATGAATTTAGTTCAAATTCTTGTATCAGTGGCATTGGATGAACATGCAAAACAATACGTACTAGCATTATTCCCAGGGTGATCACCTCGTTTGCAGCAGTTTCACATGTACTCCCTCCAGTCCTTTTTAGTCTGCATACAAGTTTTGTCTGCAGTCAAAGTATCTCTACTTTGACAAATCTTATAGAAAAAAGTATGAACATTCACAATGTGCGAAGTAAAAAGGAACAGAGGGAGTACAAAGAGTTTGAGCAGCTTTTTAGTGTTCCTGTACCTTGCAATCAAAACACACAGGCCTGGCAATTCATAGAGAACATTCAAAACAATCGATGATTATGCATCTCAGCGATTCACATGTCAGAGCCAATATTTACTTCACAACTAAAGAATAAAGAAAAATAGATCGACGCTGCTGAGAGCAAAGGGCGTCCCATTTGAAAATATCAAACGCATGTCTTCTTGCTAACATCAATGAGCAAAATTTGACAAGGTTGTCCCATTCCAAAATGTCAAATGCTTGTTGTTTTGCGTACATCAATGAGCAAACTTTGACAAGGTTTTCCCATTCCAAAATATCAAATGCCTACGATTGTGGAATGGGAAGGGTTTGCCATCAGTTCAGACATTGACATGGCACCTCGTGCTAAATAAACCAACTGTTCTTTTTGTGCAGTTCCACCAAAATCAACCAAATTCGCGCGTAGCTTGTATGATTTCGCCCTTATATGTTTCAACACCTTGAACATATCGGCACCTCCTTTCTTGTGGTGGAAATGAATGATTCGATGTATTCATGAACATTTTGTGCAGTTCCCATTGAAATCAAGCTGAGAACCCCTGTTTGCACAAATACAAAAAAGTGATTAGTATAAAGCAAATTGTACTATGAATTGACAGTTTAAACAGGCACCTACATGGTCCATGTAGGGCACACTTTAAAAAAATGGAACTCACCGGAAAGAATCCTAGAACAACATTGTACTTGCGCATCACAGCAAAAAGATGGAGATATGTCAGTCCTTCTGAGCTGAAGTTAGTTTGGTCTTGTGGGGACTAATGTAACCATCCTTCAACTGCTCCTTCTAATGAGAACATAGACAGGGCTTCTTCATCCTCGCATAATCGGAACTAGTCACTTCACATACTCCATATTCTTCTTCAGAGGATGATGATGTTGTTGTGCAAAGACAAGAGGACAACTAAATGCTAGCATCTCTGTTTGCTCGAAAAAAAGGAAAGGAAATATTTAAAACAACACAAATGAAGCACTTCTCAAGGACAATACCACTTTCTCATGACAGTATCTAAACAGTAGCACAACACCAATAGAGATGACAAAGCTCAATCATATGGATGAAATCCTTGGGCGAGTACAGATCAAGCACTTCTCTGGAACCATCTGTTGTTATCTACTGTGGTTGCCATGCTTACTATATACTCCTTGATTAGTTTAATGTTTCCAACATCTTCTTGTGCAGTTCCACTAAAATATATGGTATCTTCAAAGAAGATCCCTGTTTGCACAAGTAGAGATAATTACATATTACATTAAGAGTGGCATCAAATCAGTGGCAAAACAATTGCTCATTCCAGCCATAGCAATAAATTAAGATGCAAAACTATATCATTACTTGTGTCATCACAGTTCCAGTGCTTCATTACAGCACCAAGAGTTGATTTTTGTTTGTCTTCCGCTTGTTCTTCCCCTTCATCACTTGGTTCAATAACAGACAAGCTTCACCTTCAATGTAAGATTTGGCATGTCAATTAGGGAGCACAAGTATAGCACTAAACAACGACATTAATTTTCTGATGAAAGTGACAAAATACAGGCCAACAGTTGTGAAATATCCTTATCTTACCTCAATGGGATATTAAGGTGCACATACAGATTGGAAGTCTTGTCCCCATTTGTGTAGTTCACTAAAATCAAGCAACATTACCATACAAGTAGCACAACATATGAAAGCACACTGCACAATCATGTAAAAGAAGGCTAGTACTGACCTCTCATGACGCGGAATTCAAACAACTCACAAGAAGAAGATCTGAACCAAATTTGCCAACACGGATAGGAAGTATGATCTCCTCTTGTGCGGTTCCACTAAGATCAAGCAATCAAGCAACGTTGTCGGTGTGACATTTTGGTTGAACTGCACAAAACACTCTTAAAACAAAAGTGTTTTGTGCAGTGCAACAAAAGGTCACAATAGCAACGAGGTGAAGTAGATAACCCTATTTACACAGAGGTGCAAAGGAAACAACTAGTGGTCAATAACGGTGGATGACACAGAAACCAACAAAAAGAAGCATCTAACTTATCTAAATGGGAAAGAAAGCAAGACAGTAGCATTTCACAAATGGTGGCATTGATTAATATTAACAGATAGATTATATTAACAATAAAATTCGTTAAACATGTAGTTTGCTTTTAACTGTGGCATTGCATCAATTTTCCAGCGGCGTTATTAGAGGGTGTTTGTTTACAAGGACTTTTTGGTGTGGGGACTAAAAAAGTCAGTGTCAGTCCAATTTAAACCAAACAGGAGGGACTTTTAGTGTCGGTGTACAAAAGAAGGGGCGCACCTTTGTACCCCTTTACCTGTGCACGGGCAGTCGGAGCCGCGCCCACGGTCACACCAAGCAGAACAGGGGAGGTGAGCCAAGGAAAGACCGAAGCCCAAGATAACCAGAGCAACGCCATGGCTAAGACCACAAAGAGCAGAGGGACGAAGCAGGTTCCCCCGGCAAGACCCTTGCCGGGGCAGCTCGCCCCACACCAACAGAGCGAGCCACCCTTGAGCCCACGGTCCCCAACACCATCATCCACGTGGGGCCAGGGCTCGGGAGGCACCTCTGTGGTGGTATGCAGATCATTGTGAACACATATTCAAGATCAGATAAGGATTAGAAGACGATGATCCTCGGCAAGATCCTTGCCGAGGAAAGCCACGAGACCCCCGACAAGGTCCTTGCCGGGGACGACAGCGCGCCATGGCAAGACCCTTGCCGGGCCACCCGGCAAGACCCTTGCCGGGCCACCCGGGAAGGCCATCACCAAGGACGCCAGCAGGGCCACCGCCAGGACTGCGCCAACCAAGTTTCCACCGTCGTTCGCATGCAGCTGCCAGCTCAACCAGCTGAGCAGGCACCTGCGTGGCAACATGCAGCTCCCGGGCCAACTCGTCAAGCGCCTGCGTGGCAGCATGCAGATCTTCGTGAAAGCTCCACCACCGCGCCACCTCAGCTGCCTGCCTGCCTACATGGCACCGCATGCCTCACTGGCCAGGGCGCGTGTCGAAGCAAGGAGGAGCAGCGACGGACGGGACGGGCCTCGCCCCCGTCCCCGATAAAGCAAGGGGACACCTAAGCTACGCATTAAATGCGTCTTGTCCTGTAATACGAGCGATAAGCTCATAGCACTGTGCGCCTTTCCACCTCCTGTGTGCCACTGTGGCAGCCCCTTTCGACTATAAAAGGAGGCCCATGGCATACTGGAGAAGGATTCGGCTCTTTCGAACCACGCACTGACCACAGCTAGTTCGAGAGCTCAAGCATTCTCTGAAATACACCCACCAAAGCAGGACTAGGGTTTTACGCATCCTCGCGGCCCGAACCTGGGTAAACGATCCTTGTGCTGGTTACTAATCCTGCTCTTCTCGCAACCCTGCGCCCCGGCAACCGTAGTAGGGATTCTTGTGATCCCATAGGTGTCGTTTCCCCGACATCTTTGGCATGCCAGGTAGGGGGCGCAATTGTGAGAATTTGGTCTAGTAGTTAGCCTAGCAGTTCTTCGTCGCCATGGCTCCTAAGAAGAAGACGGCCACGGCGATCGGCTCGTTGGGAGCCGAACGGCCCATGCCGATGCGGACGAGCAGTGGACCAGTTGCGGACAGGACCCGGACCGCGGTCCGCGAGCACCAGCATCGCCCTGGCAGTCAGAGCCTGGCGAGCGGCGTCGTTCGCATGCCAGACGATCGGCCGCACGTCGCCAGATCCAAAGACGGAGCTGGGCCCCCGCAGGCGGCGCGGGGCCCTCCAGGGGTGTTGTTGTGCCACCTCCAGGCGGCGCAGCGACCTCCAAGACGCCCACACCGGCGACCACTGCGCGCCCTTCCCATGGTGTGCGTGCCGAGCAGCGTCACCACGCTGGTGACCCTGGGCACCGCCGTGGGAAGAGCCCTGTGCGTCATCCGCAAGATGAAGGGGTTCAGCACGCCCGCCGAAGTGCTGGCAAAAATGGCACGCAGCCGCTGGGTCGTAACGGAGCTCCTTCTAACGTAGTTAGAAGTCAAAGCGCGCCGCGATCCACATAGCTGTCGCCGCCGCCCACACCAACAGAAGCTTTGGCGCGCGCGCAGCTGCTCCTCGACTTCCCTCCTGCTCCGGAGAAGCTCGACGAGTGGAGGGCCACCATCCGGAGCCTCGTTGCCGTCGCCAACAAAGACGATCCGTGACCGGCGAGGCCCTCGGGTCGGCGCTCCACCGAGCCACCACATGCTGGCGCTGGGAGGACCGGGGGAGCTGCGGCCACGGTGCACTCTCCTCCTCCTCGCCAACCGCCGCGGGCGTCGGCCCGTCATGACGATGCTTGTGATAACATCTCCATAGCGTCGTCCGACCCGCGAACCCTCCGCGACCAGCGCCAGGTCCTTCGGGAACGAGCTCACGAAGACGCTCGAACCACCGTCGAGCGCCAGCGCGAAACGCGTTGCCAGTCGGACAAGCGGGCGGGACCCGCTATGGATCACCCGGCACCGGGGGGCTCCGGCGGCCTACCTTACGAGGTGGGCTGCCCGGCCTTTACCCGTGAGCTGCGGCAGTTCCAGTGGCCGTCCCACCGCACGTTCAAGCCCGACGTCGGCGAGAAGTACACTGGCAAGACCCATCCGTCCGAGTTCCTCAGCATCTACACCATCGCGATGCAGGCTGCTGGAGCTCGCGACGACAAGGTGCTTGCCAACTATTTCCCACTGGCGCTGAAGCCCAATGTGATGTCTTGGTTGATGCGCTTGCTGGTGGATTCCATTTCTTCTTGGTCGGATCTGTGCCATGAGTTCGTTGGCGCCTTCACAGGAGGCCACCAAGCTCATGGCCAGGCCAGTGATCTGCATATCATTCCCCAGAAGGAAGGGGAAACCCTGCGCAAGTACATCCAGAGATTCAGCCGGGTGTAGTACAACATCCTCGACGTTCATCCCGCCGCTGTGATCAGCGCATTCCACCAGAACGTGTGCAACCGCAAGATGCGCGAAGAGCTGGCGATGACCAAGGTTAAGGATGTGGCCGACCTCTACGTTCTGGCCGATAGGTGCACCCGGGCTGAAGAGGGAAGGAAGTACCCCGGCGAAGACGCCAGCGCGGAAACCGACTCTACCAATGAAGACGCCGCCACCCTGACGAAGAAGGGCCGGCGTCGCAATAGGAAACGCAAAGGCAAGGCCGTGCTTGCCGTTGAGGGAGCTGACGACACCGGTGTCGGCAAGAAGGTCAAGGCAGACGCCCCCGACAAGGAGATTGCCGGGTGCGCCGCCTGCCGGGCCTTGGCGGCCACCGACAAGCCAGGAAGCTCCGGCAAGCAATGCTGCAAGATCCACCGCACCAAGGGCCACGACCTCCAGAACTGCCGACAAGTCGAGCTGCTTGCTGAGAAGCAAAAAGATGAGTACGAGAGGTGGGACAAGGAGAAGGACCAGGACGGTGCTGAGGGATCCGGCAAGAAGCGTGGCGGCCAAGGAAGCCGCCCCGGCAAGGACAACCAACAAGAGAGGCCCGCCCGGGGCCGTGACAAGAAACAAGAAGACGATGATCACGACGAGGACGACGAGTCTGGTGAGCAAGGGTTCCAGAAGGCTACGGAGGCCATGTGCGTCGATGGCGGCGCCTCGCTGCATACCTCTCACCGCCAGCTCAAGCAGTGGGCGCGTGAGATTACAGCAGCGGAGCCGTCGTTCGACGCTCAGAAGCCGCTGAAATGGTCCAGCACGCCCCTCATCTTTGACGCCGAGGACCACCCTGACCGCACTACCGCGGTCGGGTGTTTGCCATTGTTGGTCTCACCAACAATACGCAACCTCAGGGTGAACAAGATGTTGGTTGACGGCGGGGCCGGGGTGAACCTGATCTCGCTTGTCGTGATCAAAAGATTGCAAATCCCTGATGGAGACCTCGAGGAAACGGGCACGTTTCAAGGGGTCAATCCGGGGAGCTGGGCGAAGGGGAAGATCACACTGCCCGTGACGTTTGGAGGAGAGTTGAACTACAGGACGGAGAGGATCATCTTCGATGTGGTCGAGATCCCCTTGCCCTACAATGGGATCCTCGGCTGCCCGGCGCTAGCCAAGTTCATGGCGGCATCACACTATGCCTACAACATGCTAAAGATGCCCGGGCCGTTGACCATCATCTCCGTCCCCTCCGACCAGAAGGACGCGCTGATCTGCGCCGACCAACTCTACCGGGAAGCAGTTGCAGTAGCTGCCGTCAAGGCACCTGCTCCTGCCGCTGAAGGCCCGGAAGGGAAGAGGAAGCCCGGCAAGACCTCTCGCACCCACTCCGGCGAGCACGCCTCTTCGGAGTGCTACGCCATCGTCGAGGACGTGCCAGAGAGCTCTACCGGCAAGAGCAAGAGATCCAGAGCTGAGCCACCGTAGACCAAGAAGGTGTCCGCCAGGGAGGATGGCACGGGAGGGGCCTTCACCATAGGCTCCACTCTCGGCAGCAAATAGGAAGGCGTGCTCGTCACCTTCCCGCGGGCGAATGTCGACATGTTTGCGTGGCAAGCATCCGACATCTCCGGTGTTCCCAGGGAGGTGATTGAGCACCACCTAGCTGTCTACCCCCACGCGCGGCCCGTCAAGCAGAAGGTCGGAAAGCAGGCTCTGGAGAGGCAGGAGTTCATCACAGAGATCAGGAAGTTGGAAGCGGCAGGTTTGGTGAGAGGAGTGCTCCACCCGACGTGGTTGGCCAATCCGGTAGTGGTGCGCAAGGCGAATGGGAAGTGGAGGCTGTGTATTGATTACACAGATATCAATAAGGCTTGTCCTAAGGACCCCTTCCCGTTGCCGCGCATCGACCAGATTGTTGACTCCACGGCCGGGTGTGATCTGTTATCATTCCTCGATGCCTACTCGGGCTACCACCAGATCTTCATGACAAGAGTGGATGAAGAAAAGACAGCAGTCATCACCCCATGTGTTACGTATTGCTTTTTACGGATGCCTTTCGGGTTGAAGAGTGTTGGCTCAACATTTGCAAGAGCAGTCCAAATTGGTTTTGAACCTCAGCTCCATAGAAATATGGAGGCATACATGGATGACATAGTGGTCAAAACCAAGGACGGGCCAACTCTTGTGCAAGATATGGAAGAGACATTTGCCAACCTGCGCAAGATCAACCTCAAGCTGAACCCTGAGAAGTGTGTCTTCGGCGTTCCATCCGGCAAGCTTCTCGGGTTCTTTGTGTCATAGCGTGGGATCGAGGCAAACCCAGACAAAATCAAGGCTATTAAGTAGATTGAGGCACCCAAGAGGATCAAGGATGTGCGTCGGCTCACCGGCTGCGTTGCCGCCATGAGCCGATTCATCTCCAAGTCCGCCGAGCACACCCTTCCTTTCTTCAAAATCTTGAAGAAGGCAGGCCCAATGGAGTGGACCCCAGAAGCCGAGGCAGCATTGCAGGATCTGAAGAAATACCTTTCCTCCACGCCAATACTGGTTGCGCCTAAACCACAAGAGCCGTTCCTGCTGTATCTGGCAGCGACAAATCAAGTGGTCAGCACCGCGCTGGTGGCACAGAGGGAGGTCAATGAGGAGGCAGTGACGGCGGCAGAACCAGCGGATGGCAAGCCCAAGATTCCCCCAGCAGGGCCTGGTGCCGGCAAGGCGAGGCCCCCGGCAGAGTCTGATGCCACCGAGGTAGTGCCCGTGCAGTCAAGTGAGGTGGTGCAGAAGAAGAAGATGATGCAGCACCCGGTTTACTTTGTCAGCTCCCTCTTGCAGGGAGCTAGATCGAGGTACTCCAGTGTGCAGAAATTGCTCTTCGGCCTCCTTATGGCCTCGAGGAAGCTGCGTCATTACTTCCAAGCCCACGAGATCACTGTCGTCACCCGCCTCCCGTTGCAACGGATACTGCATAACCCAGATGCAACCGGAAGGATTGTGGAATGGGCCTAGGAGTTATCAAGTTTCGGTTTGAAGTTTGAAAGTACCTTGACAATTCAGAGCAGAGTCTTGGTAGAGTTCATTGCAGAATGGACCTCAATGCCTGACGAAGAAATCCAGGAGACCATTCTCCCCGGCAAGGAGGCAGACCGCGACTGGATCATGTACTTTGATGGGGATTTCTCGCTACAAGGCGCCGGTGCCGGTGTGCTGCTCGTCGCACCCACCGGAGAGCACCTCAAGTACGTGATCCAGATGCACTTTCCCCGGGAGATGTCCACCAACAACACTGCTGAGTACGACGGATTGCTTGCCGGTCTCAGGATCGCAGCACACCTCGGGGTTAAGAAGCTCATCGTCAGGGGTGACTCGCAGCTCGTTGTCAGGCAGGTCAACAAGGATTACCAGAGCCCATTGATGGAAGCTTACGTAGATGAAGTGAGGAAGCTGGAGGAGCGCTTTGACGGCATCCAAGCGGAGCACGTCCCCCGAATGGAGAACGACACCGCCGATTACCTGTCAAAGCGTGCTGCATTCAAGCTACCTGTGGAACCAGGTACCTTTTTGCTCCGGTTAACTCAACCATCCGTCGAACCATCAACGGGGCAGAACAAGCGGAGGAAGTCAGGTCCCAGCAAGTACTTTCCTACCGAGCCCCCTGGGGCTGCCGGCAAGGGTGCTGCCGCGGATGCTGAGCCCGCCAAAGGGCAACTGGCTCCGGCAGGGCGTCAAGCCCTTGCCATTGAGACAGTCGCGCCCATGGCTGAGGAAATGCCTTTGGTCCTTGCCGTCGAGCCCCAGGCTCCAGTGTGGGCACAACATACTTTCCGATTCCTCCAAACAGGGGAACTTCCTGAGGAGCAGGAAGAAGCGGAGAAAGTAGCCCGTCGGTCCGCCCTGTACCAGTTCGTCGACGACGTCCTGTATAGGAGAAGGCCGAACGGCGTGAAATTGACGTGCATCCCCCGGGAGGAAGGACTGGAGCTGTTGGCGGAGATACATGGAGGCATATGTGGCTCCCACATAGGGTCAAGGGCCCTTGCCGGAAAGGCGTTCTGGCAAGGTTTCTTTTGGCCCACCGCCCTCCAGGATGCGACAGCACTAGTAACCAAGTGTGAAGCGTGTCAATTCCATTCAAAGAAGCTTCATCAACCAACTCAAGCCCTTCAAACAATCCCTCTCTCCTGGCCATTCTCGGTCTGGGGGCTCGATATACTGGGCCCTTTCCCCCGCGCTGTCGGGGGCTTTGAGTACTTGTACGTTGCAATCGACAAGTTCACAAAGTGGCCAGAGGTGGAAGCAGTGAGAAAGGTGACTGCTCAATCAGCTGTCAAGTTTTTCAAGGGACTGGTCTGCCGTTTTGGTGTGCCAAACAGAGTCATCACCGACAACGGCACGCAGTTCAGAAGCCACACCTTCATGCAATACATCCAAGACCTCGGGAGCAAGGTCTGTTTTGCTTCCGTGGCACACCCACGGAGCAACGGCCAAGCGGAGAGGGCAAATGCTGAAATGTTGCGAGGCCTAAGAGCAAAGACTTTTGACAAGCTGCGCAAGAGCAGAAGGCGCTGGATTGATGAATTGCCGGCGGTTCTTTGGTCGATCAGGACGATGCCAAATCGAGCCACCAGCCAGACACCTTTTGCCCTGGTCTACGGGGCAGAAGCAGTTCTCCCCACGGAACTCATATATGAGTCACCTCGAGTGCTCGCTTATGATGAGCTTGAGCAAGAGCAGTTGCGCCAAGATGACGCGACGCTCCTTGAGGAAGATTGTCTTTGGGCGGCTGTGAGAGCAGCACGCTACCAGCAAACCTTGTGCCGCTACCATAGCCGCAAGGTTCATGCCCGAAGCTTTGAGGAAGGCGACCTTGTTCTTCGGCGCGTTCAGTCGGCCAAGAATTCCAACAAGTTGACGCCAAAGTGGGAAGGCCCTTATCGGGTAATACGAGTCACCAGGCCCGGCGCAGTCCGCCTGGAGACCGAAGATGCTGTCCCAGTGAGCAACTCCTAGAACATCGAGCATCTTCGCAAGTTTTACCCGTAAGGGGCGGCTTGCCGGGCCTCCCGGCAAGCCACCTTTTGTACAAGCTTTGCCGGCAAGGCATGTAACCCTTCGTACAAAGCCAGGCGCAGACCCTGAGAATAAATAAATGAAGCGCTGGCGCCCTAAGTTATAGCATGCATGCTAGGTCGAGTCTCTTCCTTGGTTAGGGTTGATAGTGCTCAGCGGCGACTAACCCCTAGCTTAGAGGTCGAGTGCGCGCCTATCTGTTTCTTTTCTGTCCTCCTTTGGTTCGCAGGGCACATGAGCACTTCTGGTGAGCTACTTGGAAGAAAGGAAACGGACCGGCGTCCCGACCGCGGCAAACCAGAGTTGCCGGGGGCTGCAAGCACAAGGATCCAACCGCGACAAGATGAGGTTGCCGGGGGCTACAGATCCAGATAAGTCTTTCATCCTCTGTCGTGCATTTCGGAACGGAACTGGGGCATGTGAAACCTCGTTTTATCTCCAGGCTATCGTGCTCCCCTTTTTCCTATACCTAAGGATTATCTCCTAGGTCTGGATTTGGTTGTAGCCGCGGCGGCAAGGAGGTAGAACGAGGAGCCTAAAGCTTACTTCATCCCTGCCTCCGCCAAGAGCGCGAGAATGGTCGAGTGAAGTGAGGGGGACGGCAAGGCCTGTTGCCGGGCGAAAAACGTTTATCTTAAATAATAACAAGGATTCGGTCCTTGTCGCGGGGTCTACCCACGAACGAAAAACCCGGCAAGCATCCCTTTTTCATTAAAAACATCCCATACAGGTACAGTTCATACGGAATGAAAAACATGAGCAAGGGGATTACAAGTTCTAAATTTAATGAAGGCCCGCAGGCTCACAAACAAAAAAAGAGATAAGATGCCCGTAATCCCTTTCTTGTCCCTCTCCTCAGGAGGCAGGTCAAGGAGGCGAGAGGGCAAAAGGGGTGCCTAGGCGAGCTACGAGCAGCAGAAAGCACCAAGAGAACACCTCGGTAGCCGCCCACGGGTGGGCCGGTGATGACGGTGCCGGGAAAGGAGCTGGAAGACGAGGCGGCGGGACCGGCAATACGCGATGAAGGCGTCAGTGCCCGCGTACTCTGAGTTGACGGCCTTGCCACCCACCCTCTTCCTCTTCCGCAGCCTCCCGACGCCAGCCACCCAAGGAGACGGCCCCGAGAAGTTCAAGGAGCTGGCCCCACCCCCGACAAAACACTGCCGGAGGAGCGGCCAGGTGCAGATGCTGCTGCTGCCGCACCCGCCCAGGCGCGGGGCGTCCGACGCCTAATCAGACTCGTCCCCGTCATCTGCCCCACTGTCCTCCTCATCACTTTCGTTCGAGGAAGAGCTTCCATCGTCGGAATCTCCGTCGGAGGAGCTCTCCACGCAGCACTTCAGCCGAGTCCCGAAGTCTCCGAAGACCTTGACGGAGAGCAGGCCGTCCTCCATTAATTTGAAGTAGAGGACAAGCCCCGCTGTCAGGCTGTGGATGCGGGCGAACGTCTTCCATCCGAGGCGGAGGTACATCACCCGAGGAGCCGGGAAGTCGACGTCGACCCGCGTGCCCCCACTCCCACAGCCCCTCTTGTGCAATCTGAGGGATTGGGGCGGGTCACACTCCATCTCCCGAGCAAACGGGGCGGGAAGACGAAGACGGCGACACGGAGGCCGGCGCAGCCTGATGAAGAATTCACGGTGCTGGTCTCCAACATGGCCTTCTATCGGAAAAGGCATCATTGGCGGGGGCGAAGCCGGCGCGCCGCCCCGTCCTCCTCTTCCCCGAGCACTACGACCTCTGCCCCGGCCTCGCCCACGGCCTCACCCCCTTCCCCTCGCGGCCGGCTCTACCACCGCGGGCTCAGGAGGAGGGGGGGCGCGCTGTCGAGCGGCGACCCTCGCCGCCACCGTCGAGGGACCAGGATTCCCTTTCTCCATGACGAGTGAGGGGAAGAAGCAGAAGCAAGAGGAGATAGATGACAGGAGAGTGCGGGACGCCATCCCCCCTTCCCCCTCCTTATAAAGGGGCGGGGTCGGGGCTCGGCCGCCCCGCTCAACCAATCCGGCCACTGGAGGCGCAAGGAATCGGGACCGACCCGCTGCCCCAACCAGCGACGGCCCGGTTTCCCGCCTCCACCGCTTGCCACCCCAGGCGCATGAAGGACGCGTGGCGGGCATGCAGAACCGAGGGGACGGGTGAAGCGACCTCTCCCCACCCCATGATCGTGGGGTGTGGACGCCTTGAAGACCGTGACCCGGCCCCATTCAGTAAATGAGCCGTGCCTCCACGCCTCCCTCTTTTTACGGGGAAGGTGCGAGTCGCCTCTTTACTGCAATGTGACGCATGCGTGCAGGAACCGCCCCACGCATGCCGACCACGTCACGCGCACCCCTCCACGCCACGTCGCGCCGCGCGCGGGTCGTGGGAAGCATAGAGCGTGAAAAGTTTTACCGCGGTAAAAACCGCCCCGCCTGCCCGCGCACCGTTTTGGGCCTGGCCCAACAACGTGTCGCGCTTATGTGTGGCCCAGGCCCGGGGGCTCTGTCGGTGTACAAAAGAAGGGGCGCACCTTTGTACCCCTTTACCTGTGCACGGGTAGTCGGAGCCGCGCCCACGGTCACACCAAGCAGAATAGGGGAGGTGAGCCAAGGTAAGACCGAAGCCCAAGATAACCAGAGCAACGCCAAGGCCAAGACCACAAAGAGCAGAGGGACGAAGCAGGTTCCCCCGGGCAAGACCCTTGCCAGGGCAGCTCACCCCACACCAACAGAGCGAGCAACTCTTGAGCCCACGGTCCCCAACACAATCATCACGTGGGGCCAGGGCTCGGGAGGCACCTCTGTGGTGGCATGCAGATCTTTGTGAAGACATATTCAAGATCAGATAAGGATTAGAAGACGACGATCCTCGGCAAGGTCCTTGCCGAGGAAAGCCACGAGACCCCCGGCAAGGTCCTTGCCGGGGACGACAGCGCGCCACGGCAAGACCCTTGCCGAGCCACCCGGCAAGGCCATCACCAAGGACGCCAGTAGGGCCACCGCCAGGACTGCGCCAACCAAGTTTCCACCGTCGTTCGCATGCAGCTGCCAGCTCAACCAGCTGAGCAGGCACCTGCGTGGCAACATGCAGCTCCCGGGCCTACTAGTCAAGCGCCTGCGTGACGGCATGCAGATCTTCGTGAAGGCTCCACCACCGCGCCACCTCAGCTGCCTGCCTGCCTACATGGCACCGCATGCCTCACTGTCCAGGGCGCGTGTCGAAGTGAGGAGGAGCGGCGATGGACGGGACGGGCCTCGCCCCCGTCCCCAATAAAGCAAGGGGACACCTAAGCTACGCATTAAATGCGTCTTGTCCTGTAATATGAGCGATAAGCTCATAGCACTGTGCGCCTTTCCACCTCCCGTGTGCCACTGTGGCAGCCCCTTTCGACTATAAAAGGAGGCCCATTGCATACTGGAGAAGGATTCCGCTCTTTAGAACCACGCACTGACCACAGCTAGTTTGAGAGCTCAAGAACTCTCTGAAATACACCCACCAAAGCAGGACTAGAGTTTTACGCATCCTCGCGGCCCGAACTTGGGTAAACGATCCTTGTGCTGGTTACTAATCCTGCTCTTCTCGCAACCCTGCGCCTCGGCAACCGTAGTAGGGATTCTTGTGATCCCATAGGTTTTGTTTCCCCGACATTTAGGGACTAAAAGTGGGCATTTGGGACTGAAGAAAGAAGATCCCGAGGGAGAGTCTTTTTGGGACTTTTTCCAACAGCTGCCCCTGCCCCGCATCGCACCTTGTCTCTATTAATTCATTACTAGGGGTAACATGGTCTTTTAGCATGTCATTTAATAACCTCTAGTCCATGTTTAGTCCCTGGAACCAAGCAGGTAGGGACTAGGGACTTTTTAACCAAATAGGGCCTTAGATTAACAATAGCTAAAGAGTTGCACGGGACAGTGGACGCACCAGCACAATGTGCATCTACCGATGTATGAAGGGGTGATGCCCAGTCTATTGCAACAAAGAATAAACAACCAAGGAGCATATTTGTGTTGGTCCCATTTTTGTTATCTTTAAACACTTTTCCCTATGTGAGCGCAGCAAATCTAGTCCTGCTCAAACTCTACAGCCTTGTCCCCCAAAACAAAAGGATCAGTTCGTTACAGATGTGTGTACTGCGTTTGTCATTGTTTTCCCTTTTCGACCAACGTAGGTGCTGGATAGCCAGTCTGTACTAGTACTTTCCCCCCTTCCTTTCCTCTTTGAACCACGTCCTAGATTCATGCTATACAACTTTCCTCACTACTTTCCCCCTTTCCTTTCCTCTTTGAACCACGTCTTAGATTCATGCTATACAACTTTCCCCACTACTTTCCCCACTACTTTCCCCCCTTCCTTTCCTTTTTGAACCACGTCCTAGATTCATGCTATACAACTTTCCCCACAACTTTCCCCCATTCCTTTCCTCTTTGAACCACGTCCTAGATTCATGCTATACAACTTTCCCCACTACTTTCCTGTTTGATCCAACACCTAGATTCGAGTGTAGAAGCGAAAAAAGCCCACATGCAGCTAGAGCAATGCATGTGGAATAAGTAAATTATACCTTAAGGTTCTTGGGGTGTGGTTCGGTGGGCGACCGGAGGCTGTTCAGCCCACACTATGTTCGGTGGCGAGGAAGAAGGGGTCGGAGGCCCTCCCGCGCCGCTGCTGGGTGAAAGAGAACAGATGCGCCGGCAGTGGATTCCCTCCCTCGCCGAAGGTGACAGCGTTAAGCCTCCTTCCCTTCCTGGCGGACGGATCCTGCCGGCTCTTTGACCAGCAGTGAGGGGAGAGAGAGAGAGGCCAACGAAGTCTTGTTTAGATCTGGAGAGGGTGAGAGAGTGTGAAGAGAGCAACTACAAGCGCTGAGGCTATATCATGTATATATATACTGGAGAGAGAGTGTGAAGAATGCAAACCCTAGAAAACAAGCGCCGAGGCTGCAGCGTATACGTGATGAGGTGATTATATGGTCACTATGAGATAGTATAGCTCCGTATCCATCCATTTTGACCAGTCAAAGAATCCTCCTGGCACCGCCCCAGATCACTTTCTCTCTCTGTCATGCGGGGCTACCTGTCATTGGGTGGAAGAAAGAAGTCGAAAAAAAACAAATTATGCTGAAGTGTAGTTATCGAACCCGAGACCTCAAGTTTGATGAGCGAACAGGCTAACCAACTACAGCACCCTCCTGTTATGTTCAACGAGAGGAAAATAACCTTTTATACATTCCTGCATTCGTGTGACAAGCATGCCATTTTTTTGCGTGGGAGTCATTGGGATTTAAATCATAATCGTGTCATGTGGCTTTGGTGGTAAGGTCTTTTGGGATTTAAAGCAGTGTTGGTAGTATAGAAATAATGCAGCCTTAGTCACCTTACCTCTCTCCACATAGTATGTTAGGTCCCACCAGTCAGAGGGTGAAACAAACAAATTAATAAGAAAACTTAAAAGCGCCAGCGGTGTATCTTACCTCACACATCTCGCTACTGCTCGTGAACACTGTCCAATTGATCCCTCTGTTCGCTCACGTACTATTTTAAGTGAATCCTTATTATAACATGCACACAATTTTGGGCACTTGTATTCGACCTAAGTCAGTGTGCCACCGTGTCTCGTACTACTCCCTCCGTCTAGGTGTAATAAGTCACGTTAGAAGGTGCAGCGGGACCAAGGTGCAAGCAGATTGGAGGAGAAGGAGAAACTTGACCGGTCCTTCCTCCAATCAAAGCCCTGATTTTTGTCTCTAAACGGAACAATTAATCCCAACAACTAAGAGATGTCGTTTTAGCTACCATGCAGGGCCACGTATTAACTCGCATGCAAGCTGACTTTGATTTCTTGACTGATCAACACGTAGTTGCGCTCCGTGAATTGGGTTTCCGGGGGAGATAACAAGGCAGAGTAAGGAGCGTTTGGTTCCATTGCTTAGGCTGGTCATAGTGGTGAGTAACTTGGACTAGTAACATGCATATGTTACTAGTCTATGTTACTACTACCTTCGTCCTGGTTTATAGGTCCCCTTTGTAGTTTGTGCCAAATTTTGACCAAAGATTTAACTAACAAAATGTCAATGCATGTCAACAAAAATTATATCATTGGATTCATATTTGAACATAGTTTTCAATGATATAACTTTTCGTGACATGCATGTACATTTTGTTAGTTTAATCCATGGTCAAAATTTGACACGAAATACAATGGGGACCAACAAACCAGGATGGAGGTAGTACGCGAAGTTTGCCGTCGGAAGCGAGCAGATCTGGCTCTCCTGAGCTAGCAAGGTTTTTCTAGCCCACCCAAGCCAGCTGGCCCACAAAAGCTAACATATTTTAACAGTTCCAAACGCCTAACCTTGCCCGGCTAGGCTATAAACTGTTCTTGCTAAGGATCCAAATGCTCCCTAAGTAACTCGCACGAAATTCCTATTCTATGAACCTGTGTGTGCGTGTGCGTGTGTGTGTGTGTTTAACAGCATGTGTGTGTTAGAGAGAGTGACACATCGACCTACTCCTACAGAGAGATGGTGTGAAGTGTACGATTTAGCCGCGAGAGTCGGTGCATCCTCTCGTTTCTGGGCGTCCGGTCGGGACAGGCGGACCGCTGCCACGCCCGCTCCTGACCAGCCTGGGCCACCCAAAGCCCCTCCATTGCCGCGCGTGCTTCCCGCCCAAAACGGTCAGTGCCGCTCCAAAGAATTGGTGCCGCATTCATGCCCGGGCAGAGCGGACGCGACCTCTCACTGGCTCCTGCGTTGAAGAGAGAAGCGGATTCAAGAGTGATGGTTGCTTCGTCCGTCCAACTTACTGCTGGGTCTATGTGATTTGACGGCTCATTGGTCATTATTATTGAGGTGGTAGGACTGCTGGATGTCCCACGCTTTCAACGAAAGGAGGTACTACTAGATTACAATTTTCTCCATTCTTACAGCGGAGGAGTGCGAGAGCGGTGAAAACACGCAGGCTCAGCGATTACATGGCCCACCTCACATTATCACCATATTTTCTGGACACCGTGCGACACCTAACTCTTTACATAGTACTAGTATAGTACGTACTGTAGTTTATCAGCGAGATAAATTTGTACAATGCTATGAAGCTTCCAGCTTCTGTTTCATGTATCTTGCGTCCAAGGTTGCCCGTTGCAACATTTCATCAAATACAAAGGAGACTAACATGCATTCTATTGCATCTCAATGATTGACAGATCATAGCCAATATGTACTCCCTCCGTTCCAAAATAAGTGTCTCAACTTTATGCAAACTTTAGTACAAAGTTGTACTACTACTAAAGTTGACACTTATTTTGGAACAGAGACAGCTAAAGAAAAAAATGATCCATGCAGTCCCTAGCCCTTGAACCGTAAACCCTAACCAGATTTTAATTTGCTGGCAACGTTGGAGCTTCCGAAGAAATGAAGTTTGCAACCCTTTGACCATCGGATCATTTTGTGCAGTTTCACCAAAATCGAGATGAGCATCCCTGTGGCAAAGAAATTGAAGAAGCGTGATTAGAATAAGATTACTGGGACTAGTTGATGTGACCTAAACTCATCACAAATACAATACGTACAAGCCAGTAGAGGTATGTGCGGGACAAAGAAGTAGAGAAATATCCACATGGAGTGATGTGGGCAGCTAGAGCTGTGGTGCAAGCCGGCTGTAAAGGGAGTTGTGCCTACGGGATGTCGGGACGTAGCTCATCCTAGAGGAGGGCGGCGGGAGGTGGCAACTGCCCGTGTCGCGGCAGTGAGAAAGGGACGAAGGCAACCTCACCAGCTTTGTGAGAGAGAATGGCGGGGACCCCTGATCGGGACGTGCCGACAGTGGGTTTTCGCCGTCGGCGGCGGCGACCGCATCTACACTAAGCATCCACCCCTTCCCCGGCGGACGTGATCCGCCGTGATGTTAGAGATGTGGCCACAGTCATTTTGTGCGAGAGAGTGTGAAGAGAGCAACCCCAGCAAGCAACCGTGTAGGCTCGTCCTGCCTATGTATATAGTGGAGTGGTTTCCTTTTCTCTCCGTATGAACCTATTTATATTGCGTACGTGGCACTGAAGAAAACAACTTTATTTATAAATGACGTGGCACCTACTATTCGTTCTCCTATAAACCTTGCGCTTGGCATCTCCAAAATATTAACCTTGTGATTAGCTCTCCGCCTCTTCGGGAAGTCGAGTATTGCAGTATATATAGTTCTGGCTATATGAGACCGAATGACTTGCTGCACGTCCACCATGTGGGCGAGGGTCGAGGGGCAAGGGAGAGTGCGTACTATTACGTCCGTTTCAATATGGACTACATACGGAGCAAAATGAGTGAATCTACACTCTGAAATACGTCTATATACATCAGTGTTTGGAGCATGTACTAGTAGTTCATATTGAAATCTTCTAAAGGACATATATTCCAAACAATATGATAATCTCTCTAACCAAGGTAGGGTCGAGGAGTAAACGGAGGGAGTAGTAAAATTTTCTCCTCGTCCTGCGAGCCACCGCGCGCGTGGGCGAGGGAGCGGGCATAAGGCGTACTAGTAAGCAAGCTTCACCTCATCCTGCAAGCCACCGCGCCCGTGGGCGGGGGAGACGGCATACTAAGCAAGCTTCTCCTCGTTCTGTGAGTTGACGGGACACATCAAAAGTACTCCAGTGTATAGAGCCTTGCCTCTAAGGTAGGCCCCACATGGTTTGCCTCTTTTTTAACATAACGCGTCAAGTCGCAATTTGTTTGCTCACCTGTGGTAGATGATCCTCCATCAAGTGGACAACCAGTACACGTGTCAAATTACCACATGGACTGCCTTTTCTTACAGAAATGAGCTCCACCGTGTACCGGCGCGGGTGTGGTTGGGAAAGAGATGGGAGTACATGCGACGTGCGTGCACCTCTTCTCTTCGTGCACGCCCCCACCTACGTGTGTGTGTGTGAGAGAGAGAGAGAGATACAAACCTAGACAGATGGCGTGTGCATTCGTGAGTGTTTTTTGTTTGGGGGGGTGTGATTTCATGAATGTATCTGTGGGAATATGTGTCGATGACATCTCAAACAAAATTTTGCATGCAATGTGTGTGAAATAGAGGCCTATCCATATCGTATATAGAGGGGGCGATCCACGAGAAGAGAGGGAGGGGTCATAGATATCGATAGAGTCGAAGAGAGGATCAAGTGGGTGGGTGCGAGATCGATGAAGAGAGCCATCGAAATTGTGTGTGTGGAAGTCAAAGATATAGGGCGAGTGACCTACCGGAACGTCGGAGGGCACAAAGCAAGTTTGTGTGTGGCAGCGAGACATGACTAGAGCGCTCGATGTATTGGTGTGTGTGGGGGGGGAGGGGGAGGCATAGGCCTAACTAGAGAGGTAGAACGACTCGTATATGTGTTGAGAAGGAGAGACCCAGCTATGTCTTGAGGGAGAGCGGTCGACATCCATACATAACTGAAGGACGGGAAATAGGTTGGGAGAGAGAGAGAGAGAGGAGAGAGAGAGGGAGAGGGGTAGAGTGCAGGATGGGTGATGGAGTTGCTTCTCGAAGATGGTGGGAGAGGCCTACTAGACAAACTAAGGGTAGAACTGCAATATTATCAATAAGAGTGGCGATGTGTTTCTGCGTGTGCCTGTGCGTGATAGATCTGTCGAGACGCATGCATGGATGATGAAGGGGTACCATGTGTTTGGTAAGCAAACCTAACTAGATCGGTTGTTTGTCGGAGGAAGGGAGAGACATAACTAATGAGGTAGATCGATCGACGCGTGAGAAAAAACAAGTTATAAGGACCTAGCTAGCTATATGTATAGCGGGAGATCAGTCAGTGTACATCCATTTGTTAGAGGCAAATAAGGCCCAGCGAGACGAATAGACAGAGAGAATGGAGCTAGGAGGTGGTGCGAGAGGCCGTGCTACTAGCTAGATAGGGGGAGGAGTGTGCGGTTGTGAGATCGATGAAAAGAGGGGCGAGAGTTTACACGTGTGTGGGACCGTATGAGAGACACGAGGCATGGACATAGAAAGGAGATGGAAGGTGTGTGTGTATGTTGTAGGCAGACATCGCTGGAGAGGTTTATTGATCGGTGTGTGTCAAAAAGGAGTTGTGGAGACTGTGGGAGAATGACCTAAAGAAAACAATGAATGTGCGTGATGGATAGAATGCTGAGGGAGGGGGAGGGCAAGGAGGGCGTGTGCGTGCACGAGAGAAAGTTAGTGCTAGCTACAAAGGTTGGAGGATTGTGTGGGTGTAAGAGACTAACAAAGATCATAATTTGAGATGAAAGTGGATTCATATATTTGAATAGGAGATCATAGTGCTATAAACATATGCATGCATGAATATAGCGGTGATACGCATCCTGTGGTTTTGCACATGTTATACCATAATGTGATAATGCATGGCGTTTGCAACTCACAGCTAAATGTCGAACAATCTAAACCATACTATACACCGAACAATCTCACATTTTATTTGAATTTATGATAATGTGTGGCGTTTGCAGCTTACAACTAAATATCGAACAATCTAAACAATACTATATATCAAACATTCTCACATTTTATTTGAATTTGTGGTAATGTGTGGTGTTTGCAACTCACATCTAAATACTTGTAGGCGTAGGGGGCAGGGCACCATACATTATGTGATAAACAAATTATACATATGAGACATGGTTTAGATTATGAAGATCTAGCTAGAGCTTGAAATGTACTGTGATTTGAAATCAACATAAAGTGGATTCAAAAAATCGAGTTCGAGTTCATATAGTTCATATAGTTCGTATCTAACTCGAGAGTAATCATGTGGTGTGCTGTGAAGATAATACACAAACGATGATTTAACTTGACAATAATGATGATTGTAGATCTTATTAAAATAGAGAAATGAATTCAAATGGTTTGACTTCACAACAATCATTCTTGTAGATCTTATTCAAATAGAGAAACGAATTCAAATTTAGTTCATATTGAAGCGGTAGTATATATGTTTGGAATGCACTAAAACGTTCATTTGAGTAGCAGGTTGCATGCATTATACATGTAGCGAAATATTTTAATTGAATATTAACATGAATTCAAAGTTTTGAATGACATTTGTAGTGCGAATTGATTTGGTACAGTACACGGGACTAGACTCTCTTGTGTGTTGCAAACTGATTTCTTTTTGTTTTTTCGTCGACGGAAGTGCGAATTGATTTGGTACAGTACACGTTAGGCTTGTCTGGAAATTTCAACCCGCACCTTGTTACCCCGAAATATTTAAGATATATATTTGTCTCGTTGTGCTCCGACAACTCCCTCCATCTCAACCCGCGCCTTGCTATTCCAAAATTACAACGCGCGCGAAAACTCCCACCTCCTGTGAAATCCCGACACGCGAAATGCCCGTGATACCCCTGAACCGAAAGAACCGCCTAGCTCAAATCGGTGGGGGGTACTTTCATAACTTACCCCACATTTTGAACAAGCGCGTCCCTAAGCCATGGTTCCCCACTCCCATCCCATCCGCCCACCCATTCGTACACCGAGGCCGCGAAAACCCATGAAGCCCCACACCCTCCTCCGTCCGCCACCCAGCCGGAGCCTCTTCCCCGACGACGTCGTCCACAGCAACACCTCGACGTCCCTCGTCCACCATACTGGATGAGGATCCGTCGTCGATCTCATCGTCCCGCCGGTTCAGCCACCCCGTCCTCCACCTCCAAGGAGCTGCCCCGATGTTCCCCCTGTCTTTCGCGCCACCTCCATTCCCACACCGCCGTCTTCACCCACACCACCGGAAGAGCATCATCATCACCGTTTCCTCGGATGAAGCTGAGGCCTAATCGGCACCACCAAAGAGATTGTACACTAATCGCCGCATTTTCTTCTTGATTCGATCTCACGGTGTTGTCGGCGCTCGGTCCCGAGCTGACACGGCGCGGCTCCATCCACGGCGGCGTCGCCGGCCACTTCCTCCACAGCGTCGCTCCCTCGGCGGCAACGTCCACATCAGTAGGAGCTGCTGCTGCTTTAGCTCTCGCTCGCGCTGCTGCTCAGCTCTTGCTCTCGGTCCCCTGCTTGGTCTGCTCTTGCTCTTGCTTGCGCTGCTGCTCTCGCTCTTGCTCTTGCTTGCGATGTTGCTCCGATTTAGCTACACTTCAGTCGACTGAATTGTCTTTTGGGTCAGACGATTTTCAAGGGGTGGGGGGCTTGCCGGAGTTAAGGAAGAACCAGCCGCGCGGGGAGGGGGGCTCGCCGGAGAGGTACCCCACTATCTATCTTAGGGTTCAGGGTGGGGGCGGTGGTCACCGCCGGTGGTGGGGCGGTGGCGTGGGGATCGCCGGAGAAAAAGCTCGGCAGGGGGGGCTAGAGGGATGGCCGGGGCGGCGGCGGACCGGCGGTGGGGAGTGGTTTCGGGGCAGGCGGGGCGGCGCACCACCGTCCGCGGGCGACGGGGGGCGGCAGTTTGGTCGGTGGTGGCTGGCGGCTCGGGGGGTGGAGGTTGAAGATGAACTGCAGGCCCTTGAGTTCGTATCCAACGGCTGGAAAATCAACTGACCGGAGATGAAAAATTCAGTCGACTGACGTGTAGCCTCACCTGATGCTGCTACACGACCAGCTGCTCCGGGTCTCGCACGCGCTACTGCTGCTGCTACTGCTTTTCTACTACTAGTGCGTTCAGTTTCGACAGTAAAATTCAGTTTCGACAGCAAAATTCAGTTTCGACAATTAAGTTCAGTTTCAACAGTTAAATTCAGTTTCGACAGTTAAGTTCAGAGATGAGCGGCTGATGTATTTTACATCTAGCACTTTGTGGTTATGTATTTTACGTCATCTATTGGAGATGCTATCAGAATTCCACTCAGGTTAACGTTGTCTCTCATATCCTGCTTCAGCCTCGGGGTCGTACAACTCACCAGAGCTGCTCCAACAACGAAACCCTCCATCACAGCGGAGCAGTACCCCGGGCTCCATGTCCAGATGCCTAAGATCTTCTTCCCCTCCTCCGACAGCCAAGTCAGCCGGAGCATCCTCACCGACCAACCCGATCACGCTGAGATCGACATGGCTTGGCCAAAGAGGTTGTACACTTGTTGCATCTCTTTTTTACTCTACATGTTATATATAGTGTCCACTAAGAACACGCAGTAACGTGAAATACGATTAGTTTCTCCTACTATATGACAAGCAGTGAGGTACCAGGCAACTTAGCTATCCGTGATGGACTCTCTTAAACGCCATCATTATTTATCTCTGGGAGTTTGAGCCGTGCATTTGTCAATGGGCCTGGGAGTTGAGCTAGTAGGGCAGTGGCATGGGTCCAAAGTAGTAGAAGTAGCAGAAAAACATTTTTTGAGTGTAGGCTTTTCCTTGCTCAAGCCTGCCTGCTAGAATCGCCAGTGCTTGAAAGGAAAAGTGAAGGAAAAACATAGGAATTGGAAGGTTTTCCTATGGTACTACTATTCATGCATTTGGTTCAAAGGAATGGAGCAAAGGAAAACTGTAGGATTTGTTCCTTTAGTGTCTCCTTGAAAGAAAAAACATAGGAATTTTAATATCCACTTGTCCTCCTTTTCAAATTCCTATTCATGAAGCACAAGACTAAGAGATAGTAGCATAATAGCATTATAACCGTACATTTTTTTGTGGTTTGACTTAATCTCACCATGCTTCTTTACATCCTGTGATCTTCCAATTCTTGTGAACCAAACACCCAGATTGGCCGAAATCCTGTGTTTTTAAATCCTCTGTTTTGCACGTCATTCCTATCCTATTACTGTGTATTTCCTATCCCTGCGTTGTTAGAATCCTCCAATTCAAATGAGCCCTTTACAGAATTACTTCTCTTACAGATAGTTGTCAAAGAAAACCTTGTGTGGTTTGTCCCGCTCCTGCTGCGCCGTCGTCCACCCTAGCTCAGCTGCTCCAACGACAGAAGGGTCCAGCACAGCAGGGATCTGGCCTCCAGACTGTCTTTCGCCGCCTCAGATCTTCTTCCCCGCCGCCGGCAGCCATGACAACTGCATTACCATCATCAACCGAGCAGATGACCTCGAGGACTACACGGGTCCGCAAGAGAGGTCGCACTCTTTCGTGTCTACTTACGTTATGCATCGCTTAATATTACATGCTACTTTATCGTCCTGTTCACCGATTAGACTCTAAGTCAGCTCCAAACTAATGGTCAAACTTGAGTTTTTACATGGTTGTGGGGTACATATCGAGGCCGCAATCAATAGTGTCTATCTACTATCTGGTTAATCTCTGGTGTCTACTATGAGTTTCATGTTGCGTGGGAAACAAACAGTAAAGAAGCCATTATCTGTATTTTTTAACTGAAGCCATTATCTGCTTGCTACCATTAGTTTTGGGTCTACCCACAGGTTGCTACCATCACTCTGGATTTCTGCATGCACTCCTTACATAATCTCACTATGTTTTATTCTTATGCATGTCAGTTATTGTACACAATGGAACTGAACATGTAGAGCAAAAGAGACGAGCCTTGCGTGGCAATAAAATTTCATGCAGACGTCGCTCCATGGTAGGCGCAAAGGCAGCCCCCCTCCACCCATTTTGGATTGTAATCGAGAGGAAGATATCTGTTCTGAGGGGGATTCAGAAGGAGAAGACCACTCCTATTTACCCCCTGAGGTCTTCACTCTAACTTGACATGCTGATGTTGGTTATATCATGTATATGGTGCCTTGCATTGCTTACTTTATACATTAAATATGTCATCTGCTTAGTTTAGACATGCTTTGTGTGAATGCCATCTGTTTTGTTTATTCATCGTTTATGTGAATTATGCAAGGCCATCTTGTTTAGCCAGGCATCATATATGTGAATTTTGCAATGCCATCCTCCTTATCCAGTCATCTTATATGTGAATTATATCAGGCCATCCTTTTTTTCGCTACGTATTACATTTGTCAACAGTGTTAGTACATTCAACTACTCTTCATGTGCATCAGCCATTTGACACGGTGATGGAAAATTCTGGAGTGAAAACAAGGTCTTCGGAGTAGACTATGCTATCTGACGAAGCGCATATCTCGCTAGTTACGGATAGCTCCTCAGAGGAGGATTCAGAGACAGATGACCAGTCCTATCCCCCCCCCCCCCCCCGAGGTGTATGCTCTAACTTGGCAGGGTTATGTTGCTCATATCGTGCGTATGGTGTCTTGCATTGCTATGTCATTTGATTAGTTTAGACATGCTTTGTGTGAATGCCACCTGTTTAGTGTCTAATTACCATATATGTGAATTATGCATTGCCATCTTGTTGCAAGACATTATATATGTGAATTATGTAATGCTATCTTGTTGCAAAGGCATTATATATGGGAATTATGCAATGCCATGCTATTTAGCCAATCATCATGTATGTGAATTTTATCATGCTATAATTTTTTTGTATTAAGTGTTCCATTTGTCGACAACGTTTGTATATTCAACTACTCTTCCTGTGCATCAGCCATTTGAAGCGGTGATGGAAGTATCTGGAGTGAAAACAAGGTATTCAGAGCAGACAATGCTACCTGCTGAAGCAGACATCTTGCTGGTTACAGAGAGCTCCTCAGAGGAGGATTCAGAGACTGATGACCAGTCCTATTTCCCCCCTGAGGTCTATGCTCAAACTTGGCAGGGTTATATTACCCATGTCATGCATGTTGTCTTGCATTGCTTAGTTTTTACATCATATATGGATTGCCATCTGCTTACTTGCTTACTATATAAATCATATATTTGAATTATATCATGCCATCATGTTTACATACACAAGATCTATCTGAATTATGGCATGGCAACCCATTTAATAAATACATCATATAGTTATATCATCTCATCATGTTTAGTGTTTACAGTCATCATATTTTGAATTATGTCATTCTATCCATGAATTATATCATGCTATCATGTTTCCATATGCGGCATATATGTGAATTATGGCATGCCAACCTATTTAATAAACACATTATATAGTTATATCATGTCATCCTGTTTACATAGTCATCATATTTTGAACTATGTCTTTCCATCTTTTTTAGTTAGCCATCATAATGTGAAATTGTGTCATGCTATCCTGTTTAGTTAGCCATCATATATGTGAAATTGTGTCATGCTATCCTGTTTGGTTAGACAACATAAATGTGAATTATTTCATGCCCTCTTTTCTTCCCCACTATCCATTGCACCTGTCTATCATACAATGTATGTACATTCAATTACTTTTCTTGTTTATCAGCCATTTGAATTGGAGAGGGTGATGGCAGTATCTAAGGGAGTAACAACACGATCTTCAGAAAAGATAGTGCTACCAGTTGATGCAGATAGAACCACGGTCGTACTTGCCCAAGAACCAGCCCCACCACACATAACCCAGACTCTCGCAGATTGTACCCCTACCCAGTTGGACAGAGAACCATCTACACCCCTTCTAACCCCAACCCCAGCAGATAGTAATCCAGTTCCAGTTGACACAGCACCGTCTCCACCACAGAGCACCCAAACACGAGCAGTTAGTAAGGGAACTGCAGTGCCCAAAGCACGAGGACCACCACTCTGAATCCCAACTCAACGCTTAAGGAGAAGAAGAATTGTTCTCAGGTCAGGTTCTGTAGCTATGGTTCATACTCCTTTGCTCTTGCATCACTGTATTTACTCATACCAACTATTTTCAAATTTGAAGGATGGAATTGAAACTCCAATGGTGCAACAGGTATGTTTTAAACCTGTTTCTTTAACTAGTTTGCTGTTGTAACTTGCTCTATGTTGATTTCAGTTTCAACTGAATAAACAGTTATGTTCTCATGTCATGCACATTACAAGTATTGTTATTGCTCTATAGTTTCCCACACTTATATTCTGTCTATTCTGCTTTGTCTTGAACAAATATTATTTGAACTTTGTCTCTATCTTGATTTGGCAACAAAAACTAGAATGATATAGACCATACAGTGACCATGGTACATACATACATGTTTGTTTCATGCTGTTATCCTGTCCACTTTACTACTGAACCGATTTACCAAAATGAGTTTCATATACAACATGGTAAACCTGTGATGTGTCTACTTGTTTCTCTTTTAGAATGCGGACAAAATATTGGAGAACAGTACCTCGTTATGAAATGGTAAAGGAAGTAATGCAGATAAGGTTCAAGATAGTGAGACATCCCTGTTGGTCTCAAAGAAAGCTGATAAAAACTATCTTGACGACAGTGAGAGAAGCCAAAAGTCCTGTCTTGATGTAGTGTTCGAGTTACTGGCCACTACTGCTGGCACAAGCTCTTCGAACTCGTTGCCTGAAAGACATCGATCAGATGTGCTGCGACAGGAAGCTGAAGGACCGAGGAAGTCCCTGCAGAATTCAGATGCATACTTTCTTGTGCAACAACAAGCGCTGGAGGATTTAAGCGCCAAACAAAAGAAAGTTAATAAGCTTGCTAAGCATCCTGCCAGCATTATGGGTACCCAGGATCTTGTTTCTTGAGATCTTCTGAAGTGGTTCAGTTCTGGACTTGTTTTGCTGCGGCGTTTATTTGCACTGGTTGCCAACTTTGACAACCAGTGTATATGATATGCTGCTTTGTTCCCTATATTTGCACTGGTGGCGAACTTTGATGCCCAGTGGATGTAATATGTGTAATAGCCGTGATAGCCTAGCATAAGTTGCTTGCTTATTTATTTCCTTGTTGTCTTGTTTATTTGTTTGCTTGTAGTCAGTACAGTTCTTTTTCCGCGGTTTGACCACAATAACCTATTTTTTTAAACTAGGCCACAATAACCATGGGCTACATATTTACTGTAGTTACCATGGGCCTCCTACGGGTCGTAGAAACAATGGGCCTTGTAAGGGCCGTAGAAACAATGGGCCTTCTACGGGCCGTAGCATCAAGGGGCCTTCTACGGGCTATATGATTGATCGGCCAAACATGGGCCAATAACAGACCGCATTATGGGACGTAAACGGGCTAGATTTGGAATCGTCCATTCATGGGCTGACAATAACGGGCCGTCGTTAATCAGCCGTATTTGATGACGCTATGAAAACGGCCCAACAGATTAACGGGCCTCAAACGGGCCGATTGTAATCACGGGCTGAATTTGGCCCACAAGCAGAAAAGGCCAGTAACGGGTCGTAAGTAACCGAATGCTAGAAATAATCCCAAGAATAAATGGGCCCTGAGAAGGCCGAAAGATAACACGGGTTGGAAACGGCCTAATGGAATAATGGGTCGTTAGTGGGTATGAAGCGATACACCAATCATTACGGGCCAGATTCACTACGGGCCATTAATGGGCCAAGAGTTACAAATGGCCTCGTATGGGCCGAAAGACATCATGGGCCATACATGGGCCGGAAGTTACAACGGGCTGGAATCATATTGGACGGCCCAGATGAAGCTACTGGGCTTAATTCCGATAGGCCGTAACGGGCCGTGAGTTAGCGGGCCGTAAATGGGCTATATAGGAACAGGCTTTCCGTGGGCTGGCCCGTTACCTTTTGACCAAGTCAAACGGGCCGGCCTTTTCATCGGAATGGGCCTCTGTTGGGCCGTGCCATGTGTCGACCTGTCATAGGCGCCTCCTGTCCAATGAATGGATGGCATCTGTCCCAACGGTGAGCCAACACATGTTTCCTCCGGCCAATGACAATTTTACATATGGAAAATCCTCATTGGTCCGGGCTGTTAATGGGTTATCGGATCCAAAACTGGACCCGATACCTTAACGACGACCTGTTACGGTGGATGCCACGTGTCGGTCACCCTTGACGAAAGCACTTCCATGACGCGCGATTTATCATCATGGAAGTGGACACCTCCGTGATGATAATTTTGGTAATGTCATGGAACACTTCTACGACAGCACATGTATGACTATCTTGATTCTGTCATAAAATCGTCATGGATGTACATGCATGACAGAAAACGTGACCTACTGTGATAAACACGTATCATCACGGAAGTGTATTTTTTTGTAGTGATGAAGCCATTTAATTGGGTGTCTAGTAGACATGACATCTAATTGGGGCCCCATAGTACTATGCATGAATCCATTTATCCACCGGGCAAGCCATTACCCTGCCGTTCGCACGCCCCACTCAGCATTTTTACAATCGGAAAACCGCTAGCAGTTCGCTCCTACTCGTCCCCGGCCGTCCTTTAACATTACGGCAGTTCGCTCCTAGTCGTCCCGTCCTTTCACATTACAGCAGTTCCACTAATCCTAACCCTCCTCCCAAATCCATGGCGTCCCAAATCTCCATGATCGGCGGTGAGTACATGGTTAGAACCATCACCGGTGATGAGTTCGATGTCATCTACACCCGTTCTTCCGCGATGGTGAAAGGATGCCTTGCTCGCTTCAGACGCATGTTTGAAAGGTCAAAGGGTGATGAGTGGGTCGCTGGGTTAGATGTTGAGTACACCACAGTCCTGGGAAAAGAGAAGAATATAAAGGAGGAAGAGAAGAAGAAGCCCAACGTGATCTAGGTTTGCATGCATAACTTGTGCTTGGTCTACCACATATGCCATGCCGACGTTGAGTGCGAGGATTTTAAGAACTTCCTCGTGGGCGGCAAAGTCAAATTCGTTTCTGTAGACTTTACGAACGACATAGAAGTCCTGGATCGGATAGGCCTCGTTGTAGGCCAGCCCTTCGACCTCCATAGGAATGGGCTGGTGTCCCCCCGTCAGCCTTCAATGCTGACCCTGGCAGTAGCCATGGTTGATCCTTCGTACGGTAAACTAACGAAACCTCCGCCCAAGCTTCAACTTGCATGGCAGTGGAATGTACTAGATAGAGACCACATCCATTATGCTGCAATGGATGACTACGCGAGAGCCAAGTGTGCGGTTCAAGCAAAGAAGTATCAGCCAAGAGGAAGAGGGACAAGGACGAAGTCGAGCACGTGGATGAGGAGTTCGAGTAAGGTGGCAGTGTCATTGCTCATGGTGGTTCTAATGCAGTGTCTACCGGATTAGTTGCTTAGTTTAATTTCAGGGTGCTTAGTTTTATTTGAGGGGTGTGTTGTGCTGAGCCCCAGCAGAACTATGTTATGTTCCTTCTCGTTACTTTAACTCTTTAGTACGTACATACTAGTATTTCTTATAGTTCATCTTGTAGTTGGTAGTACTACCACTCGTTTCTTCACATTATATACGTACAATATATATGGCCAACATCATATAGCCAGCAGTTTAGCTGTCAAAGAATTAAATAGGTATGCTAATTTCTTTAACCCCATCTAAGCACGTACTAGCTTTTTTAATAGTACTATATGCCTAATTTGGCGACAAGCGCTCTCTATATGTAGCACCTTTTTCTTTAATTTCATCTTGTTAGTTTTGCTCCATGGCGCAATCCATCGATACTACTACTGTACAAAAGTATACATTTAAAAGGCTAGAGGGTGAGGCAGTCTCGCTTGGTCGGTTTCACGAGAGGCGAGGGCCTTTGTGATTTGACGGCTCATTACTGCTGGAAGGTGGGGCCTTGTGATTTGACTGCTCGTATAAATGTTGTCGACGACCTGAGGAGGAGCAAAGAACCGTGCGGTATACTCAAGTTTTCCACTGGAGTACTAGTACGACGGAGGAGCACGAAACACGGCAACCCAGTGCGATATGGAGATAAAAATGATCTAATTTGCTAGTAATCGATCCCACGACGCCGCTCATCGTTAGCATTGTTCTATTCATGCCTTGCAGAGAACATGACACGTGCGGCAAAACACCCGAAGCAAAAGAAGAAACACAGGAGCAAAAGAAGAAGGAAGATTATTCCCCCCAAAAAAAGAAGGAATACACACACACAAGTCTGGGGCGCTGCTCTCTACTACATTAAGGGTTGCTGGCCGCGGAGTCGTAACTGCTTCTTCATCACCTCCACGACCTCCATCCCCTCGCGCATCTCCTCCGCCATCTTCTTCATTCTGTCCATGACGCGGGATTTCTCGACGCGAGCCTTTATCATCTGTTCCACAGCCGCATTACATACCTTGACAGCAGCCGGGTGCTTGATGCGGAGCTTCGCCAACTCCTCCTTCTGTTCCATGATGAGGGCGTGCAATATCTTCACCGAGGAACTACTCTTCTCATGCAGCTTCTTCTAGCCGGCGTTCTCCTCCTTCAGCAGGTCGAGCTCATGGCGGAGCTTCGCCTTGTCCTCCTGAAGTTGCAGGATTTCGCCGGTTGCCTTCTTACCCGAGGCAATGCTCTTCTTCAGCAGCATCACCAAGACGGCGGTCAACCCCCCCTGCTCATTGAGCTCAGCGGGCATGTCGTCGAGGCTCTCGTTCAGCAGATCCACCAAGCCATCAATGAACTCCTTCTGCTTATTGAGCTGATCGGGCATGTCGTCGAGGGATAACAACTCTAGTGCCGCCAGCTCGGCATGTTCGACTCCGCGGCTAGGGCGCTCCTGGGAGCCCTCACCTGCCCGTGAGAGATCTTTCGAGGTCTCTGCGAGGCGGCGAGCCCTCTTTTTTTCTGCGGCCTTGGTCGCCGCTGCCATGTTACGAGTAGTACTCGACCTAGAGCTCTACACACCGACCATGGCAAGGACGGATGAACAAGAAAGACTTATGAGGAGGAAGGGTAGAGTGATTTTCGGCTAGGTAGTTCCCCTTTTTATAACCTAGTACTAGCACTCATACAAAAACCTGCATAGTGGGAACACATTCAGGTTTGATACGTACTAGGTGTGAGCAGGTTTGCACTTAATTATAGCATGGTAGTACTACATTGGAATGTGATGGGAACAAGCTAAAGATTAATTGATGGTTTTCGTTTCGAGGCCCGAAACGGATCCCGATGAGTTTAGTGGAACATAAATTTCAGGTACTACTGCTCAAATGCGGTCGCACAAGTCAGTGATGTAACTGGTCGTACATGTCAGACCAAGCCGATGTGTGTCCCTTCGGCGAGACGCGGGTCCGACCAATCATCTGTTGGTGCGACCGACCGTAAGTATTACGCGATGGAGACTTCTGGTTGTGGCTTCGGGTGATTGTCACGACCAAGCATTCAAAAACTAGTGATAAGTCAATTACCATCTTTTTCCAAACAACCAAGTATTTTCACATGAATACAATACATATAGATGGAGTGATTGTCACAGTTGCAAACCGACATGGCGCCGCAAGTTCACTGCAGCAGCGACCGAGTAGGTCACTGCATCGCTGGCGGGGAAGGAGGGCAGCTCACCGCGCCTACGATGCATGCCCAGCGGTGCCGCCGTGGCTGGTCCCCGGATTTGGCTTCTCCTACTGCCCATTTGAACAGTTGCACCGGCTGCTCATGCCATTCCACAGGCATGCACGTTCTTTCCTCCATAGTCGACTCCAGGAATATGATCTCTGCCATTAGCCCCAGCTCAAAATCAACGCGATGCTGCCAGATGCAGACATCCCTCAGCATCTACACCCTGAGATCGACTTGCGCCTCCGCCTTGTGCTTTGCCAGGCGTAGCCCCTTCGAACTTGTCTCCAATCGATGCGACGCTTCCTCGATCCGAATTGCCCTTGCTGCCCACCACCTGAAACGCAGCCCTGGCATGTCCTCCGGCGCCATCGATCTGTGATTCCAGAGAAATGGATCCCCTCTAAAACACATGTGGGTTTCACTCAAAGGCGGCAGTGCTGCGAGCCGCAGCGAGAGGGCAGTCTGCGGGATCCTGGGATATAAGGGATTATCCGTGGAGGGATCCGGTGGGCGAGGCGGGGAGGCGAGCGTAGGCACTGGGAGAGCCCTACGAGGCTAAGATAAATATAGTACTACTCCACTCTGTCCATATTTAAATACAAAGGCCACCAACAGTAACCTAGGCAAAAATTGATCATCCTGCCTGCGTCCTTGTTTATTGGCCCCCTTTTTATTTTTTGCCAATTTTTGACCAAAATTTAACTAACAAAATGTTAATTCATGTCACAAAAAGTTATATCATTGGAATCACATTTGAACATAGTTTTCGATGATATTAATTTTATGACATGCATAAATATTGTGTTACTTCAAATTATGGTCAAAATTGGCACAAAATACGAGGGAGACCAATGGAAGTAGCAACCCATGATTTAACTACTCGCATGCACGCAGTGGAGTAGTAGTGTCTTTCTGAACTACTTTCTCCCTCATGTCCACTCCAATTTGCATGCACTGTATTAATTGGCCATCAATGAAGTGAACGACTTTACACGTGTCAAATTATCACATGGGTGGATCTTTGTACAAAAATGCGTCCCACCGTGTACCCGCGTGTGCGTGCGAGGGAATGAGTGCATGCATGCACATCTTCGCTTCGTGCATGTACTGCCAGTGTGCGTGAGAGAGGACGAGTACATTCTTCTGGAACCAGCATGCCACTGTGCCTCCACATGTGCCACATGGCTTCATGGATGCCCCCACATCATTTTAATCATAATATATTAACTGAAAAAGGGAGAGACACTCTGTAGCGTGCCATTGGAATTCTAATTTACATGTTTTGCACATACTGGAAGTACTAGTAAGGTACACGTCCATTGCACGCATGAGATTTCGCAACCAAATTATGAATAAATACCACACTATAGCATGTAAGCTTTGAGTCATATGTGCATGATGTAGACGTTCGTTTAATTCTTATAGTTCATCTCATTCAAAATCAATTAGTTTTTACAAAAAAGTTAATCTATTTTATGATTCATGGAATTGTGCGGTGTAAAGCATAAAGTAAAAACAAATAATGGCAATTCAACTAGAGAAAAAGTTTGGCAGTTATGACACGGAAGATTCTAGAACAAAGGAGAAGTACTTGTGTTTTGAGGTTTGTGCATTATGCTTAAGTTCAACCATGGAGTCTTCTAGATTGTACATGTGGCAGAATCTGGTGGAATGTAGATGATATCCAATGGCCAGTAGTGCTCGGATTTGCCATCTCTACACCGTCTGATTGGCTTCATCCAACGACCATCTTTCAAATTTATTCGCACTCAATATAGGGGTATAGATATAGATATAGAGGTATATATAGATTAGTTTTGCACATCATCTAAAGGTTTTCTACACGCTCATTTTTTGTACAAATGTGCTCCATCGCGCACCTGCGCGTTTGTATGTGGGAACGAGTGCGTGTATGCACCTCTTCTCTTTCGCACACGTAGTCCCTGTGTGTGAGAGATACTAAGATATGGTGAGGTAATATGTGTCAATGAAATTTGTGTGAAGGAGAGGCCTATGTACATACATGTATGTGCATGGGGCCGGGGTGATATATGAGAAGGGAGGGGAGGGGTCGACCGCGCGAGATATCGATAGAGACAGATAGAGGGAAGAGCTCTACGAGCGTACAAGCACTGGGATATGGGGGGAGGGCTGGAAGATGGTGTGAGGGGCGAAGTGGAGGGAGGCTATGAAGGAGTGCACAAGTGGGAGATCGATATTTAAAGAGAGGGGGCGAGTGCGCGGTTGTGCGCTTTGGCGGAGCCATCAAAAATAAATGTGCTAGGGGGCCAAGCATTGCTAATCCTTTACAGGGAGGGCCAATTCATCAACTTAAACCATCTTACCAGCAATTGATCTACTGATCACATTCATATTAGCCTCAATATATAGTGATGTTAGGTGGGGCCAGGGCCCTTGCTGCCCCCCCATCTTCGCCACTTTGTGCGCGTCTGAGAGATGAAACGGAAGGCATGGATGATGAGAGGGGTGCTACCTCTTGAGCTTGCGTTGTTTTTTCCCTTGAAGAGCAAAGGGTGATGCAGCAAAGTAGACTAAGTATTTCCCTCAGTTTTGAGAACCAAGGTATCAATCCAGTAGGAGACAATGCACAAGTCACCGAATACCTGCACAAACAAACACCAACTTGCACCCAACGCGATAAAGGGGTTCTCAATCCCTTCCCGGTTATTTGCAAAGTGAGATCTGATAGAGATGGATAAATGGCAAAGTAATATTTTTGGTATTTTTGGTTTATGGAACGGAAAGTAAAAGATTGCAAAAGAAGTAAATAGGAAACTAAAATTGTAGATCGGAAACTTATATGATGGAAAGTAGACCCGGGGGCCATAGGTTTCACTAGAGGCTTCTCTTAAGATAGGAATTATTACGGTGGGTGAACAAATTACTGCCGAGCAATTGATAGAAAAGCGCAAAGTTATGATGATAGCTAAGGAAATGATCATGAATATAGGCATCACGTCCGTATCAAGTAACCCAACTCCTGCCTGCATCTACTACTATTACTCCACACATCGACCGACTCCTGCCTGCATCTAGAGTATTAAGTTCATAGAACAGAGTAACGCATTAAGTAAGATGACATGATGTAGCGGGATAAACTCAAGCAATATGATGAAAACCCCATCTTGTTATCCTCAATGGCAACAATACAATACGTTTCGGTTCCCCTTCTGTCACGGGGATCAAGCACCACAAGATTGAACCCAAAGCTAAGCACTTCTCCCATTGCAAGAAAAACCAATCTAGTTGGCCAAACCAAATCGATAGTTTGAAGAGACTTGCAAAGATATCAAATCATGCATATAAGAATTCAGAGGAGGTTCAAATAATATTCATAGATAAGCTGATCATAAATCCACAATTCATCGGATCTCGGCAAACACACCGCAAAAATAGTATTACATCGAATAGATCTCCAAGAACATCGAGGAGAACATGATATTGAGAATCAAAGAGAGAGAATAAGCCATCTAGCTACTAGCTATGGACCCATAGGTCTGTGGTAAACTACTCAAGCTTCATCGGAGAGGCAATGGTGTTGATGTAGAAGTCCTCCGTGATCGAATCCCCCTCCGGAAGGACGCCGAAAAAGGCCCCTAGATGTGATCTCACGGGTACAGAAGGTTGTGGTGGTGGAAAAGTGTTTTCGTGGCTCTCCTCGAAGGTTTTGGGATATTTGAGAATATACATGCGGAAGAAATAGGTCGGTGGAGTCACGAGGGGCCCACAAAGGTGGGGGCGCGCCCTACCCCCTGGGCGCAGCCTCCGACCTTGTGGCCGCCTCATGGCTTTCCTGACATGTACTCCAAGTCCTTTGGATGTCTTCTCCTCCAAGAAAAATCATCGCGAAAGTTTCATTTCGTTTGGACTCCGTTTGGTATTCCTTTTCTACGATACTCTAAAACAAGGAAAAAACAGGAATTGGCACTGGGCTCTAGGTTAATAGGTTACACCCAAAATAATATAAAATAGCATAATAATGCATATAAAACATCCAAAAGAGATAATATAATAGCATGGAACAATAAAAAATTATAGATACGTTGGAGACGTATCAAGCATCCCCAAGCTTAATTCCTGCTCGTCCTCGAGTAGGTAAATGATAAAAACAGAATTTTTGATGTGGAATGCTACCTAACTTATTTATCCATGTAATTTTCTCTATTGTGGCATGAATGTTCAGATCCGTATGATTGAAAACAAAAGTTTAATATCGACACTAAAAATAATACTTCAAGCATACTAACAAGATAATTATGTCTTCTCAAAATAACATGGCCAAAGAAAGCTTATCCCTACAAAATCATATAGTCTGGCTATGCTCCATCTTCATCACACAAAATATTCAAATCATGCACAACCCCGATGACAATCCAAGCAATTGTTTCATACTTTTGATGTTCTCAAACCTTTTCAATTTTCATGCAATACATGAGCATGAGCCATGGACATAGCACTATGGGTGGAATGGAAGGTGGTTGTGGAGAAGACAAAAAGAGGGAGATAGTCTCACATCAACTAGGCGTATTAACGGGCTATGGAGATGCCCATCAATAGATATCAATGTGAGAGTAGGGATTGCCATGCAACGGATGCACTAGAGCTATAAGTTTATGAAAGCTCAAAAAGAAAACTAAGTGGGTGTGCATCCAACTTTCTTGCTCATGAAGACCTAGGGCAATTTGAGGAAGCCCATCGTTGGAATATACAAGCCAAGTTCTATAATGAAAATTTCCCACTAGTATATGGAAGTGACAACATAGGAGACTCTCTATCATGAAGATCATGGTGCTACTTTGAAGCACAAGTATGGAAAAGGGATAGTAACATTGCCCCTTCTCTCTTTTTCTCTCATTTTTTTTCTTTTCTCTTTTTTTCTTTTTTCTTTGTTTCTCCCTTTTTTTTCTTTTTTTTTCTTTTTTTTTTCCTCACATGGAACAATGCTCTAATAATGAAGATCATCATACTTCTATTTACTTACAACTCAATACAAAATATGACTCTATATGAATGCCTTCGGCGGTGTACCAGGATGTGCAATGAATCAAGAATGACATGTATAAAAAATGATGAAAGGTGGCTTTGCCACAAATACGATGTCAACTACATGATCATGCAAAGCAATATGACAATGATGATGCGTGTCATAATAAACGGAACGGTGGAAAGTTGCATGACAATATATCTCGGAATTGCTATGGAAATGCCATAATAGGTAGGTATGGTGGCTGTTTTGAGGAAGGTATATGGTGGGTTTATGGAACCGACGAAAGTTGCGCGGTACAAGAGAGGCTAGCAATGGCGGAAAGGTGAGAGTGTGTATAATCCATGCACTCAACATTAGTCATAAAGAACTCACATACTTATTGCAAAAATCTATTAGTCATCAAAACAAAGTACTTCACGCATGCTCCTAGGGGGATAGATTGGTAGGAAAAGACCATCTCTTGTCCCCGACCGCCACTCATAAGGTAGACAATCAAAAAATATCTCATGCTCCAACTTCGTTACATAACGGTTCACCATACGTGCATGCTACGGGACTCACAAACCTTAACACAAGTATTTCTCAAATTCACAACTACTTACTAGCATGACTCCAATATCACCATCTTCATATCTCAAAACAATCATAAGGAATCAAACTTCTCATAGTATTCAATGCACTTTATATGAAAGTTTTTATTATATCCCTCTTGGATGCCTATCATATTAGGACTAAATTTATAACCAAAGCAAATTACCATGCTGTTTAGAGACTCTCAAAATAATATAAGTGAAGTAAGAGAGTTCATCAATTTCTATAAAATAAAACCACCGTCGTGCTCTAAAAAGATATAAGTGAAGCACTAGAGAAAAATTGCCTAGCTCAAAAGATATAAGTGAAGCACATAGAGTATTCTAATAAATCACGATTCATGTGTCTCTCTCTCAAAAGGTGTGTACAGCAAGGATGATTGTGTCAAACTAAAAAGCAAACACTCAAATCATACAAGACGCTCCAGGCAAAACACATATCATGTGGTGAATAAAAATATAGCCTCAAGTAAAGTTACCGATAGACGAAGAAGAAAGAGGGGATGCCTTCCAGGGCATCCCCAAGCTTAGGCTCTTGGTTTTCCTTGAATATTACCTTGGGGTGCCTTGGGCATCCCCAAGCTTAGACTCTTGCCAATCGCTATTCCATAGTCCATCAAATCCTTACCCAAAACTTGAAAACTTCACAACGCAAAACTCAACAGAAAATCTCATAAGCTTCGTTAGTATAAGAAAATAAATCACCACTTTGGTACTGTTTTGAACTCATTCTTTATTTATATTGGTGTAATATATATTGTATTCCAACTTTTCCATGGTTCTTACCCCTCGATACGAGCCATAGGTTTATCAAAATAAGCAAACAACACAAAGAAAACAGAATCTGTCAAAAATAGAACAGTCTGTAGCAATCTGGATATTTCGAATAGTTCTGTAACTCCAAAAATTCTGAAAAATTAGGAAAACCTAATAAATTTGTTTATTAATCTTCTACAAAAATAATCAATATTTTATCACGCTTCTGTGATTTTTAACAATTCCGGGACTAAGCGCAAAAGTTTTTGTTTTTCAGCAAGATCAAATCAACTATCACCGTAAGCTATCCCAAAGGTCTTACTTGGCACAAACACTAATTGAAACAAAAAACCACATCTAACCAGAGGCTAGATGAAATATTTATTGCAAAACAGAAACTAAAAAGCAAAAACAAAAATAAAATTGGGTTGCCTCCCAACAAGCGTTATTGTTTAATGCCCTTATCTAGGCATAAAACACGAATAGATCTACGTATTATCATCTTTAGCATGCAATACATAAGTGGCTCTCATAATAGATTCATAAGGCAATTTAATTTTCTTTCTTGGAAAGTGTTCCGCCTTTCCTTAACGGAAATTGAAATCTAATGTTTCCTTCTTTCATATCAATAATTGCACCAATCGTTCTAAGGAAAGGTCTACCAAGAATAATAGGACATGTAGGATTGCAGTCTATATCAAGAACAATGAAATCTACGGGCACATAATTCCTATTTGCAATAATAAGAACATCATTAATCCTTCCCATAGGTTTCTTAATAGTGGAATCCGCAAGATGCAAATATAAAGAACAATCATCAAATTCACGGAAACCTAACACATCACATAAGGTTTTTGGAATCGTGGAAACACTAGCATCCAAATCACAAAAAGCATGTCATTCATAATATTTAATCTTAATCTTAATAGTAGGTTCCCACTCATCATAAAGTTTTCTAGGGATAGAAACTTCCAATTCAAGCTTTTCTTCAAAAGATTGCATCATAGCATCAACGATATGTTTAGTAAAAGATTTGTTTTGATTATAAGCATGAGGAGAATTCAACATGGATTGCAACAAGGAAGTACAATCTATTAAAGAACAATTATCATAATTAAATTCCTTGAAATCCAAAGGGGTGGGTTCATTGCTACCTAAAGTTTTGACCTCTCCAATCCCACTTTTATGAATTTTTACATCAAGATCTAAAAACTCTGAATCATTGGGACGCCTCTTAACTAAAGTTGACTCATCTCCAGTCCCATCTTTATCAAGATTTATATTGGAAAACAAAGATTCAATAGGAGTCACATCAATCACTTTAAGATCTTCATCATTATTTAAAGCCTCCGGTTTAGCGGCCATTTTGTTTACTAAGGTAGCTTGTTTATAAAAAATTTGGCCTACTAAATTTTCAAGATGTGCAAACTGAGATCTCAAACCATAAAATTCCTTAGACATATCATCAAGCTCCTTATTCATGTATTCCATAAAACTTTTCTGCTCCTTGAGCTCGTTTCTAAAGAAATTGTTATGCTCAAATTGCAAAGACATGAAGCTTCTAACATTATTTTCAATTTCGTCCAACCTCCTAAGGTGAGGGTCAACGCTTTTTAGAGGGGTCATTGAGACAAGGCAAGAAATCCAACACACGAGCACACAAAAAGCAAGCGAACAAGACGAACGAAAGAGGGGCGAAGAAAAGGCAAATGTTTTCGAAAATCGTTTTAGAAGTGGGGGAGAGGAAAACGAGAGGCGAATGGCAACTAATGTAATGCGAGAGATGAGAATTTATGATGGGTACTTGGTATGTCTTGGCTGGGCGTAGATCTCCCCGGCAACGGCGCCAGAAATTCTTCCTGCTACCTCCTGAGCTTGCGTTGGTTTTTCCCTTGAAGAGGAAAGGGTGATGCAGCAAAGTAGAGTAAGTATTTCCCTCAGTTTTGAGAAACAAGGTATCCAGCCAGTAGGAGACAACGCACAAGTCACCGAATACCTGCACAAACAAACACCGACTTGCACCCAACGCGATAAAGGGGTTCTCAATCCCTTCACGGTTATTTGCAAAGTGAGATCTGATAGAGATGGATAAATGGTAAAGTAATATTTTTTGGTATTTTTGGTTTGTGGAACGGAAAGTAAAAATATTGCAAAAGAAGTAAATAGGAAACTAAAATTGTAGATCAGAAACTTATATGATGGAAAGTAGACCCGGGGGTCATAGGTTTCACTAGAGGCTTCTCTTAAGATAGGAATTATTACGGTGGGTGAACAAATTACTGCCGAGCAATTGATAGAAAAGCGCAAAGTTATGATGATAGCTAAGGAAATGATCATGAATATAGGCATCACGTCCGTATCAAGTAAACCAACTCCTGCCTGCATCTACTACTATTACTCCACACATCGACCGACTCCTGCCTGCATCTAGAGTATTAAGTTCATAGAACAGAGTAACGCATTAAGTAAGATGACATGATGTAGCGGGATAAACTCAAGCAATATGATAAAAACCCCATCTTGTTATCCTCAATGGTAACAATACAATACGTTTCGGTTCCCCTTCTTTCACTAGGATCGAGCACCGCAAGATTGAACCCAAAGCTAAGCACTTCTCCCATTGCAAGAAAAACCAATCTAGTTGGCCAAACCAAATCAATAGTTCGAAGAGACTTGCAAAGATATCAAATCATGCATATAAGAATTCAGAGGAGGTTCAAATAATATTCATAGATAAGCTGATCATAAATCCACAATTCATCGGATCTCAGCAAACACACCGCAAAAAGAGTATTACATCTAATAGATCTCCAAGATCATCGAGGAGAACAAGGTATTGAGAATCAAAGAGAGAGAAGAAGCCATCTAGCTACTAGCTATGGACCCATAGGTCGGTGGTAAACTACTCACGCTTCATCGGAGAGGCAATGGTGTTGATGTAGAAGCCCTCCGTGATCGAATCCCCCTCCGGAGGACGCCAAAAAAGGCCCCTAGATGGGACCTCATGGGTACAGATGGTTGCGGCGGTGGAGAAGTGTTTTCGTGGCTCTCCTCAAAGGTTCTGGGATATTTGAGAATATATAGGTGGAAGAAATAAGACGGTGGAGTCACGAGGGGCCCACAAGGGTGGGGGTGCGCCCTACCCCCCTGGGCGCGCCCTCCGACCTTGTGGCCGCCTCGTGGCTTTCCAGACGTGTACTCCAAGTCCTCTGGATGTCTTCTGGTCCAAGAAAAATCATCGCGAAAGTTTCATTCCGTTTGGACTCCGTTTGGTATTCCTTTTCTGTGAAACTCTAAAACAAGGAAAAAACAGGAACTGGCACTGGGCTCTAGGTTAATAGGTTAGTCCAAAAAATAATATAAAATAGCATAATAATGCATATAAAACATTCAAAACAGATAATATAATAGCATGGAACAATCAAAAATTATAGATACGTTGGAGATGTATCAAGGGGGACGATGGATATATAATGTGGGTGTATTAGCTATGTAATCCTATATAGAGAGGTATAGATTGATCGATGTGTACGTGGGAAAGAGGGTGAGACCTGACTAGATATATAGATCGATCGGTTTGTGTGGAAAACTGGGAAAGACCTAGCTATATATACACACACATAGAGGAACATCGATCTTTGCACATGCATGTGAGAGATAAAGAATGCCCAAAGTGATGAAGAGGGGGAGGGGTGTGTGTGTGTGTGCATGCATGGGAGACCGACCTGAAGAAAAAGATTGCATGTGTGCGATGGATAATGCCGAGTGGTAGTGTGTGTGCATGCATGCACGAGAGAAATTGAGTGGTACAATTATAAAGAGAAGACGACTGTGTAGGTGTAAAAGACTAGGTGAGGTCATAATCAATGTAAAATTGAATTCAAATATTTGAATAAGAGATCATGATGTTTGAAACCCATGCATGCATGAATATAACTGAGATATGCGCGGTGTGGTTTGGAAACGAGCATGCTATACTGTATACACATTGAACAAGGTCAGACTGATTTGAATTTGAGATACCAATGGCGGGCATCGTTTGGCCACATTGCATAACGGTCATTCTATTGCCTACCAATGTACATATCACCATTTTACAGTCAAGCTGCACATAAAAATATTAACTCATTGCCCAGAGTCACTACAGACAATTCACAGTCAAATCTACAGTTTCACAGCTGTTTCATCCAAACAGCTTCCCGCTTTTCCGCAGCCGAAAGTTCACAGCAGCTTTCTCACAGCTCACAGGTCACAACCAAACATAGCCTAATCATTTTCGCAATTTTACGAAAAACCCCCTAACTTTTAAGTGACTGAATTAATGAGGAAACCCCTGATATTTGGTTTAAGTAACCCATAGTCAATCAAGAATAAATACTCCCTCCGTCCAAAAATACTTGTCGAAGGGGGTACTTTAAAAAATATTCATATCATTTAAATCCTAACTTCAATTTTAACATGCTATATATGAAATTCGGTTATAAAAATGTGTAGAACCTGAATATGATGTTATTTTACTTGTTAACCAATTTTAATATTCTATTTAGCATGCAACCTTGATTAATAGTGCATAATCCGTCTCTCTTTCGTACCGGCGCCGAACCGGACTGCAAATGAACACCTCGGCAAAATCAGGTTGGAGATGATAGAAACTGTCGGTAACCACTCATGCAGGCCTCGGCAAAAATCTTGCATGAAAAAAAACTGAATTTCTCATCTTATTCCGAGAGAGAGAGAGAGAGAGGGGGGGGGGACAGAGGGAGAGAGACTAGGATTGGCCACATCGAAAGCACTAAGGGCATATCCAACGCCGACCCGCCAAATTCTTCGGTATATGTCTGTTTTTGTGTCCGGACGTGGTCCGCGGACTTGATACTGGAGGGAGCCATGCTAATTACAAAGTGTACGGCTGGGAGGAGAAAAAGTAGGTGGAGACCATGCATGTGATGGTTATTTGTGCTGTGATGTCCGGTTGAGAGGAGAGAGAGGAGATGCGGACCATGCATTGAATAGAGAGGAAAAAAAAGAAGAGGACCACGCGAAGACTTTTAGTTGGTTAAGTAGATGTCCGAACTCCGATATATCCCCCTACTTTCGTCTCCACTTTGCCGGAAAACAGACGTCCGAACCGCTGCGCGGACCGATACATGTCCTCGTTGGATTGCAAAAGTAAACAAATGTGTCCGGTCAGACATATACCGGAGCTTTGCGGGTCTCTCTTGGAGAAACCTAAGGCCACCCTAGCCGAGGACGGGAAGAAGGATAAGAGGCAACACAAATAAAATGTCATGTTGAAATAAAGGATATGGATCCATTAAAGCTTTAAGTCATGGTTATTAGGTTAGGAGATTGTGGTAGTTTTCTCTCCTCGCAACGCGGGTTATTTTGCTAGTTAAAGGAAAAAGCAACTGGACGGGTGGATCACGCCGGGCGTGCATGAGCATGTGTGGATGCTTCCGGTAGAAATAAGCATGCCTGCCGACATGGGAATGATGAAAAGACGGAAAGCTTAATAGCTGCTGGTGGCACGCGTCGGGTTACCTGATTCTCCTTGGACGGGGGGTACTTAACCGACGATACTTCCAGCGCAAACCATTCTCCCGGATTGATTCCCTGGCTTTCCCCGCCCCTCCCCTCCCTTCCATAATCCCTCCATTTAACCCCCTCCGTTTGCTTCGCTCTGCCTGCCTCATCCTCGTGCTTAAGCTTCTCGCCATCAGCTGGGAGAGATATCTCGAGCAGAGCAACAGGAGGAACCACAGCTTCAGCCTTCAGGTACGTACGCTGATACGGCTGTTCTCCCACTAGGCAGAGCTGATATACTATATCTTTGACACTAGTACGGGGCTACTGGCTACATGTTCATCACTGAGATGTTTTATTTCCGTCATCCTCGTTTTGCAGGCCGCACACATACACGCGGCGCGTCGGAGGACCAGCCGGCAAGATGCAGATGGTACTGATAATCTCGCTGCCCCTCGTGGCGCTGGTGGTGATCATCGCCATCATCCTCTGCATCGTCTGCCGTTAACCAGCCAGCCAGCTCGCCTCGCCGGATGTTGCGTCATGTAGCCTCGTAGTAGTGCTGTTGCTGCGTCTGTCTCATACTGTCGTCGTGTATTTTGTCTGCAGCCCTGCTCGGTGTGTCATCTTTATCCCCTTTTCTCCTACCAGCTTCTCAACATGAAATGTAGTACTATTGATTGATACATGTGTGTGTCTGTTCGTGTGTGTGCGGGTGTCAGTACAGTGCATACTGCCGTGTAATGTAAGCTCTTGACTTTGTCGCAAAAAAAAGGAAGCTCCTGAAGAATTCTTCAGATATTGGTCACGCTTCTTTCAGCAGAGTGTGATCGCCGCGTCTGTCTTCCGTTTGCGCTCACCCCTGGTTGTCCGTCCAACCAGACGCGCGCACGTGGCGCACCGTCCACCGAACGCAGACGTCTCTCTGACATCTGGGCCCGGGCGTGGCGCCGGAGTCCTCGGTCCACACTCGCGAGCCACACGTCACGCGTTTTTCCGCTGCTACTTTCTTCCTTTCTTCTCCACTCCACTCTTCTCTGCCTGATTAGCGATTATTTCAGCCCACGCACGGGCACCAACACCACTTGCCCCATCGCCAAGCTCCACTGCTCCGCTCCGCTCCTCCCCTCCGTCTCCCTCCCAAGCCCCTCGTCTCCGACAGATCAAGGAGGCCAGGAGCAGCAACAAGATCAGCAGCTCGATTGGGCAGGTACTGTACCAGACAATTAATTCTCATGTTGTCCCTGTCAAATCTTGTTTTTAGTTTTTGGATTTATTCCTCAGTGAGCTCCAGGACTCACGCACGGGTGACCCCTCTGTTGACTGGCTCCAAGAGTGATCCAGTCAGTACTGCTCTCAAGCTTTCTAATAGCAAGTACAAGTACTAATTATTTAGCTCGAATTAGACCACCCAGCTGCTGCTGCTGCTTATGACTGATCTGTCGAGGGGGGAAGGGGACTATAGCAGTTGTTCTAATTCAGTCAAATCCGAGGGAGTTTCACCAATTATAATGGATCAGGAACCTATAGTCTTATCACCTACAATCTTCTGTTCTAGAGAGCTTTATTTAGCCAGGTTTGACCCATGCGAAAGGACGGCACGCCAACGAGGAATCGAATCAATCGTTTCACTGATAATTCTCTAATTGATGTGGTCATTCAAGGGAATTAGATCCCCCCCACCTTTGGTAATAATAAAGGGGTTGGCTTTGCCTTTGCTGAGCATCCAAGCCTCGAACAAGCCAAGATCGAGGCAGATGCTTGACAAGTTACAAGCAATCCTTACAAGATTTGGTGCGGCTCAGGAAATATGAATTACAAGTTCTTTGCAAATTTGAACTAAAACCACGATACTTATTTTGGATCGGAGGGAGGGAGTAACTCATTCCTGTTTGAATCTTTCTGCACGATTAGAGGGTCTGACCCACTGTTGGAGCATCAGATCCACAGGCTGTAGAACAGCAGTTCAGAGAGAGGGACTGGGAAAGCAATGGCATAGCATTTTTTATATTGCTTTGCTTTCCCACCCCTCTTGAGAGTTGAGAGTAGCAATTTTCTGTTGCTCGAAGTACAAAGAAAAAACAAGAATGGAAGATTAAACTTTGGATCGATTGTGTCTGCAGGCAAGCGGCGGATGGAGTTCGTGCTGATCATATCCCTGCCGCTCCTCATCCTGATCCTCATCATCGCGGTCGTCCTCTGCATCGTCTGCCGCTAGCCCGCTAGCCACATGCCGACGCCAAAGCACTCGTCTCTGCTCGGTCCGCTGTGACTGTGGTCGCACCATATGTTGTGTTAATCAATCCAATATTACATCATGACTCGACATAGAAAAGTAAAGAAAAAAGCTCCTCTCCACCACCATTTCTATTTTTCTGTTCTGTCACTGTGGTGTGATTAGCTGGCTATAGCTTTATTGGCTTTCCTGATGGCAACAAAAGCATCGATCCCATGTGTCGATACGCAATGCATATGATATATGTGGCTGTAAAAAAAGAAGAACAAATTCCGTTCCTGCTCTGATTGATTCGGGGAGGTTGAATACCTAAAAGTGCCATCTTCTTTTTACTATACCTTTTCTTCTCGTTCTTCCGAGTTGTTCGAGATCGGAATGTTGCAGGCTTGCAGGTTCAGGAGACCGATTTATCCTGACCAACTTTCAGGTTGCGAATCTCCTATGTGCCGTGCTCCCAGTTCATACTTTCGTCTACTTTGTGCCATTTGTCGCGCCGCCCCACGAGAAAAGGCGCCCGTTTTCTTGGCGAAGAAACGTAGCGCGAAGCCAGCCGAATCTGACAGAGTGGAATGACGCCTTGTGCCCAGTCCCCACGCATTCCGTGTGTTCCTGTGATCCTGTCTGCATGTTTCTTGGCTGAGCTGAAAGAGCTTGGGAAGCGTGAAGAGCCCATATAAAACTCGTCTTACAAATTTCAGGACAAATTAGTTGTTTTTTTCTAAACAAGGCAAAAGATTTACCGTTTTCATAAATTAAACAGAGGAGTTTGTTACACATGAGCCGCAAAGCAGCAAAAGCCTAAACGAATTACTCTCGCGACATTACGTTACTCAAATGCTTAGCCCCGCAGTGGCCCAAAGAGACACTTCATCTTTGATGTTAATGATCGCCACAGGCGCCGCCTTGTTCTTAAGTACGCGCGCATTCCTATTCTTTCAAATTTTCCATCCAACAAGAAGCAGCAGAGTAGACAGAGCTTCTCCGGTAGAAGAGATGTAAAATTAGGTGTTGTATAATTTACATCACCAAAAGTGATTTTTAAATCTCCAAAAAGTCCCAAGTTCAACAAATGATGTATATTTGATGATGTAAAACTACTACTCCAACAGATGGTGTATTTGAAGATGTAAAATTAGTTTAACTACTACATCATTTCAAACATAACTCAAACATAGCAAGATCATTTGAAGCAAACATAGTACATAAAACATAAAACTACTACATCATAAAACTACTCGTTTGTGTCAATATAACTCTCCCAGAACTCCTTGTCCGACGAGTACCTCCTCCTCCTTCTGCTTGGCCTCGCGCTTTCAGAAGAACTCGCGCTCAGCTTGGACATACTCCGGATGCTCCCGCGCGAACCTCGCCATCGCCGCCTCGTCCCTATCGCCGGGAGCAACAACAGTCGTCGGCTTCTCCTTGTTCTTCTCCTCCTTCTCGTGCAACCGCCGAAAGTTAAAATTATTTGTCCCGATTAGCTCTGCGTCCACCTGAGTCTCGATCTCCGGGAAGTTCATCTTGTGCCCCGGCCGGCCGAAATGCCACACGAAAATGTCGTACGCACGCGCGGCCATGTCGACGGGGTCGAACATGCCGATCCAGTAGCGATAGCCATCACACTGGAACTCCACGCTGAAATTCCCGGCTTCTTCCGCACCCCGAAGAAGTCGGCCTTGCTCTTCAAGATTTTCTTCGATGGCATGGCGGCGGCGCGATAGCGGATCGAGCGGCGTTGGCCGAGGCACCGAGCTTCGAGAGGAGCGCCGGCAATGGTCGGGCGACGAGGAGCAGGATCGCGGATTGGCGTCTAGCTTCAAATGTGGCAGCGGGAGCTTGAATGGCCAGCGGATTGGCGATGGCGGGGTGGCGGGAGAAGCTCGAATAGAGCGGCGGCGGCATGGCAGCGGGTGTGCGGCTCGAATACAGCGGTGGCGGGGCGGGGGGGGGGGAGCTCGAATCGGGCGGCGGCGTCACGACAGGAGGACGGTGAAAAAGCGGCCAATGTGGCCGATATTCTGGCGGAGGGCGGCGGAAAAGTGGCGGAACCGGCACTGGGGGAGGCCGGATCTGGCAGCGGCAGGGTCCGGTGGGCGGGTGGCGCGATGATGGGTGTGCAGCGGGAGGAGAGGATGCGGTCACGTGGGTGGAGGCGAAATGAAGTGACAGTTGGGCGGTTGCCGTGCGCTGTGGTTTTACATTACCCGGTCGCTGGAGATGCAAATTTGCATCTCCAAGTGTTGGATTTTACATCACTTGGAGCACGTGATGTATTTTTTGTACATCTACATCATCTGTTGGAGGTGCGGATTTAGGCCTCGGAGATGTAAAAGTTAGTTATTTTTGCATCTACATCTTCTATTGAAAATGCTCTTAGTGAGGATCCCGTTCCACCAAGATTTGACCATGTCAAACCGGTGCCAAAGAGTTGTTGATATATGAAGATCAAGGCATGAAAACACCTCATTCCAAGAACGGAGAGTACCGACACTTGAAGAGAAGGTGAGCCATAGATTCTTGCACTCGGCTACATAGTGGGCATCAGTCACAGTTTGGCCATCCTCAACGTTGAAGTCTATTTGCCATCCATTCTTGTTCTAAATCACTAGTTAAGCAAAGAATTTGCACTGGGGGGAGGGCAAGCCTTCGAGATCATGGCTTGTGAGCTGGATCACATGAGCCCAACAAACCGGTCCATATAGGCAGATTTAGCGGAGTACTTTCCATCCTTGATGAGCTTCCACATAATGGTTTGACGCTCGGTTGGGCAACAACGTTCGCAAGCTTCTCCCAATGAGCTGTGAATTGTTGGACGTGCCCAAGTGTGAGGCCTCTTTGGGTATCAATCTGCGTTATCCAATGTCCATCCCTCAAAGACATGGCAACAGACCCTCCTCTCTTGCGGGATATCTCAGAAATCTTTGGTGCAATGTCTTTGGGTCTGAGACCCTCAAGACAAGAGGACTCCCAAAATTTTGCCTTAGTTACATCACCTTAGTGGTTGTCGCGAATAGGTCACAATCCTCATCGGTGCATGGCGTCCCCAGCCCACACCACGCCCTTGGTGGGTCATCCCAGTCGAGCCAAAGCCATAGTAGCCGGGGAGCAGTGGCAAACTTCCTAAGATTCAAAATGCCAAGACCTCTAAATTCCTTCGGTTTACAAACTTGTTCCCAATTCACTTTGCACTTGCCATCAGTCATCTTGTCAGCTCCAACCCAAAGATAGGCCCGCCTCAACCTGTCTCTATTTCAGTACCTCCACCGGAAGGTCCAGCGATGTAATGTGGTAGTATGGTTGATGGCCACCACCATAAGACCGGCTTGACCAAGGTCATGCGACCCAAGATAGCGACATGCTTTCCTCTCCAAGGTGCCAATTTACTGACGGCGTTATCTTCAAGATGTTGCAAGTGAATCCTCTTTAACCTTTTGACAATGAGAGGGAGGCTGAAGTGGCGAATAGGGAAGGAGGAATGGCGCGCCGAGAAGGACTAAAGAATATCATCAAGATCAGTGCTGCCATATCGGATGGGAGCAACAATTCTCTTTTACGTAGTTTGTGGTGAGGCTAGTGGACTCACCGAAGGGTTTGAGCATGGTCACGAGGAATTGAACACCCTCCTTGAAGGGGGCACTAAAAACAGCAGTGTCGTCGGCGTAGAGTGAAACACGAATCTCCGTGTGCATTCCAGCAAGGGGGTGAAGCTTTCCTCGAGAAGTGGCCTTGTTGAGGACATGGTGCAACAGGTCAATGGCGAGCATGAAAATCAAGGGGGAAACTGGGTCACCCTGTCAAAGCCCACGATCATGCTTGATTTGATCACTGGCAATTCCATTGAGCAAGACTTGAGGATGCCAAAGAGAGAAGTGTCGAGTGTTGGGAATCGTTGCATGGAAAACAAAAAAAATTCTACGCACACGCAATGATCTATCCATGGAGATGCATAGCAACGAGGGGGAGAGTGTGTCTACGTACCCTCGTAGACCGTAAGCGGAAGCGTTTCACAACGCGGTTGATGTAGTCGAACTTTCTTTGCGCTCCACCGATCGAGTACCGAACGTACGGCACCTCCGAGTTCTGCACACGTTCAACTCGGTGACGTCCCTTGTCTTCTTGATCCAGCAAGGTGTCGAGGTAGTAGATGAGTTCCGTCAGCACGACGGCATGGTGATAGTGATGGTGTAGTGATTCTCGCAGGGCTTCGCCTAAGAACCGCGAAAATATGACCGGGGGTGTAAGCTGTGGAGGGGGGCGCCGCACACGGCTAACAATTGATGTTGTGTGTTCTAGGCGCCCCCTCCCCACATATATATAGGTGGGAGGGGAGGAGAGGCAGCCAGGGGGTGCCCCAAGTAGGATTCAAATCCTACTTGGGGTTTCGCCAAGTGCCCCCCCTTTCTTTTTTCCACTGGAGAAGAACGGAAGGGGGAAGAAGAGAAGGACGGGGGGAACCCCCTCTTCTCCTTCTCCTTCTCCTATTCGGCCACCTGTCATAGGGGGCGCGCCACCCCTTGTGGGCTGGTGTGCTCCCCTCTCATGGCCGATATATTCCCCCCTGGGGGTTCCGGTACCCCCCCGGTACTCCGATAAATACCCGATACATTCCGAAACACTTCCGGTGTCTGAATACTATCGTCCTATATATCAATCTTTACCTCTCGACCATTTCAAGACTCCTCGTCATGTCCGTGATCTCATCCGGGACTCCGAACAACATTCGGTCACCAAATCACTTAACTCATATAATACAATATCGTCATCAAAATATCGTCATCAAACGTTAAGCGTGCGGACCCTATGGGTTCGAGAACTATGTACACATGACCGAGACACCTCTCCGGTCGATAACCAATAGCGGAACCTGGATGCTCTTATTTGCTCCTACATATTCTACGAAGATCTTTATCGGTCGAACCGTTATGACAACATATGTTATTCCCTTTGTCAATCGGTATGTTACTTGCCCGAGATTTGATCGTCGGTATCTTCATACCTAGTTCAATCTCATTACCGGAAAGTCTCTTTACTCGTTCTATAATACATCATCCTGTAACTAACTCATTAGTCACTTTGCTTGCAAGGCTTCTTATGATGTGTATTACCGAGAGGGCCCAGAGATACCTCTCTGATACTCGGAGTGACAAATCCTAATCTCGATCTATGCCAACTCAACAAACACCTTCGGAGATACCTATAGAGCATCTTTATAATCACCCAGTTACGTTGTGATGTTTGATAGCACACCAGGCATTCCTCCGGTATCCGGGAGGTGCATAATCTGATAGTCGAAGGAATATGTATTTGACATGAAGAAAGCAATAGCAATAAAACTGAACGATCAATATGCTAAGATAATGGATGGGTCTTGTCCATCACATCATTCTCCTAATGATGTGATCCCGTTATCAAATGACAATTCATGTCCATGGTTAGGAAACCTTAACCATCTTTGATCAACGAGCTAGTCAAGTAGAGGCTCACTAGGGACACAGTGTTTGTCTATGTATTCACACATGTATTTAGGTTTCCGATCAATACAATTCTAGCATGAATAATAAACCTTTATCATGAATAAGGAAATATAAAATAACAACTTTATTATTACCTCTAGGGCATATTTCCTTGTGTCTCCCACTTGCACTAGAGTTAATAATCTAGTTCACATCGCCATGTGATTAACACCCATAGTTCACATCGTCATGTGATCAATACCCAAAGAGTTCACTAGAGTCAATAATCTAGTTCACATCACCATGTTATTAACACCCAAAGAGTACTAAGGTGTGAACATGTTTTGCTTGTGAGAGAGATTTAGTCAACGGGTCTGCCACATTCAGATCTGTATGTCTTTTACAATTTTCTATGTCTACAATGCTCTGCACGGTGCTACTCTAGCTAATTGCTCCCACTTTCAATATGTATCCAGATTGAGACTCAGAGTCATCTAGAATAGTGCTAAAGCTTGCATCGACGTAACCCTTTACGACAAACCCTTTATCACCTCCATAACCGAGAAACATTTCCTTAGTCATCTAAGGATAATGTTGACCGTTGTCTAGTGATCTACTCCTGGATCACTATTGTACCCCCTTGCCAAACTAATGGCAAGGCACAGAACAAGTCTGGTACACAGCATGGCATACTTTATAGAACCTATGGCTGAGGCATAGGGAATGACTTTCATTCTCTCTCTATCTTCTTCCGTGGTCGGGTCTTGAGTCTTACTCAACTTCATACCTTGTAATGCAGGCACGAACCCTTTTTTTGACTGATCCATTTTGAACTTCTTCAAAACTTTGTCAAGGTATGTGCTTTGTGAAAGTCCTATTAAGTGTCTCGATCTGTCTCTATAGATCCTGATGCCCAATACATAAGTAGCTTTTGTTGGGGAACACAGTAATTTCAAAAAAAATCCTGAGATCATGCAAGATCTATCTAGGTGATGCATAGCAACGAGAGGGGAGAGTATTGTCCATGTACCCTCGTAGACCGAAAGAGGAAGCGTTATACAACGCGGTTGATGTAGTCGTACGTCTTCATGATCCGACCGATCCTAGCACCGCAGGTACGGCACCTCCGCGATCTGCACACGTTCAGCTCGGTGACGTCCCATGAACTCTAGATCCAGCTGAGGTCGAGGGAGAGTTTCGTCAGCACGACGGCGTGATGACGGTGATGATGAAGTTACCGATGCAGGGCTTCGCCTAAGCACTACAACGATATGACCGAGGTGGAAATCTGTGGAGGGGGGCACCGCACACGGCTAAACAATCAACTTGTGTGTCTATAGGGTGCCCCCCTCCCCGTATATAAAGGAGTGGAGGAGGGGAGGGCCAGCCCTCTCTATGGCGCGCCCAAGGGGGGAGTCCTACTCCCAGTAGGAGTAGGTTCCCCCCTTCCCTAGTTGGAGTAGGAGAAGAAGGAAGAGGGAGAGGGAGAGAAGGAAAGGGGGGCCGCCCCCCCTGCCAATTCGGATTGGGCTTGGGGGGCGCTCCCCCACCTTGGACGCCTCCTCCTCTCTTCCACTAAGGCCCAATAAGGCCCATTGACTCCCCGGGGGGTTCCGGTAACCTCCCGGTACTCCGAAAAATGCCCGAACTCATCCGGAACCATTCCGGTGTCCAAACATAGTCTTCCAATATATCGATCTTTATGTCTCGACCATTTCGAGACTCGTCGTCATGTCCGTGATCACATCCGGGACTCCGAACAACCTTTGGTGCATCAAAACACATAAACTCATAATACCGATCGTCATCGAATGTTAAGCATGCGGACCCTACGAGTTCCAGAACTATGTAGACATGACCGAGACTCATCTTCGGTCAATAACCAATAGTGGAAACTGGATGCTCATATTGGTTCCTACATATTCTACGAAGATCTTTATCGGTCAAACCGCATAATAACATACGTTGTTCCCTTTGTCATCGGTATGTTACTTGCCCGAGATTCGATCGTCGGTATCTCAATACCTAGTTCAATCTCGTTACCGACAAGTGTCTTTACTCGTTCCGTAATACATCATCCCGCAACTAACTCATTAGTCACATTGCTTGCAAGGCTTATAGTGATGGGCATTACCGAGAGGGCCCAGAGATACCTCTCCGATACACGGAGTGACAAATCCTAATCTCGATCTATGCCAACCCAACAAACACTTTCGGAGACACCTTTCGAGCATCTTTATAATCACCCAGTTACGTTGTGACGTTTCATAGCACACAAGGTGTTCCTCCGGTATTCGAGAGTTGCATAATCTCATAGTCTGAGGAACATTTATAAGTCATGAAGAAAGCAGTAGCAATGAAACTGAAACGATCATAATGCTAAGCTAACGAATGGGTCTTGTCCATCACATCATTCTCTAATGATGTGATCACGTTCATCAAATGACAACACATGTCTATGGCTAGGAAACTTAACCATCTTTGATTAACGAGCTAGTCAAGTAGAGGCATACTAGGGACACTCTGTTTGTCTATGTATTCACACATGTACTAAGTTTCCGGTTAATACAATTCTAGCATGAATAATAAACATTTATCATGAAATAAGGAAATAAATAATAACTTTATTATTGCCTCTAGGGCATATTTCCTTCAGTCTCCCACTTGCACGAGAGTCAATAATCTAGTTCACATCGCCATGTGATTTAACACAAATAGTTCACATCACCATGTGATTAACACCCATAGTTCACATCGTCATGTGACCAACCACTCAAAGGGTTTACTAGAGTCAGTAATCTAGTTCACATCGCCATGTGATTAACACCCAAAGAGTACTAAGGTGAGATCATGTTTTGCTTCTGAGAGAAGTTTAGTCAACGGGTCTGCCAAATTCAGATCCGTATGTATTTTACAAATTTCTATGTCTACAATGATCTGCACGGAGCTACTTTAGCTAATTGCTCCCACTTGCACCATGTATCCGGATTGTGACTTAGAGTCATCCAGATCGGTGTCAAAGCTTGCATCGACGTAACTCTTTACGACGAACCCTTTATCACCTCCATAACCGAGAAATATTTCCTTAGTCCTCTGAGGATAATTTTGACCGCTGTCCAGTGATCTACTCCTATATCAAAATTGTACTCCCTTGCCAAACTCAGGGCAGGGTAATAGGTCTGGTACAAAACATGGCATACTTTATAGAACCAATGGCTGAGGCATAGGGAATGACTTTCATTCTCTCTCTATCTTCTGCCGTGGTCGGGATTTGGGTCTTACTCAACTTCATACCTTGCAACACAGGCAAGAACTCTTTCTTTGACTGTTCCATTTTGAACTACTTCAAAAACTTGTCAAGGTATGTACTCATTGAAAAAACTTATCAAGCGTCTTGATCTATCTCTATAGACCTTGATGCTCAATATGTAAGTAGCTTCACCGAGGTCTTTCTTTGAAAAACTCCTTTCAAACACTCCTTTATGCTTTCCAGAAAATTCTACATCATTTCCGATCGACAATATGTCATTCACATTACTTATTAGAAAGGTTGTAGTGCTCCCACTCATTTTCTTGTAAATACAGGCTTCACCGCAAGTCTGTATAAAACTATATGCTTTGATCAACTTATCAAAGCATATATTCCAACTCCGAGATGCTTGCACCAGTCCATAGATGGATCGCTGGAGCTTGCACATTTTGTTAGCACCTTTAGGATTGACAAAACCTTCTGGTTGCATCATATACAACTCTTCTTTAATAAATCCATTAAGGAATGCAGTTTTGTTATCCATTTGCCAGATTTCATTAAATGCGGCAATTGCTAACATGATTCGGACAGACTTAAGCATCGCTACGAGTGAGAAAATCTCATCGTAGTCAACACCTTGAACTTGTCGAAAACCTTTCGCGACAAGTCGAGATTTGTAGATAGTAACACTACCATCAGCGTCCGTCTTCCTCTTGAAGATCCATTTATTCTCAATGGCTTGCCGATCATCGGGCAATTCCACCAAAGTCCATACTTTGTTTTCATACATGGATCCTATCTCAGATTTCATGGCCTTAAACCATTTTGCGGAATCTGGACTCATCATCGCTTCCTCATAGTTCGTAGGTTCGTCATGGTCTAGTAACATGACTTCCAGAACCGGATTACCGTACCACCCTGGTGCGGAACATACTCCGATTGACCTATGATGTTCGGTAGTAACTTGATCAGAAGTCTCATGATCATCATCATTAACTTCCTCACTAATTGGTATAGGCATCACTGGAACTGATTTCTGTGATGAACTACTCGCCAACTCGAGAGAAGGTACAATTACCTCATCAAGTTCTACATTCCTCCCACTCACTTCTTTCGAGAGAAACTTCTTCTCTAGAAAGGATCCACTCTTAGCAACAAAGATCTTGCCTTCGGATCTGTGATAGAAGGTGTACCCACCAGTTTCTTTTGGGTATCCTATGAAGACGCACTTCTCCGATTTGGGTTTGAGCTTATCAGGCTGAAACTTTTTCACATAAGCATCGCAACCCCAAACTTTAAGAAACGACAGCTTAGGTTTCTTGCCAAACCACAATTCATATGGTGTCGTCTCAACGGATTTAGATGGTGCCCTATTTAACGTGAATGCGGCTTTCTCTAATGCATAACCCCAAAACGATAGTGATAAATCGGTAAGAGACATCATAGATCGCACCATATCTAATAAAGTACGGTTATGAAGTTCGGACACACCATTACGCTGTGGTGTTCCAGGTGGCATGAGTTGCGAAACTATTCCACATTGTTTCAAATGAAGACCAAACTCGTAAATCAAATATTCTCCTCCACGATCAGATCGTAGAAATTTTATTTTCTTGTTACGATGATTTTCCACTTCACTCTGAAATTCTTTGAACTTTTCAAATGTTTCAGACTTATGTTTCATCAAGTAGATATACCCATATCTGCTCAAATCATCTGTGAAGGTCAGAAAATAATGATACCCACCGCGAGCCTCAACACTCATCGGACCGCATACATCAGTATGTATTATTTCCAACAAGTCTGTTGCTCGCTCCATTGTTCCGGAGAACGGAGTCTTAGTCATCTTGCCCATGAGGCATGGTTCGCAAGCATCAAGTGATTCATAATCAAGTGATTCCAAAAGTCCATTAGCATGGAGTTTCTTCATGCGCTTTATACCAATATGACCTAAACGGCAGTGCCACATATAAGTTGCACTATCATTATTAACTTTGCATCTTTTGGCTTCAATGTTATGAATATGTGTATCACTACGATCGAGATTCAATAAACCATTCACCTTGGGTGTATGACCACAGAAGGTTTTATTCATGTAAACAGAATAACAATTATTCTTTGACTTAAATGAATAATCGTATTGCAATAAACATGATCCAATCATATTATGCTCAATGCAAACACCAAATAACATTTATTTTAGGTTCAACACTAATCCCGAAGGTAAAGGGAATGTGCGATGGTGATCTTATCAACCTTGGAATCACTTCCAACACACATCGTCACCTTGCCCTCAACTAGTCTTTGTTCATTTTGTAACTCCTATTTCGAGTTACTAATCATAGCAACTGAACCAGTATCAAATACCCAGGGGCTACTGTGAACACTAGTAAAGTACACATCAATAACATGTATATCATATATACTTTTGTTTACTTTGCCATCCTTCTTATCCGCCAAGTATTTGCGGCAGTTTCGCTTCCAGTGACCATTTCCTTCGCAGTAGAAGCACTCAGTTTTAGGCTTGGGTCAACTTTGGGCTTCTTCATGGGAGTGGCAACTTGCTTGCCATTCTTCTTGAAGTTCCCTTTCTTTCCCTTGCCCTTTTACTTGAAACTAGTGGTCTTGTCAACCATCAACGTTTGATGCTTTTCTTTATTTCTACCTTCATCGATTTCAGCATCATGAAGAGCTCGGGAATCGTTTTCGTCATCCCTTGCATATTATAGTTCATCATGAAGTTCCAGTAACTTGGTGATAGTGACTAGAGAACTCTGCCAATCACTATTTTATCTGGAAGATTAACTCCCACTTGATTCAAGCGATTGTAGTACTCATACAATCTAAGCACATGCTCACTGGTTGAGCTATTCTCCTCCATCTTGTAGGCAAGTACTTGTCAGAGGTCTCATACCTCTCGACTCGGGCATGAGCCTGAAATATCAATTTCAGCTCATGGAACATCTTATATGCTCCATGGCGTTCAAAACGTTTTTGAAATCCCGGTTCTAAGCCGTAAAGCATGGTGCACTAAACTATCAAATAGTTATCATACCGAGCTTGCCAAACGTTCATAACGTCTGCATCTGCTCCTGCAATAGGTCCGTCACCTAGCGATGCATCAAGGACATAATTCTTCTGTGCAGCAATGAGGATAATCCTCATATCATGGACCTAGTCCGCATGATTGCTACTATCATCTTTCAACATAGTTTTTCTCTAGGAACATATCAAAAATAAACGGGGAGCTACATCGCGAGCTATTGATCTACAACATAGTTATGTAAATACTATCAGGACTAAGTTCATGATAAATTAAAGTTCAATTAATCATTTTACATAAGAACTCCCACTTAGATGGACATCCCTCTAATCATCTAAGTGATGACGTGATCCATATCAACTAAACCATGTCCGATCATCACGTGTGATGGAGTAATTTTCAATGGTGAACATCACTATGTTGATCATATCTACTATATGATTCACGCTCGACCTTTCGGTCTCAGTGTTCCGAGGCCATATCTGCATATGCTAGGCTCGTCAAGTTTAACCCGAGTATTATGCGTGTGCAAAACTGGCTTGCACCCGTTCTATGTGAACGTAGAGCTTATCACACGCGATCATCACCTGGTGTCTCGGCACGACGACCTATCGCAACGGTGCATACTCAGGGAGAACACTTGTACCTTGAAATTTAGTGAGAGATCATCTTATAATGCTACCGCCGAACTAAGCAAAATAAGATGCATAAAGGATAAACATCACATGCAATCAATACAAGTGATATCATATGGCCATCATCATCTTGTGCCTTTGATCTCCATCTCCAAAGCACCGTCATGATCACCATCGTCACCTGCTTGACACCTTGATCTCCATCGGAGCGTCGTTGTTGTCTCGCCAACTATTGCTATCACGACTATCGCTACCGCTTAGTGATAAAGTAAAGCAATTACATGGTGATTGCATTTCATACAATAAAGCGACAACCATAAGGCTCCTGCCAGTTGTCGATAACTTTTACAAAACATGATCGTCTCATACAACAATTTATATATCATCACGTCTTGACCATATCACATCACAACATGCCCTGCAAAAACAAGTTAGACGTCCTCTACTTTGTTGTTGCAAGTTTTACGTGGCTCCTACGGGCTTAGCAAGAACCGTTCTTACCTACGCATCAAAACCACAACGATTTTTCGTCAAGTGTGTTGTTTTAACCTTCAACAAGGACCGGGCGTAGTCACACTCGATTCAACTAAAGCTGGAGAAACAGACACCCACCAGCCACCTGTGTGCGAAGCACGGCGGTAGAACCAGTCTCATGAACGCGGTCATGTAATGTCGGTCTGGGCCGCTTCATCCAACAATACCGCCGAATCAAAGTATGACATGCTGGTAAGCAGTATGACTATTATCGTCCACAACTCTTTGTGTTCTACTCGTGCATATAACATCTACGCATAGACCTGGCTCGGATGCCACTGTTGGGGAATGCAGTAATTTCAAAAAAATTCCTACGATCACGCAAGATGTATCTAGGTGATGCATAGCAACAAGAGGGGAGAGTATTGTCCACGTACCCTCGTAGACCGAAAGCGGAAGCATTATGACAACGCGGTTGTTGTAGTCGTACATCTTCACGATCCGACCGATCCTAGCACCGAAGGTACGGCACCTCCGCGATCTGCACACGTTCATCTCGGTGACGTCCCACGAACTCTAGATCCAGCTGAGGTTGAGGGAGAGTTTTGTCAGCACGACGACATGATGACGGTGATGATGAAGTTACCGATGTAGGGCTTCTCCTAAGCACTACAACGATATGACCGAGGTGGAAATCTGTGGATGGGGGCACCGCACACGGCTAAACAATCAAGTTGTGTGTCTATAGGGTGCCCCCTCCCCGTATATAAAGGAGTGGAGGAGGGTAGGGCCGGCCCTCTCTATGGCGCGCCCAAGGGGGGAGTCCTACTCCCAGTAGGAGTAGGTTTCCCCCCTTCCCTAGTTGGAGTAGGAGAAGAAGGAAGAGGGAGAGGGAGAGAAGGAAAGGGGGGCCGGGCCCCCTCCCAATTCGGATTGGGCTTGGGGGGGGGGCGCCCTCACCTTGGCCGCCTCCTTCTCTCTTCCACTAAGGCCCAATAAGGCCCATTGACTCCCGGGGGGTTCCGTAACCTCCCGGTACTCCGGAAAATGCCCGGACTCATCCGGAACCATTCCGGTGTCCAAACATAGTCTTCCAATATATCGATCTTTATGTCTCAACCATTTCGAGACTCCTCGTAATGTCCGTGATCACATCCGGGAGTCCGAACATCCTTCGGTACATCAAAACACGTACACTCATAATACCGATCGTCATCGAACATTAAGCGTGCTTTCCCTATGGGTTCGAGAACTATGTAGACATGACCGAGAATCATCTTCGGTCAATAACCAATAGCGGAACCTGGATGCTCATATTGGTTCCTACATATTCTACGAAGATCTTTATCGGTCAAACCGCATAACAACATACGTTGTTCCCTTTGTCATCGGTATGTTACTTGCCTGAGATTAGATCGTCGGTATCTCAATACCTAGTTCAATCTCGTTACCGACAAGTCTCTTTACTCATTCCACAATACATCATCCCGCAACTAACTCATTAGTCACATTTCTTGCAAGGCTTATAGTGATGTGCATTACTGAGAGGGCCCAAAGATACCTCTCCGATACACGGAGTGACAAATCCTAATCTCGATCTATGCCAACCCAACAAACACCTTCGGAGACAGCTGTAGAGCATCTTTATAATCACCCAGTTACATTGTGACGTTTGATAGCACACAAGGTGTTCCTCCGGTATTCGAGAGCTGCATAATATCATAGTCTGAGGAACATGTACAAGTCATGAAGAAAGCAGTAGCAATGAAACTGAAACGATGATAATGCTAAGCTAACGAATGGGTCTTGTCCATCACATCATTCTCTAATGATGTGATCCCCTTCATCAAATGACAACACATGTCTTTGGCTAGGAAACTTAACCATCTTTGATTAACGAGCTAGTCAAGTAGAGGCATACTAGGGACACTCTGTTTGTCTATGTATTCACACATATACTTAGTTTCCGGTTAATACAATTCTAGCATGAATAATAAACATTTATCATGAAATAAGGAAATAAATAATAACTTTATTTATTGCCTCTAGGGCATATTTCCTTCAGCTTTACGTAGGTCTTTTTTTGAAAATTCTTATTCAAGTATCCTTTTATGCTCTCCAGAAATTCTATATCATTTCCAATCAATAATTTGTCATCCACATATAATATCAGAAATGCTACAGAGCTCCCACTCACTTCCTTGTAAATACAGGATTCACTGGAAGTCTGTATAAAACCATATGCTTTGATCACCTCATCAAAGCGTATATTCCAACTCCGAGATGCTTGCACCAGTCCATAGATGGATCGCTGGAGCTTGCACACTTTGTTAGCACCTTCAGGATCGACAAAACCTTCTGGTTACATCATATACAACTCTTCTTTAAAAAATCCATTAAGGAATGCAGTTTTGACGTCCATTTGCCAAATTTCATAATCATAAAATGCGGCAATTGCTAACATGAGTCGGACGGACTTAAGCATCGCTACGGGTGAGAAAGTCTCATCGTCGTTGTGATGCCCGGATAATTAAACTACAGTGATCCCCTGCTAATGATGCCACGTCACCTCTGTTACTGTTGCTACTATCGTGTTGGATCAAAACTATTCAAATTCAAATTTGGATTTTTGTCAAACAACAAAAAATTTCAAACATTAAAACAAAAATGTTCGGAGTGTGCAGTTAAATGCCTAGGAAATTATAGTGCAGAAAACACATTTTTAGAAAATGGCTAAATACATTAAAATTAATTAAAACAGAAAAGAATAAATGAAAAGAATAAAGATAGAAAAAACACAAAACTAACTAAAAGGACAAAAGGCAAGCACCCCCCCGGGCTCCGGCCCAGCACGCCATCAGCCCCACTGGGCCAACCCACCAAGCCCAGCCGGCCACTCCCCTCCCACTCCCCTTTATCCACTCACCCCCGCAACCCTAACCTACCCCACTCCCCACTCTCCCCCACTCCTCGCTCTCTTCCCTCCCTCGACCTGGATCGAGATCGGGGGGCTCGCCCTTCGCTCGGTGCCGAAGCCTCTCGCCAGCGTCGCCCGAAGACCACCCCGACGCCGTGCCGCCTCCCCGCCGGCCTGCCTCCTCAACGCACGTTGTCTCCGTCCCCCCACCTCGCGTCCCGTTGCCATTTACCCTACAGCCCCGATGTGAGCGCCTCCCCATGCTCCCTCTCCTCCTCTTCCCCCTGCCCCGTTGGACATCGTGGCCCGGCCGCGCCCACGCGTTCGCGCACCACCCCTGCTCGCGCCCGGCGCACCCCACGGGCGCCCCGTCCGACGCTCCTTGGCCTCCACGCCCGCCCGCGGCGCGCATCGCCGCCCCTGACCGTGTCCACCCCCTGCTGCTGCTGCATCTGCTTGCTGCTTGTCGCCGCACCTCCGCCTGCCGTTGCGTTCCTTGCTCGCTGCCCGCTTCTAGCCATTTCTCGCTGCACCCGCGAGCCTCCGGCCACCCCGCATCCCCTGTCGCTCACGGCCGCGCCCCACATCCCCTGTTCCCCGCGCCCGCTCCCCGCGCTCACCACTACTCGCTCGGGCGCGCCCCGACTCCGTCCCGGTGCGTTCGCGCCCGACCGTGGCCTCGCCACTGCCGCCGAACCTCGCCGCGCCGCTTGGCCCCGGCCATGCCCGGCCGCCTCGCGTGCGCGCACGCGCCGGCTTGCCCCGCTCGGGTGCGCCCGCACCAGGCGCCGCTCGCCCATGTGCCCATGCCCGCTGTGGCCAGGGCCACTGACCACTGGGCCAGTGCCCCCCTCGCCCTATGACATATGGGGCCCACACCCCAGAACGTTTAAAAAAAGATAAATAAAAATGAATTAATAAAATTAATTAATTAATTAATTAGTGAACTAATTAAGTTAATTAATAACGTTTAATTAATCTAATTAACTAGTTAGTTTAATTAAACAGTAATTAGATTAGCTAAATCCTAATTAACATAAGCAGAGTATGACATGCGGGACCCACACGTCAGTTTGACCCAGTCAATGCCCTTTTGACTGCTGACGTCATGCTGACGTCAGCAAACACTATTCTGGATAAGGTTGAATTAAATTAATTAAATAAATTCTAAAAATGGTTTAAAACTTTAGAAATCATATAAAATAAACCGTAGCTCGGTTGAAAATACTTTGTACATGAAAGTTGCTCAGAATGACGAGACGAATCCGGATACGCGGCCCGTTCGTCCGCCACAGATCCCTAGCATAGCAAACACGCAACTTCCCCCCTCCGGTTCATCTGTCCGAAAACGCGAAACACCGGGAATACTTTTCCGGATGTTTCCCCCCTTCGTCGGTATCACCTCGTACCGCGTTAGGGCACACCTAGCACCGCTCATTGTATTGTCATGCTTATGTTTGCATTATATTTATTGTTTCTTCCCCTTCTTCTCTCGTTAGACACCGAGACCGACGCCGCTGCTACCTAGTACGACTACGGTGTTGATGACCCCTCTTTCTCGGCTGAGCTTCCAGGCAAGCCCCCCCCCTTGATCACCAGATATCGCCTATTCCTTCTCTCTACTGCTTGCATTAGAGTAGTGTAGCATGTTACTGCTTTCGGTTAATCCTATTCTGCTGCATAGCCTGTCATTGTTGCTACAATTGTTGATACCTTTACCTGCTATCCTAATGTTTAGTATAGGATGCTAGTGTTCCATCAGTGGCCCTACACTCTTGTACGTCTGCCATGCTATACTACTGGGTCGTGATCACTTCGGGAGGTGATCACGGGCATATGATATATACTTTATACTATTACATTACTTATGATACTGTTCGAAGATGGGGGCTGAAGGGGCGGGTGGCTCCATCCCGACTGTTACTTTGTGGCGGAGCGACAGGGCAGGTTGAGACCACCTAGGAGAGAGGTGGGCCTGGCCCTGGTCGGCATTCGCGGATACTTAACACGCTTAACGAGATCTTGGTATTTGATCTGAGTCTAGCCACTGGCCTATACGCACTAACCAACTACGTGGGAACAGTTATGGGCACTCGACGTCGTGGTATCAGCCGAAGCCTTCGTGACGTCAGCGACTGAGCGGCGCGCGCCGGATTGGACCAGAACGCCTGCTAGGCCAGGTCTGCTTCCGGCCGTGTTCGCAATGTGCAGGTGTGCAAAGGGCGATGGGCCCAGACCCCTGCGCCATAGGATTTACACCGGCGTGCTGACCTCTCTGTTGTGCCTAGGTAGGGCTGCGACGTGTTGATCTTCCGAGGCCGGGCATGACCCAGGAAAGTGTGTCCGGCCAAATGGGATCGAGCGTGTTGGGTAATGTGGTGCACCCTTGCAGGGAAGTTTATCTATTCGAATAGCCGTGATCCTCGGTAACAGGACAACCCGGAGTTGTACCTTGACCTTATGACAACTAGAACCGGATACTTAATAAAACACACGCTTCCAAGTGCCAGATATAACCCGGTGATCGCTCTCTAAAAGGGCGACGAGGAGGGGATCGCCGGGTAGGTTTATGTTATGCGATGCTACTTGGTGAACTTACCATCTACTCTCTTCTACATGCTGCAAGATGGAGGTGGCCTGAAGCGTAGTCTTCGACAGGATTAGCTATCCCCCTCTTATTCTGGCATTCTGCAGTTCAGTCCATCGATATGGCCCTTTACACATATACCCATGCATATGTAGTGTAACTCCTTGCTTGCGAGTACTTTGGATGAGTACTCACAGTTGCTTTTCTCCCTCTTTTCCCCCTTTCCCTTCTACCTGGTTGTCGCAACCAGATGCCGGAGCCCACGAGCTAGACGCCACCGTCGACGACGACTCCTACTACACTGGAGGTGCCTACTACTACGTGCAGGCCACTGACGATGACCAGGAGTAGTTTAGGAGGATCCCAGGCAGGAGGCATGCGCCTCTTTCGATCTGTATCCCAGTTTGTGCTAGCCTTCTTAAGGCAAACTTGTTTAACTTATGTCTATACTCAGATATTGTTGCTTCCGCTGAGTCGTCTATGATCGAGCACTTGTATTCGAGCCCTCGAGACCCCTGGCTTGTATTATGATGCTTGTATGACTTATTTTATTTTTAGAGTTGTGTTGTGATATCTTCCCGTGAGTCCCAGATCTTGATCGTACACGTTTGCGTGTATGATTAGTGTACGATTGAATCGGTGGCGTCACAAGTTGGTATCAGAGCCGACTGCCTATAGGAATTCCCCTTCCACACTCCTTGGCCGGAGTCGAGTCTAGTCATTGCAAAACTTTTACTAACATGGCTGTGTGCCTTACGGGCCCACGTCGCCATTGGGTGGTATTAGGATCTTTTACTCCTCGTCTATACTCTGGGACTCTGATCTCTCTTCTATTCGGGTTAAATGATTTTACTAAATCTAACTCTAGGTTCTCGTAACTACTTCCTCCCGGAGAGCCACTCGATACAGGTGATCGCCTGATGCACTAGAAGATTCCGAAGTTACTCTCCAATGTTCCCTTGATACTTTGTGCCATCGCTTTTGCAATTCCCTTCCATCGATAAACCCCTATGGATAACCACGTATACTCGCCATTCATACAATGTTTCCCAGTTGATCTTGTTAGTACAAGATACCGCGAAATTCTCTCTGTTTTTCCGAGAATCCTTTGAGCTTAGTGCCTTGCTGTTCTTTGTCAGCTGGATACCCCTACAGATAATTCTCGCACTTACCGAGTATCCGCTCATCCCCAGTTGATTCAGGTATTTCACAAAAGTCTTCGTAATACCGTTCGTTCTTCTAAAAATCCTCAACAACCTAATGCTCTTGAAATTCTTGCTTGCTAGCATTATGATTAATCCAATAAGTCTAGTAATCTTATTGGCATCCTTTGTCATTATCATTTAGAGTCTATTGATCCGATATGTTGCGGATGCTTGCAATCCTCAGGATTTATCCTTCCAGCTCAGACATCATTTTAAACATGAGCTGGTTCTCGACCAATCGGATTGCCATCGATTGTACCCCTAAGCATACGCAACTTATCCATCCTTAATCAGAGTGTTTGCTTCTGATCCCTTGATCGGAAATCATAATTCTTTTGCATTTGAGCTTTGAATTAGTCAGTTGTTTCTATAGTCTGATCTCCTTGCATTGTTTCTTCCTCTGGTTGAGTATCGATGCTCACATCAGATCCGTTGTTGGATTTTATCCGATAGCGTCCTTCATATTCAATCACTTTGGAAGTTCTTTCTCCATTGGTAAATCCTATCCTCTGATTGACCAACCATGCTCTGCTTTCGAGCTTGTGTTATTTACTCCTGAAGTTTGTGGTATATGTTCCTAAGAGACCCTGATGGGTTGAAGCTATGCCTTTTCTAACCCGTGTAAACCCGGAAGCTTCTACGGGTCATACTCTAACGGTGTTATGCCAAATAAAATTTTAGCACTACAACTTCATCAAATGCGAGGAGTGAATGAAAGGTTATGCATTGGAGAAGTGGGAGTCGACCTTGAACTTTGTGTTCATGCCCATGGACACGATGTATAACTTATCATGGAAGCTGCTCGTAAAAATAGTTACCCCCTTGTTATAAGTTCATCTTGTATCCATGGTTCGATCATTTATGATCGAGGTTTCCAACCATGTTCTCCTTTAAATACCATTTCTCGTGCAAGTTTAAGCACTTGTCTTCTGTAGAGTAATACCCCAGTCCAACCTCTACTTTGATTTGTCGTCGAGTATTACCCCCCTGTTATCTCAAGATTATCACGGAACTGCATAACTTCTTATGAGTTCTTCATCAAGTGCTACATTCTCATTGATTCCAATTTTTCACGGGCTCTGAGCTATTAAACACTCAAATACATCGATAACTGACTCGAGTCCGCATTGCGATTAAGCAACTCTTGGTAACCTTCATTACTTACGAGTTTGAACTCAATCACGTCATTCCTAGCCTGCTTGGCTATATCCTTGTCGTGCCGATTTTAACTGTGCTACCTAGTCCTTAATCCCGAAGCACAACTTTCGACGATGAGCTAAGCTTACGTCGATCTTTCTCGTCATATCATTTCACCTTGAACAACAAGCTTGATTTCGAGTTTGTGTCGTACCCATGGTTCCAATAACCTTTCGCTTCATCATTCCTTTGACTTGATGTCATCGCCGACCGATTACATCTTCATGAAACCACTCGACAAAACTTTTCATGATCGTCATCAACATTCTGAGTTCTTCCAGGATATCAATTGAGTTCATGATGAGAAATACCATCCTTGCCCCTCGATGATTTGTGTTATCATCGGCAACATTCTTGTCTTCCCCCAACACAAACTTGTTCATGTTTTGTGTTGTACCTTGATTTCCTTGCTATCTAGCTTAGGTTATGTTCTAGCTTGTAGCATTACTGTCTTCTATGTCAAGAAGGTTGTGAGAATTTCACCACCTCTTAAGAATTCTTGATATAGTAATACTTCTCGCCATCTCCGTTCATATCTTGGTCCCCGTGTTGATTCTAACTGGGATACCAGCCATTTAACTATGATGTGTGAATTCAAAATTGCTAGCAACCTTATTGCCTATAAGATAATGAACGATAGTTTCATTCTTTGTGCATTGGTTATCGAATCACCATTCTAGCATCGCTCATGCTACATAAGCCCATATTTCGGCTGCACCTTTCAACTGATGTTTAATTGGGTATGTTTTCCTCGAGCATATCTCATTATAACATTTGATCTGCCAAATGCTATCTCCTTGTTCGCATAATTGTGGAAATCCATCCTTTGAAATTCTCGATGAATTGTTGCTGAGTCCATCAGCCACCTCCTCATCCTCTCCTGGGTTTACTGACGAACTCTTGTTTCGGAACTCGCTTCCATAGTTCATTTCCTGAGAATCTTATAATGTCTTCTCGTTAATTTGTCACACCTTTCCTTCTCAGGCATCATGAGTCCGAGGTATCCTAACACCAATCAGATCTGAATCTCAGTCAGATATGATGGTTGGAACATATTCCCAAGAGTTATAACATTGGTCTTTAACCCAGTAAGGTGATGTCATGCCTAGCACACCTGGCCGGAGGACCTATTGTTATAGTTTCCTTTTTAGCAAGGTTAGCCATTCTTCCATGAGGAAATTGTAAGACTTATTCTATGAGTTGTTCCTGATGGATCCTTCCTGTATCCAAAGTCTGACCTTTGCTTGAAAACCATGTCGATGCTATCTCGAAGCATGTTTGTGGTACTCCGATTTTCAACATGAACATTTGAAGCCCAATGCTAAATTCTCTTTATCAATTATCCAAACACCGTTGTATGGGTAATGTCATGAAATTTCTCTCCTCTTTCCTAAAGGGTTTTCTACGTTATATCCTGTCATGGATATCATGCTCTGTTTGTCCTTGGGAAGGATATACCCCTGAGATTTGTGTTTAAACACATTTTCCTTTCCATTGTTCTGTTTAATATGAAGATCACCTTTTCCTTTCCATTGTTTTGTTTAACCTTTCTGGTGATCTATATGATCTAAGCAGTAATATTCTTCTGATTATGTAAACACCTTGGTGAACAACCGTGTCAGTAAGACCCTGTTGCTTTTGTTGATAGCATTCCGGTGACCACCGATGGACGAGAACCTTGCCTATTGGTCCGTCTCGTTCAACAAGCAGGAAAATGGTTCTCTTGTCCCTCGCCCTTGGTACCGACGTTGTTGCCGACATAACTGATAGACTACCCTCTGACACGCCTTGCTATCATGATCGTGTAAGATGTCAACGGCCTTCCTACTTTTAACCCACATGGTGGGCCCATAACCCATAGTTCCACAGGATCGAAACCTAACCCTCCTGTACCCCCTGTTTCCAAAGTTATTCCTCACGCGCGGCTTTGTATGTAATTCACGAGCCACCTTTCGAGAAATCACCAATTCTGGTATCCGAAACAATACTTATGCCCATTGCTCTGAACCCCTTTCACACTCTATTTCAGGCAACAAATGATTGCCTATCCGCTTGAAACTTCTTATTGCACCTTCTTACCTTGCTCTCGATATTTTCTTAAGTTTCAATTCGAGGGTTACTTTCGGCCACCTTCCCTGATGTTATCGACCAGATAGTCAACCTTGTAGAGGTTCGTTCTCCCGAATACCCCCTTATTCTTTCGTAAGTACGATGGAACCCCCGAAGAAAGCATGCCGACTTCATCTTGATGACTTGAAGCAGAAAAATGAAGACATCAATATAATGGATCGACCACTTCGAGAAGAGCAACCAAGACCGAGAAGATTCGTTAGAATTTCGTAACCAGACCTTTCCCCCGTTTTCCACCTCTTAAATCTCGGGACGAGATTTCTTGTAGTGGAGGAGAATTGTGACGCCCGGATAATTAAACTATAGTGATCCCCTGCTAATGATGCCATGTCACCTCTGTTACTGTTGCTACTATCGTGTTGGATCAAAACTATTCAAATTAAAATTTGGATTTTTGTCAAACAACAAAAATTTTCAAACATTAAAACAAAAATGTTCGGAGTGTGCAGTTAAATGCCTAGGAAATTATAGTGCAGAAAACACATTTTTTGAAAATGCCTAAATACATTAAAATGAATTAAAACAGAAAAGAAAAAAATGAAAAGAATAAAGATAGAAAAAACACAAAACTAACTAAAAGGACAAAAGGCAAGCACCCCCCGGGCTCCGGCCCAGCAGGCCATCAGCCCAACTGGGCCAACCCACCAGGCCCAGCCGGCCACTCCCCTCCCACTCCCCTTTATCTACTCACCCCCGCAACCCTAACCTACCCCACTCCCCACTCACCCCCACTCCTCGCTCTCTTCCCCCCCTCGATCTGGATCGAGATCGGGGGGCTCGCCCTTCGCTCGGTGCCGAAGCCTCTCGCCGGCGCCGCCCGAAGACCACCCCGACGCCGTGCCGCCTTCCCGCCGGCCTGCCTCCTCAACGCACGTCGTCCCCGTCTCCCCACCTCGCGCCCCGTTGCCATTTACCCTACGGCCCCGATGTGAGCGCTTCCCCATGCTCCCTCTCCTCCTCTTCCCCCTGCCCCGTTGGACATTGTGGCCCGGCCGCGCCCACGCGCTCGCGCACCACTCCTGCTCGCGCCCGGCGCACCCCACGGGCGCCCCGCCCGACGCTCCCTGGCCTCCACGCCCGCCCGCGGCGTGCATCGCCGCCCCAGACCGCGTCCACCCCGTGCTGCTGCTGCATCTGCTTGCTGCTTGTCACCGCACCTCCGCCTGCCGCTGCGTTCCTCGCTCGCTGCCCGCTTCTCGCCGTTTATCGCTACACCCGCGAGCCTCCGGCCGCCCCGCATCCCCTGTCGCTCACGGCTGCGCCCCACATCCCCTGTTCCCCGCGCCGGCTCCCCGAGCTCACCACTACTCGCCCGGGCGCGCCCCGACTCCGTCCCGGTGTGTTCGCGCCTCACCCCGCTCGCGCCCGACCGTGGCCTCGCCACTGCCGCCGAACCTCGCCGCGCCGCTTGGCCCCGGCCATGCCCGGCCGCCTCGCGGGTGCGCCCGCACCAGGCGCCGCTCGCCCGTGTGCCCGTGCCCGCTGTGGCCAGGGCCACTGACCACTGGGCCAGTGCCCCCTGGCCCTATGACATATGGGGCCCACACCCCAGAACGTTTTAAAAAAGATAAATAAAAATGAATTAATAAAATTAATAATTAATTAATTAATTAGTTAGTGAACTAATTAAGTTAATTAATCCTGTTTAATTAATCTAATTAACTAGTTAGTTTAATTAAACAGTAATTAGATTAGCTAAATCCTAATTAACATAAGCAGAGTATGACATGCGGGACCCACACGTCAGTTTGACCCAGTCAACGCCCTGTTGGCTGCTGATGTCATGCTGACGTCAGCAAACACTATTCTGGATAAGGTTGAATTAAATTAATTAAATAAATTCTAAAAATGGTTTAAAACTTTAGAAATCATATAAAATAAACCGTAGCTCGGTTGAAAATACTTTGTACATGAAAGTTGCTCAGAACGACGAGACGAATCCGGATACGCAGCCCGTTCGTCCGCCACACATCCCTAGCATAGCAAACATGCAACTTTCCCCCTCTGGTTCATCTGTCCGAAAACGCGAAACACCGAGAATACTTTTCCGGATGTTTCCCCCCTTCGTTGGTATCACCTCGTACCGCGTTAGGGCACACCTAGCACCGCTCATTGTACTGTCATGCATCGTCATGCTTATGTTTGCATTATATTTATTGTTTCTTCCCCCTCTTCTCTCGTTAGACACCGAGACCGACGCCGCTGCTACCTAGTACGACTACGGTGTTGACGACCCCTCTTTCTCGGCTGAGCTTCCAGGCAAGCCCCCCCTTGATCACCAGATATCGCCTATTCCTTCTCTCTACTGCTTGCATTAGAGTAGTGTAGCATGTTACTACTTTCGATTAATCCTATTCTGCTGCATAGCCTGTCATTGTTGCTACAATTGTTGATACCTTTACCTGCTATCCTAATGTAGTATAGGATGCTAGTGTTCCATCAGTGGCCCTACACTCTTGTCTGTCTGCCATGCTATACTACTGGGCCGTGATCACTTCGGGAGGTGATCACGGGCATATGATATATACTTTATACTGTTACATTACTTATGATACTGTTCGGAGATGAGGGCTGAAGGGGCAGGTGGCTCCATCCCGGTAGAGGTGGGCCTGGGTTCCCAACGGCCCCCGACTGTCACTTTGCGGTGGAGCAACAGGGCAGGTTGAGACCACCTAGGAGAGAGGTGGGCCTGGCCCTGGTCGGCATTCGCGGATACTTAACACGCTTAACGAGATCTTGGTATTTGATCTGAGTCTGGCCACTGGCCTATACGCACTAACCAACTACGCGGGAACAGTTATGGGCACTCGACATCGTGGTATCAACCGAAGCCTTTGTGACGTCAGCGACTGAGCGGCGCGCGCCGGATTGGACTGGAACGCCTGCTAGGCTAGGTCTGCTTCCGGGCGCGTTCGCTACATGCAGGTGTGCAAAGGGCGATGGGCCCAGACCCCTGCACCATAGGATTTAGACCGGCATGCTGACCTCTCTGTTGTGCCTAGGTAGGGTTGCGACGTGTTGATCTTCCGAGGCCGGGCATGACCCAGGAAAGTGTGCCCGGCCAAATGGGATCGAGTGTGTTGGGTAATGTGGTGCACCCCTACAGGGAAGTTTATCTATTCGAATAGCCGTGATCCTCGGTAACAGGACGACCCGGAGTTGTACCTTGACCTTATGACAACTAGAACCGGATACTTAATAAAACACACCCTTCCAAGTGCCAGATATAACCCGGTGATCGCTCTCTAACAGGGCGACGAGGAGGGGATCGCCGGGTAGGTTTATGCTATGCGATGCTACTTGGTGAACTTACCATCTACTCTCTTCTACATGCTGCAAGGTGGAGGTGGCCTGAAGCGTAGTCTTCGACGGGATTAGCTATCCCCCTCTTATTTTGGCATTCTGCAGTTCAGTCCATCGATATGGCCCTTTACACATATACCCATGCATATGTAGTGTAGCTCCTTGCTTGCGAGTACTTTGGATGAGTACCCACAATATTAAAGAGAAGAGGGGTTCAGAAATCAAAGGAGAAATCCAGAAAAATAAAAATTTAATTTCCTGGAAAAAAATTTAATTAGTAAAACAAGGTCAATTTTTTTTGGGTGTTACAACACTACCCCCCTTAAGAAAAATCTCGTCCTCGAGATTTGCTAAGGGTTGTTTTTTTTTAAATAATACCCCCATTAGTTGAAAGCAAGAGTTTGCGCATAGCACGAATCTTGGGTGCAAACATAAGCTGCAACACACAAATAAACATAGCTATGATGTTTATAATGAAAACGGCAAAAGGACAGGGTCCTGAGAAAACATCTCTGGTACTGGGGCGCACAAGCAGACATCCTTTAATAATGGTGATACAGGATCGCACAACTACAAGGCGCAGAAATAATAAGGCTCGTTACTACTCGAGTGACTTAGTCTACTCCGTTAATATCTAAGCGGGCTTGCCTAGTGGACGATGAAGCTTCTCCACGGGTTTCACTGTCGGGATTAGCCGGATGAGGTTGAGTGGCTGCAGGGTCGGGGTAGCGATGATGACCATCGCGGGGGTTGTTGGCCACAACCCCGTTGGAGTGTGTTCCCAAAAGGCGGCGAAGCACTTCTAGGGACATCAAAGTATTTTGGTCGATGGCTGGGGCAGACCTCAAGGGCTCGATTGGGTGTCCGAACAGCACGACTGGGTTGTCGGCGTCGGGCTCCACTTCTCCTCTCGCCGAGGCTCGACGAAACAGTGCTCCACTTGCTGCGATCAGATCAAGAGTGATTTGATCGAACAACTCCTCTAGTGCACTTACATAGCGCACCAGATGCAATAGTGCAGGATCCGTCTCGTGATCTCCGTTGGCAACCTGGGGCGGCCTACCATACCCGTTACGACTGGGGTAGTAGTAGAACGAGCGACAGTTAACTCTGGGCGACAAGTGCCGGAGTTGAACTATAGCTTCTCGAGCTGCCAGTTGGATGGCTTGTGGCTCAAAGGAAGTGGTCCTTCCAGTGAACCTGTAGGGGCGTTCTGGCGATAGACCCCTACCATAAATGTGTACAGTGGCCCAAAACTGACGGCTCTCACCGCCCATGAGTTCCTGGTACACAACATATTCTGGGGGCTCTTCTAATGCATAGGCACGGCGGGTGAGGTTTGCGAGCACGGTCACAAAACCTCCAAGGTTGGTTGCTGTGGTCTCATTGTGAACAATGGGGCCAGGCATCTTGACTTGGTTTGGAAAAGCGGTCGTGCTGGGTTGAGGCTAGCGTGCCCTTTTTATAGAAAAAGGGGCGGAGTCTTCCTTCGCACGCTTGCGAATGAGACAAGTTAGGTGTCGGTCACTGGCGCGTGATCGACAGGCTAAGCTGATAGGTTGGGCACCGACTGCCAAAAGCGTCGGGGTCACTGTGTGGCTATCTTACACGAGAAGCTTGGCCGGGGTTAGGTTAAGGTCTGGTGGGTTGGTTAACCTAGGTTTATTGACCTGGCTAAGATAGGGTTAGCCAATGGTCAGCCTGGCTCTGATACCAAGTCTGTCAGGACCGGATTTTCGGGATATTAATTCTCCAAAAACTGGCCCTTGTCCTCACCAGCCCCAGGATTACTGTTAGCTGATGAGGCACCAACTTGATACAAGAATTCCAAGCAAGGTACAAAATATGTAGTACAAGACCATTGTGGCCTATGAGTACAACACTTGGTTTCTAGTGGTTGATGGCGGAAGCGGTTTGAGGTTCATCTGCGTCTATGGGACTCCATTTCCCACAAGAACAGCTGACCAGGATAACTCCTATCTTCGCGAGGCTGCTATCACCTTAACATGGGTTCCGGGGCTGTCGTCGTAACGCTCTTCTCCATGCAAGAAATCTGGCCAAGACAATAGCCAGGGACAAGCCAGTGAGTACGTTTGAATGTACTCGCAAACATTTAGAACACGGGTATAATATATCAAGGGGTAATCATGCTCCGAAAAATATTTTATGACCATAACGTCAGTCACGAGATAAACAAAATTCATGATGCACGCATGCAAGTAAAATATGAATATGCAATATAGAAATAGAGTGTAGTGATCGAGTGTCTGAAATGACTCCTCGAAAAGGGTGCAAATAAATTAACAATGTCGCAGTCGGGCGTCTGAGCGACACCACATAAAGGGCTTATAAATAAAAGAAATAACAAACATGCCACAGTCGGGCGTCTATGCGACACCACATAAAGGGCTCATAAATAAAAGGAATAACAAACATGCCACAGTCGGGCGTCTATGCGACACCACATAAAGGGCTTATAATGGACAATCACAGTGAATATCCAGGAGGTAGAACCGTCCCAGGGATACTCAATAGTTCAAATAGAGTAAATGGTTAGTCCACAATAATAATGTTCATAATTCACAGTTCATAATCAATGTTATGGTTTAGTAGTTTTTCCTCCGAAGACCGACACTAAGACCGACACTTGACCCATCCCAGACTGTAGTCCTTAACCATGGACACGGCTATTCGAATAGATGTATAATCTCTGCAGAGGGTGTACTCTTTACCCACGGGTAACGGATTTCTTTAGTCCATCGGGACTAATTCCGTCTATGGTCTTTTAATTGAAAACACGCCTGACCTGCACACACCAGCTTAACTTACCGGTGTCTGGAATCACCCACGACACCTGTCAAGCGAAACTCTAAGTGGGGAGGCTACAACCTCGACGTAGCATGGGATCACAAAATTTATACCGCGCACAAACTAGGGGAGCTACCCCTTCGGCTACAACCGAAACACCCATGCCCCCGGACCGGATGACTGGCTTTAATCCATGGCCATGGGACCCTCATCACGGCCTCTCTGTATGGTGTGTGCTAGAAAGGGGTTGACAACTTACTGAACCGTACCCTACCCATGGCAGGGACAAGTGGTAGTACGAAGCAAGTGTGGGGGTTACTGGACAAGACTCGATCTAAGGCCGACTCAGGAGGTTCAAGTGTTCCCTGCATGATTAGCATAACAAAATATTTCCAATAACAGATAAGCTTAACACTCATCAAGCTCCACCACGCCATACCGGACATACTCGTCTCAACGAGGGACTAGGGACAAGCTCGCGTCTACCCAAGACCACGACTTTCCCGACTTCCTTCCGGCATGCATGAGAAGCTTACGAGGACGATTACTATCACCAGCATATCCATTTATAACAACAAAGAAATCTTCATTATGCACTCATGCGTATGATCTTACCGTCACATAAAATAGCATATACTCCAAGTCAAGGTGATGTTGTAATCGTATCAACAACATCCAAAATATTAATCCAGGGTTCAGAATGCTTGCCTTCAAGTGTATGCATGTGGGGGTGCATTTTTTGAAGGTTGCCTTTTCTCCAAAATCCTATTTTGAGAAATATTCAAATAACACACATTTCAAATACAGTACAAAAAGTTGTCCCAAATATTTTTGAAATAAATCTTAAAATAAACTAGATGAAATTTGAGAGAGGTAGGAAAAAGAATCAACTCATTTGGAGTTTTATTTTAAAAGGTATAGCCAGTCAAAGATCAGTCAAAGTTCTGTTTTAAAAAAAATCAGAAAAAGAAAACGCTTCGGGGGAGAATACGCTTTCGAAGCAGAGGAGACGTACTCCGGACTTTGCGCTTTCACTTAACCAGAGAGGACGGTCGCGCGGGTCACTGACAGCGGGTCCAGGGGGCCCACTGGTCAGGTTTGACTTGTCTTCCCTCCCTCCTCTCTCTCTGCCCGAACGGTGGCGGGCCTCCGGCGATCGCCGTCGACGAACGGCGGCTCTTCGAGGGCACCTGAGGGCAGGGATGGACCCGCCAGACCGGGGCGGTCCTCCCGGTGGTCGTTGGGCAGGTGGGGACGGAGGAAGTCACCGGCGGCGAGCTCCGCGGCGGATGGTGGTTCGGGAGCAAAGTGTGCTTCGGGCTACGGTGGTCCTTGGTCGAGGCTGAGGCGCTAGGCAGCTCCGCATAACTATGGGGAGACGTTTGGTGGCGCTGGATGGGCGGGGGAGGGCCTGGCTGCGACGTATTGCACCGGAGCTCGGCGGCGGCCGAACTGGTCAGAGGCGGGGAAGAAAGTTTCTTCCGGTCAATCCGCGGCTAGGGGAGCTCTAGGGGGAAGGTCTGAGGTTGCTTGAGTGCTCGGAGGGGCTCGGGGCCTCCTTTTATAGCGCAACGAGGCTGGCCCCAGCGACGGCCGTGGATAGGATCGTCGGCGACCGCGGTGCTGTAGCTGCAGGACTACGTGGCGGCGACGAGCGCGTGCCGACGGCTTGAGGATAAGCTCGGGCTGTTAACAGGAGGCAGCTGGCGCGCGCGGGTGGCTTGGGCGGCGCCGTCCACGGCAGAGCCCGCTGCCGACGCCGGCGTGCCGCCAAGGAAGCTCTGACGGCGGCGCTGTAGGGCGCCAGGGAGGCTTGGAGGTTACTGGTGAGTGGGCGAGTGCATGGCGCGGCTCTGCAGGCGAGCAAGGGCCAGGGGTGCGACGCGGCGACCCGTGCGCACGCACATGCAAAACGCGCGCTCTGGCCACGCCCAGAGCACGCACACCAGGTGTTCGACGAAATGCCAGCGCGCTCTAGAGAGCTTGGGTGATGCTGGTAGTCAACAGGCCAGGGTTAGGGATAGCTAGGAGGTTAGTGGACATGCTGGATGGATCAGGGGCTCAAGTCCACAATGCAAACTAGAAGACCTGACAAAACTGTCCCTGCACACAGGGTGTTCGACAGAATGCCATGGGCATCTAGGCAACTCTTGGGGTGGCCAAACTCTCCAGATCCTAGTCTCTTTAGGAGCTCAAGAAGGTGGTAAGGTTAGTTTGGCAAAAACAGGAACTTGTTAGTGCAAGTTTTTGAGAAAAACAGTTTTGGGCAGAAACTAAAGGCTATCATTGCATGCACTAAACATACTCCAATGGGTCCAATCTCCTGGACTTAAGTGTTTGGTAGGGAGGACTATAAGTAGGGAAGAAGCTCGTGGGTACTAGAGCAAAATAAAATGGGGTTGCAGTACAAATCACCAAACTGGACCAGACTGTAAATGAAGATGATTCACTCAAATCTTTCATAGAACAACACTGGGTTTTTGCATGAAGTTGCATTATAAGCATCCACTGACATCTCCAAACACTTGGAAAGATTTTTAGAAGAATATTTAAATAGGTTGTAGTGCAAAAATACCTACTGGACCAGATTTGAAAAATTGATGTAGAGCTCAAAATCTCCAATGACCAAAAGATTTTTTTTTGCATAAAAGTGATGTGGAAACCTCACATGACATCCCCAAATTTTGGTGAAAATTTTAAATTCATTTATCATAAGGTTGCAGTGAAAAAGGGGCTCCAAATTTATGAAAGATCATTTTAAAAGAATCAAGCTCATGAAAAACAATTATGCAAATAAATCCACTGATAAAGAATTGTTTTTATAAAGAGGGCATACAAGTCCAATAATATTTTTGAAAAGTTTCCACTTGAGGTAAAAACCCACAATATTAAAGAGAAGAGGGGTTCAGAAATCAAAGGAGAAATCCAGAAAAATAAAAATTTAATTTCCTGGCAAAAAATTTAATTAGTAAAACAAGGTCAATTTTTTTTTGGGTGTTACAATCGGTAAGAGACATCATAGATGCACCATATCTAATAAAGTACGGTTACGATGTTCGGACACACCATTACGCTGTGGTGTTCCAGGTGGCGTGAGTTGTGAAACTATTCCACATTGTTTTCAATGAAGCCCAAACTCGTAACTCAAATATTCGCCTCCGCGACCAGATCGTAGAAACTTTATTTTCTTGTTACGATGATTCTCAACTTCACTCTGAAATTCTTTGAACTTTTCAAATGTTTCAGACTTATTTCATCAAGTAGATATACCCATATCTACTCAAATCATCTATGAAGGTGAGAAAATAATGATACCCGCCGCGTGCTTCAACACTCATCGGACCGCATACATCGGTATGTAATATTTCCAACAAGTCATAAGCTCGCTCCATTGTTCTGGAGAATGGAGTTTTAGTCATATTTCCCATGAGGCATGGTTCGCAAGTATCAAATGATTCATAATCAAGTGATTCCAAAAGTCCATCTGCATGGAGTTTCTTCATGCGCTTTACACCAATATGACCTAAACGGCAGTGCCACAAATATGTTGCACTATCATTATCAACTTTGCATCTTTTGGCATCAATATTATGAATATGTGTATCACTACGATCAAGATTCAATAAACCATTTACATTGGGTGTATGAGCATAGAAGGTTTTATTAATGTAAACAGAACAACAATTATTCTCTGACTTAAATGAATAACCATATTGCAATAAACATGATCCAGTCATATTCATGCTCGATGCAAACACCAAATAACATTTATTTAGGTTCAACAGTAATCCTGAAGGTAGAGGGAGTATGCGATGGTGATTTTATCAACCTTGGAATCACTTCCAACACACATCGTCACCTCGCCCTTAACTAGTCTCTGTTTATTCTGCAACTCCTCTTTGGAGTTACTAATCTTAGCAACTGAACTAGTATCAAATACCCAGGGGCTACTATGAATACTAGTAAGGTACACATTAATAACATGTATATCAAATATACCTTTGTTCACTTTGCCATCCTTCTTATCCGCCAAGTATTTGGGGCAGTTCCGCTTTCAGTGACCATTTCCTGCAAATCAAATATACCTTTGTTCACTTTGCCATCCTTCTTATCCGCCAAGTATTTGGGGAACTTCCGCTTTCAGTGACCATTTCCTTTGCAGTAGAGGCACTCAGTTTCGGGCTTGGGTCCAACTTTGGGCTTCTTCATGGGAGTGGCAAATTGCTTGCCATTCTTCTTGAAGTTCCCTTTCTTTCCCTTGCCCTTTTTCTTGAAACTAGTGGTCTTGTTAACCATCAACACTTGATGCTCTTTCTTGATTTCTACCTTTTGCCGATTTCAGTATCGCAAAGAGCTCGGGAATTGTTTTCGTCATCCCTTGCATATTATAGTTTATCACGAAGTTCTAGTAGCTTGGTGATAGTGAATAGAGAACTCTGTCAGTCACTATCTTATCTGGAAGATTCACTCCCACTTGATTCAAGCGATTGTAGTACCCAGACATTCTAAGCACATGCTCACTGGCTGAGCTATTCTCCTCCATCTTGTAGGCAAAGTACTTGTCAGAGGTCTCATACCTCTCGACACGGGTATGAGTCTGAAATACCAATTTCAGCTCTTGGAACATCTCATATGCTCAGTGGCGTTCAAAACATTTTTTTGAAGTCCCGGTTCTAAGCCGTAAAGCATGGTGCACTAAACTATTAAGTAGTCATCATACCGAGCTTGCCAAACATTCATAACGTTTGCATCTTCTCCGGCTATAGGTCTGTCACCTAGCGGTGCATCAAGGACATAATTCTTCTGTGCAGTAATGAGGATAATCCTCAGATCACAGAACTAGTCCGCATCATTGCTACTATCAAAAATAGGGGAGCTACTTCGCGAGCTATTGATCGATAACATAATTTGCAAATACTATCAGGACTAAGTTTATGATAAATTAAGTTCAATTAATAAAATTACTAATGAACTCCCACTTAAATCAACATCCCTCAAGTTGTCTAAGTGATACATGATCCATATCAACTAACCCATGTCCGATCATCACGTGAGATGGGGTAGTCATCAATGGTGAACATCTCTATGTTGATCATATCTACTATATGACTCATGTTCGACCTTTCGGTCTCCAGTGCTCCGAGGCCATGTTTGTACATGCTAGGCTCGTCAAGTTTAACCCAAGTATTCTGCATGTGCAAAATTGTCTTGCACCCATTGTATGTGAGGTAGAGTCTATCACACCCGATCATCACGTGGTGTCTCAACACGACGAACTATAGCAACGGTGCATACTCAGGGAGAACACTTTTACCTTGAAATTTAGTGAAGGGATCGTCTTATAATGCTACCTCCGTACTAAGCAAAATAAGATGCATCAAAAGATAAACATCACATGTAATCAAAATATGTGACATGATATGGCCATCATCATCTTGTGCTTTTGATCTCCATCTTCAAAGCATCGTCATGATCTTCATCGTCACCGGCTCGACACCTTTCTCCATCGTTGCATCATGGTCGTCTCGCCAACTATTGCTTCTACAACTATCACTAACGCATAGTGATAAAGTAAAGCAATTACATGGCGTTTGCATTTCATACAATAAAAAGACAACCATAAGGCTCCTGCCGGTTGCCAATAACTTTTACAAAACATGATCATCTCATACAATAACGTATATCACATCATGTCTTGACCATATCACATCACAACATGCCCTGCAAAAACAAGTTAGACATCCTCTATTTTGTTGTTGCAAGTTTTACGTGGCTGCTACGGGCTTCTAGCAAGAACCGTTCTTACCTACGCACAAAACCACAACGGTGTTTCGTCAAGTTTACTGTTTTAACATTCTTCAAGGACCGGCCATAGTCAAATTCGATTCAACTATAGTAGGAGAAACAGACACCCGCCAGCCACTGATAACCCACAAGTATAGGGGATCGCAACAGTTTTCGAGGGTAGAGTATTCAACCCAAATTTATTGATTCGACACAAGGGAGCCAAAGAATATTCTTGAGTATTAGCAGCTGAGTTGTCAATTCAACCACACCTGAAAGACTTAATATTTGCAGCAAAGTAATATGGAAGTAACAGTAATGGTGCAGAAGTAACAGTAGTAGTTTTGTAGCAATCGTAACAGTGGCAACGGAAAAGTAAAGTAGCAAAGATCAATATGTGAAAAGCTCATAGGCAATGGATCAATGATGGATAATTATGTCGGATGGCATTCATCATGCAACGATTATAACATAGGGTGACACAGAACTAGCTCCAATTCATCAATATAATGAAGGCATGTATTCCGAATATAGTCATACGTGCTTATGGAAAAGAACTTGCATGACATCTTTTGTCCTACCCTCCCATGGCGGCGGGGTCCTATTGGAAACTAAGGTATATTAAGGCCTCCTTTTAATATAGTACCTGACCAAAGCATTAGCACTTAGTGAATACATGAACTCCTCAAACTACGGTCATCACCGGGAGTGGTCCCGACTATTGTCACTCCGGGGTTGCCAGATCATAACACGTACTAGGTGACTATTACTTGCAAGACAGGATCAAGAACACAAATATATTCATGAAAACATAAAGGGTTCAAATCTGAAATCATGGCACTCGGGCCCTAGTGACAAGCATTAAGCATAGCAAAGTCATAGCAACATCAATCTTAGAACATAGTGGATATTAGGGATCAAACCCTAACAAAACTAACTCGATTACATGGTAAATCTCACCCAACCCATCACGGTCCAGCAAGCCTACAATGGAATTACTCACGCACGGCGGTGAGAATCATGAAATTGGTGATGGAGGATGGTTGATGATGACGATGGCGACGGATTCCCCTCTTCGGAGCCCAAAACGGACTCCAGATCTTCCCTCCAGAGGAAGAACAGGGCTTGGCGGCAGCTCCGTATCATAAATGTGATGAATCCTTCTCTTTGATTTTTTTCTCCCCGAACGTGAATATATTGAGTTGGAGTTGAGGTCGGTGGAGGTCCTGGGGGCCCACAAGGTCGGGTGGCACGCCCCAGGGGGTGGGCGCGTCCCCGACCCTTGTGGCCAGGGTGTGGGCCCCCTTCACTTGATTCTTTCGCCAATATTTTTTATTAATTCCAAAACTTATGTTTGTGAAGTTTCAGGTCATTCCAAGAACTTCTTATTCTGCACAAAAATAACACCATGGCAATTCTGCTGAAAACAGCATCACTCCGGGTTAGTTCCATTCAAATCATGCAAGTTAGAGTCCAAAACAAGGGCAAAAGAGTTTGGAAAAGTAGATACGATGGAGATGTATCAACTCCCCCAATCTTAACCCATTGCTTGTCCTCAAGCAATTCAGTTGACAAACTGAAAGTGATACAGAAAAACTTTTACAAACTCTGTTTGATCTTGTTGTTGCAAATATGTAAAGCTAGCATTCAAGTTTTCAGTATAGATCATGAACTAACCATATTCACAATAACTTTTAGGTCTCACATTTACTCATATCAATGGCATAATCAACTAACGAGCAATAATAATAAATTTCGGATGACAATACTTTTTTCAAAACAATCATGATATGATATAACAAGATGGTATCTCGCTATCCCTTTCTGAGACCGCAGAACATAAACAGAGCACCCCTGAAGATCAAGGACTGACTAGACATTATAATTCATGGTAAAAGAGATCGAGTCATAGTCATACTTAATATAAATTCATAACAATGCATACAAATGACAGTGGTGCTCTCTAACTGGTGCTTTTTATAAGAGGATGATGACTCAGCAATAAAAGTAAATAGATATGCCCTTCACAGAGGGAAGCAGGGATTTGCAGAGGTGCCAGAGCTCGTATTTTGAAATAGAGATAAATAATATTTTGAGCGGCATGCTTTCATTGTCAACATAACAACTAAGAGATCTTGGTATCTTCCATGCGACATACATTATAGGCAGTTCCCAAACAGAATGGTAAAGTTTATACTCCCCCACCACCAACAAGCACACTCCACGGCTGGTCCGATGGATATCCAAAGTTGTAGTTGGGGTTGTACTAGGATGCAATAGCTACTTCCTGAAGGGTTGTTGCATGGAGGCGAGTAGCCTCCACTGTTCTCTCATACTCGTTTGCCTCCTCCCTAGTTATAAAGTATCTCCCATTTGCCTGAAAGTTAAAGAAAGCAGGAGCAGGAAGAATAACATGGACGACACGCCATCTATCAAGGATTAGTCTGTACTGGAAGAACTGTTTGTTCCTCTTAAGAAACTGGTAGCGTACCATCGCCTCATAATCTAGAAAAGCAGGTGGCAACTCAATATCATACCCTCTTATGGGTACACCCAAATAATTAGCTGAACGAGTTGCATAAATCCCACCAAATAAATCTCCATCTTTAGCATTAAGATGTAACCTCCTAGCAATAATGGCCCCTAAGTTATATCACTTATCACCTAACACCGCACACTTGAGGACACTAAGATCTGGAATGCAAAGGTGGCAATGTTCGTGTTTACCATTAATGCATCTACCTATAAAGAGAGCAAAGTAATGTATGGCAGGAAAGTGAATGCCCCCTATGGTAGCTTGTGTGATATTTCTAGTTTCTCCAACGGTGATGCTAGGAAGAAAATCATTATATTCATATTTGTGAGGCTCACTAAGACTACCCCATTGTGGAATTTTACATGCATCACAAAAGTCTTCTAGGTCCATGGTATAAGATTCATCATAAAGATCAAACATGACAGTATGAGTATTACGCTTGGATGAAAACTCAAACCTCCGCACGAAGGAATCAGTGAGATAATAATATTGTAAGCATTGGTCCGATAAGAAGTCCTCGAGGCTGGCATTTTGTATGTACGCATAGTATTCATCCTTGAAACCTGCACGATCCATAAATTCATCCGACGGCCATTCACATGGCTTCACTTGAGCTTCTCTTGGCGGTTCAAGGTCCTGCTCACAAATCGCAGGCCTGGGTCCTTACTTCCTCGAAGAACCACCTTGGTACATTTTCCTGGACATTTTCTTCCTCTGAAAAATTTCTGAAATTTTAGTGACTCAAAATAAAAGTGAACCAAACTCAACAAAATTGATAGCAACTACTCCTACAAGTGCCTAGAGGCTATATCATGCATTAAAACTACTTTGGACCATATAAATTTGACATGCAAGCTCAAGAACAAGGTCACCACAGCAGAAAAAATTTGCAATGAATAAAGCACTAGAACAAAAACTAATTGGACCATTGGAGGAGTCACATACCGAAGATCAATCCCCCAAAGCAGTTTTGTGAATGGGGCTTTGAGCAAGGAGATCGAAAATGGTAGCAAGATGAGCAAGAACACGGGTTTGAGATACGGGGTGATTTTACTGGAGGAATGAGTGGATGGGTGCTGGAATAAGTGGAGGGGGCACGTGGGGCCCACAAGGTCAAGGGGCGCGCCCTCCACCCTTGTGGCCAGCTGGTGAGGCCCCCTGGTGTGTGTTCATGCCAGGAATTCTTAAATATTGCATACAAATCATACTAAATTTTCAGGGCATTTGGAGAACTTTTATTTTTGCGACATTTTTTATTGCATGGATAATTCAGAAAACAGGCAGAAAACACTATTTTTGCTTTATTTAATATAAATAACAAAAAGTAAAAGATGGGTACAGAGAGTTGTGCTTTCTAAATTCATCCATCTCATGCTCATCGAAAGGAATCCATTAACAAGGTTGATCCAGTCTTATTAACAAACTTCTTCCGAATGACATGAAACCGGAGAATTTTCGAATAACACTAGGTTACCTCAATGGGGATATGTATTTCCCCAACAATAAGAATATCATATTTCTTTTTGACAGTAGGTAGAGGGAATTCAAAACCTCCAATAGTAATAGTTGAAAATTTTCCAATAGAATTGATACTATGAACTTGAGGTTGTTTCTTCGGAAAGTGTACCGTATGCTCATTACCATTTAAATGAAAAGTGACATTTCCTTTGTTGCAATCAACAACAGCCCCTGCAGTATTCAAAAAAGGTCTACCAAGGATAATCGACATACTGTCGTCCTCGGGAATATCAAGATAACAAAGTCCGTTAAGATAGTAACCTTTACAACCACAACAGGCACATCCTCACAAATACCGATGAGTATAGCAGTTGATTTATCAGCCATTTGCAGAGAAATTTCAGTAGGTGTCAACTTATTCAATTCAAGTCTACGATATAAGGAGAAAGGCATAACACAAACACCGGCTCCAAGATCACATAAAGCAGTTTTAACATAGTTTCTTTTAATGGAGCATGGTATAGTTGGTACTCCTGGATCTCCAAGTTTCTTTGGTATTCCACCCTTAAAAGTATAATTAGCAAGCATGGTGGAAATTTCAGCTTCCGGTATCTTTCTTTTATTAGTAACAATATCCTTCATATATTTAGCATAAGGAGGCATTTTAAGCATATCAGTCAAACGCATATGCAAAAAGATAGGTCTAATCATTTCAGCAAAGCGCTCAAAATCCTCTTCATCCTTTTTATTGGATGGCTTAGGAGGAAAGGGCATGGGTTTCTGAACCCATGGTTTTGTTTCTTTACCATCTTTTCTAGCAACGAAATCTCTCTTATCATAACGTTGATTCTTTGATTGTGGGTTATCAAGATCAACAACAGGTTCAATCTCTACATCATTATCATTACTAGGTTGACCATCAACATGAACATCATTATTAACATTATCACTAGGTTCATGTTCATCATGAGATTGTGTCTTAGCATCAGAAATAGAAATATCATGGGATTCTCAGGTGTGGCTATAGCAGGTTCACTAGCATGCAAATTCCTATCATTTTCTTTTTCTTTTAGTACGAGGACTAGGTGCATCAGTATTAGTTGTCTGAGAATCCTGCTCAACTCTCTTAGGATGACCCTCAGGATACAAAGGTTCCTGGGTCATCTTACCACCTCGAGTCATAACCCTAACAGCATTATCATTGTTCTTACTATTCAACTCATTAAGCAAATCATCTTGAGCTTTAAGTACTTGTTCTACTTGAGTTGTAACCATGGAAGCATGTTTACTAATAAGCTTAAGATCATTAACAGTTCTATTTATATAATCACCCAAGTGGTCAAGCATGTAAGCATTACGTTTCAATTGTCTACTAACATAAGCATTGAAGTTCTCTTGTTTAACAATAAAATTATCGAACTCATCTAAGCATTGACTAGCAGACTTATAATGAGGAATATCACCTTCATCAAATCTATGGAGAGATTTTACCTCTACTACCTATGTCGGGTTATCAAGACCATGTATTTCTTCAATAGATCGTAGATTCTTAACATCTTCAGCTTTAATACCTTTTTCTTTCATAGATTTCTTTGCCTCTTGCATATCTTCAGGACTGAGAAATAGAATAGCCTTTTCTTCGGAGTTGGCTTCGGGGTTGGTTCAGGAAGTGTCCAATCATTTTCATTACTCAATATATTATTCAATAGCAATTTAGCTTGCTCAATAGTTCTTTCCCTGAAAACACAACGAGCACAACTATCCAGGTGGTCTCTGGAAGCATCGGTTAGTCCATTATAAAAGATATCAAGTATTTCATTTTTCTTGAGAGGATGATCAGGCACAACATTAAGTAATTGGAGAAGCCTCCCCCAAGCTTGTGGGAGACTCTCTTCTTCAATTTGCACAAAATTAAATATTTCCCTTAAAGCAGCTTGTTTCTTATGAGCGGGGAAATATTTTTGAGAGAAGTAATAAATCATATCCTGGGGACTACGCACACAACCAGGAGCAAGAGAACTAAACCATAACTTAGCATCACCCTTTAATGAGAAAGGAAACAATTTAAGAATATAGTAATAGCGAATTTTTTCCTCATGAGCAAATAGGGTGGCTATATCATTCAATTTAGTAAGATGTGCCACAACAGTTTCAGATTCATAACCATGAAAATGATCAGATTCAACCAAAATAATTAACTCAGGATCGACAGAGAATTCATAATCCTTATCAGTAACAAAGATGCGTGAAGTAGCAAAAGCAGGATCATATTTCATTCTAGCATTCAAGGGTTTTTCTTTCAGCTTAGCTAATAATTTCTTAAGATCTTCTCTATCATTGCAAGCAAAAAAGTCTCTAGCAGTTTCTTCATCCATAACATAACCCTCAGGTACAACAGGAAATTCATATATAGGGGGAGAATCATAATCTTCAGTTTCAATAATAACATCGGTTTCAGTAATTTCATTCTCTCTAACCCTAGCAAGTTGTTCATCAAGAAATTCACCTAGTGGCACAGTATTATCAAGCAGAGAAGTAGTTTCATCATAAGCATCATACATAGCAGAAGTGGCATCATCAATAACATGCGACATATCAGAATTAATAGCAGGTGTAGGTGTCGCAAGTTTACTCAAAACAGAAGGAGAATCAAGTGCAGAGCTAGATGGCAGTTCCTTACCTCCCCTCGTAGTTGAGGGGAAAAAATAGTTCTCTGATCTTTCAAATTCCTCATAGTGATCAAAAGATATAAATCCCAAGTGACTCAGAGAATAGAGCTATGCTCCCCGGCAACGGTGCCAGAAAAAGGTCTTGATAACCCACAAGTATAGGGGATCGCAACAATTTTCGAGGGTAGAGTATTCAACCCAAATTTATTGATTCGACACAAGGGGAGCCAAAGAATATTCTTGAGTATTAGCAGCTGAGTTGTGAATTCAACCACACCTGGAAGACTTAATATCAGCAGCAAAGTATTTAGTAGCAAGTAATATGGAAGTAACAGTAACGGTGGCAGAGGTAACAGTAGTTGTTTTGTAGCAATCGTAACAGTGGCAACGAAAAAGTATAGTAGCAAAGATCAATATGTGAAAAGCTCGTAGACAATGGATCAATGATGGATAATTATGTCGGATGGCATTCATCATGCAACGGTTATAACATAGGGTGACACAGAACTACCTCCAATTCATTAATATAATGCAGGCATGTATTCCGAATATAGTCATACGTGCTTATGGAAAAGAACTTGCATGACATCTTTTGTCCTACCCTCCCGTGGCAGCGGGGTCCTATTGGAAACTAACGGATATTAAGACCTCCTTTTAATAGAGTACCAGACCAAAGCATTAGCACTTAGTGAATACATGAACTCCTCAAACTACGGTCATCACCGGGAGTGGTCCCGACTATCATAACACGTAGTAGGTGACTATTACTTGCAAGATAGGATCAAGAACACAAATATATTCATGAAAACATAAAGGGTTCATATCTGAAATCATGGCACTCGGGTCCTAGTGACAAGCATTAAGCATAGCAAAGTCATAGCAACATCAATCTTAGAACATAGTGGATACTAGGGATCAAACCCTTACAAAACTAACTCGATTACATGGTAAGTCTCATCCAACCCATCATAGTCCAGCAAGCCTACGATGGAATTACTCATGCACGGCGGTGAGCATCATGAAATTGGTGATGGAGGATGGTTGATGATGACGATGGCGACGGATTCCCTCTCCGGAGCCCAAAACGGACACCAGATCTGCCCTCCCGAGGAAGAACAGGGCTTGGCGGCCGCTCTGTATCGTAAAACGCGATGAATCCTTCTCTTTGATTTTTTTTCTCCCCGAACGTGAATATATGAAGTTGGAGTTGAGATCGGTGGAGGTCCAGGGGGCCCACAAGGTCGGGTGGTGCGCCCCGGGGGGTGGGCGCGCCCCCACCCTTGTGGCCAGGGTGTGGGCCCCCTTCACTTGATTCTTTCACCAATATTTTTTATTAATTCCAAAACTTATCTCCATGAAGTTTCAGGTCATTGCGAGAACTTTTTTCTGCACAAAAATAACACCATGGCAATTCTATTGAAAACAACGTTAGTCCGGGTTAATTCCATTCAAATCATGCAAGTTAGAGTCCAAAATAAGGGCAAAAGAGTTTGGAAAAGTAGATACGACGGAGACGTATCAGCCACCTTTATGCAAAATTAGTTGCGTGTCAGTCGGTGGAACCGGTCTGATGTGCGTGGACATGTAAGGTTGGTCCTGGCCGCTTCATCCCACAATACCGCTGAATAAAAATAAGACGTTGGTGGTAAGCAGTATGACTATCACCGCCCACAACTCTTTGTGTTCTACTCGTGCATATCATCTACGCATAGACCTGGCTGTGATACCACTGTTGGGAATCGTTGCATGATAAACAAAAACATTCTACGCACACGCAATGATCTATCCATGGAGATGCATAGCAACGAGGGGGAGAGTGTGTCTACGTACCCTCGTAGACCATAAGAGGAAGCGTTTCACAACGCGGTTGATGTAGTTGGACTTTCTTCACGCTCCACCGATCGAGTACAGAACGTACGGCACCTCCGAGTTCTGCACACGTTCAACTCAGTGACGTCCCTCGTCTTCTTGATCCAGCATGGTGTCGAGGTAGTAGGTGAGTTCCTTCAGCATGAAGGCGTGGTGACGGTGATGGTATTGTGATTCTCGTAGGGCTTCGCCTAAGCACCGCGAAAATATGACCGGGGGTGTAAACTGTGGAGGGGGGCACCGCACATGGCTAACAATTGATGTTGTGTGTTCTAGGCGCCCCCCTCCCCATATATATATATCGGGTGGGTCTATTATGATAACACCCCTTAAGTCCTTATTCTACACACAAATCTCTTATTCTGCTAATACTTCCGTGCTACTCAATCCACCTACCCGGACCGCACCGTAACACTAGAAAACTTCATTAGGCCAACCCTCGCATCCAACTTTCTACCCCGCAGCAACCCACCCCTCATTGCCCACCTTCCCCACCACGACCACCCCCCCCCCCCCCGGCGCCCCACCAACCCCACCCCTCTGGCGCCCCACCACTCCCCACTCCCGCGGCGCGCCACCACCCCACCCCTCCGGCGCGCCACCACCTCCCAGCCCCGCGGCGCCCCACCAACCCACCCCCGCGGTGCCCCACCAATCCACCAACTCCGGGGCGCCTCCTCCGACCTCCCTCTGTCACCCCGATGCCCACCAACTCCGGCGCGTCTCCTCCGACCTCCCTTTGTCGCCCCGATGCCCACCAACTCCGGCGCGCCTCCTCTGAGAACCTTCCTTCCTCCCTAGGTCGGGCCGCAACTGGCGCTGCCGTGGTGCCCCACTCCGCCGCCTAACCCCACTCCGCCCCTGGAAACCACTTCCCTCCCCGCGCCTCCTTGTCCCGACGACAGATCCAAGTGGAGCTGGCCCTGCCGCGCCATAAGCAGACGGGATCGAGCAGCAGCTGCCGTTGACCCATTCATCCACGGCGCCTCACAACCCTTGGGTCGCCGGGATCGAGTAGGCTGCCCCGCATCTGCGCCTCTCCGCGCATCTCCTGTCGTCCAACCTCGCGCCCCGACGGTTGGCAGCCGCCTGCAGCAGCCGTGGTCCGAGGCCGCAGGAGCGCCACCTCACCTGCATCCGCCATGGCCACCGCAACCACCCCTGCCCACCGCAACCACCTCCCAGCGACGGATCCGGGCTGGCAACTGCCCCAGCGCACCTCCCGGCGGTGGATCTGGGCCCTGCGCCTCCACCGCCCACCGCATCCGGCCACCACCAGCCCCAAATGCGGCTTCAACCACCCGATACGGCCCCTACTGCGCCTTCAACCGCCGGATCCGGCCTCCACCAGCCCACGGCGTGGCTTTCAACAACTGGAACCGGCATGGCCTTCCTTCTCTCGAGCCACAACGCCTCCTCTTTCTTCTATGGTCGTCGTGGGAGACGAATTGGCCGCCGTTCAGCCAGATCCCCCGTCCGATGTGCTGCCCGGACGACTTTCGCGGCCTGACCGTGATCTGCATCGACCGGAGACACTTGAGCCCCCGCGCAGTTCAGGCGGTGTGCCTGTGTGGTGCAGAGCTCCTGTACGTGCAATTCGCGGCATGCATTTGTCGCCGCGGCCGTATCCACCCCTCCCACGACCGAATCTGTCGCGGCCCTGCCTTGCCTCGCCACCCTGTGATAGTCCCAGTGGCTGCCGTGCTAGTGCAGTTTGCCGGCGACGCAAGGTGCAGTGCACCTCGCCGTGATGTGCGGATCATAGGAGTGTTCTTTTGGATTTTGGATGTGCAGTGCACCCGGATCCCGCGAGCAGTGCACCCGGATCCCACAAGCAGTTAGGTGCACGTGGAGATTCAGTTAATTGCAGCGTGATAGCAGTTTGGTGGCACAGGCGGGATTTTTTTCTTTTATTTTTATAGGAAAAAGTTTCATCTCGTCAGGCACAAGTAGCCTATTTTATTTCGAATGCAGTTCAGTGGCATGGTGTAGTTTGCAGGTGCAGTGCGCCGCGGGGGTGTCATCTTGTACAACACGGCTAGTCCTCAATTGTTGTTCGGCTTCTGACATTGTGGACTTTGTGTGTATGGTTGTGTGTGTGGCTGTGTAAAAATAATGAAAAGATATAGTATATGTTTTGAAGCTCACTTTGTTCTCCCACATGGTTCACTATAATAAAACTCCTCCATTGTTCACTATATCAAATGAACCGCTGCAGTGCGTTTGTCCCTCGAATGTGGTTCACTTTTGAGAGTGATGTCGTTCACTTGCCCCCAACATGAAAATGCAAAAAAATTAGCGAAACAACAAGATGGTAATGTGGTTCACTTTGATATATGATGTGGTTCACTTGCCCTAGTATCTGCGGTCCACTCTCGTTCATAAAAGAAGTAAAAAAAGACAACAAAAAACTCGTATGAGAAAAATAACGTCCGACAAAAGAAATTATGCAGCTCGCTTGCTCGTTCGATGCAGTGCAGTTTTCATTCTGAAGCAGTGCGGACGGCCGTATGATGTTGTTCATCCCGTAAGTGCAAAAAAATTGTTACGAAAGCGGAAAAAAGTAATGCGGGTCACTTCTTGATAGTGTTGTGGTTCATTTACACCCGATGTGAAGTGCACTCTACTTTCTCGTCCTTGAAAAAATTTCGTTTGAATAAAAAAAACCATGCAGTTCTCTTACCCGTCTGATGCAGTGCGGTTTTTCGTCCGATGCAGTGCGGTTTTCAGTCGGATGAAGTACCCACGTCGATTTGGGTGTCGCGAAAAATAGAGTGTGCGCATTTCGGTAAATTCGAAATTCCTCTTAAACCGTAGAGAATTAGAGAGGGTGTTCTACATGAAAAAGTTGCTCCTCGTCGATATCCTTCCAACGGCATATCGTTTGAATCATTCCGACCAGCAGTTTGTAAAAAATTTGCGAAAAACGGCCGCTGCCACTCGTCGTTCACCGCACGATTTTCAAAATTAAATTAAAACCGTAAGAAATCTCAAAAACATTTCAACATGTGAAAGTTGCGCCTCGTCCATAGCTTTTCAACTGTATGTTACACGCCTTGTTTTAGCAAACGGTTAAAAAACTGGAGGTGAAACAGTACCAAAAATTTGAAAAAAAATTGAAAAACAAAATTTCGCGATTTAGTAAATTTGAAACTGCTCTTAAACCGTAACGAATTAGAGAAAAAATTAGATATGAAAAAGATGTGTCTCGATGATATCTATCCAACGGTGTATCATTTGCTTCATTCCGATGAGCGGTTTAGAAAAAACGCGAAAAATACTCGTTGTCACTCCTTGTGGGCCGCACCATTTTCAAAACTGCTCTTAAACCATGAGAGATCTCGAAAAGTGTTCAACATGGCGAAGTTGCGCCTAATCCATAGCTTTTGAGCAGTATATTACACGCTTCGTTCTGACAAACGGTTAAAAAACTAGAGCAAAAAAGGTACAAAGAAACACAACATGCAGTTTTTTGCGATGGGAAGTTCACTCGCGTCGCGTGAGTACTGCATCACACTTGGTTCAAACAATGACGTGCACTTGCGTTGAGCATGCAGTGCGGAAGTGTTATTAGAATAGTTATTCTGCTAATATTAGCAGAATAGACGGGCTGTATACTAATATTAGCAGAATAGTTATTCTGATAACACTTCCGCACTGCACGCTTAACAGAAGCGAATTGCATCGTCTTTACGTTGGGCACTGCAATGCTTCACGGGAGAACTGCTTCATTTTCTAGTGTTCTGCCCGTGTTTTCTGTGTGGAATCGGGTATTGCGGGATGATTTAGTTTGTCTCTACATCTCATTTTACCTTTATTCTTTCTAATTTACAGGAAAATCTACTAGAGTGCTTGCAAATCGAGGGATTTGGCGGACGAGCTTTCTCTGTTCGTTCGTGTTCGCTTCAGATGCGATTTTTTTGTGCTCGCATGTTGTTTTTTACTAGGAATTCTTTGATTGCATTCATTTTAATCGGTCCGTTCACTCTATAATTTGTTAATTCTTAGGAGTTAGTTTTCAATTCCTGTTAATTTGATCATGCGGGCGGGTGAGCTTCGTCCGCTCCTCTGTTCTTGATGATTTTTTGAATTTTGCGCGTCCATGCGTGTTTGAATATTGTAATTAGTGTTGCTATAGGTTTGAATTCATTGTATTGTGGGTATAATTGTAATTTTTTAATTGCATTTTTTAAACGAGAGTTGATGCTGTTCGTCCCGTTGCCGTGTCTTCCGTGTAATTTTTTCCGGGGGTATTTTTCGATAGTTTAATGGTTGGACAATTTTTAGGCGAGTTATGGAAGTGCGAGTGAAATTGACACCTCTATTAGTCTACCACATGTCTGGAGTTCTACTGTTATTAATTTTATTTGTTGTAGTTGTGGCATACGTTGTAGTGCACTGCATTTTCGTTAGTAGTGTACTTCGTTGTAGCTACAATACAGTGGTTATGGCAGCTTATGAGATATCTGTTTTCTTAAACTGAATTATGTGTTCTAGAGGACTTCATAAAATGCACTTCCGTACTGCAATAGCAGTGTGGTTAATGTTCTATTGTGCTATTAGAATGGATGGTCCATTATATGCTTGTGTTAGCTGAATAGTTATTATAAGAATTTTTTGAACTGCATACTATGAGAATTGTTTTTGAACATCATATGTTAACTGCAAAGTTTCGACCATTCGCATTTCCTTGTTACTGTTCAGAGGACTGCTTTTTTATTATTAGTACCACAATATGTGCTTGAGAGAACTGCATTACTGCCAACAGCAACTTGTCTAAAAAGGATGATAAAATGATGCAATTGAGGTTGCATACTTTAAATAGGCATCGTTCAAAGTGTCTGATGGACATAATTTTAAAAGCATACAACATAAGCAAAGCATTAGAAATATTGGTTGCTTCATATTAGACAACCTAGAGTGCAAATATTGTAAACTTGAGGGAGTCTTCTTCTTTGTAGAAAAACACCATGGCCACTTCTCCGACGTCAAAGCCATTCTGGGAGACAAAATCTTTCCAACCAGTAGTCATGTTGATGCAGTCTTCAGAGTCGATGTGGTAGTCAGCTTGCATGCCTGCATACCCATTCTTGTGTTGTGTCTCCAAAGTAACCTTCCCTGAACTCGGAGCAGAAAATTTTATTGTGGATGGCAGTTTCTGCATATTGGAATGGGTGGAAAAAGAATTTTATAAGTAAACAGCAAATGTTTTTCTTTATACTTAGGATGATCTGTTTATGTTGACTTAAATACTTACATATATATGACTGCTATTTTCTAAAGTAGTTGCAATGTATGAACAAACTTATATACGGAATTGACCTCTAGTTTTGCTAGGATATATATTATACTGCAACATGCTTGTACTGCAAGGTGGGTTACAGTGTACTTCGCCAGCATGTTAACAGAACTGCAACGCTGATCTACTGACCCTTAACAAATCTGAACAACAATACAAATTATGTTTTGTATTTTGTTGACACTACTGAACAAATTGATTGAACTATATATTCAGATGTGGATTTGCAGGCTAGATTATGTCCAAAATTGTGAGGGAAAAAACATACCCAACTTTCCTGCAGATCTGCGGTTGTGAGGCGATGAAGAAATGGCGGCTGAAACCCCCTGTTGGGTATCATCAGGGACCCGAGCATGTTGCGCCACTCAGTGTTGGTGAGCTCTAGACCTTCTGCGTACACGCATGTGTCCGCTACCGGTGTCATCCTTGCCAAACACCCGCACTTACAGTCCATGGCGGGTTCAGTGGAATTCTAGAGAAGAGCTGGGGATGGGATGAACCCTAGATCTACGATTTTAAGAAAAAGAGGAACGGGGGAGGAGTTGTGTTAGTCTGGAGCACGAATGGATACGTTTTTATGCAACCAATTGACCAACGGAAGTAATAATTTTTGTGGTTGGTGTTAGGTGGTGCATTGGTTCTGATTCAGTGTCCGCGAATGCATTTGAGTAGCAAGAGGACTGCTTACTTGAAAATAGCGAACTGCATTGTGATATCAAGACGAACCGCGGAACGCGTGGTTCGGCCTGCGTTTGTGTATGGTATGTGGGATTGTTTTTAATTTTCAGTGGCCTCTCTTTTTGTGTGTTGGGCCTGTGTTCGGGGAGTGATGACGCATTGGGCCCAAGTCGGCCTGTGAGTACGGCTGGTTGCCGGTGCGTTGTGTGCAGCCTTAATCTTTAGTCCCACCTCGCCCGCGGAAGGCGCGCCCGACCTGTTTATAAGCGCTGGCGAGGGAACCGTGTCGAACTCCTCTGGTTACTTATTTGGGCGCTTATACACGGCGCTCGCTGCTCTATGCTCTCTGACCTGTGGGCCCATGTGCGCACCGCCCCACGCATCGTGGCTCAGAACGACTCGCCTGTTGTGGGTGCAGACCTACTACGAGACTGGCTGGGACCGGTGTTGTGGTCAATTTTTTTCTTTGTATTTTCTGTCATGTATTTTTTTCAATGTAAGGGCGTGCACTGCTTAGCAAACCATCCGTGCACTGCATTGATCAGGGTTCTGTACTTGTGCACGCATTCCGTACTACATGTACAGTTCTCATTTTTGTTTTCATGTTTTTGCTCTTATGTAATCTTTTTTCCAATGTAGGGGAGTGCACTGCTTAGTAAACATACATGTACTGCATTGATTATGTTCCTGTACTGCACGTTCATATATTTCCGCACTACATTTTTTTCAATGTAGGGGCGAGCACTGCTTTTTGTAAATCATCCGTGCACTGCATTGATCAGGGTTCTGTACTACATGTGCACGCAGTCCGCACTACATGCACAGTTCTCATTTTTGTTTTCGTGTTTTTGCTCTTATGTAATCTTTTTTCCAATGTAGGGGAGTGCACTGCTTAGTAAATCATGCTTGTACTGCATTGATTCGTTTCTGTACTGCACGTTCATATATTTCCGCACTACATATACAGATCGCATTTTTCTTTTTGTGTTTTTTCTCTTATGTATTCGTTTTTCCAAATTTAGGGGCGTGCACTGCTTTGTTGGGTATGTGTAAACTTCATTCGACAAAGTCTGTACTGCATTGGTACACAACTTGCACTGCATGCGTCCTATTTGCACGCTGCATCTTATTTCGTTTTGTGCACTAATCGAATCTAATGATACATAAGCAAACAATAGAAAACAAATTATCACAGGCATTCTGTACGACAAGTTCATCATCAGCAAACTAATTTCAACAGAAAGCAATCTAACATAATCAAAGTTCATCATTACAAGCGATTCTGCATGGCAAGCAAACTAAGTTCAGCAAAAGCAAATGATCACAAGCAAACTAACCATACATAAGCAAACAACATAAAGCAAATTTGATGATAATTCTAAAACGACGCTGGCATTGTTGGCTCTTTGGCTGGCACCATCTTCTTCTTCACCAGGTAGCGTCTCCCCATCCCCAGCTGCTCATGGCGTGCTTCTTGGGGGGCTCCTCCTTCTCCAGCTTTGCACGACGAAGCCCGTCCTGGGTGAGGGTGATGCGGTTCCATATCTCATACGCTGCGTAGGCGTCCTTTGCCGCGTACTCGATGTGCCTCATGGACAGAGCCAGGGTGGCCCAGTGCTTGTGTTCGTCGTCGGTGATCTTCTTCTTCATGTTGTTGTAGTAGTCGTCGATGAGCATGCCGGAGACGTCTCCAAGGGAGTCCAACTCCTTGGTTGCCTCGGGCACCCTCCACTCCTTCTGGATGTCGACGAAGTTGGCGACCTCCAGATTGATGCGCTCTAGCCTTTTTTTGTCGCCGTCGATGGAGAAGCCTGCAAAGGTGTACCTGGGGTCGGCGAGGAAGTTGTCGAAGACGGTGCACCTTTCAGCGGCGCTCAGTTGGAAGAGCAGCACCGGGTGTTTCTTGCCAATGGGGAGTTGGCAGAGGGCGGGTTTCTGCGTCGCTTCAGGCTCATTGTTGTACTCGAGATCAATGCCGACGATCTTGTGGCGCTGGAGGCTGAGGTGGCGCTCGTACTGCGCGAGGGTGATCGCCATCTGCTTCTTGTCGTTGGTGTGGATGACGTGCAACTTGGTGTTGCCGTGGGCCTCCACGCCCTAGTACTCGTCGGCGAATGCCATGGCCGGTAGTACGGCTTGGTGTTTTGCGTGGAGATGGATGTGATGGAGCGATTTGGTGGCAGCGCAATGGATATTTGTGTTGTTGTGGATGAGAAGCCCTTTGGCAGAGGTCTGAATTTAAGGGGAGGGCGCGGGGTGGGATGGCCGCATCGGATGAACTGCACGAGGTTTGGTGTTGCGTTTGTGATCGTGGGCTTGTGGCGATTGAACCCCTCCGATTGGGTGGTTGTATGCGAACGTGGTTTTCTTTAACATGGTTTTATTTTTTTATCAGTAATTTTTTTAACCACCACTTTCTGTGCGAATGGGCATTGGTCACGTTTATATGTATCATGCGTGATAATGAAACTGCATTGGTTAGAGTTCTGCCCTGCATCGTCTACAGTAGAGAACTGCATGTTGTCTACAGGTGCGTACTTCACCGTTTTTTGCGTGTCCTTGTTGCAGCCCCTGAATAAAGTACAATGTATTCCGCAATTTTACGAGTTTTTGTTGTGTTCTATACCGTGTATTTATTCATGTAGGTAATCCGGAACTGGATTGCTATACCGTACTGCTTCCTGTAACAAAATGCACTGCATTTTTCTAGTGTTGCGTACTGCATCTGTTTTTTGCCTGTACTTACTGGAGTCCCTGGTACGGGAGGGGTAGGGGTGGTTGGGGGGGCCTTTTTTTTGTGGCACTTATTTGAAGGTAGACTTTTTCTTTTCAGATGTGTTTTCTTAAAATGCGTGTTGGTTTTTATTTTAACTTTTTTTACGAACTGCATTTATTTTATTTTGTTTTACCGATTGAACTTCATTATTCTTCACAGAGAACTGCATCATGTGCATTTTGATGTGGTCTTTCTTATTTTAGCCGGGCCGTTTTTGGGCCGGCCCGTTTTATGTTGCCCTTTGCCACACGCGGGCCTCCTACGTGTCCGTTCCAGGCGATCCCACCGGTCAGCTGACAGGGAGAGAGACCGAGAACAATCCCCTCTCCTCTCTTGCAGTTTCTCCCGAGGCATCTCTCCCTCGAGCAAAACTGTCGTCGCCCGCAGCAACCGCCGTCGCCCGAGGAACCGCCGCCCTCAAGAGGTTCTTATTCCTGCATTCCGCGTCGTCCCCCATTCCGCGAGCCCTTGCCGCTGCGCTCCTGTAGCCCTTTCCTGTCCGTTCCCGTCACCGCACCCTCCCCCTCCCCGCCGTCGCCGTCGCCGCACCTTTTTTGTGGTATGTTCCGCTTGTTCTCGGTCTTGATCGTCCCCTTGTCTTGTTTTGTTATTCTCGTAGTTGTTGTTGCTGTTTTTGCTTGTGTAATTTTTCCGTAGGCAGCCGATTTTATCTCAATTTGGAGTCGATACTCGTGTGTAGCAAGGTGGATCTAGGGTTTCGTGAGATTTTTGTCGATTTTGTTGCTTATATCTGTCACCTCGTCGTTGTGCTGCAGGCAAACGCCATGTCTTCGCCGAGCAGAGTGGGAGGAGGAGTTCAGGGTATGTGGAGTGCTTATTTTAGGCTTTTGTTTATTTTGTTTGATGTTTATCTAGTTTCCTAAATCATCCTGCATATTGGTTTATGATCTGTTAGTTGTCAGCGTTCGTTTGCATTATTTTGTCACGTGATGTTTTGTAATTTCTGTTTCTGGTTCTTTTTCAATCAAGTAGGTGATTGCGGTTCTCATAATGATACACCAATTGGCTCTCGTTGTCCTGGTGGTAAGGATCATGGTGTCGAGGGAGGACATCAATTGAATTCGCCGATTGAAACTTCTCCCATAAGGGTGGCCCCTCCTTCTGGTATGTGATTGGTTTGTTTATTTTGTGTATGCTGGTTACTTTGATGTTGTACCAATTGGTGTTGCCTTGTTGTATCTAGTCCGGCATTTTGTTGGGAACTTACATGAAGTTAGTGTATGCAGCACTGTATTTATTTTGTATATGTGAACTCCACTATATGTATGTGTGAACTGCATTGTTGTTTTATTCAAGTTTTTTGTGCAATGCATTATTTTTTATTTTTAGCTTATGGTTGGAGCACTGCATTTTATATGTCTAAGTGTACTGCATTTGTTCTTTTTGTGCACTTTTTAACGACCATAGTCAAACTTCATTTTGACGCAGTGTATGTTTTCCATGCTGGGGCGCCTGGGTTTGAGGAGGTTACTCAATTGATTGACCATTATTTTGCATAGGGTAATGTTGGTGTGAGCTTTGACCAGAGACGTCCCGTTTTGTCTGAGACACAATCGCAGTCTGTTGATGGTACAGAGGAAGTTACACAGGATTGGATGGTCTCGGAACAGCTTCGTGAATATGAGTTGAAGCAAAGCAAGAAGAAGTTGAGGTTTGAAAGTGACTCAAAAGAGTTTGCGGAGAAGGAGAAGCAGAGGAGAGCTGCAGATGGTGCCAAGGGTGCCAAATTTGCCAAGGTGAAGAAGCCTTCTTTGCAGAAGAAGAGGCTGAGTACTGTTGCTGAGGAAGGTGGTACACCTCGGCGGAGTCCACGTGTTGCTGGCATGAACAAGAATCTTGGCAAGAGAACTGCTGAAGCTGGTGGAAAGGATGATCCTCAGTGCAAGCGACTACATGTCACTGAAGGTCCCAACTCTGATGATGACGACATTGTGCTTGCTGATTTTGTGAGGGATGTTCATAGTGGTAGACGCAAAGACCGTGGTTCATCTAAGAGTCTACCCAAGTGTGCCCGTAATGATGTCGATGAAGATGTTGGTGGTGACTCTTGCGAGGAGGTGGATGTTGTTCCAAAGGTTTGTTGAAGTGGACTGCATTTGTTTCCTTCATTGTTATTCTATCTGTGTTTTCTCTGTCTCTTTTTTTATGGCTAGTCTTCTAATGTGGATTGCATTTCCCTTTACACAGAGGAAGAAGTCTAGTAAGAGCAATGCAGCTGAAGATGGTGCTGAGGGAGATGATTCTCGATTTAACAAGACCGTACGTGTGTCGCTTCCCACTGTTTGCAAGGCTGCTGCCTTGTTGAAAGAGGCACACTGTAGTCGTGTTCGGGATGCTGGATTTGGTGTTGTCTTTGAACTGACAGTAAAGAAAAATGTGTCGCGCATTCTTATGTGCTATCTGATGGGAGTGATTGACCCTGCCACCATGATAATGGACTTTGGGAATGGCAGGGTTCTTTGAATCAATCGTGATGAAGTTCATCACATTTTTTATTTACCCATGGGACGTCACACTGCACCCATGCCTGCTGCCAGCGGCCATGATGACTCGTTGAGTGCCCTCAAGGATGAGCTTGGCTTTGACCGTTCAAAAAGTATAGGTGTCAAGGACTTGCTTGAGAAGTTGAAGGTGTTGGTGGAGGAAGATGATCATGTGAGTGTTGACCTTGCTGTGAAGGTGTGCTTCCTGATACTCTACCAGAATTTGCTGTGCCCCGGGCCTGCAGTTCGTTTGGGTAGAGTTGCTGCAATGGTAGAGAACATGGTTTATGCGGCTATGGCTCATATGGACTTTTGCCAGCTTGTTGTTGATGAGTTGCAGGCACCTGTGGTGATGTGGCAAACAGAACGAAGCATGCAGAATTATGCAGAGGGTTGTGCCATTGTCCCCCTGATTATGTATCTTGACTTCTTGAAGCTTCGCAAATTTTCAGTCATGCACACGTTGATGCCACGTGCGTCATACCTGACGACCAAGGACCTGATGAAGTTATACAATGAGGATGTGGTTGTGAAGGGAAAGATTTACTTGGAAACTTACAAATTTGGGAAGTTGCCGGTTAGTGCATCTGAGTTTTTAATATCTGTTTTTTTTAAGGTGCAGCCATTATAAATCTGAACTTTTCTAGTACTCACATGTGTACTTCTCTTTGCCTCTTGTCTTTTTTTGCAGTGGAAGGCGTCAGGTGATATTGTGTACAACCGTCCTGTTGCAGTTGTATGCGGCAGCTCTGATGCGGGCTAGGTTTTATGAGCCTATATGTAGCCAGCTTCCTGCCTATGATGATGAGGTGTCGCGTACTCGTGGTTTCATGGCTCGACAGATGTTTGATAATAGAAGCTCTTCTAAACAGACATTTGTTGGCGGCAAAAAACACGAGGAGATTGATGAGCTTCTTCTGAAGGTTTTGAAGTTGACTGAAGATTTGCCAACCTCTGGTGACAGGTTGAGGACAGTTGCTGGTTTTTCCCTGTTGGCCATGGCCCACAAGATGAAGATATTGTTGCTGCTCACAATTTTGATTGTGGCGTGATTGAAAGCCTGAAGATTGCAGTGACGAATGTTCGGTCTTCCTATGCTCAGTTGAGACATTCACAGGAGGAAAAATGCGGTCGGTATGAGAAGGATGCTGGGCATATTTTGGATGAAATGAACCGTCAGGACGCTGGCGTTGGCGCTGATAATGTATGTTCTAGGTTTTTTGTGGCTTTGAACCTCTTTTGTGTATTATGTGGACTGCTCCTCACTATTTTTGTTTTTTGTGATAGGCTGGAGTGGAATCTTCTGGTGTCCATGGAACTAGGGACGATGGAATTGGTCAGGTACAAGTACTTCTGCCATGTCTGTTCTGCCATGCGTCCCTCTTCTTAAACTTGCGTTTGTTGCTTTCCATTTTTATTGTATTTTTTGTGTACTTCACGGTTGTAAAGTGTGTACTGCTTGTGCATAGTTGAACTTTTTTATTTTTTGGTCGTTACCATCTTATTTTCGTTTTTGGTTTGTTCTATGCCCGTAGACTGGTGTTGCTGCTTGTGATGTGCACAAAGAGTCCTACGATGGCTCTGGGAAGGATGGGGTCTTGGTTGATGCATCGTCCCCTCCGGATGTTGTAGCTGATAAGGTATAGTTGTATTACTTGTTCTGATAGTGTGTTGTAATCTAATTTTTTTGTTGTTGTTATAAACTTGATGTACGCTGTTATGTTCACTCATATGCATTTTCATTTACATATGTTAGCTGCAATAGTTTTACATGTGTGAGCTTCAGTCTTTGACAGAAGTGAACTGCATTCCATTTCGCATGCGTGGTCCATAATGTTTTACATACGTAAGCTTCAGTATTTAACATAACTGAACTGCAGCGTTTGACAAAGTGAACTGCAGTTCTTTTTTACGTATATGTGTGTTGAAGTTGTAGTTGTTTTGATACACGTGGGTTGCAGTTGTTGTTGTGTTAATTATCCCCACGCTCATTTTTGTGTTATTGTGTGTTTTTTAATATTTCCACAGCCTGGAGAAGAAAACGTGGAAGTTCGCATTGATCTGAATCAGGGCGGTTGTGCTGTTGATGGTGGTGGCAGTGTTGGTGCTTCTGCATCGGTTGCCGTCGACTGTGCAGACCCTTCTGTAGCTCAAGAATCCCATCATGTTGTTTCCCCCAGCCGGCATGAAGATTCTGATTTTGGCATTGAAAAGCCGCTGGAGAATGCCGTCCCTGCTGTTAGTGTTGTTGCTTCCCCTGTTTGTCTGGCAGCCAACAATGTTCCTGAAGTATCGAGAGTGGAGCCTCATGTAGCTAAAGTATCTAAGGACGTTGCAGTTGACGAGACTGTTGTAAATCCAGAGAATGCTGATGTTGCTGCAAAAGGGCAGTCCAGTGAGGTTGTGGTGGATTCGTCGCAACCTATCCAAGAAAATGTTTTGGTCAGCTCTGAAGAACAACAACATGAAGACTCTGACACTGAAGGCAAGAGTTTTGTTTCAAATAGTACAGTTGAAGTTTTTCTCATTTCATTTTGTTTAATTACTATGGTATCTGTATTAGATGTTTAATGATAAGTGAAACTTGATCTTTTGTTTATGATTTTCAAAATAGCTAGCAGAATTTCCTTATCTTAATATTTGAACTTCATTATTTGGATGAGTGAACTTCATCTTTTTATTACAGATGACGAACTTCCTGTTGTGACACCGTCGAGCATTGATCCAGCTCTTCTGAAAAGATACAATGAGTTGTACGCTTCTGTTATGAGGGTTCGGAAGGACAAGAAGAAGAAGTATGGTTTTTTAGAAATTGCTTTGTTCATATGTATTTTCTAATTTGGTTTTTAGCCCTTTTTCTTTGTTGTTATTTTTTTTAGTATCTTATGTTTCAGTTTTTCATGAAAAATTCAGGGACATGATTGCTTTTAAAACTGAGATGGGTGATATTACCATTGGCGAAGTTGGTCAATCTTTTTGGGATAAAGGGATGCTCACTACAAGACTTGTAGAACTTGGGGTTTCTTTGCTGGTTGATAAGTTTAAGGGATCTCCGACAATGGTTGTCCCGTACCATATTTGTGTAAGAATGCAGAAATTTTTATTTTATTATTTTGATTTTCTTTTCTGATTTCGTGCGACGACATGTTTTCTTGAGCACTATTTGATTTTTGGTTTTGTATTGGCAGACAAATATTTGGAATGGTGGTACTGTAGGCAGGAGTGTTAAAATGATGTTCTCTTCAAAAGCCGAGGAGCGTGTTGATAAAAAGGATATGGTGAGTAACGTTTTTATGTGTCGAAAACTATATTTTGCGTGTTTGTTTTCATAGTGTTCTGTTTCTTCTTCTTATAATAATTTTATTTATTTTTTCGTGCTTCGAACAGGTCCTTTTTGCAACTTTTGATCCGCCAGAGATGAGGGATGGCGTTGGTCATTATTGTGTTATTGCGTTAAATGTGAAAGAAAGCGGGTTTGAATTTCTTGACTCGCTCAATAAACCTGGCAGCCCTGATGCGATTAGGGTTTTTAGGAGGATGGTTAAAAATATCAAGCGTGCATGGAAAGAAGGAAGCTCAAGTTCTGATGAGCCGCTAAATCCTCCTACACTTGATGGATTTGTGTTGAAACATGTCATTGTCCCAATGCAGCCAAATGCGTGTGTTCCGTACAGCCCCTCTTCTCCATACTGCTCAAGTTTTTTTATTTCATTTTGTGAAACTGATGTTTTTTATTCTTTTATTGCAAGCATGATTGTGGATTCTATATGTTTCAATTCTTGCAGACTTGGGATGGTGTTCGAGTTGCTCTGTTTGGGGTGGAGCACATTGGCTACATCAGAAAGGCCATGCTCAATAGTTGGCTCACATCGAGAAAGTGTTCCCTTGATTTAACATCGATTTTAATTTTTGCAGATAAAGGTTGTTTTAGTGAACTTCTTTATCCTTCCTTTATTTATTTTTTGTCTACTGCTTGCTTCCGGTTCTTACGGGCTTTTTTTTACTAGTTTGTTTAGTTAAGTTCGTGATTTAGAATGTATGTGTATATTTATTTGTTGTGTTAGTGAGATGCATTTTATTTTTTGGGCAAGTGAGTTGCATTGTTCTTTATAAGTGGGCTGCATTGTTGTATACAAGTGGGCTGCATTGCTGTATACATTTTTGTTTTGCATTGCTGTAGACAAGTGGACTGCATTGTTGTAGGCAATTGTGTTGCATTCTATTCTTTAGTGAAATGCATTTTTTATTTTAATGAGATGTATTACAAGTTTTTAGGTTTTGTATTTTGTGCTGAGTGTTTCCATGTTTTTTCTACACGGTTTTAGGTTTTGATGGGGGGCTTCATGAAGGCTGTACGTCACTGTTCGAGTCCCAGGGTTCTGAGGTGGTTATGGAGGATTGCGCCATTGAAATCTCTCCAGATAATTCTGGTCTTTGGCTGGAGATGGTTTGAACACCGTTGTGGCGTCTGGACCTGATGGTGGAAGTGTTTCTCGACCTAGCTCTCCACGCGATGTATTTGATGTTGATGATGATGATTTTGTTACGCCGTGTCCTCGCGTCACTAGGACTAGGAGTGCAGCAATTAATCGTCCTCATGTGGATGACGTTGAAATTTTTTCAAACAAGAGGGCAGGTGAGAGGGCTTTTAAGTTGAGATGCTCTATAGAGAAATTGAAGCCTCCGAGGTTCAAATATATTGATGAGGCGAGGAAAATAAAGGATCTTGTTCTCAGCAAAGATTTTGTAACCAAATACCACGAGTAAGTTTTATGTGTGTGCCCTTAATCCTTTTTTGTGTGTTTTGTTTTTAATTTTAATTTTATTGATCCCATCTCTGTATGTTTACTGCAGGAATGCGTTCTTTATGGTGAATAGCCCTTTTGGTGATCTTGATACTTACACTGTTGACTATATCTATAATACATTTGGCAAAGGAGCTTTAATGGATTCGTATCTCATGGATTTTGTCATCAAGTACTGGAAGCAAGACCCTGAAATGGGTTTAGTTTATCATTCTGGTGAACGTGTGCTACTTTCAACCTTGTTTATCATGGTAAACATGTGCTGTCATTTTTTTCTATTGTACTCGGTTTTTTATGTCCATGCCTGCATGCATTGTTTATTCTTTTTTTCATGTCCTTTTTTTGTTCTTTTTTCTGTGCAGTATGTTCTTCAGATGGAAACCTTTGTGACGAGAGATGATGAAGGAAACCCTGTGTTGCCAGTTGTGCATAGCCCGTTTGTTTTGCAAGATGCAATTAACCACTTCAAGGTTTTTGTGAGTGACGACGTAAACCTGTTGGATGCAAAACTGGTAAGTTCATTGTTTCCCGTCATTTATTTTTCTGGTTTGTTGCATTTCTTTTTTATAGATATTTTTTGGAACAGTGGTTCTGGTGCTACGTGTCGAAATAACTTTTCATTTCATTTTTTATTTTTTTTATGTGAACAGATTATGATGCCGCACTCCACGGATGGTCATTATTCCTTATACACAATGAACCAGCATCGCCAGACGTTTGATATCCATGACACTAGGAAGTACACTAGCCATCCTGATGTCACGACAAAGTGGCGCAGGACTGATTACCACTCAGATTGCACTGAAGTGGTATGTCATTTTTTCTTGCCAAGTGCAAAGCTTTTTTGTGTTTCTCCTACTGCATTTTTTTTATAAACTGCACATGCAATGTTAGCACACATAGAACCACACTTGTTTATGTAGTGCACTGCAACATATGCGTGACAGAACTGCATTTTTCTCACACCCACCATGATCCTTGTAAAAAAGGAGATAAAAGGAAATGACCTCACGTGCATTTAAAAGAGGGACTGTCTAGACGTTGAGAACAACATTTGTATTTTTTGGTTCGTCTGAATAGTAATTTGATCTGTGGTGTGTGTTATTTTTACATTGTGCTTCCTTTTTTTGCCAGATGAGGAGGATGACTCAGGTGCTGAAGGCGATTTATGGTGAAAAAATGTATAAATCTAAGAACCACCCTGACTGGGTTAAATTGGCAGAGAAGCCCTCTTACCCGGTCGTGCCAGCGCAGGGAGCAAACGAGTGCGGAATCTATGTTCTGAGGTTGACGCAGTTGTATGACGGCCAACGTCTAGTTGAGAAAAATATCAAAACCGACGTAACACCTTCTCTGTTTTCTTCTTTTTCTTGTTACTTTTTTTATTATTTCACTTTTTCACATTTTGTTCTTTATGACAACCTTTTATTTAATCATTGTCTGCATTTTTTTAATTTTCTTTTTCAGCCTGCTGTTGAAGATTGGAAGGCGGAGTACATGTTCCAGCTGCTGTTCAATTCTTCGAACATGTTGTGTTATGAAGACATGCCGCTTGAGCTACGAGATCTGATTGCGGACCTCGGGCTTACTTCCCTGTCGCAATCGCAGACACAGTCGCAGACGCGGTAACAATCATTTTTGCATTGTTTCTACTTGGTAAAAATCCTGTGTATGGACAAGAACTAGGGTTCATGTTGTGTACTTTGTGGTGTCTAAGGTATATAATGTATGAAAAGACTTTTGTTTTCTGTTGTTGTGATTTTTCGTCTGTTTTTTTGCAGCAGTGTTTATCGAGGAATTTGTATCTGTATGTGTATTTTATATAAATAACTCATACAGTATATATATGTGTATATTTTTATTTTCGTTGACTTACACATTCTGTGTGAACTGGCATTTTGTCACGCTTATATGTATCTTATGTGTCCCATAAACTACATTGCATGTGATGCCGAACTTCTTCGTCCAACAAAAAGCACTGCATTTGTCAACAAGTTTGTGTTGCACCTATTTTTTTGCTGCACTTTTGCCGCAGACCCTGCATTCATGTGTGTATCCTCGAACTGCATTGCTTTATGATACTGCACTGCTTTGCCTAAGCAACTGCACTGCTTTTGCCTAAAGATGCATCCTTTAGTTGTTTTTTTTTTATTCTTTGTACTGTAAGGTAGGGGGTTGCCCCCCTTTTTTTGGTTGTCTATAGATTTGTATTTGCTCTTTGTATTCCCTGTACTTAACGTACTGCGTGCGTTAGCGCGAGGCCGAGCAGGGGGGTGGGAGGGGGGTCGTGACCCCACTCCCCACCCCCCTGCGAGGCCGAGCCTGGAACGAGCCGGAGCAGGCGGCGACGTGGCGTGCCGCGGCGCCGCATGCGCAGGCGAGTCCGTCACACCCCGTGGCCTCCCTGTCTATCTTAGGGGTGTGGCTCTGGGGTTGCGTGCGTCCTATTATTGGAAAAACAGAATGTCCGCACTGCGCCTGTCAACCAAGCGCACTACATGCGTTAGCGCGAGGCCGAGCAGGGGATGCGAGGGGGGGTCGTGACCCCCCTCCCCACCCCCTGCGAGGCCGAGCCTGGAACGAGCCGGAGCAGGCGCCGACGCGGCGTGCCACGGCGCCGCATGCGCAAGCGAGTCCGTCACACCCCGTCGCCTCCCTGTCTATCTTAGGGGTGTGGCTCTGGAGTTGCGTGCGTCCTATTGTTGGAAAAACAGAATGTCCGCACTGCGCCTGTCAACCAAGCGCACTGCGTGCGTTAGCGCGAGGCCGAGCAGGGGGGTGGGAGGTGGGGTCGTGACCCCCCCTCCCCACCCCCCTGCGAGGCCGAGCCTGGAACGAGCCGGAGTAGGCGGCGGCGCGGCGCCGCATGCGCAGGCGAGTCCGTCACACCCCATCGCCTCCCTGTCTATCTTAGGGGTGTGGCTCTGGGGTCGTGTGCGTCCTACTGTTGGAAAAACAGAATGTCCGCACTGCGCCTGTCAACCAAGCGCACTGTGTGCGTTAGCGCGAGGCCAAGCAGGGGGTGGGAGGGGGTCGTGACCCCCCTCCCCACCCCCCTGCGAGGCCGAGCCTGGAACGAGCCGGAGCAGGCGGCGACGTGGCGTGCCGCGGTGCCGCATGCGCAGGCGAGTCCGTCACACCCCGTCGCCTTCCTGTCTATCTTAGGGGTGTGCCTCTGGGTTGCGTGCGTCCTATTGCTGGAAAAACAGAATGTCCGCACTGCGCCTGTGAACCAAGCGCACTGCGTGCATTAGCGCGAGGCCGAGCAGGGGGTGGGAGGGGGGTCGTGACACCCCTCCCCACCCTCCTACGAGGTCGAGCCTGGAACGAGCCGGAGCAGGCGGCGACGCGGCGTTCCGCGGTGCCACATGCGCAGGCGAGTACGTCACACCCCGTCACCTCCCTGTCTATCTTAGGGGTGTGGCTCTGGGGTTGCGTGCATCCTATTGTTGGAAAACAGAATGTCCGCACTGCGCCTGTCAATCAAGCGCACTGCATGCGCTAGCGCGAGGCCAAGCAGGGGAGTGGGAGGGGGGTCGTGACCCCCCCTCCCCAACCCCCTGCGAGACCGAGCCTGGAACGAGCCGGAGCAGGCGGCGACGTGGCGTGCCGCGGCGCCGCATGCGCAGGCGAATCCGTCACACCCCGTCGCCTCCTTGTCTATCTTAGGGGTGTGCCTCTGGGTTGCGTGCGTCCTATTGTTGGAAAAACAGAATGTCCGCACTGCGCGTGTTAACCAAGCGCACTGCGTGCGTTAGCGCGAGGCCGAGCAGGGCGTGGGAGGGGGGTCGTGACCCCCCTCCCCACCCCCGTGCGAGGTCGAGCCTGGAACGAGCCGGAGCAGGCGGCGACGCGGCGTGCCGCGGTGCCGCATGCGCAGGCGAGTCCGTCACACCCCGTCGCCTCCCTGTCTATCTTAGGGGTGTGGCTCTGGGGTTGCGTGCATCCTATTGTTGGAAAAACAGAATGTCTGCACTGCGCCTGTCAACCAAGCGCACTGCGTGCGTTAGCGCGAGGCCGAGCAGGGGAGTGGGAGGGGGGTCGTGGCCCCCCTCCCCAACCCCCTGCGAGGCCGAGCCTGGAACGAGTCGGAGCAGGCGGCGACGCGCGTGCCGCGGCGCCGCATGCGCAGGCGAGTCCGTCACACCCCGTCGCCTCCCTATCTATCTTAGGGGTGTGGCTTTAGGGTTGCGTGCGTCCTATTGTTGGAAAAACAGAATGTCCGCACTGCGCCTGTCAACCAAGCGCACTGCGTGCGTTAGCGCGAGGGCGAGCAAGGGGTGGGAGGGGGGTCGTGACCCCCCTCCCCAGTCCCCTGCGAGGCCGAGCCTGGAACGAGCCGGAGCAGGCGGCGACGCGGCGTGCCGCGGCGCCGCATGCGCAGGCGAGTCCGTCACACCCCGTCGCCTCCCTGTCTATCTTAGGGGTGTGGCTCTGGGGTCGCTTGCGTCCTACTGTTGGAAAAACAGAATGTTCGTACTGCGCCTGTCAACCAAGCGTACTGCGTGCGTTAGCTCGAGGCTGAGCAGGGGGTGGGAGGGGGGTCGTGACCCCCCTCCCCACCCCCCTGCGAGGCCGAGCCTGGAACGAGCCGGAGCAGGCGGTGACGCGGCGTGCCGAGGCGCCGCATGCGCAGGCGAGTCCATCACACCCCGTCGCCTCCCTGTCTATCTTAGGGGTGTAGCTCTGGGGTTGCGTGCGTCCTATTGTTGGAAAAATAGAATGTCCGCACAGCGCGTGTCAACCAAGCGCACTCCATGCGTTAGCGCAAGGCCGAGCAGGGGGTGGGAGGGGGTCGGGACACCTCTCCCCACCCCCCTGCGAGGCCGAGCCTGGAACGAGCCGGAGCAGGCGGCGACGCGGCGTGCCGCGGTGCCGTATGCGCAGGCGAGTCCGTCATACCCCGTCGCCTCCCTGTCTATCTTAGGGGTGTGGCTCTGGGGTTGTGTGCATCCTATTGTTGGAAAAACAGAATGTCCGCACTGCGCCTATCAACAAAGCGCACTGCATGCGTTAGCGCGAGGCCGAGCAGGGGGGTGGGAGGGGGAGTCGTGACCCCCCTCCCCACGCCCTTGCGAGGCCGAGCCTGGAACAAGCCGGAGCAGACGGCGACGCGGTGTGCCGCGGTGCCGCATGCGCAGGCGAGTCCGTCACACCCCGTCGCCTCCGTGTCTATCTTAGGGGTGTGGCTCTGGGGTTGCGTGCGTCCTATTGTTGGAAAAACAGAATGTCCGCACTGCACCTGTCAACCAAGCGCACTGCGTGCGTTAGCGCGAGGCCGAGCAGGGAGGTGGGAGGGGGATCGTGACCCCCCCTCCCCACCCCCTGCGAGGCCGAGGCTAGAACGAGCCGGAGCAGGCGGCGACGCGGCGTGCCACGGTGCCGCATGCGCAGGCGAGTTCATCACACCTCGTCGCCTCCCTGTCTAACTTAGGGGTGTGGCTCTGGGGTTGCGTGCATCCTATTGTTGGAAAAACAGAATGTCCGCACTGCGTCTGTCAACCAAGCGCACTGCATGTGTTAGCGCGAGGCCGAGCAGGGGGGTGGGAGGGGGAGTCGTGACCCCCCTCCCCACCCCCCTGCGAGGCCGAGCCTGGAACGAGCCGGAGCAGGCGGCGACGCGGCGTGCCGCGGCGCCGCATGCGCAGGCGAGTCCGTCACAGCCCGTTGCCTCCCTGTCTATCTTAGGGGTGTGGCTCTAGAGTTGCATGCGTCCTATTGTTGGAAAAACAGAATGTCCGCACTGCGCGTGTCAACCAAGCGCACTGCGTGCATTACCGCGAGGCCGAGCAGGGGAGTGGCAGGGGGGTCGTGACCCCCCTCCCCACCCCCCTGCGAGGCCGAGCCTGGCACGAGCCGGAGCAGGCAGCGACGCGGCGTGCCGCGGCGCCGCATGCGCAGGCGAGTCCGTCACACCCCGTCGCCTCCCTGACTATCTTAGGGGTGTGGCTCTTGGGTTGCGTGCGTCCTGTTGTTGGAAAAACAGAATGTCCGCACTGCGCCTGTCAACCAAGCGCACTGCGTGCGTTAGCGCGAGGCCAAGCAGGGGGTGGGAGGGGGTCGTGACCCCCCCTCCCCACCCCCCTGTGAGGCCGAGCCTGGAACGAGCCGGAGCAAGCGGCGAAGCGGCATTCCGCGGCGCCGCATGCGCAGGCGAGTCCGTCACACCCCGTCGCCTCCCTGTCTATCTTAGGGGTGTGGCTCTGGGGTTGCGTGCGTCCTATTGTTGGAAAAACAGAATGTCCGCACTACGCCTGTCAACCAAGCGGACTATGTGCGTTAGCGCGAGGCCGAGCAGGGGGGTGGGAGGGGGTCGTGACCCCCCTCCCTACCCCCTGCGAGGCCGAGCCTGGAACGAGCCGGACCAGGCGGCGACGCGGCGTGCCGCGGCGCCGCATGCGCAGGCGAGTCCGTCACACCCCGTCGCCTCCTTGTCACACCCCGTCGCCTCCTTGTCACACCCCGTGCGCCTGTCAACCCCGTCGCCGTTGTAGCCAAGTGAAAAGATTCGCCGTGGTAGTGTTTTTGATTGGCTGGAAAAAATATTCGTCTAAGCGAACTGCAATGCTTTATTGACAGCACATCTTCCGTCCCATACCGGACTACACCACGGAATGCATTTTTTTAGGTGAGGGGGTACTGGAGTTACTTGCTAGTTGTGCGTCGTTGGGCTTTGTTGGTTTTTGGGTTGTGAGAACTTGTTGGGTCTATTGGGGTGTAAGACGCATTGGGCCCAAGTCGGCCTGTGAGCACGGCTGGTTCCCGGTGCGCTGTGTGTGCGCTCTAATATTTAATCCCACCTCGCCCGCGGAAGGCGCTCCCGACCTGTTTATAAGCTCTGGCGAGCCAGCCGTATCGAACTCCTCTGGTTACTTATTTGGGCGCTTATACACGGCGCTCGCTGCTCTATGCTCTATGACGTGTGGGCCCATGTGCGCCCGGCCCCATGCATTGTGGCTCAGAACGGCTCGCCTACGGTGGGCGCAGATCTACTACGAGACTGGCTGGGGCCGGATGCACCTGTGGTGGTCAATTTTTTTTCTTTGTATTTTCTATCTTAAGTATTATTTTTTTCAATGTAGGGGTGTGCAGTGCTTAGCAGAACATCCGTGTACTGCATTGATCAGGGTTCTGTACTGCATGTGCACGCATTCCGTACTACACATGTTTGCGCTACACGAAAGTTGCTGCAGCCCCTCTCGTTCTGCATTTATGCATGTACTACACTTCATGTATACACTTTGTGAACTGCCTTATATTGGTTATGTGAACTGTATTCATGTTTGTTTATAATGGTCTGCGGATTATATTTTTTATAAATATTAATATTAATGTTCTTTTCTATAATTACTTTTTGTGGACTGCATGTGTACAAATGTGTAATGCTTATTTTTTACCATTGTGAACTGCATTAATCTTTGTTTTATAGGTATGAGTTGTTGTCAGATTACTTAAATTTTTTAATGTTGTTTTTGAATATGTTTTGTATGTGAATAGTATTTTTTGGTATCACACATTAAATTTTTCAAAGTTTTCTGTATACTTGTTCTAACACAAACTAATTTCAGCGAAAGCAATTGATCACAAGCAAACTGAACTAAGTAAAGTGAAACAACAGAAAGAAAATTTGATGATAATTCTAAAACGACATTGTTTTTACAAAAGAAATGTTCGATATGAAGCAATGGACATAATCAAAAGTTTGCATACATGAAATAAAGAACAACACAACGACTAAAGTAAAGTGAAACTAAAACATAGCCCTGATTATTTCTAGTTGCTGTACTGGATTACAGCCTTGTTCTTCTTCTGCTTTGCTTGTTTGTCTCTTTTTGCCCTGTCCAATCCCAATATGACATCGTAAATGATTCTCCATGACTCATATGTTGCGAATGCATCTCTTGCTGCATACTTGATAAGCTTTTCTGGCAGTGGGCAAAATCCCCACAGAGTATGGTCCTCCTTGCGGTTAATTTTTTTCTTCATGTCATGGTAGTGAATGTGTATGATCCTGCCGGCAACATCAGCCAAAGAGTCAAACTTCTTTATTGTATAGGTCTCTCCATTCCACCTGAATATCAATGTAATTGTCGGAGTTGATCTCCAAACCAGATAGCTTCAGCTTGCTTTTGTCTCCTTCAATGGCGAATGCGACGAAGGTGTACTCACCATTCATGAGGAATTTGTCTAGTTCCATTGGCCTGCAAGATGTTTGTATATAGTGAATACAGTTTATTTTCTTAGAACTACCAATGTCTTTTTGGTTTTTCTGAAACTGAACTGCAATATGAATATCTGAATCTGTTGCATTGAGTAGTTGTTAATACTTTGTTCAGCATAACTAGTAAATCTGATAATATATTGCATAAACAATGCATGTTTTGTGCATGATTATATTCTTGAACTGAATTTTATACATGTTTTCTATAGTAATGTTGCAGTTTTCTATTGTTCAGTCAAATAGTTTGTATTTGGTAAAACAAAATAAAACTGTGTGTATTGCTAGATCATATAATTCAAGAATTGAACACATGAGTGACATACATGGAGCCAGATAAAAACTGTCAATGAATTCATATGCCATGCTTTTCAAAAATGAGACCCAAAGTTTAAATATTGGCAATTGCAGTGAAGAAAATTTAAAATCAATATTGACAAGCAATAGTATAGATTGATAGTTATTCTGACCTGTCTTTAGCTGCAGAGATGTGGTAGACAAGGCATTCCTTTTCTACGCACAGCTGGAGCACTGCTGCCCGCTGTGGCTTCACGTAGTGCGTGTACTCGACATCAATGCCGACTAGTTTGACGGGCATTCTGCCAAGCTTCCTCCTGAGCGTGGACAGCATCTTGTCCACGTATTCACCCTTGCTTGTGCAAACGACGTGGAGCTTGTGGTTGCCGTGGAGGTCGACGTCGTGGAGCTCCCTGGTGTATCTGCGGCGCTGCTTGTACTAAGGTGCATCCGCCATGACTCTGCTCTGGTCTCTCGTGTTTGTTCTGGAGAGAGAGGTTAGTGAAAGGAAGTGTGGAGAAGAAGATGTAATGGGGTTTTTTGGGGTACGAAGCAGTTGTGTTTTCTCCTCTGCTCTCCTTGACAGGACATGGGAGAGGTGGAGCTGGGTGGTAGCATGGTGGGGCTCTGTTTTTAGTTACGTGGCAACTACAGAGAGGTTCTGCTATGAGGAGGCTCTGTTAGTGCGTTCGAAATCCGGAACGGCGTCGCCTCTTTTTTCGTGACTTGTTCAGGTATGCATGCAACTGTCAGAAAGTGTGATGATTGTGTTTTCGGTGAATTTTCTTAGTAAGTGCACTTCTTTGCTATCAGAACAGAACTGCGTACGTCCGCATAGTGTACTGCATGGCAGTGAAATTTATACTTCGTGCACTGAATTATGTCGGATTAGGATTCATACAGATGTACGCACATTTAGTTTCTTGATGGAGTTCTTTCATGCAGTTCTTTATTTTATAACGGACTGCTTTGCTTAACTAACAGGGATGCATTCTTCATTTTAGCCATACTGCAATGCAGTAGAAAGAGAACTGCATTTCAGAAAAAAGAATACTTCGTGCTTCCACGTGGAGAACTGCATTGTTGGGCGTCGCGGACTACATTTGTACGTTGACATCGGGCTTTCTGTGTTTTATTTATTAATAGTGAACTGTAGTTTCTGGCAGTGCCCACGCACATTTTCTTTTGTTGTTGTTATTCATTTAAAAAATGTTTCTCATTTTTCTTTGATGTTTTATTTTTGAAGTTATTTTTTTTCTTAGTGGGCCTTGTTGGGCCTGTGTTCGGGGAGTGAAGACGCATTGGACCCAAGTTGGCCTGTGAGCACGACTGGTTCCCGGTGCGCTGTGTGTGCACTGTAATATTTAGTCCCACCTCGCCCGCGGAAGGCGCGCCCGACCTGTTTATAAGCGCTGGCGAGGCAGCCGTATTGAACTCCTCTGGTTACTTATTTGGGCGCTTATACACGGCGCTCGCTGCTCTATGCTCTATGACCTATGGGCCCATGTGCGCCCGGCCCCATGCATTGTGGCTCAGAACGGCTCGCCTACGGTGGGCGCATGCCTACTATGAGACTGGCTGGGACCGGATGCACCTATGATGGTCAATTTTTTTTCTTTGTATTTTCTATCCTAAGTATTTTTTTTCAATGTAGGGGCATGCACTGCTTAGCAAAACATCCGTGTACTGCATTGATCAGGGTTCTGTACTGCATGTGCACGCATTCCGTACTACACATGTTTGCGCTACATTTTTGTGCACTGCATTGGTAGCATTTTTTTAATTGTTTTTCCCTCTTACGTATCATTTTTTCTAGTGTACGGGTGTGCACTGCTTTGTTACCTCTATGTGCACTGCATTCGTCATGGTCCCGTGCTGCAGGTGTACACATTTTGCACTGCGTGCATGCTTCTTTGTGCTAAAGTTGTGACTGGTTATGCCAACGCTGCGGACTGCATGTCTTACATTTAAGGACTACATCAGGTGCACTAATTCTGCTTTTGTGCACTGTGCGAAAGTGCTTCTCTTGTGCTTCATTTTGAGCATGTACTGCACTTCATGCACACATATAGTGAACTTCCTGGTAAGACTTTGGAGAACTGCACACATAAAATGGTATGTGGATTATAATTTTTTAGAGAATTGTTATTTAATGATCTGCGGTTACTTCGTGGGAATTTCTGTAGTCAGTCTTTGTAGAACTTCCTGGTAAGACTTTTTCTTTGGTAACATAAACCTTTATTGATTGTCCTTCATTCTTGGTAACATAATTTTCATTAACTCCCCTTTAATTTTCAGTTTTGACCTTTTTGCATTCCTCTTCTATAAATGTAGGCCAACTTCTACCCTTCCTTTGCAGTTCATTTCTCCTCTAGCTGCAACTTCTCTCCTTTCTCTAGCCTCTCTTTATTTTTTTCCTTTTCTAGGTTTTTGTTGCGATGGCTCCAGGCCCCTGCGCGAATCTCTCCTGCTGTGACCATGGTTGTGGTGTGTCGACGCACTGCGATTGCTCAGCTTGCTCGCAGACCCGTCGTGCTCGTCGTGGGGGGAAGGTATTGTGCCGATCTGGGCGAGCGGAGCAGCTTGCATATGGCACAGTATTCACAGAAGGATTGGATATGGGCCACATCAACGTTTCTGCGTTCTATTCCGCCCTGCTTCGTCGTGGCCTTGGCCGCACAAGTCCTTTTGTCCATCAGCTTACGCCAACAGATGTGGAGACTCACTACAAGATGGTATTTTTCGCTTGATCTGATTTTTTCTTTGTGTTTTCTATTTTTTGTATAATTCCATACTAGTCTGAACTTCTAGTTTTCTAGGAATGCACTTATTATTTTTTATTGAAGTGTACTGCACTTTGTACTTATATCTTGTTTTTATTTTTCTGCTTGTGTGTATGGAGCTCGTGTTTTATTTTGCATGGTGACAATATGTGAACTACTTAGATACTAGATGAGAAGTAATAGTTTCCACAATTTTCCCTGCTTGTACGTTGTGTATTACATGCAGGTAGTCTCAAGAACTTCATAATAGTTATAAGCGTACTTCTTGTTTGCAAGTTCCGCACTGCACATTAGATTGCGTTTAATCTGTACTGCTTTTTTGCAGAAAATTCCCCAACGAGCTGTTAGGTATCTCCGACTCAAGAAGAACGGAATTCTCCAAGTTGTTCTTGGTAATGGACACCTTAAACCAGCCAAGTACCGTGTAGGCGTTGACGGGCGTTTGTGTCTGCAGGAAGGGTGGAAGGAATTTGTCATTGATAGTGGCCTGATGTCTGAGCAAGTTGTTGTCCTCAACTTCTTTGAACTCGAGGATCGTACGGTTAGAATCACGTTTGACCTGATTGGTTAAGGTTATGAGGTTGATTTGTAATAAGTACTTTTGCGTGTCGAACGCTTCATCTTTTTGATGTGTTTTGTAATAAGCACTTTTGTGATCTGAACCGCTTCAGTTATTATTCTGAACTCCGTGCTGCAAGTGAGCTAACTGCATTTTTTACATTGTTTTTGGGTCAAAATGTGTCAAAGTTTTACTCTAGACTGCTATATATATGGCATACTCTATACACCATTTCTCTTTACATGGTTTAGTTGAATAACTCATAGTCAGCGGGAAATTTGTGTTTACACAAAATTTAAACTGATACATGAGTCATACAGATAAGCAAAGTGCTATGCATATGATTAATTTATTGAAGTTCATCTATTTGGTCGTAAACCTGCTGCTTCTCCGCGGTGACTAGAGCGTGTCTAATGTCGCACTTTCTTTTGCTTTCCGTGGCGGTGTTGCTTGTTCTTGTCTCTGCACCGTTGTGTTTGTAGTCCCTCGCATGCTGGTTGATGGCGGCTTTTGTTTTTCAGCGCTGTGAACTGCATCTTCTTTGCCCCCCGCGTGCTGGTTGATGGCTGCTTTCGTTTTCCAGTGCTGTGAACTGCATCCTTCTTTGCTCCCCTCGCGCTGGTTGATTGCGGCTTCTGTTTTTGAGTGCTGTGAACTGCATCCTTCCTTGCTCCCCGCTTGCTTGTTGATGGTGGCTTTCGTTTTCCAGCGCTGTGAACTACATCCTTTCGTGCTCCTACCTTGTTTTTTGAAAGTGGTGTCGTTCTCGGTTGTTTCTGTACAGCAGCATTCCCTTGCGGTAGTCTTGTTGGCATTGTTTCTTCATGTTCTTCGTCCTCTCACTCTCTTCACTCTCTTCTTCCTCTTCCTCATCTTCATCATATGTTTCTTCATAAGCTGCTGCTTCTTCAGTTTCTTCATGTTCTTCGTCCTCTTCGCTCTCTTCTTCTTCCTCCTCTTCTTCATCTGCTTCTTCATAAGCCATTTCTTCTTCAGTTGTGTCACCATCTTCTTCTTTGATTTCATCTTGTTCGTCTTCCTCATTTTCTGATCTTGTTCTTTTGGGGCAGGTTCTTGAATTGTGTCTCTTCCTCTTTTTGCAGATGCTACAACGTCTCGATTTCGTCCATTTCTTAGTGTTGTGAGTGGATTTCTGTTTGGTTGTGCATCGCCACGTCCTCGTTTTTCTTGTTCATGTCTTTTTGTACATGTCCTGGAATTGTGGCCGATGATTTCATTACATGTCTTGCACCTGTTTATTCCCAGTGGGTGACCATCACTGTTGTAACACCCACGATGCGGCTATATCTCCCACGTGTCGAGGCACGACTTAGAGGCATAACCGCATTGTGGTTTTGTCGCAAGAAGGGTCATCTTCACACAATCCCATGTAATGAACAAGAATGGGATAACGAGTTGGCTTACAATCGCCACTTCACACAATACATAAATAAATCATACACCAATCAGAATACACACATAGGTCCGACTACGGAACCAAAAGAAAAGAAGACAACCCAACTGCTAGATTCCTTGATCGTCCCAACTGGGCTCCACTACTGATCAACATGAAAAGAAACAACACAACAAGCAAGATCTTCATCGAGCTCCCACTTGAGCTCGGTTGCGTGATCTGCACTGGTCTCATCGGCACCTGCAACTGTTTTGGAAGTATGTGTGAGTCACGAGGACTCAGCAATCTCACACCCGCGAGATCAAGACTATTTAAACTTATAGGAAAGGAAGGTGTAATGAGGTGGAGCTGCAGCAGGCACTAAGCATATATGGTGGCTAACATACGCAAATAAGAGCGAGAAGAGAAGCAACGAAACGGTCGTGAACTAGCAGTGAACAAGAAGTGATCCTGAACCTCTACTTACGTCAAACATAACCCAGAAACCGTGTTCACTTCCCGGACTCCGCCGAGAAGAGACCATCACGGCTACACACGCGGTTGATGCGTTTTAATTAAGGTCAAGTGTCAAGTTCTCTACAACCGGATATTAACAAATTCCCATCTGCCACATAACCGCGGGCACGGCCTTCGAAAGATAATACCCTGCAGGGGTGTCCCAACTTAGCCCATTAAAGCTCTCACGGTCAACGAAGGATAAACCTTCTCCCAGGAAGACCCGATCAGTCTCGGAATCCCGGTTACAAGACATTTCGACAATGGTAAAACAAGACCAGCAAAGCCGCCCGAATGTGCCGACAAATCCCGATAGGAGCTGCACATATCTCGTTCTCAGGGCACACCGGATTGTCCAAGCTTCCGATAGGCGAGCCCAGAGTTGCCCCTGGTGGCCACCGGCGACTGACGGGTTGGACCAACACTCAGAGGAGCACTGGCCCGGGGGTTTAAAATAAAGATGACCCTTGAGTCTGCAGAACCCAAGGGAAAAGGCTTAGGTAGGCAAATGGTAAAACCAAGGTTGGGCCTTGCTGGAGGAGTTTTATTCAAAGCGAACTGTCAAGGGGGTCCCATAAATCACCCAACCGCGTAAGGAACGCAAAATCAAGGAACATAACACCGGTATGACGGAAACTAGGGGCGGCAAGAGTGGAACAAAACACCAGGCATAAGGCCGAGCCTTCCACCCTTTACCAAGTATATAGATGCATTAATTAAATAAGAGATATGTGATATCTCAACATAAGCATAAACCAACATGGAGCAATCTTCATCTTCTCCTGCTACTAGCAACGCTATAAGAGGGGCTGAGCAAAAGCGGGAACATAGCCAAACAATGGTTTGCTAGGAAGGGTGACAAGGTTAGAGGTTCATGGCAATTTGGGAGGCTTGAAAAGCAAGTGGTAGGTTGCGCGGCATAGCAATAGAGCGAACAACTAGCAAGCAAAGATAGAAGTGATTTCGGGGGTATGGTCATCTTGCCTGAGATCCCGCAAGGAAGAAGAACGAGTCCATGAAGAAGACAAGCGGACGTAGACGAACGAATCCTCACAACTCCGGAACGAAACCGAAGCTAACGAGAGAAGCAACCCGGAAAGAAACAAACAACATAGTAAACAACCATCACATAAACATGGCATGATGCACAATCAAGTATGATGCATGTCCGGTTTAAAGAGGCATGGCATGGCAAAGTGCACAAACGAAACTACAAGTTAAGTGGAGCTCAATATGCAACGAGTTGCATATTGACGAAACACCACATCAATTATTTAGTTATCTCGGTTATGTACCCAACAATATTAAATGTTGATTAACATGGCAAGAGGTGAAGCATAAGTAAACTAACTATTTAGGCAAGTTTAAATGAGGCCGGAACAACAAACAATTCCGGAAAATCCTCATGTCCATATTTTGAATTAGCTACTGTTCTGCCCTAAACCATATTTTAAAGTTGTTAAACAGCAAAATAAAGTGAACCATGTTATTCTATGCATTTTTCTACCCCATTTACATATAAAGTTTATTAAATTTGGAGCTACGGTTATTTAGTTATGAAATAAATCATTTTATCATGCTATTTATGCAAATTTAAACAAACAGCAATTTAAGCATTTCAAACATGGATGAAAGTTGCATATTATGAAACTAGATGAAATTCTAAGCATTTTTCATATATAAATTATTTACATATGATGCATAGTTTAAGAGTTATTATATGCATGAAGACTAGGGACTAAACTGTAAACTGGCAGTTTTATGGATAATTAGGAAATTCGTCCGACGGAAAAAAACATGCACTAGGCTGAAACTGGCTGGCCCAACATGCACAGGAGAGGGGCTGGGCGCTGCTCACCATGGGCTTCGGCCCAGCTGGTGGGGAGGAGGCCGGGCAGGCCGGATCTGGCAGGAGCTGGGCCTTGGAGGCCGCTGGCCCAGGCGCTGGAGGCGCGGTCAACGCGAGCGGGCGCGGGACGAGCGACCTGCTCGTTGCTGCTCGATGCAGCCGGCGGCGACGGAGATGGAAGCAGGGTGCGAGGCGGAGAAGTAGAGGGGCGACCGGATCTGGTGGGTCGGCGCCGGAACCGGCCGGCGACGGAGCTCCATGGCCGGCGGGGAGGTCCACAGGTGTTCCCTGCGGGAGAGAGAGAGCCCGGAACATGAGAGAGAGAGGGAGATCGAGAGGAAACGAGGCAGGGCGGCGGCGCTGAAGACCTGAGGCGGCGGCAGTCGAAGGCTCCGGCAGGCGGACTCGCCGGCGCAGCGAGGGAAGAGCAGCGCTCGGGCTCCCTCCCGATCCAGGTGGGATCGAGCGGGAGGCGCTCGGGCGCGGGAGGCGCACGTCTAGGCGGCGGAGATCCGGGCCTGCGCGTGCCCGAGATGGGCTCCGCGGGCCGCGGCGAAGTGGGGCGCAGGGAGGGCAGGTGGCGCGTGCTGGTTGGCTGTGGGCGACGCTGGGGGGATGATGTGGCGCGCGGAGGTTGACCGGGACGGCGGCTTGGTGGATTTGGCGGCGACAAGTGGCGGAGCAAGGATGCCGGGCGCGGAATGCGAGGAGGGGCGGCGGTTGCAGGTTAGGGGAGGTTAGGGGCTAGGGTTTGTCTGCTTTGGACGAAGGAGTGTCCATTTATAGGTAGGGGGCTAAGAGAGGGGGGGTTTCGGAGCCTCTGATCGCGGTCCGACGGATCCGATCGCGAGGGGGGTTTGGCAGGCCTTGGTGGGCTGATTGTGGCTATGTAGAAGACCAAGGGCTGAGAGGAGAGAAGGGAAGGAGAGGCCTGACGGCAGTTTCCGGAGACCGAAAACGTCCGACGAACGAACCGGCAACGATGCCGCTATATGTTTAACGGTTGGGCTATCAAACGAGCTCCGAATGCGACGAAACTTGACAGGCACTCTGTCTACACTATAGTAAGATCGCACGCCAAGTTTCGACCCATTCCGAGAACATTTTTCGGCCACTTATAAAAATAATATTTTGGACGTGCCGCGGGCGCGTGCGAGTGTGACTGCGCTCGGAACGAACAACGGAAGGAGCGGGGAGACCGAGACGGATGCAAGTTTTAAAAACAATGACGGCAACGAGTGCCGATGCAATGCAAATGACGCGATGATGAATGCAACACACAAATAAAACACACGGCGAACACGAAAAACAAGGAAGGAAACTGAAGCGTCGGTGTCGGTGTCGGGGCGTTACAACACTCCACCACTACAAGAGGATCTCGTCCCGAGATCTAGGATGGCACCGGAGGGAAAACGGAAGATGAAGAGAAAAGGTAAAGCTAAGTTGCTTCTTTGACAAACGAGTGAAACCAAAGAACCTTGAGAGGTCGCGAAGCTTGAAGAAATGACACGACGGAGGTAAGCGAATTGAGAGAACTCCGTAGTAAACGGAAGCAAGGAACACCCTGAGAACCTTGAGGTTAAGTGACACAATAGATATATAAACCACTCCGGTTAAAACAAGATAGAGAAGGAATAAGAATGATATAATTTGGACAGCACTCCGACTGTAAATGGAAGGAATATAACGTGATCTTGACAAGATGAGAGGATACTCGATGAAATTAACAACACGTTGCCTCCGGAACTAATGAAAGAGTGGCACAAGGGGTAAGAAAGATTTCCGATAGCACTCCGGTTGAGAAGGGAGGCAAAACTTGACAGAATGGGAAGAACTTGAAAAGAGGGCACGACACTCCGGTTGGAAATGGATAAGCACGAAAAGAACACGGTCCTCACAAACCGAGAAGATGAGTGAAGAGAGCAACATCACAATGCCTCCGGAAGAAATAAATAATAGAAGACAGATCCTTGAAATAAGAATGGAGAAGAAAATGCCAACTTCTGCCACAAATGAGCTTGGAAAGCATCCTTCCAAGGAGGTTATAACGGAGTTGTTGGAAAAAAACAACAACAAAAGGATATGATCCTCGTGGGCTTATGGAGACATCTCAAAACATGAGGTGAAAATTTTGCCACTAACGAAAACAATTTCTTGCTTGAGATCAACGAAGAGATGAAAACTTCTCTCGCCGAGAGGATAGGAGAAAAACTTGGATCATTGTTAGACACCACAATTAGCAACATTCCTTAGGGACGGCTGTAGGTGAAATATAACCCAAGATAATTCCAACAAAGAGATTGATTGGTTGAAAAAAAACCTCTTGAACGAAGATAAAATGATGGATTTAGATGTGTCACTCTTGAAAACTTTGTGAATCATGAACCCGAAGGGAAATTATCCAGAATGACATAGCACCATCTCAAAAGATAAGTTAGAAAGAATTGCACTTCGGAATGCGAGATGAAGAATGCTTGAACTCCTCAAGTCAAACATGTGTTGAGCACCATGTTTATTTTAGAGTATAGCTTGACGGATCATAACTTCAAGAGAAATCTTGAAGAATAATTGAAAAATGAAAGTAATCCTTGACGAACCACCATGTAGAGCCTCCATGAAGAACTCCGGTAATAAAAGAATGATCAAACGAAATGGAAAGTTGAAAAGAACTCCGGGAGAAGCCTTGCAATGATTTAGATGGAGCTTTGAAATGATATAATTGAAATAACTTGAAGCTCCGGAAAGAAAAGATGAACAACTTGGAACCGAGAATTTGATATCATGAACGAACTCCGAAAGAAGGAATAAATCACTTGGAGGAAACAAGGATAAGAATTATGTTATGCGTATCCTTCACCAATATAAATTGATGACAAGCAACGGATTTTTGCATACTACTTATTCTCGTAGAAAGGATTAAGATAGATATTGCGCAAACTTGGGAAGGTCTTCATCGAACCACCGGTAGGATTGAAATAGCGAATAAATTAATATGCGGACATAGGAAAAGGAATCTTGAACGAACCACCGCGAGACTTGAAAATGAAAGTAGCAAAGGCACGATTCAACGGAAAGAATTAGAAAAGAATGAAGATACTTGGCAGAATTTAGATACACGAAAACAAAGAGATCATGAACTGATTAGAGGATATTTGAGGGATGCACCGGTATGATTTGGAGAACGAGAGCTGAAAGCTTGAATGAATAATTCTGAGGTGATGGGCTCCGAAGAATCAAACTAAAAAAACTTGTGAAATGCTTCGGGTGGGTGAAAATAATTCTCACAATCGAAAACAATTATGAGAGGATGGCATAAGCTAGAACTATGAATCTTCAAGAGAACGGACCAAGATTTAGGAGAAATTCTTCTTCGGTCTTCAAATGTTGAGAATGATGACAAGAAACACCACCATGAATTGTTGAGATACTCCGGGATGAAAATTAGAAAGGTTGAACCAACGATGAAAGAATTTGAAAGATCTTGGAGAACGACATATGACTGATGAAAATTCTTACGTCAAACTTTGAAAAGAATTTAAGAATAACTCCGGAAAGAATTAGAAGAGTTAGGTAAGATCCTGGGAAAAGACCTATGGGTTAGGGCCTACTGAAAAGAAACACCGTTGAAATGATTACTTGAAAAGGAGATTGCACCGGTTGAATTAAATGGCTTGAATGAGGTAACAACCTCGAAATAGTTAGAATTGATGCGGAGTGGAAACACGAATCTTCAGAGATATGTTCAGCACTCCGGAACAATTGAATAGCAAGCGGGGAATGATTAAGAGATGCACCAGCATGAGAAAGCATTTGAAAGGAGGAAAGGGCTATAATCAACACTGAAAGCTTCAATTGAATCCACTGAAAAAGAATACTAGAATGAAGAATGATAACCTTGAAGCTTCCTGAGCATCTTCCTGAGAATCACCAGATAAGAACATTGATGGAAAAGAATGGAGAAACTTCACATCCATAAGATGGATACTTGATTAAGAAATCTGAGTGTTTCAAGAAAAAGGGTGGGAGGGTGGGAAAACAAATGCAACTTGGGTTGGATGAAACGAACACCGTTGAGAAAAAGCTTATAATTGATCTTGCGAATGTTGAAAATGATCGGATCCACTTGAAGAGAAGCACGCCGGTTGGAAAAGAAATTACCATGACGACCTCGATGATCAAGAAGGATTAGTATTCACATAGCAATATGAGAACACCGTTTAGGAAAGGTATGGATTCAACATTTGACTTCGAAGCAACTCGAATACCACAAATAAAAACAAAACAAAGGATTGGCTCACAGAATAAGCCGGAACAAACATATGATAGAGATTTCGTCCGAAGTTTTCGTGGTGGGGCCCACACGGGCTCGATCGTACAGCACCATCATGTACAAGGCAGTGCACATGACATACGAAGCGTCCCCGAGTCGGCATAGCCAAGGACTCTTTAAGACACTACAAGACCACTGTAAAACCAACCGTGGAAAGGCGGACCACTAGACGTCGAACCCCAATCTCATATCATGCATCTGTCGGAAAGATATCCTAGGAGATACTTGAATTCCCACTTATAAACTCTCGAAACTTTCTGGTTATGCAATCAGGTGTTGGGGATACAGGGGACACAAAATATATCACCCAAACTAACAATACCTAGATCCAGTTGTATCCATCCTTCAACACATAACCAAGAAACCTTCGGAAATCATTTACCTCAACCTTCGAAAAGCATTCGTTATACGAGTTATGGCAATACTCCCGAACTCCTGCCCCAGTACTGGGTGGCGTCGAGGTGATCTCACCAACAACTGCATAAAAGAGATTTCGATGTCGGCGAAACTCAGGTATTCCAGAACTGCAACGATAAAATTGTGACGACAACACCTCGGAGCTCAACTCCCCGGGACACTGCCACAACCCCTAAATGTCAGGAGGCACCAAGAACAATGTTCTCGTCACAAAACCATCGGAACGATTCCAAGATACCTGCGTGATCCTAAAAAAAATTAGTGAAATTTGAGGAGAGAAAAGTCAAAACTTCTGCGTCAGGAGGCCTCACCAGAGCGACGAAGGGACTGAGGAGTAAAAAGAATCCTACTCTCCAATATATATAATCCTAAGACTCAAAACATTTTTGTTCTAGACTCAACAACGCCAGCGATTCGATCAAGCAGGGGGCTCCTAAGTCGGGGATGGCTCTGATTACCAACTTGTAACACCCACGATGCGGCTATATCTCCCACGTGTCGAGGCACGACTTAGACGCATAACTGCATTGTGGTTTTGTCGCAAGAAGGGTCATCTTCACACAATCCCATGTAATGAACAAGAATGGGATAAAGAGTTGGCTTACAATCGCCACTTCACACAATACATAAATAAATCATACACCAATCAGAATACACACATAGGTCCGACTACGGAACCAAAAGAAAAGAAGACAACCCAACTGCTAGATTCCCTGATCGTCCCAACTGGGCTCCACTACTGATCAACAAGAAAAGAAACAACACAACGAACAAGATCTTCATCGAGCTCCCACTTGAGCTCGGTTGCGTCATCTGCACTGGTCTCATCGGCACCTGCAACTGTTTTGGAAGTATCTGTGAGTCACGAGGACTCAGCAATCTCACACCCGCGAGATCAAGACTATTTAAACTTATAGGAAAGGAAGGTGTAATGAGGTGGAGCTGCAGTAGGCACTAAGCATATATGGTGGCTAACATACGCAAATAAGAGCGAGAAGAGAAGCAACAGAACGGAGGTGAACTAGCAATGAACAAGAAGTGATCCTGAACCTCTACTTACGTCAAACATAACCCAGAAACCGTGTTCACTTCCCGGACTCCGCCGAGAAGAGACCATCACGGCTACACACGCGGTTGATGCGTTTTAATTAAGGTCAAGTGTCAAGTTCTCTACAACCGGATATTAACAAATTCCCATCTGCCACATAACCGCGGGCACGGCCTTCGAAAGATAATACCCTGCAGGGGTGTCCCAACTTAGCCCATTATAAGCTCTCATGGTCAACGAAGGATAAACCTTCTCCCGGGAAGACCCGATCAGTCTCGGAATCCCGGTTACAAGACATTTCGACAATGGTAAAACAAGACCAGCAAAGCCGCCCGAATGTGCCGACAAATCCCGATAGGAGCTGCACATATCTCGTTCTCAGGGCACACCGGATTATCCAAGCTTCCGATAGGCGAGCCCAGAGTTGCCCCTGGTGGCCACCGGCGACTGACGGGTTGGACCAACACTCAGAGGAGCACTGGCCCGGGGGTTTAAAATAAAGATGACCCTTGAGTCTGCAGAACCCAAGGGAAAAGGCTTAGGTAGGCAAATGGTAAAACCAAGGTTGGGCCTTGCTGGAGGAGTTTTATTCAAAGCGAACTGTCAAGGGGGTCCCATAAATCACCCAACCGCGTAAGGAACGCAAAATCAAGGAACATAACACCGGTATGACGGAAACTAGGGGCGGCAAGAGTGGAACAAAACACCAGGCATAAGGCCGAGCCTTCCACCCTTTACCAAGTATATAGACGCATTAATTAAATAAGAGATATTGTGATATCTCAACATAAGCATAAACCAACATGGAGCAATCTTCATCTTCTCCTGCTACTAGCAACGCTATAAGAGGGGCTGAGCAAAAGCGGGAACATAGCCAAACAATGGTTTGCTAGGAAGGGTGACAAGGTTAGAGGTTCATGGCAATTTGGGAGGCTTGAAAAGCAAGTGGTAGGTAGCGCGGCATAGCAATAGAGCGAACAACTAGCAAGCAAAGATAGAAGTGATTTCGGGGGTATGGTCATCTTGCCTGAGATCCCGCAAGGAAGAAGAACGAGTCCATGAAGAAGACAAGCGGACGTAGACGAACGAATCCTCAACTCCGGAACGAAACCGAAGCTAACGAGAGAAGCAACCCGGAAAGAAACAAACAACATAGTAAACAACCATCACATAAACATGGCATGATGCACAATCAAGTATGATGCATGTCCGGTTTAAAGAGGCATGGCATGGCAAAGTGCACAAACGAAACTACAAGTTAAGTGGAGCTCAATATGCAACGAGTTGCATATTGACGAAACACCACATCAATTATTTAGTTATCTCGGTTATGTACCCAACAATATTAAATGTTGATTAACATGGCAAGATGTGAAGCATAAGTAAACTAACTATTTAGGCAAGTTTAAATGAGGCCGGAACAACAAACAATTCCGGAAAATCCTCATGTCCATATTTTGAATTAGCTACTGTTCTGCCCTAAACCATATTTTAAAGTTGTTAAACAGCAAAATAAAGTGAACCATGTTATTCTATGCATTTTTCTACCCCATTTACATATAAAGTTTATTAAATTTGGAGCTACGGTTATTTAGTTATGAAATAAATCATTTTATCATGCTATTTATGCAAATTTAAACAAACAGCAATTTAAGCATTTCAAACATGGATGAAAGTTGCATATTATGAAACTAGATGAAATTCTAAGCATTTTTCATATATAAATTATTTACATATGATGCATAGTTTAAGAGTTATTATATGCATGAAGACTAGGGACTAAACTGTAAACTGGCAGTTTTCTGGATAATTAGGAAATTCGTCCGACGGAAAAAACCGTGCACTGGGCTGAAACTGGCTGGCCCAACATGCACAGGAGAGGGGCTGGGCGCTGCTCACCATGGGCTTCGGCCCAGCTGGTGGGGAGGAGGCCGGGCAGGCCGGATCTGGCAGGAGCTGGGCCTTGGAGGCCACTGGCCCAGGCGCTGGAGGCGCGGTCAACGCGAGCGGGCACGGGACGAGCGACCTGCTCGTTGCTGCTCGATGCAGCTGGCGGCGACGGAGATGGAAGCAGGGCGCGAGGCGGAGAAGTAGAGGGGCGACCGGATCTGGTGGGTCGGCGCCGGAACCGGCCGGCGACGGAGCTCCATGGCCGGCGGGGAGGTCCACAGGTGTTCCCTGCGGGAGAGAGAGAGCCCGGAAAATGAGAGAGAGAGGGAGATCGAGAGGAAACGAGGCGGGGCGGCGGCGCTGAAGACCTGAGGCGGCGGTAGTCGACGGCTCCGGCAGGCGGACTCGCCGGCGCAGCGAGGGAAGAGCAGCGCTCGGGCTCCCTCCCGATCCAGGTGGGATCGAGCGGGGGGCACTCGGGCGCGGGAGGCACACGTCCAGGCGGCGGAGATCCGGGCCTGCGCGGGCCCAAGATGGGCTCCGCGAGCCGCGGCGAAGTGGGGCGCAGGGAGGGCAGGTGGCGCGTGCTGGTTGGCTGCGGGCGACGCTGGGGGGATGAGGTGGCGCGCGGAGGTTGACCGGGACGGCGGCTTGGTGGATTTGGCGGCGACAAGTGGCGGAGCAAGGATGGCCGGGCGCGGAATGCGAGGAGGGGAGGCGGTTGCAGGTTAGGGGAGGTTAGGGGCTAGGGTTTGTCTGCTTTGGACGAAGGAGTGTCCATTTATAGGTAGGGGGCTAAGAGAGGGGGGGTTTCGGAGCCTCCGATCGCGATCCGACGGATCCGATCGCGAGGGGGATTTGGCAGGCCTTGGTGGGCTGATTGTGGCTATGTAGAAGACCAAGGGCTGAGAGGAGAGAAGGGAAGGAGAGGCCTGACGGCAGTTTCCGGAGACCGAAAACGTCCGACGAACGAACCGGCAACGATGCCGCTATATGTTTAACGGTTGGGCTATCAAACGAGCTCCGAATGCGACGAAACTTGATAGGCACTCTGTCTACACTATAGTAAGATCGCACGCCAAGTTTCGACCCATTCCGAGAACATTTTTCGGCCACTTATAAAAATAATATTTCGGACGTGCCGGGGGCGCGTGCGAGTGTGACTGGGCTCGGAACGAACAACGGAAGGAGCGGGGAGACCGAGACGGATGCAAGTTTTAAAAACAATGATGGCAACGAGTGCCCATGCATTGCAAATGACGCGATGATGAATGCAACACACAAATAAAACACACGGCGAACACGAAAAACAAGGAAGGCAACTGGAGCGTCGGTGTCGGGGTGTTACAACTGTCCAGCTCAGGCTGTGGCTTACTGTTTTTGTCATCATTTTTCTCCTTGCATGCAACCTTTTTCTGGGTTGCGTCGGCCCCTTTCTTCCCTCTTGTGTTTGAAACAGGAGGTGGAAGAATTGTTTCTTTTTTGATAGCACCAGTTCCGCTGTGTTCGGTATTTTCTACTTGCTCGGCATTATTGTCATGTTCGGATTTCTCTGCTTGCTTTAGTTTGGCTGCTTCTTCTTCTTCTTCGTTGAGCACATCAACTGCCTCGATCAGTGCCCTCATAGCAGACAATGCTCTGTGGCACCCAGCGTCGGACCTTGTCGCTCTGTTTGCAAGGTCCATTGTTGTTTCTGTCAGCAATTTTCTACGGCAAAAAAGCGAGGTTCCATCTGGTGTTGTTTGTTCGTAGTCTCTTCTGTCAAACGTCGCATTTGATCTTGCGTTACGGGTGTATCTTTTCTTGATGTACACCTCAGGAATCTTGAGTACTCTCAAATGAGAAAGCATGCATAACACATGGACGCAAAAGAGCCCTGCAGACAACACATGTTTTCTTTGTATTGTAAGTGAACTACATGAAATTAATAAACACATATTTTTTCGTTATTTGTTCATTTTAAAGAAGTGAACTTCATTTGGTTTTGTGAATTAGTCATGCATGTGGACTTTTAAAGTTCAGTAAGTGAGCTTTCGTGCATGACTATCAGAAACTAGAATTTTTTTTGATAGGAGTCTCACCTGTGTGTGTCTAGAGTTTGCACTCACATTCGTAGACACCTTTCTCTTCATCGGCGACCACTTGGAAATTATGCCTTGCCCAGTCAAATGCATCCGATCTGTTCTAGTGGTGTACGAGATACTTTGTCGGGTTCTCAGGGCACCGTTCTGCTCTGAATGCAGTGCTACGGTAGAGTGTTTCTTTGAAATCTGCAAACACTGCCCTTGTATACACTTTTGATAGCTGAACTTCGAACCCAAACTGGATTGTTGTCTTTACCTCTGACTGCATGATCAGAAATGCACTGTTACGAACCAGAGAAATGAAAAAATTGTTTGTTTTTGTTGTTATATTTTTAGCAGTTTTTTATTGACATTTTGTTTACCTCATTTGCTACTGTCTCTGCGTGCTCGACGGCCTTCCTGGTCTGAATGCACTTGTCCACCTACTGAGCAAACAAATGGAGATCATGCTTCTCTTTGACAAAGTTTTTCTTCAGTATGCGATTCATGCTCTCTCTTCTCTGTGTGGAAGTCATCCGAGCACAGGAAATTTCCTTGTAGTAAGCCGAGATCCACTCGTGCCTGTCATCCCACAGCGAAATCATCACTTCATCGTCTTGCAAGTTGTATCTCTGAATGAGGTCCTTCCATGCTCGTTCAAATTCTGACGACATTAGTGGGTGGTTCAGCACCGCATTGAGGTCATCCTTGAGTTTCTCGTGCGCCTTATACAGCAAGGCGAGGTGGTCTTTGTACTTCTTCATGATATGCCACCGACACAACTTATGCAGAGTATGTGGGAGGATAGTTTTTAATGCTGCCTTCATCGAAGAACACTAGTCTGAGAAGGCACAAATAGTGTTTTTTTATTAAGTTGTTTGTGTGTGTAAGATAAATGGAAGAAATATAAGTGCACCAAACAAACGTAAGTATGCAGGTGTTTGTTTTTTTTGTACCTGTGAGCATGCAGATTGGCGGCTTGTTGTTCATACACCTCAGAAATGTTTTGAAAACCCACTCGAACAACGGTATTGTTTCATCTCGCACGAGTGCAATAGCAAATATGGTGCTCTGTAGATGATGGTTCACTCCCACGAAGACTCCCAGCGGCATGTGGAATTTGTTAGTTTTATACGTCATGTCAAATGTAACGCAATCTCCAAAATCTTCATACGATCCTTTGCAACTTGCGTTGGCCCAAAAGACGTTTCTTACACGGTTATCTGCATCAACGTCATAATCATAGAAAAGCTCTGGGTTTATCTTCTGCATATTCTCGAAGAAATCCAGAAGTTTCTTGACGTCATCTTGGAACTCTTCTCTGGCAAACTTTTGCTTCCTGCATTTTCAAACGCAATGCAAACTCATCTCATCAAACAGGAAATAATTACCAACAGGATGCTCAAGCGATATGGTTTGTGATGTGCTTACTTGTTTACCCAGTCGCGGCTAGTATTTCCCATGTACTGCAGACCACCGGACATACGCGACAGCGTTGACATCATCTGAGTGTGTGTGTGTGGTTGTCCAGTTGCATGTCTTTCACTAACTGGTCTATCAAAGGATCGTCTTTTTGTGCGATCGCATGTGCAAAAGCATCCCAGGGCTTTCCAGCATCTTGTGATTGTGGTTGAGTTCAACCATTTCTATCACAAATTTGCCATCCTTCCTCTTTTTGACTCTAATCTTTGCCTTGCAGTCAATCCTTTTTTATGTCTTCTGACGTTTCCGGTGATAATCTGACACAGTCTGCTTGTGCGTCCCTTCTCTTGAGCAGACAATGTAGGCATTTGTCCTGTGTTTTGCCCTCTTGCGTATGCCAAACCCTGCACATCTTGCATAATTGTTGTAAAAGTCCCATGCCTTGTCGTACGTGGTGAACTTCATTCCAGCGGCAGGTATGAGGTTCAGCGGCATGTTTTTATCCTGCATTAAGTGTAATGCTCTATGAGATAATTTGTTCTGTTCTGTTTTTTAAATACGAGGAGTGCATACGAGTTTAATAAAGCATTGCAATGTTCCTAAGTTTTTAGAAGAATCCAATGTATTAGATGCTAGGTCAAACATCACAAGAAATATCAGTGTGCACTGCAATGTTATCTGAATGGACTGCAACTATTATTATTATTTTCAGAACATAAACTTACATGTGTGTAGAGTCGTTCACCCGATGGTGTTTGCAGCTCGCCGGGTTGTATTGGACATGGCGGGGTTATAGCAGATCTGTGTAGTTGAGGATCTCGCGGCGGCAATAGTGAGGAGGATTTGTACCTGCTTTTGACTTTTGACCGAGGCACCGTTGGTGGTCGCAGTGTCGAAGTTGATGCAGCAGCTCTGCTTGGAGCTCTATTTTTCGGTGCAGCAGGTGGACGCTGAGCTCTGTTTTGGGGTGCAGCAGGTGGACGTGGTGGTAATCCAGTGTTGTGACGATGGCTCAGTGGATTGGTTTGAAAATTTTGCAGCGGTGGCACATCATCGTAGTCATAATCATCATCTGCTGCAACATCGTGTTCAACTGCATCATCATTGTCTATTCGAACATGCTGTACAAACGTAGTGAACTCGTGCTTATACTCTGGGTTGAGAACTGTTATTGGCTCATCTTCATCGTAGTCATCTTCATCCTCCTGTCGGTGAGTGCCCTCCCACACGAATGTGACGTAGTCGTCATCCTCGACTATCTCTTCTCCCTGGGAAAAATCCTCTTCCGGAGAGTACTGCACCCTGTTTGTTGTCATGAAGAATCCTCGAGGAATCTCACGGGTAACCCAGCCAGTTTCTCTTTCAGAAGAAGCTTTACTCTTCTGAAAGTAGTTGTTCCCTGGGTTGCCAATTATGCGTGGCATTTTGTATCTGTTGAACGTCATTTCCTGCACACAAACGACCGAGCTGCATTGTCAGGCAAAATGAACTGAATCATGCGAACTGCAATGTGTTTCATATGGTACTGCGAACTAATGCACGCTGACTGCATCACCCCGCAAGGTGAACTGAAGTAACTGCACTGCATCTTTGTACGTAATGAACCTACACAAGCGTACTGCATAACCGAGTAAGTGCACTACATTTTCCCCCACAACGAACCGAAGCAACCGCACTGCATCGTTTTTGTAGGCGTACTGGACTGCTTGTACTGCTTTGTCTGTTATAACTAAACTGATATGGTTTGAGGAAGTGTACTGCTTACCTCGTGTTGCAGTGATTTCTTGCATTTGTAGGAGGAAGTTCCCTTCTCGTTCGTCTGCACAACTTTCGCGTTCACCCGTGCAGTCCACTTGCCCTTCAGAAGTTCATGAGTGGTCTGGACATTGCTCAAGGTGAACGGAGACGGAGGATTTGCTCTGAAGGTCGTTGCAGACTTAATCCAAGTAGCTGTCGTGGATGAAGGAACCTTGCGCACGGTCCTCCTCGCTCGAATTGGTTTGATGTCGAGGCAGCACCAATCGACATCTGATGAAGTACAGGTAATTGCAGGCCCGGAGGAGTTCGGTGGCGGCGCTACCGAGCTGCTGCCGTGGAAGAAGGACGATATGCTGGTGGGGGAGGTGTTGCTCGGTTGCTGCCGCGGAAGAAGGCCGAGAGGCGATGGGCGGCGTCACTGCTTGGCCGCCGCCGCGGAAGAACACGGGGAGCGGAGGGGCGGCGTCGCTGCCGGCCGCCACCGCGGAAGAAGGCCGGGAGGGGAGGGGCGGTGGCGCTCCCAGGCCGTCGCCGCGGGAGAAAGCGGGGAGGGGAGGGGCGGCATCGCTCCCAGGCCGCCGCCGCGGAAGAAGGCCGGGAGGGGAGGGGCGACGGCGCTTCCAGGCCGCTGCCGCGGAAGAAGGCCGGGAAGGGAGGGGCGGCGACGCTCCCAGGCCGCTGCCGCGGTAGAAGGTCGGGAGGGGAGGGGCGGCGGCGGCGCTCCCAGGCCGCTGCCGCGGTAGAAGGTCGGGAGGGGAGGGGCGGCGGCAATCTGTTGGGGGATGTGCAGAATAAGGCTGGTGTTATTAGAATAAGACTCTTAAGGGGTGTTATCATAATAGACCCACCCTATATATGTATATATATGTATATGTATGTGTGTGTGTGTGTGTGTGTGTGTGGGAGGGGAGGAGAGGCAGCAAGGGGGCACCCCAAGTAGGATCTGAATCCTACTTGGGGTTTCCCCAAGTGGCGCCCCCCCCCCCCCCCTTTTCTTTTTCCATCGGAGAAGAAAGGAAGGGGAAGAAGAGAAGGAAGGGGGGCTGAACCCCCTCTTCTCCTTATCCTATTCGGCCACCTGCCATAAGGGGGGCGCCACCCCTTGTGGGCTGGTGTGTTCCTCTCTCATGGCCCATATATTCCCCCCGGGGGTTCCGGTTCCCCCCCACCCCCGGTACTCCGATAAATACCCGATACATTCCGGAACACTTCCGGTGTCCGAATACTATCGTCCTATATATCAATCTTTACCTCTCAACCATTTCGAGACTCCTCGTCATGTCCGTGATCTCATCTGGAACTCCGAACAACATTCGATCACCAAATCACATAACTCATATAATACAATATCGTCATCGAACGTTAAGCGTGCGGACCTTACGGGTTCGAGAACTATGTAGACATGACCGAGACACCTCTCCGATCAATAACCAATAGCGAAACCTGGATGCTCATATTGGCTCGTACATATTCTACGAAGATCTTTATCGGTCGAACCGTTATGACAACATACGTTATTCCCTTTGTCCATCGGCATGTTACTTGCCCGAGATTCGACCGTCGGTATCTTCATACCTAATTCAATCTCATTACCAGCAAGTCTCTTTACTCGTTCCGTAATACATCATCCTGTAATGAACTCATTAGTCACTTTGCTTGCAAGGCTTCTTATGATGTGTATTACCGAGAGGGCCCAGAGATACCTCTTCGATACTCGGAGTGACAAATCCTAGTCTCGATCTATGCCAACTCAACAAACACCTTCGGAGATACCTGTAGAGCATCTTTATAATCATCCAGCTACGTTGTGACTTTTGATAGCACACAAGGCATTCCTCCGGTATCCGGGAGTTGCATAATCTCATAGTCGAAGGAATATGTATTTGACATGAAAAAGCAATAGCAATAAAACTGAACGATCAATATGCTAAGCTAACGGATGGGTCTTGTCCATCACATCATTCTCCTAATGATGTGATCCCGTTATCAAATGGCAACTCATGTCCATGGTTAGGAAACCTTAACCATCTTTGATCAACGAACTAGTCAAGTAGAGGCTCACTAGGGACACAATGTTTGTCTATGTATTCACACATGTATTTAGGTTTCCGATCAATACAATTTTAGCATGAATAATAAACATTTATCATGAATAAGAAATATAAAATAACAACTTTATTATTGCCTCTAAAGCATATTTCCTTTACCGAGATCCAATCACGGAAGCGGGTAGGGAAGTCATGGTGACCCAATATCTCCATCAAGTAGTCCCATCTAACTAAGTCAAAGGCCTTCTTGTGTCAAGCTTGAAGAGGAGCATGAGTTTCTTAGTGCGATGGAATCTTCTAGCCAAATTTCACACATACATGAAGTTGTCATGTATGCTTCTCTTCTTGACGAAAACACTATGTGCCATGAACACGATATCATTCATGTGGGGAGTCAGCCTAGTGGCAAGGATCTTGGCTATGAGCTTGGCCAAAACATGGATAAGACTAGCTGGTCTGAAGTCAGAGATTTCCTCGATGCTGTCCTTAGGAACGAGAGCGATATTTGCCGAGTTGAGCCAATGCAACTTCGTCGCGTGGAGGTTCAAGAGCCTATTAATCACAAGCATGATGTGATCCTTAATAATATGCCAGCAACTCTTGAAGAATAATTTCCCCGTAAAGCCATCGGGGCCGGAGCTTTGTCACTACGAGTCTAGGAAGGGCAAGACAAGTGAGCTGGTTTTGTAGGGATGTACACTAGTCTTATATGCTGGACAATCTTGTTCAGACATCCAACATAATCAGGAGGGATAATTGTCATGGAGGTGCGCACATGAGCAAGCAGTTGCAGTGCCATGACCAACTTGTTCAGACAGGGTAGAAACTTCCATGCCAACCTTACATGGTCAGGGGCAAAGAAAAAGATGCTCTCGTAAAGATTATACAAGCCCACATCAGATGAAAATGGGAGCACTTATCTAGCTAATGGTCTTTTACACAGAAACATCATCTATGAGTAGACAGATCTTTTCAACAACTCAATATGCTATGTATGGCCATAGAAGGTCCTTTCCACGCACCAGCTCACGCCACGATTCGAAACCAACATCTGAACAGATCAATCCGAGTGACAGGTTTCCTACCTCCACTTCTTTCATGAGTTTCGCCACGCCATCACTTTACACGGGAAACCTTGGAGATTGACAAGCAGAGATGCAAAAACCTAGACGGCTAACAAGCTACAAGCCTGCAACAAAGAGAACGAATATGATTAATTGGAGAATGTTTGAAGCATTACGGAGGTTACTATTAACATATGAATGTTTTTCTTCTATGCATCTGAAACTCGAGAGTAAAGAATTGTGTTAATACTGGAGCTGAGCAAAATCCTTGTGTGTCGTTTATCTCTTTGTTAGACATCATTTTGTACAACAAACGAAAATGAACAGAATGAAGGTAGCCAGGTAGGTGGTGCTGTAGAGGTAAGCATAACCGTAAATAAACAATCAAAGAATTCATAGCACATATAAGTTATTTCAAGGAACAATTGTGCGCTATAATTTGTGTTCCTACATGGGCGGACAGACTTGAGGAATTGGGAGCAGGGGTAACAAAATATTTTTGTTAGCAGATCACCAAAGAGAAAAAATACAATTTAAAGAGGTTGATCATGCTTGGTTAACATAAGGAGGCAACAGACTCAATCATGATATCCATTTTCTTCCAGAATCTCTTACAGATGGGATATAAAATCTATCCAAGCAGAATAAATAAGTTGATACATAATACCAGCGCAGCATTTATTCATGAAGAACGTTCTTTTGTACTTGAAAGAAAAGATAGAATTCCTCCATGCTTGTTCACGGTAAGATTTTACTCATAAATTACAAGCCTTCGAAAAGTCAAGCTTTGCAGAGGACAAAATCAAGTTGTTTACATCATCTGAGTCACACCATCCTTTTCCCTATCAAAGGCAAGGGCCATTCGCAATCTCACATAATGTACACACTAAGCAATGTTTAGCTATTTATTTTCTTTGTGCAAATTATTAGCTAAAGAAATAATCAATATCATTTTCTAGACAACCATTTTATTTTGGAACCCCTAAAACCATTTATATTCTAAGAATCAGGAGCAAAACAAGATTTTACATTTGAGATGCATACCACATAAGAAACTGATATAAAAACTTGATTTTGTTGAAATTACTTCAATGTCAAATATTTAGCTTCAGGACTTCAGGCAAAATAGCCTAAATTTTACCGAATCAAAATCACAAGACTTGAAAATTACTACAGTGGCAATACAGGAGAGCAAGCACAAAAGTGAAGGGCTGAAAAATTAAGCATGAAGACACGTTAAATAGTTGTTTGCTAGTTACTGCAGCCCATGGTTCGGTAAGCATCAAAGTGGTACCTAATTGGAAAACTTTTAAGCTGCTGTCGCAACAGAACAATATGAATACTAAGAATAACAACGAGTGAGATAGCTTATTCTTGTAAGCCCAAATGGGTTTCCTCAAAACATGAGTGCCGCACAGAAGTGCTTAATTAATACGAGGTTTAGCAGTTGATTTCATGACAATGTTTAGAAGAGTGTTTTCATAAAGCAAAGGGCCCAAACAAAACAGCAAACACAGAGTCATAATCAACAATTACATATTAAGGTAGTACTGGTCTACTGAAAAAAAAAACGAATCCACCAAAATTTTCCAGCACAGATTCATTATCATCCGCTATCCTATATAAAATAATAAAAGTCTAACTCCAGCAATATGTGGAACCGGTATTCAGGCAAGCTCTCCATCGGTTAATCTGGTTGAAGCCCCAAAGCCCACTAGCCACTGAATTAGTGTGGATCGCTAAAGAGCGTCCTACATACTGTACTAGATCATCAGCCGCTGGTGGGATTTCTCATCCACAGCCCCTCCACTCCCACCCACCCTCTCGTCGCCGCGGCTAAGCCATGCGGCTGCCGAGGACGGGAGCGGCAGGGCCTTCCTCTGCCGTGGTTCCGGGGCGCGGACACGGTGGATCTTCAAGCGGGTGTCCTGGTCCGGCGTGTGCACGGTCCGGCGTCGGCCGCGCAGCGATGGGCCTTCTTCTGCAGTCGACAGCCCACCCCGGCAGTGCGGCGTTTCCTGGCGGTGGTGGCACAGCTGCGGCTCTGGCCGTGTGCTGCGGATGTCTACTGACGGCAGGGACGTTTCCTTGGGGTGTGGCGGAAGACAGTGGAGATGGATCCGATGGTCCAGCCGGTATTGGATGCGAGTGTGCCAGTGAAAGCTTCTTTTGGCCTCGGCCGGAACCCTCAACGGCGGCACCCGTAGGTGTCGTTACCCCGTTGGAGGCATTGTGGGGCGATTCTCGGTCCCTGTGCGCTCCCGGGGAAACCCCGGATTTGGGCTTTCTAGATCGGAGATGGCGATGTCCCGGCGTCATTACCCCCATAGGGGCATTATCTTTGGAGCCATTCATCAGCTGGAGGGACAAGTGTTTGGCTTCGATGGCTGGGCGCGGGTCTCCACATGCTTCTCGTGCGGTGAGCAAGGTGGAGCGGTGTGGCATCTACAGTCTCGGCAGCAGCGAGTCTGGGCGGCATGGTGCAACGGGGTCTGAACACTAGACACCGTTTGATGGGCGTGCGTAGGAGGGTGGCATTGTCTGGCATCCTGGTGGCATCGACAGCAGAAGGGTCTGGCAAGATCAATGCATTGATCACGCCTGAAGACGGGACGGCAGAAGATGGCGGTGGCGGATTCTAGAGCGCGCACATGCGGTGTGTGCTGAGGGTCTGTTACATCGGTTGGTGCTCCCGGCTAGCCGACGGGCGGTTTGGTGAGGCCATCTTTTTTCATGGTGTGTGTTGGCAAGAGGTAGGGACACATCATTAACCTTGTAGGTAGGGCGACAGGTTTCGCCAGGAAGATTGCTTTGGGTATTCATGTATTTATTTTGTCAGGCTTTGTCAAATAATATAATAAGATGGCTGTGTGCATCGCTTGATGCATCCTCCTTTTCAAAAAAAAAACATACTGAACTAGATGTCGACACTATGACAATGGTAATTCCAACATTTCAGCCAGCTCGCTAGTAGCCACAATCCTGCAGATATCCCACAAATCACCCCCGTAACTAGGCATTCAGAAAGACTCTGTGACGCAGCCAAACAAGCAATCCTTGAAACCACAATCCATCATAACAATTGCAGCCAATCTTTTCTTTATCTTTACCTAATAATAAAGGACGGAAGCTTTCATAGTTCTCCATACGTCATCTTTTTATATCCGTTGATTTTATATGTAAATCATAAAGATCGACGGCTAAGATTAAAAGTACCACCCAAACTTAACCGCGTCCGCGTGGGCTTTTGACAGGGGGTTTTCCGTCCATCGGTCCACCCTGGCTCGAGCAACGCAATCGCAAAAAAGGCACTACCTAGGGCAAAAACCGACCAGTTTGAAACATGCGTACGCATGTTCTCCTCGGCTCGACCGCTTCTCTCCCGCCCTCACCTCGCATTGCTGACCACGGAGATGGTGCCTCCTCCTCTTTCCCCGTACATGGCAATGGCGCCTGAGTCCTGCACCAACCCACGCGGGTGGTGACGGAGTGGCTCGGGGAGGCGCAACCATGATCCGGTTGGGATCTCGCCATGGATCTGTTCGCCACCATGGAGGAGCGCGATGCAGCCGCCGTGGATGGGATCAAAGGAAGGAATAAACTGTTCCAAGGGCCAGCGTGGTAGCCGCCGAGGGGTACCGCAACCCCTGTGTCGTCGGCCCGGTATCTCCGCCGTTACCTCCTAGCTCTCGTCATTCCCCCATACCCTGCCAGGTGAGGGCCGCCACCCCAGCCTCACGTCCCAGGCTGCCGCCGCACGCACCTTCTACGAGGTCTGTTGTGCCTTCATCAACCTCCTCGCATCCCTGCTTGACCTGACCAGCGCTGTCCGCGGAAGGGACCATGGGTGGCGTTGCGGCGAGAGATATACAGATTACAGACCCCTCCTCTGATCCGATTTTATTCCAAGCCGTCGGTGGGCGGTGGCCCCGTTCGCTGTGACACGACCTTCCACAGGAATCAGAAGATGCAGTACTGCAACGCAGCAGTGGGAGCAAGATCCTAGCACCGCCGGCGTGTCCATCTTTGGCCTTTTGGCGATGTCGGACTCCCCGGCGACGGGCATGGCGTCAAGGCTGGCGAGGCCTTTTATTTTTGTCCTTCCGCACCACCCCCGATACCCGTTCGGTCTCCTTCTCTTCCTCTTGTCTGCTTCTTCTTCGCGCCGAACAAGACAGGGTAATGGCTCGGCGGCTGCCGTTGCCGGCGACTGGTGGCTCCACCGCGGGCGATGACCATGCAAGCCTGCCCTGGAGTACCTCCGCTCCTCATGAACCACGAGTGCCTCATTCGGTGCTCTGGCTCTGGGTCCTGGTGAGGAGCATCCGGTGGCCGGCGGTTCCATCCACCAGAACTTCGGAAGGAGAGAGATCGAGGTGATGGAAGCGAGGCGCTCTGCCCTGCCGTGGCCGTTCCATCCACGCAGACTTAGAAGGAGCGAACGCAGCAGCGCCAGATCGAGCGCGAGGCGCGTGAGGTGCATGTTGAAGCAGGAAGAAAATAGTCGTGACAGTAAAAGCTAAATGGATTCGTGACTTCTTTCTTCTTTCGTTTAGCTGCTCACAATGCATGATTGATGTTTGTTGATTTGCTCAAGTTGCCGCCATGCGTGCATGCGAGTTAGGATCAATCAAATAGCTAACACAAAGTTAAATACTCGGTGCTGTGATAAAATCCATATTGTATTCAGTATGATTCCACTGAATCATAGTTTTTTAATTTCATGGATAGAATAGAGCTAATGTGTGAACTATGTAGTTCTTTTTTTTGGAAGAACTTTTTTTTCTTTCCACCACCACCATGAATATGTTGATCTACTAAATAATAATCCCTCTGTATCTCAATGTAAGACCTTTTTGACACTTGTCATAGTGTAAAAAAAACGTCTCATATTATGTTACGTAGAGAGTACGTGTTTCATGATGGATAAGTCTGTGTACTAGGGTTGTTGTGGGGCTGCAGCACATGGTCCTTGTGGCAGTTAGGATAGAGTTCCTGGCCATCAAGGACTGGCAGTTAGGATAGCAACTTAGACTGGCATCTTAGACTAGCATCTTAGACTGGCATCTTAGCAGCATCTCAGCATATGCTTGGCTGGCTAGCAGCCTATAAGTATGTATCCCCAACCCCTCAGGTTGGTATGGCATTGTGTGAGACATAAACCAACGAAAATTGTCCCAACTCTCCTAGTGTCATCCACAACTATCAATGCTCAGGTTCAAAGGTCTAACAAGTGGTATCAGAGCCTCGTTATCTTGTACCCTGAGCATTTCCTGTGAGCAGCCTAAGTCGGTAGCAGCAGCTGCTCCGTCTGCCTCTGGTTACCTTCCTCCCTCCGGACTGTCGAGCAGCAGTTCGTCTTCAACAGCCTCCCCTTCACGCAACAGCCCCCCTGCAGCGAGCCATGTCTGCAGGTCGCTCTCAGCACACGGCTACCTCGAGCATACGGCGCCGGCAGGAGGCCGAGCGCGCCGTGGCAGAGGAGCGTGAGCGAGCAGCTGTAGCAACAGCTGCTGCGGCAGCAAGGGTGTCGAGGCTGGCTGCAGCGGAGCTGGCAGCGGCCAGAGCGGAGGTAGAAGCAGCCAGGGCGGAGGTAGAAGCAGCAGCAGCAGACGCAGCACGTGAGGCTACGGCGGATGCCAAGGTACTCCGCGGCGGCTCCGGCAGCTCCAACAGCTCCGACGACGGCGCTGACGCAAACCGCGCCAAAGTGGCGCAAGAGCGGACGGCGCAGTGGGCAGCCGAGCACGCCCGCGCTCCAGGTGGAGGTGCGCACCGCGACAGCGGCTGCAACGACCAGGACCGCGGCCTCTACAAGGTCCGGACCGTGGTCAGGGATGTTGGTCCCAGTGCTGGGTGGCCTACCCTCACTAAAACCAACTACGTCGAGTGGGCCGGGATCATGAAGATCAGGCTCCAGGTGCGGCGCATGTGGGAGGCAGTCCAGGACAGCAACGTCGACCACCAAGAGGACCGACGGGCGCTGGACGCCCTCATCGCCGCAGTCCCGCCCGAGATGCAGTTCTCGCTTTCCAGCAAGCGGACTGCCAAGGAAGCTTGGGACGCCATCGCCGCGGCACGCATCGGCAGCGACCGTGCTCGCAAGTCCACTCTGCAGGCACTTCGTAAGGAGTGGGAGAGCCTGGGTTTCAAGCCAGGTGAGGACGTTGATGACTTTGCTCTCCGTCTCAACACTCTGCTGCAGAAGTTGGTGAAGTTTGGTGATGCCACCTACACCGAGGAGAGAGCTGTCGAGAAGCTTTTTCGGTGCATCCCCGAGAAGTACAAGCAGATGGCTCGGTCGATCGAGTCTTTGCTGGACCTCTCCACGATGACAATCGAGGAGGCGATAGGTCGCCTCAAGGTCGTCGACACCGACGAGCCACAGCCTTCCTCGGGGCCCATCACCACCGGCGGGAAGCTGCTCCTAACTCGGGAGCCGTGGGATGCCAGCCTTGGTGACAGGAAGAAGGGGGAGCCTTCTTCCACGACGGGCGGCCGCAAGCGTGGCAAGCAGCGTAAGACGCGAAGAGGCCCCCCGGGCAGGGCACAAGGACGTGCCGAAGGTGACGCCCGCGGAGGCGCCAAGGACGGCGCCGCTGGCAAGCCGGCACAAGACAACAGTTGCCACAACTGTGGCCGGTTTGGCCATTGGGCCAACGAGTGTCGGCAACCACGACAAGGCCAGGCTCACGTCGCACAGGCGAAGGAGGAGACGGCTCTGTTCATGGCGCATGCAAGCATCGAGCTATCTTCAGCGGCACCAGTCGCAAAAGCTCTCATCCACCTCGACGAACCAAAAGCACACGCTCTTCTCGGCGATGGCTCCGGAAGGACAAGACTACGGAGTGGTGCCTCGACATCGGCGCCACCCACCACATGACCGGTCAAAGGGAATTCTTCGCCGAGCTCGACTCCGATGCGCGAGGCTCCGTCAAGTTTGAGGATGCCTCCGCTCTGGAAATTAAGGGCGTAGGCTCCGTCATCTTCACCACCAAGACGGGAGAGCACCGGCTGCTCACCGGTGTCTACTACATCACCGCGCTAAGGAACTCCATCATCAGCTTGGGACAGCTGGATGAGAATGGCTCACGCTTGCTGATTGAGCATGGGGTCCTACGCATCTAGGATCGCCAGGGTCGCCTTCTCGCCAAGGTACCCAGAGGTGAAAATCAACTTTACGTCCTTGATGTGCAGGTGGCACAACCGGTCTGTCTCGCTGTCCGTCGGGACGACGAGGCGTGGCAATGGCATGAGCGCTTTGGGCACCTTCATTTTGAGGCCCTGAAGCGTCTAAGTGCCAAGGAGATGGTACGAGGCCTGCCATGCCTCGGCCATGTGGAGCAGTTCTGCGACATCTGCGTATTGACGAAGCAGAGACGACTCCCCTTTCCCAAACAGGCGAGTTTTCGGGCCAAGGAGAAGTTGGAGCTCGTGCACGGAGACTTGTGCGGCCCGGTGACGCCAGCCACACCAGGACGTCGACGCTACTTCCTGCTGCTCGTCGACGATCTCTCTCGCTACATGTGGGCGATGATTCTCGGCAGCAAGGGAGAAGCGGCGGACGCCATCAGGCGCGCGCAGGTTGGTGTGGAGGCGGAGAGCGGCCGCAAATTGCGCGTGTTGCGCACTGACAACGGCGGCGAATTCACGGCGGCTGAATTCGCGTCGTACTGCGCCGATGAGGGCATCCAGCGCCACTACTCCACGCCGTACAGCCCGCAGCAAAACGGATTCGTCGAGCGGCGCAACCAGACGGTTGTGGGGATGGCTCGGGCTCTCCTCAAGCAGAGAGGGATGCCGGCTGTTTTCTGGGGAGAGGCGGTGCTGACGGCCGTCTACATCCTCAACCGCTCGCCTACTAAGGCACTCGACGGCAGGACACCGTACGAGGCCTGGCATGGGCGGAAGCCGGCGGTCTCCCATTTGCGGGTCTTTGGCTGTCTTGCGTTCGCTAAGGAGCTCGGCCACATCGGCAAGCTCGACGACAGGAGCACTCCGGGAGTCTTCATCGGCTACGCGGAGGGCTCAAAGGCCTACCGCATCCTCGACCCAAAGACACAGCGTGTGCGCACGGCGCGAGACGTCGTGTTCAACGAAGGGCGAGGGTGGCAATGGGACAAGGCGGTGGACGACGGCTCGACGCTGACGTATGACGACTTCATTGTCGAGTACGCCCACTTCAAGGAAGCCGGGGGAGCAAGCAGCTCCTCTTCGCCGGACACGTCTACCCCGGCCCCCAAAACTACATCGACTCCGGTGCCTGCTACGCCGACTGCACCACAACTGGCGACGCCGCATACTCCAGCCCCGGCAGTCACCACTCCGGGTTCGTCTTCATCAGTACCAGCTCACGCAGAGCGCAACCCGAGAAGTTCGCTTCCCCGCTCACTCACGACGAGGAGTGTGTCGACGCGTATTATGGAGGCGAACAGCTGCGGTATTGCATGATGGATGATCTACTCGGCGACCAGCCGGTGCCGGGACTGATGCCACGTGACCTGGAGGCGCAGCTACAACTCGCGTGTGAGGACGGCGAACCACGGTCCTTTGCAGAGGCCGAGAGAGATGCGGCATGGCGCGCCGCGCCATGCCGCGATGCAGTTGGAGATGGATGCGGTCGAGCAAAACCGCACCTGGGAGCTCGCTGACCTCCCTCGTGGTCACCACGCAATCACCCTTAAGTGGGTGTTCAAGCTGAAGAGGGATGGAGCCGGCGCCATCATCAAGCACAAGGCTCGCCTGGTGGCCCGAGGCTTCTTGCAGCAGGAAGGAGTCGACTTCGACGACGCCTTCGCTCCCGTGGCACGGATGGAGTCCGTGCGACTTCTCCTTGCGCTGGCTGCCCAGGAGGACTGGCGTGTCCATCACATGGATGTCAAGTCGGCATTCCTCAACGGCGACTTGAAGGAGGAAGTCTACGTGCATCAGCCACCGGGATTTGCGATTCCCGGCCAGGAGGGCAAGGTACTCTGCCTGCGCAAGGCTCTCTATGGCCTACGGCGGGCACCTAGGGCATGGAACGCCAAGCTGGACTCCACGCTAAAGAAGATGGGCTTCGAGCAAAGCCCGCATGAGGCTGCCGTCTACCGACGGGGCAGTGGAGGAAATGCCCTGCTGGTGGGCGTCTATGTTGACGACTTGGTGATCACCGGCACCAAAGATGCAGAGGTGGCGGCGTTTAAGGAAGACATGAAGGCCACCTTCCAGATGAGTGATCTACGGCTCCTCTCCTTCTATCTAGGGATTGAGGTGCACCAGGACCACTCAGGGATCGCGCTTCGACAGTCCGCCTACGCCAAGCGCATCGTTGAGCTAGTTGGGCTCACCGACTGCCACCCAGCTCTCATTCCGATGGAGGAGAGACTGAAACTAAGCCGCGACGGCACGACGGAGGAAGTGGATGCTACGCAGTACCGACGCCTTGTGGGGAGCCTTCGCTACCTCACCCACACACGGCCGGACTTGGCATTCTCCGTCGGCTATGTCAGTCGGTTCATGGAGCGACCGACGTCGGAACACCAGCAGGCAGTGAAGAGGATCGTCCGCTACGCAGCAGGGACCCTCGACCACGGCCTCCACTACCCTAGGTGTCCGGGGGCGGCACACTTCGTCGGGTACAGCGACAGCGACCACGCCGGCGACATCGACACCAGCAAGAGCACGAGCGGGATCCTCTTCTTCCTCGGCAAGTGTCGTGAGCTGGCAATCAGTCAAGCAGCAGGTGGTGGCCTTGTCCAGCTGTGAGGCTGAGTACATAGCGGCCTCCACCGCCTGCACTCAGGCACTCTGGCTCGCTCGACTGCTTGGTGATCTTCTCGTTCAAGACACCAGAACGGTGCAGCTCCTGGTGGACAGCAAGTCCGCCCTGGCCCTGGCAAAGAACCCCGTGTTCCACGAACGGAGCAAGCACATCCGACTGAGGTATCACTTCATCCGCAGCTGTGTGGAAGAAGGGAGCATCGAGGCGAGCTACATCAACACCACGGACCAGCTCGCAGACCTGCTCACCAAACCTCTTGGGAGGGTCAAGTTCCTCGAACTTTGCTCCAGGATCGGGATGATTCAACTCTCCCACAAGACGACGTACAAGACTTAGGGGGAGAATGATGGATAAGTCTGTGTACTAGGGTTGTTGTGGGGCTGCAGCACATGGTCCTTGTGGCAGTTAGGATAGAGTTCCTGACCATCAAGAACTGGCAGTTAGGATAGCATCTTAGACTGGCATCTTAGACTAGCATCTTAGACTGGCATCTTAGCAGCATCTCAGCATATGCTTGGCTGGCTAGCAGCCTATAAGTATGTATCCCCAACCCCTCAGGTTGGTATGGCATTGTGTGAGAAATAAACCAACGAAAATTGTCCCAACTCTCCTAGTGTCATCCACAACTATCAATGCTCAGGTTCAAAGGTCTAACATTTCAGTCCCAATTTTGTTGTCTCAGTGGCTGACCAAAGTTTGTGCTATACGTAGCAGAAGCATTATGATATTTTGTGAGCATGGATGAAAAGCAAGGTTTAAAACTAATTATTAAATGCACAATTCTTGATTATACTTGGTTCGGTTTATTCAACAACCTACTAACTTAGGCATTGTTTATTGTCTTCAATTATTGTTTTGCTTAAAGAACAATTTCATAACTTTTTTTCCCACTATAATTGATACGAACATTCCATAAGCTAAATACTATGTGTGTTCGGCCCCGATTTTTCAGTGTCAGTGGACTTAGCTAATTAGTGGGCTATCAATCAGAGTAGCATTATCAAAGTTGTCAGCACGGATGAAAGTAAGGTTTAAAACTTATTGTTATATTTGCAACCCACTAATTTAGGTATCTACAACCTTCGAATCTATTTAATTATATTAGTTGCGGCAGAGGAACAACGTGAAGAAGACATATAGAAAAGAAGACTAATTACATGATTAAATGACCATATTATGATTTTCTTCTTACTATATAAATTGCTTCTTTTTCTTAACACATCCTTCACGTCTAGAAGAGAACTAACTATATGCATCATCTGATTTTGTGTATTGTTAGGTTTGGGATGTGTTTTTCTCCCGTTGCAACGCACGGGCATGTTTGCTAGTGATGAGTAAAAGGAGGGAGATGAAAGAGCAAGGACGAAGGGCCTTACATCCAGGCAGCCACTGCGGGCCTGCGGCTGCTGTCTAGTGTTTCTTGCTCCGCGCAGGGTGCTTGGACCCGTCGGTGGCGAGCCTGTAGATCCAGTAGCCCTGCCACAGCACACAAAACACCCAGGTTTAGCCCCAATCCGGCCAGCGCTCACCCGGAGGAGTGTCTCCGGTCAAAGTGGGGCTTGTTTGAGTTGAGAGCAGAGGAGGGGGCGTACGAGGGCGAGGACGTGCGCGGCGATGAGGACGACGACGACGAGGGGCACGGCGTCGAAGAGGAGCCAGGGACGGAGCGCTGGCGCGACGGCGGCGCCGCGCGCCATGGCGATGCGGCGGGCGAGAGCGCCGGGGTGGCGGAGGCCGAGGGCGGGGTCGGGCACCGCCGGGGTGGCGGAGGCCATTCAGATTCGGGCTTGGCTGGGTCGGAGCTCTCGCCTCGTTTTTCTCGCTCGCTCGCTCGCTCGTCGCGTGACTCCTCTGTCTAACCCGGCTCGCTGCCGCTGGTGCCGCTGTTTTTGTGGGGATCCCTCCTGCCCTGCTCCTCCACCTCCCTGCGTGGCGTACTGGCGTGGCGTTGCACGGCCGGGATGGGAAGGCGGTGGTTGGATCGGATGGATCGGACTCGGAGCGGGGATGGATCCTTTTCCCTTCTTTTCCTGAGCGGCGCGGCGCGGGCGATGGGACTAGAGAGGCGCCAATTACCTGTCGCCTTTTTTTCCAGGTGCACCTAAAGCGGGCCGCGCCTCACGGATGCACGGCGTGCCAAAGGAGACGAGGACGCCCGCGCGGTGGAGTGCAACCGACGTTAGACGTTAATAATGGCCGTGGGGCGGCGCGGCGGCGGCGGTCTCGTGTAACCGGTGTTAGATGTTAGGGCGAACGCCGAGTGGGCGACCGACCTGATCTTACATGAAGACGTCGTGCATGGCAGCTTGATCGTAGGTCGCCGGCGTGAATGGCGCTCGGCCGTCTTGGCTTTGGGTCTCATCGGGATCGTAGGCAGCCGCGGCGGCACCGTCAGCAGAGCCAGTGGCCGCCGCACCATCTTCGAAGATGATGTTCTCCATGATGAAACGGTTGGCCGTTTCCTCGTTGCCGGCCGCCGGCATTCTGTCGAACGGGTTGCGGGTGTCGGGGAGCACGTCGGCTGGCATCTCCCGCGGGCGTTTCCTCGCCCCTCCGGATGATGATGCACCGCCTACCGGCGCGGCGCCGAGGTCGATGGACACGGGTGCGGGGCGTGGAAGGCGCCACCACGCTCACCTCCGGCGAGTACTCCCCGGAGAGTCGGGAGACATGGGATAGACGTGGAAGCCGGGAATCGGGTGCGTGGCAGACGCACGCGACAACTCTGGTGGCACCATCCGAGGAAACGCGAACGAGCCCGTGTTGGCTGCAGCCATGGCGGCGCTAACGAGCCCGTGTTGGCCGTGGCCATGGCGGCGCTGACGAGCCCGTGCTAGCCAGGGTCCAACCCTAGGTAGATCAGGGCCTCCCCCGTTGCCGCCGGGACTCGGGCGTTGGTTTTCTCCTGTTGTGCGGCGGCAGTGAGGACGGCGACGGCCGCTGCTTCGTCCCTTGCGTCCGCCGCGTGCCTCCGGCCCTTCCTCTTGGCCGACTGCACGGCCCGCTCCTAGGGCGTCAGCTGCTTCTTCTTGGGCGGCGCCGCGGTCTTGCGGGGGGCGCGGGGCTTGCCTTTGTCAGACAGGGCATAGGTGAGGTCAGATGAGGCGAGGGAGGCGAGGCCAGCAGCGGCATCAAGCAAATTGAAAGGATTCAGAGGCAATGTCTTTGGAGGGAACTCTGAAACACCAAGGCGATCTCTTGCTGCTTGGGATTTGGTATGTTTACCTAAAAACAAGGGAGGTCTTGGTGTTCTTAATCTAAGAGTGCAAAATGAGGCTCTGCTTATGAAATTTTTGCACAAATTCTATAATCACCATGACATCCCTTGTGTTGGTCTTATCTGGGATTCATATTATCATGGCTCTGTTCCTCACACTACCACTCTATGTGGCTCCTTTTGGTGGTGTTATGTTTTTAAACTAGCACACAAATACTGTCAACTGGCCTCTCCAAAGCTGGGGGATGGCAGGTCTATTATGTTTTGGACTGACAGTTGGGTTGCAGAGCTTAATGGTTCCTCCATCAGCCACAAAGTTCCCCGGCTTTTCTCCTTTGTTATTGATGGACAGTTATCAGTCTCAGAAGTTCTTTCCCAGGAGCTACTCTCCGGCTTGCATATCCCTTTGTCTACCCAAGCTTTCCAAGAGCAGGCCAGCCCTACAACATATGATGGATGGATATACCTGCTCTAGGGAGCATGATACCTGGATCTGGCCTTTCAATAAGGGTTGCTACAGACCTAAATCCTTTTATATGCATGTGCATCAAGATATTGCTGTTGATCCTATTTTCCAATGGATTTGGAAATGTTCATGCACCCTTAAAATTAAAATGTTTGGATGGTTACTGCTGAGAGACCGTCTAAATACCAGAGATATGCTTCAGAGGAGGCACTAGCATGTTGAAGATCATTCCTGTGTGTTATGTCCTCATCTCATCCATGAGGATGTCATCCATTTATTTTTCTCATGCAACTTCAGCCACAGGGTGTGTAATTACTTGCAGATAAACTAGGACCCTCAACCTGGAATGACTACTTACCAGATGGCAGTAAAGGCTAGGAAGGATTTTGGGCATAATTTCTTCACTGAAGTGGTGTTCACAGCTGCCTGGAATATATGGATTCTCAGGAATGGCAAGGTCTTTAGGAATGAAAGGCCTTCCTTCAGGTCATGGAGGCACAACTTTATCCATGACATGACTTTGCTCACTCATAGGATCAAATGTAAATTTAAGGATAGTCTCCTGAGTTGGATTTCTAACTTACCTTAGTTAGTTCTTTTTGTTTCCCCTTTTTGGGTTGTAAGTATTTTGTTCTTTCACTTTTGTTGTATATCTTGACTTGTACAAGACTTTTTGATCCCCTTTCTTTTGAATAAAAGAACTATGAGGCTTTTGCCTTACAGTACATAGTAAAAAAACTAGGTGGTATATATTTAGCAACAATGTAATTAGCACAGTCTGCATACCAATGAGTATTACGAGAAGCATTTATAACAGCTAATTGTTCATCAGGAAAACTATCATCAATAGGCAGTGGGTCATCAAGAACATTTTCCATTCGAGACAAATTATCAGCTACGGGGTTCTCAGCTCCCTTTCTATCAATAATACGCAAGTCAAATTCTTGTAGCAAAAGAACCCACCTAATCAACCTAGGTAGTAGCATAATTTCTTTGGGCGCTATCTAGAGTTTTACTAGCATAATGGGTAACACTTAATTTCTTATCAACTCTTGTCCTAGAACAACACCAACAACATAATCACTAGCATCACACATAATTTCAAATGTTAAGTTCCAATCAGGTGGTTGAACAATGGGTGCAGAGATTAAGGCTTTCGTAAGTATTTCAAAGGCTTCTACACAATCATCATCAAAAACAAACGGAACATCTTTTTGCAAGAGATTAGTAACAGGCCTAGAAATTTTAGAGAAGTCTTTAATAAATCTCATATAAAAATCAGCATGACCAAGGAAACTTCTTATAACTTTAATATCTTATGGACTTGGCATTTTCTCAATTGCAACAACTTTACCTTTATCTACTTCAATACCTCGTTCAGAAATTTTATGCCCAAGTACTATACCTTCGTTCACCATAAAGTGGCACTTCTCCCAATTCAAGACAAGATTAGTTTCTTCACATGTCTGCAAAACTCGATCAAGGTTGCTTAAGAAATCATCAAAAGAAGTCCCGTAAACGGAAAAATCATCCATGAAAACCTCAACAATCTTTTCACAAAAGTTAGAGAATATAGCAGTCATACATCTTTGAAAGGTAGTAGGTGCATTGCATAAACCAAAAGGCATACGTCTATAAGCATAACTTCCAAAAGGGCAAGTAAAAGTAGTTTTCTCTTGATCTTCTTTTGACACGGGTATTTGAGAGAAACTAGAATATCCATCAAGGAAACAAAAGTGTGTATGCTTAGACAATCTTTCTAACAGTGGATCTATAAAAGTAGCTTTGTTTAATTTCCTAAAATCAATTACCATCCTATATCGAGTTACAATTATTTGTGCGATGAGTTCATTTTTATCATTAGGAACAACAGTTATGCCTCCTTTGTTAGGAACACAATGAATAGGGCTTACCCATCTGCTATCAGCTATGGGATAAATTATACCTTCTTCCAGAAGCTTTAATATTTCAGTTCTTATCACATCCTTCATCTTAGGATTCAACCGTTGTTGGTTATCAACAACCGGCTTAGCATTAGGCTCCATATTAATTTTGTGCTGACATAGAGTGGGACTAATGACCTTCAGATCATTAAGAGTATATCCAACAGCAGCACGGTGCCTCCTCAGAGTTTTAAGTAATCTCGTTTCTTCATGCTCTGGAAGGTTAGCATTGATAATAACAAGATATATCTTCTTTTCATCAAGATAAGCATATTTCAACGTATCAGGTAATTGCTTCAATTCAAACACAGGAACACCCTTAGGAGGAGGTGGACCTCCTAGAGTTTCAATAGGCAAATTATGTTTAAGGACAGGTTCTTGACCAAAGAATATCTTATCTATTTCATTTCTTTCATTCATATGCATATCATTCTCATGGTATAGCAAATATTGTTCTAACGGATCAGTAGGAGGTACCACAATAGAAGAAAGACCAATAATTTCATCCTGACTATGCAATTCTTTCTCATGAGGTTGTCTATGGAATTTAGAGAAATTAAACTCATGAGATACATCACCAAAGTTAACACTGACAGTTTCTTTATTGCAATCAATCTTAGCATTAACTGTATTCAAGATGGGTCTACCAAATATAATGGGACAAAAATCATCTTGTAGAGAACCAAGAACTAGAAAAATAGTAGGGTATTCTAACACAAGACTTCAGCATCTCTAACAATCCCAAGCGGTGAAATAGAATCTCTATTCACAAGCTTAATAGTAACATCAATGTCCTCTAGCTCAGCAGGTGCAATATCATTCATAATCTCTTGATATAAGGTAAAAGGAATAGCACTCACACTAGAACCCAAATCCCATAAACCATGGTAACAATGATCGCCTATTTTAATAGAAACAACAGGCATGCCAACCACAAGCTTATTCTTATCTTCAGTATCGGGCTTAGCAATTCTAGTAGATGTAGGGAAACGTGGCAGAAAACAAAAAAAAAATCTGACTTACGCACCAGCCCAGGACCACTATGGAGACTGCATACAAGGTTTGATCTTTTTCGTTACCGACTCGTAGCGTAGCGGAAGTAGAGTCGATGACGAACGGCGGTGCAGATCCCCGCAGCTAGGATTTACAACCTCCCAACCGCGAGGATGTATACCCTCATCTGCCCCACGGACAGCCCTCCGGGAGGCGATCGGACAGTCCCTCGGAAGGTGTCGCGGACAGCCCTTCGGGAGGACCCTCAACACTCAGACGGTCACTCGGACAGCCCTTCGGGAGGACTCACAGAACTCGGACCGTCAATTGGACAGCCCTTCGGGAGGCACTCTCAAAACAGCCCCTCGGGCGAAAGGATCGAAACTACGACCTCTCTACGGGGTTGCACACATACGGTGTCATCTATCCGGCAGGGCTTCGCCGTCCAGAACTAGTTCTTGCTGGAACCCAGAGAGCCTTTCGGCTCTACGAAACTATTTCGCTGGGAGGGAGAGAGAAGCCAGATCATGCATGGCACTTGTATGTGAGAAAGAGTGTGTCTTTAGGCAGCCCTCTCCATCCCTATTTATAGGCCAAGCCCAAGGGTGGCTTCTCCAAGAAGCCAAGGGGATAATACCAAAAGGCCCTCAAGGTGGGTTCTCCAAGAAGCCAAGCAAAAAGCACTTTCACTATTCATGACGACATTTTTCAGCGTCTGTTCGAACTGAAAATATTTATGTGGGCTCCGAACATTTCCAGTACCCACTAAAACAATTTTCAACGCGTTCCGAAACAATTTCGGTTTAGTGATTTTCATCTGTGAAAAGCAAACAAGAATGCGTTTTCACTATTCATGAAGACAATTTTTCGCGTCCATTAAATCCGAAAATATTTCTGTGGGTCTTAGAATAATTCCAGTACCCACTAAAATGATTTTGGATTCGTTCTAAAACAATTTCAGATTAGTGAATTTCATCTGCGAAAAACAACCAAAGCGGTACCGGCAGCTCCGAAACATTTTCGGTTTTTATCCCCAAAAATTCCCAGAAGTTTCCAGAATAATTCTGGCACCCTCCAAGAATTATCAGGCGTGTCCCGAAACCAATTTGACTTAATGGTATATCCCGAAACAACTTTTCGGTGTTACGAAACTATTTCACTATTCTCTCTCCGAAACTCTTCCATTGTCTCCGAAACTTTTTTGGCAAATTTCTCTCAGACTCCCTATCTAGTATTCAGCAGATAGATGACCCTTAAGCGTGTGACCCTATAGGTTCGGTGAAGTATAGACATGACCCGGAACCCCTTCCGATCAATGATCAACATCGGAGCCATGGACACCCATATTGACCCCTATAACCACACGAATGAATATTCGAGTGAACCTCCAGTTGCAGTGAGCTATTCCTGTTGCTTCGCGATATGTCACGAACACCCGAGGTGAGATTTATTGCGTCCTCGTGGACGAACAATTCGTCCACCATGCAAGTTACCTCGTTACCGGTTTTGTTCTCTTTTCTCGTTCCCGTGTTCCGGCATCCCCGTGATCAAATCACAAAGTGTCTGGCCAGACGATGATGGATACCGTAACACCGAGAGGGCCCAGAGATATCTCTCCATCGTCGGAGGAGCAAATCCCAATCTTGAGCTATCAAGTTACTTGACATACTTTTCCATGAACCCGTAAGTCGCCGTAATAGCCACCCATTTACGGATGACGTTTAACAAACCCCAAAGTTCATGAAGCAAGCATGAAGAAACTCGATACTCTCATGGTCTAAGGAATCATGCAAACGTTAACCATCTCTGTGTTATGTACCATTAACTTATGATGAATGAATCTCATAGCATAACATCAATCCGGGTCGATTCAACACAAATGTTCTCTTAACATTATGCCCTCAAAATTGCTGGCATAGACATGCCCATGATCAGGAAAACAGAACCATCATGCAACACTTGAGCTAGTCTTAGAGGCCAGACTAAGAATACTTCTTACCGTTTATTATTCCACACGTGCATATGAGCCTTCCTCCGAGCCTCGTGTTATTGCAGACTCGAGAACCATAGCAGTTATAGCATGGAACATAAACATAATTATGAACTTGGAGATAAATAATATCATTTATTATTGCCTCTAGGGCATATCTCCTACAGACCCCCACTTGCACTAGACTCAATAATCTAGTTAATGCTAATGCACTTTACACCTATGGCATACTGGTGTAAAAAATGCTTCGCATGTGGTATAGCCTAGTGTCCATCGGATCTGACAACTTCAGCTCCGTCTGTATCTCTGCATATCCTCGCGTTTTCACGCTTTCACAAAATTCATATTTTGTGCGGACTTGGCTTTGTATATATGTGAATCGTTGGTCGAAACCTGATTCCTCAGACTGAGTTATGGAGCAACTATCTGCAATAGTGTCCCATTGACCAAAGCCTTCTTGGAACCATAATAAGTTCATGAATGAATTATATGATTCAACATCTTTGTCTTTGTCGCTTCTAAAGCGGCAACATACTTTGCCTCTGTTATAGAATTCGTCACAGTAACTTTTTTGGAACAATTTCCAACTAACTGCACCACCATATTGTGTGTTACACAAAACCCTCAATTTAAATCGAAAATCGCATGGAGAAATGATGAAGATTTTATCGATGTAACCTTTTACAACGAACTCTTCATGATCTCCACTTGCGAGAAAACATGTCATAAGTGCTACTTTAGTACTCAATGATCCTTTTTCACTATTGTCCCATGATCAATACTTTTGATCACTTCGGTATCTATACTCGCAACAGCTTGGGAGTATTGGACATATCTGGTTGTTTTACATACCATGGAATACATGATTAATCCAAACACAGGAGTGTGTGGAATCTCCATCATGTATTTTGCTCATCAGTGTTTTGGGACACTGATTCTTGCAAAAACTCTTTCCATGTGACTTCGGCAAGAATCACTCCTTGTCGTCCTTAGTGCTAAATGGTTTTAGCATCTTGTCAATATGTATTTTTGCTCAGCCCTATTAGGTAAATCTATCTCCATAGATCATTATGCCTAATATCAAGGCTATTTAGCCCAAGCACTTCATAAAAAAACTATTTTCAAATGAAGTCCTAATTCGTGTCAAGAAATTTATTTCCAATTAACAATGTGTCAAGCACACAAGGTTTTCAGAAATATTATTATGCTCCCACTTACTTTCTTGAAACACAAGCATCCTCGTTACCCATTGATGAAGTCAAACCCCTTTGACCATTCCATCAAAAACAAAGATTCCAACTCCATTTTGCTCTCTTTTGTCCATTGCTGGAACTCTGAAGCTAGCATAGTTACTAGCATCCTCTGGACCGACAAAATACTTTGGATTGTATCACATACAAGTCCTAGGTTGTATTTCCATTTCATGGAAATTCTTTTGTCATCCACGTTTCATATCTCATGTTTTGAAATATGTATTAATTGCTAGTTTAACCCGAACCGACGTTAAGCATTGCTACTGTGAGACAATCTCATGGTAGTCAACTCCTTGAACTTGTTATTGGAACAAGTCGAGCTTAATGGATAGAACATTTTTATCCATATCAGTTTATAGTCCCATTACAATCCGTTAGACTCCAAGTCTTTCGGAGGGTTTATCAAGATTTAAATCTTGAATCATTTATGGAAACCATCTCGGATTATATTGGCATTTAGCCAATTCCGGAGTCAGGGCCCATCAACGCTTCCTTGTGTATCATAGGTATACTGTTGTCTAACAACATTATCTCTTTTGCGCACTTGAGAGGTTTGCACGAGCTTTGCCTACGTTGTTCAGCTGCAAGTTCGACCGAAGTCCATGCATCTCATGTAGAGGCTTCCGTATCAGTCGCAATAGGAAGCTCTGAAATCACTTCCAAGGTTCCTTTCCTTTGACCTGATGACGAAGATACTTGTTATCTTGTCGAGTTGCACTGTCCTCCCACTTACCCTTTTGCAAGAACTATTCTCTTTAAAAGCATACCGTTTTGTGCCAAAAATCCTTTGCCTCGGTACAGTGGTGGGGGAATACCCAATGACTTGGGATAACTTACAAAGTAGCACTTGTCTGATTTGGAATAGGTTTGTAACCTTTTACACAAGCCCCATATTCCAAATGTTAAGAAAAGATATAGCATGGTTGGGCGTACCATACCATGCGTCATTTCAGCAGACCTGATGGAGCTCTTTTTAGTGTAAAAGTCGCAGTCTCTAAAGCATTACTCTTTAAAAGTGAAATGGCAAATTTATTTATGTCATCTTTGATCTTACCATGTCATAAATAGTTTGATTACATCTTCACAGACATTCCACTCATAGTGGTGTTCCGGGAGGTGTAAGTTATGAAACTCTTTTCACAACTCATCAGACATTCGCTAAACTTGTAACTCAGATATTCCTTTCTGCAATCAAATTGTAGAAAAATAATTTCCTTGTTACAATAACTTCTACTTCATTTTTGAAAACCTTTTGAATGATTTCAAAAGATCCAGACTTAAGTCTCATCAAGCAAATATCCATATATCTACTTGAGTCATTTCTGAAGATATATAAATCCACTACTTGCAACAACATTTATTGAACTACACACATCAAAATGTATAATCACCAATAAGTTTGTTGCTCGTTCCTTATGGCCTGTGAACGGTATTTCAGTCACTTCACTTTTCGGAGGAAAGTTGCAAGTGTCAGATGATTCAAAATCAAACGACTTCAAAATCCATCATAATGGAATTTTTCCATGCGGGTTTCTCCAATGTGACCAAACGCAGTGCCACACATGTGTGGTATTCTCATAGTCTTGCGACATTTAGCGTCAGTGTTATGGATGTATCATTCTACCATCAATATTCATAACATACATCCCATCTTGGATGGAAGCATGGCCCTTCATGTTATTCATAATACTGAACAACAATTGTTCTTTTATGAACAACCCTTTTGCAATAAACATTATGCAATGGGCTAGAGTGTAAGAAACTCTAAAATGAATTATGAAAGTAAACACAGAGGTAATATATTAATATCATTATTCATAACATACATCTCATTCATAATGAAAGTATGGCCCTTAATGTTTATTCATAATACTAAACATCAGAAGTTCTCTTATGAACAACCTTTTTGCAAGATACCTTATGCAAAGGGCTAGAGTGTGAGAAACTCTAAAATGAATTATGAAAGAAAATACATAGGTAATACACCGATGGAAGGTATAGTAACTTTTACTATGTTCCCAGCACGTATTAAAACCTCATTCCTGGCTAGTCTTTTTAGGCCATAGTAGCTCTTACATTGATTCGCAACAGAGTGCAACCAAGCGGGTATCTTTGTGATTAACTCACAATACCCAAGAATTAGTGATTAACATGTTTAACCATAATACCCAAGAACTATATCTTTGACCAGCCTTCTATACATCAAAAACTTGTATGACATTCATACATGAGCTGGATATTCCAGTCATCTTTCTTTCTGCCTTTATACTTCTAACAGTTTAACTTTTAGTATTTCTCCTACTCGCAAAAGAAGCACCCAACTTAAGTGTGGCGTTAGCCCCGGACTTCCTAGGCGTGTAAGTCATACTAACACCCTTTGGACACTTCCTTTCTCTTTAAGTTGTTGTTTTATTCACCTTTCATCATATGACAGGCGTTCTTCTCGATCCCTCTCTTATCAGTCTAATGCATAGTAAACACTTTACTAATAATTTGCAAACAAACATTGCTTTGGATATTTCATATCTTTCAGCCTTTGTTTGTATCTGAAAATTAATTTTCAGTTCCATGAATATCACATAACTATCCCAAAACTTTCGAAGTTCGGGTTTCATGGAAGCAAACATATTGCACTTGACCGTAACGGAATTCTAGCTTTTGGATCGAAGGACGAGAGTCACATCATCCATAGCATTTGTGGGAGGATACCGAAAGCATGCGATAGGACAAAGTCCTTCTCGGCACTCTTGAGGACAATCCTCACATTACGTTACCAATCGTAAAGTTTTAACCAGATATTTAACAGCTATTCAATTTTATCAGGGAAGGTGGAAACGCGAGCCATTATTCTACAACTATTGCAAGAAACACTTAGACAGTGTTCATAATTAATTGCACTGAGAATTAAACATGTTAATTCAACAGTGCGCTCCCACTCAAATCAATATCTCTCAAAATTGATTATGAGTGACACAAGACCCACATATCCATTCAACGCCATTGAACGAGATGAACACTGATGGCGCGAAATTCAATCGGTAGGCAAACTTGCCGATCACATCTCTATGTGACTCTTGTTCATCTTTCGATGGGCGTGTTCCGAGCTCAGGGAGATCCTTCCAGAATGTCAAGACAACCAAGTGATCTTGCTGCGAGGTCTCAACTCACCCGCCTCACACTTCCCTAATCGTTCGTACCCAGGGAGATCCTACGATACCCCAAAAAGTTAGGTGTCGTGACGGTGCTACACTTGGGAGAACACTAACTACTTGATATTTTTTTCTTTGAGAGATCACCCTAATAAAAGCGACTACCGCACAATCAAGAAGGGTGCATCAAGAGGGATAAACATCTCAGGCAATTCATAATAGCATGATATGGTATAGCCTCTTTTGACGGATAAGTCAAGTATTTCTTCGTCTTCGGCATTCGCCCCGGTGTTCACCTTCGCGAAGATTGCCACCACCTTGTCGATGCACCAGATAATATCGCTATCTCCATAGCGGATAAAATAAATGCATTACTTAAGGTTGACACGCAGGTCATTAAAGTGCAATCATATGGCTCCAGCCATCATGCCGAATCATGACACGCAGGTCATGTTAATTACATCATATAGTCATCTCATACATAATCGAATTGAATATGAGCATTGCTATACCAATCACATGCACATGCAAACCCTCCTGCAAAACCAAGTTAGAAGTTTCTAATCGGTTCATGCAAAAACTTGTTTTTCTTGGCTTCTAAGGTTTTGATTTAAATCGCAGCTACCAACGTTTTATCATCAAGTATGATTATTCAAGTTGCTAGATTAACATCTCGGGGTGTATGTAACACGAGAAAATTAAATCTCGAGCCCCATACTAAACTTCGTCATACGCATGACCCCCGTACAGATCATATCTGCAATGCCCTTTCATCTGTGAATTTCATCTTTCTTTTGACTACGGCAGAACCCAAAGAACTGATAGCACTTCCATGATCAATCAGGATCACGGATTGCCAGAACTTTGTCAAATTCCACCATGCTGTCTCGAGATTGAGCAAACGCAAAATTCTAGGGAAGCAACAAGAACGTCGGGCAATAGATTTCATCTGTCACCCGCATAAATAATTTTCAGCAATAGATCTCACCTACTCCAAAATTATATTATGCAATACCCATACATCTCCACGTATTCTAGATCGTAACCTGCATCTACGCATAGCACGGCTCTTGATGCCACTGTAGGGAAACGTAGCAGAAAACAAAAAAAATTCGACTTACGCACCAGCCCAGGACCACTATGGACCCAACCGCGAGGATGTATACCCTCATCTGCCCCACGGATAGCCCTCCGGGAGGCGGTCGGACAGTCCCTCGGACGGTGTCGCAGACAGCCCTTCGGGAGGACCCTCAAAACTCGGACGGTCACTCAGACAGCCCTACGGGAGGACTCACAGAACTCGGACCGTCACTTGGACATCCCTTCGGGAGGCACTCTCAAAACAGACCCTCGGGCAAAAGGATCGAAACTACGACCTCTCTACGGGGTTGCACACATACGGTGTCATCTATCCGGCAGGGCTTCGCCGTCCAGAACTTGTTCCTGCCGGAACCCAGACAGCCTTTCGGCTCTATGAAACTATTTCGCTGGGAGGGAGAGAGAAGCCAGATCATGCATGGCACTTGTATGTGAGAAAGAGTTTGTCTTTATGCAGCCCCCTCCACCCCTATTTATAGGCCAAGCCCAAGGGTGGCTTCTTCAAGAAGCCAAGGGGATAATACCAAAAGGCCCTCAAGGTGGGTTCTCCAAGAAGCCAAGCAAAAAGCACTTTCACTATTCATGACGACATTTTTCAGCGTCCGTTCGAACTGAAAATATTTATGTGGGCTCCGAACATTTCCAGTACCCACTAAAACAATTTTCAACGCGTTCCGAAGCAATTTCGGTTTAGTGATTTTCATCTGCGAAAAGCAAACAAGAATGCGTTTTCACTATTCATGAAGACAATTTTTCGTGTCCATTAAATCCGAAAATATTTCTGTGGGTCTTATAATAATTCCAGTACCCACTAAAATGATTTTCGATTCGTTCTGAAACAATTTCAGATTAGTGAATTTCATCTGCGAAAAACAACCAAAGCGGTACCGGCAGCTCCGAAACATTTTCGGTTTTTATCCCCAAAAATTCCCAGAAGTTTCCAGAATAATTCTGGCACCCTCCAAGAATTATCAGGCGTGTCCCGAAACCAATTTGACTTAATGGTATATCCCGAAACAACTTTTCGGTGTTACGAAACTATTTTGCTATTCTCTCTCCGGAACTCTTCCATTGTCTCCGAAACTTTTTTGGCAAATTTCTCTCAAACTCCCTATCTAGTATTTAGCAGATAGATGACCCTTAAGCGTGTGACCCTATAGGTTCGGTGAAGTATAGACATGACCTGGAACCCCTTCCGATCAATGATCAACATCGGAGCCGTGGACACCCATATTGACCCCTATACCCACACGAATGAATATTCGAGTGAACCTCCAGTTGCAGTGAGCTATTCCTGTTGCTTCGCGATATGTTACGAACACCCGAGGTGAGATTTATTGCATCCTCGTGGACGAACAATTCGTCCACCATGCAAGTTACCTCGTTACCGGTTTTGTTCTCTTTTCTCGTTCCCGTGTTCCGGCATCCCCGTGATCAAATCACAAAGTGTCTGGCCAGACGATAATGGATACCGTAACACCGAGAGGGCCCAGAGATATCTCTCCATCGTCGGCGGAGCAAATCCCAATCTTGAGCTATCAAGTTACTTGACATACTTTTCCATGAACCCGTAAGTCGCCGTAATAGCCACCCATTTACGGATGACGTTTAACAAACCCCAAAGTTCATGAAGCAAGCATGAAGAAACTCGATACTCTCATGGTCTAAGGAATCATGCAAATGTTAACCATCTCTGTGTTATGTACCATTAACTTGTGACGAATGAATCTCATAGCATAACATCAATCCGGGTCGATTCAACACAAATGTTCTCTTAACATTATGCCCTCAAAATTGTTGGCATAGACATGCCCATGATCAGGAAAACAGAACCATCATGCAACACTTGAGCTAGTCTTAGAGGCCAGACTACGAATACTTCTTACCATTTATTATTCCACACGTGCATATGAGCCTTCCTCCGAGCCTCGTGTTATTGCAGACTCGAGAACCATAACAATTATAGCATGGAACATAAACATAATTATGAACTTGGAGATAAATAATATCATTTATTATTGCCTCTAGGGCATATCTCCTATAGTAGCTTCATCATAGAAGTAAAATACATGCCATCAATATTAACGACCAAGAGATGTTTAACCATAACAACATTAGGTTCAACTTTAATTTGTTCAGAGGGTCTAGGTGCTCTAATATTACTTTTGTTAACCACAGTCAAAACTTTAGCATGTTCCTTTATCCATATAGGAAAAGGTGGTTTCTCAATATAAGTAGTAGGCACAACTCGATCAACATTGTAAATGACAGTTTCATCGTTAACTATAACGGTTTCTCAATATTTTATTTAATAGAGGGTTGATATTTAAACCACTTCTCCTTAGGAAGATCAACACGAGTAGAAAATGATTCATAGAAGGAGGCTACTATCTCAGAGTCAAGTCCATATTTAGTGCTAAGATTATGAAAAGCATCGGTATGCATAAACGATTTAATACAATCAAACTCAAGTTTTATACCTGACTCTTTACCTTTGTCGAGTTCCCAATTTTCAGGGTTGTGTTTAATTCTTTCCATAAGATCCCATCTGAATTCAATAGTTTTCTTCATAAAGGAACTAGTAGAAGAAGAATCGAGCATGGTTTGATCATTCTGAGGCCGAGCATAAAAATTCTATAAAATAATTTCTAGAGCTCATGATTGGGGCATGTGTACATCATGTACTTAAGCCTCCCCCAAACTTGAGCGATGCTTTCTCCTTCACGAGGCTAAAAATTATATATATAATTCTGCATGATGAACGAGATGCATAGGATAAAACTTCTAATGAAATTCCAGTTTCAATCGGTTCCAATCCCACGTTCCAATATCATCACATAGCCTATACCATGTCAATGCCCCCCAAAGATAAAGGGAATTTTTTTTCTTAACTCCATCTTCGGATAAACCTGCAAGCTTAAATAATCCACAAAGTTCATCCACATAGATTAGGTGCATACCAGGATGTATTGTTCCATCTCTGCATAAGGAATAGCTAGCAGTTTCTCTATCATACACGAAGGTATCTCATAATAAATATTTTCAGTAAGTGCAGTAGGTTGGGGGGCCACTCTTTGTGCCTCTGGCCGATGTGAAGATACCCCGAACAAACCCCTCCAAGGATTGTTTTCCATAGTGACAAGTGACAGTAAATTTCAGCACGTAATATACATGTTTTCTTACCAAATTCCACTCACCAAAGGCGCTTTGCTCCCCGGCAACGGCGCCAGAAAAGAGTCTTGATGACCGACAAGTATAGGGGATAAATCGTAGTCCTTTAGATAAGTAAGAGTATCGAACCCAACGAGGAGCCCGAAGCAAATGACAAGCGGTTTTCAGCAAGATGTTGTGTGCAAGCACTGAAATTATCGGTAACAGATAGTTTGATAGCAAGGCAATTTGTAACGAGAAATAAGTAGTAACAATAGAAAAGGTGCAGCAAGGTAGCCCAATCCTTTTTGTAGCAAAGGACAAGCTGGAACGGTCTATTATAATAAGCAAAGCGTTCTTGAGGGCACACGGGAATTTCATCTAGTCACTTTCATCATGTTTGTTTGGTTCGTGTTCGCTACTTCGATAATTTGATATGTGGGTGGACCGGTGCTTGTGTGTTTTTCTTACTTGAACAAGCGTCCCACTTATGATTAACCCCTCTCGCAAGCATCTGCAACTACGAAAGAAGAATTAAGATAAATCTAACCATAGCATGAAACATATGGATCCAAATCAGCCCCTTACAAAATAGCGCATAAACTAGGGTTTAAGCTTCTATCACTCTAGCAAACCATCATCTAATTAATACTCCACAAGATCTTCCCTTAGGCCCAAATATGGTGAAGTGTCATGTAGTCGATGTTCACATGACACCACTAAAGGAAGCAACAACATACATATCATCAAAATATCGAACGAATACCAAATTCACATGATTACTTATGACAAGACATCTCCCATGTCCTCAAGAACAAAAGTAACTACTCACAAATCATATTCATGTTCAAGATCAGAGGGGTATTAAATAACATCAAGGATCTGAACATATAATCTTCCACCAAACACTACAAAAAAAAGACACATCCGTGACATTTTGGCCCGAACAAAAAGTTTTTCTGTCATGCTTATGACACTTCTATGACGATAATTGTGACAAAAACACGTATCATCATAGATGTGGTGGGCTCCTACTTCTATGACAAAAATGGGATTTTCGTCCTGGGCGGGCTGGAGACGCACCTGCATGACATTCTTTGGGCCGTCCATGACAGAAAAAATTGTGGTAGAAGCGAGGGCGAGGAAAATATCGGGGAGTTCCCGGTTACGGTGGGTGTTCGGGGCCGAGCGATGCACTATGTGGTTTGCGCGTTTCTCTCATGTATGCGTGTGTGTGCGAGGCGTTGGCTAACTGAACCCGAGCGATCACACTAGCTACGTTACTGAACCCGGGCGATTCATTCGCTGCTGACTGAACCCGAGCGATTCATTCGCTGCTGACTAAACCCGAGCGATTCCTTCGCTGCTGCTGCTAACTGAACCCGAGCTATCGATCACTGTTGCTGCTTACTGAAGCCGATCGAGCCCCCGTGTGAGACGTAGCCAGCCGGTGTTGGGTTGCCTGCTGATGAACAATGACCGTTGCTATCGTGCGCGCGGTACGTAGAACGAGTCAAGACGTGGTGAGTTGAACCGGTTGGTTGGCTATGGATGAACAGTTCCCAGTGGGGGTTGGATGAACAGGACCCCGTGGTAGTAGGATGTTGTCGCTGGATGAACAGGACCCCGTGGAGGCCGCCACACCCCAGCCGGTTGGGGTGGATGAACAGGACCCCTTGTAGGCTCTGTGAACAGTAGCCGATGGAGGCTGGAGGACGACGGTGGATGAACAGTACCCCGTGGAAGCTGGAGCGAGAGGCAGTTGAAGGTGGATGAACAGTAGCCCGTGGAGTCCCGTTTTTCGGTACGCCACACCCCTCCCGATGAACAGTACCCCGTTTCGACGGTAGGCGCTGAAACAGAAGTCTGTTTCCTCCATTTTGCGGTACACCACACCCATCCCGATGAATAGGACCTCGTTTCGACCGTAGGCGCTCGAACAGAAGTTCGTTTCCTCCGTTTTGCGCTACACCAGACCCCTCTCGATGAATAGGATCCCGTTTCAACTGTAGGCGGTCGAACATAAGGCCATTTCCTCCGTTCTGCGATACGCCATGCCTCGTTTCAGCTACTCCGTCCAAGCCAGTTGGCTCCTGATGAACACGACGCATTCTATTGCCTCCCGATGAACATGACGCAGTTTATACGTTCCGACCCAGCCGGTTGGCCGCTGATGAACAGGACGTTGTTGCTGCCGTCCGTTGTCTCTACATGTACACGAGGCATGGCCGTACATATGCGCGAGTAGGCGTTCGAGACCCCGCACGTATGTACGCACGTGGTCGTATTTTTTGGCATGTGGCTATACATACGTGTACACGGTTTAGACTGGACTGCCTGAACTGTTACGTCGGGGGCTGTACTACTACATGTGTTGCTGCTTGCTCGGCCACGGTTCATCGTTGTAGAGAGACCAATCGACCAGTATGTACGTACATGTTCGCGACCAGACAGACAACGCTACATACGCTTCGATCGAGTGGGTCCCAACTATCAGGGAGGATAAGGACGCACTTCCTTACGTGCGAAGATATAGCTGGTGGGTCCCAGCTGTCAGGGGGAGGAATCTTTTTTATTTTGCGAGTAATAAGGAGGCACTTCCTTTTGTTCGAAGATGTAGGTGGTGGGTCCGGCTGTGAGCCTCACCGCCTAAAGTCCTCTTTCGATGGCTGTCATTCGTTGACCACGTTGGCCACGCCGCGTCGAGAGCACCAAGGCGGTGGACGACGGCAAGGCCTAGGAAGGGAATGACACGGAGCCGGGGAACACACGGTAGTGGATGCCCATGCGGAGGGGAGTGCGAGGGTTGACTGCTTCGACTGCGGTGTGAGGCTGCCGTCGCCGGAGAATAACAGGAGGTGTGGGTGAGTAGAGGGATGGCATGGCCAGCGGTGGCAGCATAGCATGCCACGGGAGGCAGGAGCAAGATGTACGGCAGGCACTGGTTTGGGCGGCAGGAACAAGAAGACCAGAGGTTGAAGACGCAGCATGGCGGTTGGATTAACATCCAACGGTCACTGCACCTAGAATCGTTTGTTGACTAAGTTAACAAAGCCCTGCGTACGCGTCAACTTAGTAGGCCCACAAGTCAGTGTCCAAATCTGGTGGGTCCCAGCTAGCAGGGGGAATCATTTTTTGCGCATAATAAGGTGGCACTTGCGTGTGAAGATGTAGCTAGTGTGTCCTAGCTATCAGGGAGAGGAAACTTTTTTTCGCATAATAAGGAGGCACTTGCATGTGTGCGAAGATGTAGCTGGCTGGTCAAACCTGTCAAGGGGAGAAATCATTTGTTTTTGCATAATAAGGAGGCTCTTGCTTGCGTTCAGCCATGGACCATGTGGGTCCCTACTGTCAGCCACTCCACGTACATCCCTCTTCCAATGGCTGTCGTTTGTTGACAAAGTTGACCATGCCCCGAGAAAACCAACGCAGTGGACGACGTCGAGGCCTAGGAAGGGAACGACCCAGAGCCGGTGAAGACACAATAGTGGATGCCCGTGCGGAGGGGAGTATGAGGGTTCACTGGTTCGGCTACGGTATGAGGCTGCCATCGCCAGAGAATAATAGGAGATGTTGGTGAGTAGAGGAATGGCCTGGACAGCGATGGGAGTAGGGCGGGCCGGTGAGGCCTGCGCGGTAGCACAGCCGGCTACGGGAGACGGCAGCAGGTGGTACTACCGGCGGTGGTTTGGGTGGCTGAAGCAAGAATATTCGAGATTGAAGAAGCACGGCAGCCGTTGGATGAACATAAAACGGCCACTGCTGCTAGAATTGTGTGTTGACTATAAGGTGAAAAGCCTTGCGTATGCGTCAACTTTTTTTTGAGGGCTGCATACGCGTCAACTTAGTAGGCCCATAGGTGAGCATCACATCTGTGGCAGAGAGCATATAGCCCATTTGTGATTTGTAATAATTTACAACCCATTTCTTAATTCTAATGAAATTTACTGCAGCCCATTTACTGTTTATTAACATTACTGCCCATTTTTCTATCCAGGACAATGCTTTATAATTTCAACCAAATTTCCCACATTTTCATGGGATCCGATATATTACTTTATCCTGAAATTTCGAGCCATATTAAATTTAATTTCAAAATAAATTTATATTAGTTAAAAATTCAACGAAATTTTGCACATCACAATTAATGAAATTAAAATTTATAAATCCAAAAAATGCAATGTAGGAGCTCCCCGCCCTCTAACGAGGTTCTGGCAAGAAAATCGAAAAAATATGAAACTAATTATCTGTTCGGGGCATTTTTTATATTCATAGCACATTTTTTATAATTACAACCCATTTATTATTTTTTAAACCCATTTTTTGGCAAGCCTAATGCATCCCTCGTAGGAAATATTTGCAGCCCAGTGGGCCGGAGAATAACAAGTTGGCCTGGGTTGGGTATTCCTCTGTGACGCTCGGATATTTAAGCTACAGTAACCCTCCACTAATGTTGCCACGTCACCCCTATTACTTTTGATAAACTCGCGTTGATTCAAATCCCGTTCGAACTCAAAATTCAAAATCAAGTCAAACTTGAAAAGTTTTCAAGTGTCAAAACTAAAATGTTCACGATATTCTATAATTTCACCTGATCTTTGTCATGTTGAAAACAACCTCTTTTGAATTCCCCAAAATGAACCTGGACTTTTATTTGGTGGTCCAGCCACAATTAAATTGGCCTTTTCAATTTCTAAAAATGGTTAGGCAACTCCTTTTGACCCCAAACCTTTTGTGCCATCTCAAGGATTTGTGTTAAAATTATGTGCCAAGTTTTGTTCAAAACAAAAGTCTTTTGGTGCTCCGGTTAAATGCAAAGCAGTAACTATTGAATTTATAGAAAATAATAAACGGAAAGACTAAGACTTCCTGTTGGACTGGGCCCCTAGTGGCTGCAGTGCGGCCCAGCCCAGCCCAGCCGGCCTTTCCTGTAGCTCTAGACAGTGGAGACCGAGGCCATGGCGCCAGGCACGCGCGTGCGCCGTCCACGCGCCCGATCTCCTCGTGTCGTTCATCCGTCGATGCCCCGAGACGCATAAGACCCTCCCCGGCGGCCTGGTCGAACCCTAGCCCATTCCCCTTCTCCAGCTCACCCTTCTCGAAATCGATACAAGACCGAACTACTGCCGCCACACTCGCTATCGATCCCGTGGCCACCGGCCGTCCCTCGTCGCCGAACCATGACCAGGAGCCGCACATCGTCGCCTTCTTCATTGACACAGCAGGAATCGGGTTGAACCGCCTTGAAGTCGTTGCCCCGGTCGCGTCTCCATCGCCTCGGCCGCCGCACGATGCCGCCATCGATTCGCCGCGCCTCGACCACCTCCGGCTGCCCCGAGCTGCTCCTCGTCACCGATGTGAGCACGGCGTGTTTCCCCCTCTGTTCCCGCCTTTAATCTTGTCCCGTAGCACCGAATCCCCACGAGCCCCGATCTCCCGCGTATGTGTGCGTATTGCTTCTGTTGCCGCTTGCTTATGCCGCTCACGCCTGCCCGCGCTACCCGCTGCTTCCGCGGCTGTTGTTCTGCTGCTACCCGCTACGGCTTGTTGCTCCTGCCGCTGCTCGCCTTGCGCCTGATCGCGCGGCCGCCGCCGCTCCCCTTGGCCGTCGCCCGCAGCCCTCACTGCCGCGCCGACCGCCCCTTCCTCCAGCCGCGGCTTTGCTCCGCCAGCGCCTGTCCGTGCGCCCCGCTCGTAGCTGCGTGCTGCCCGCTGCGGCTCCGCTTGCTGCCCAGCTGCTTGGCGCGCGCGGTCGTGCCCCTGCTGCCGCTAACTGCTACTGCCTTTGCTTGCTCCTGCTTGTTCTACCTGAAGCCGTTGTTGCTTGCTTTGCCTGATGCGTCGTTGCTACTACAGACTTTGTCCAAGAGGCCGGCCCTATTAGAGTTTAATTGGATCAGGTTAGTGGCTAATCTAGCTAGTCTAATTAGACACTGACCACTTGGCCCAGCCCCTGCTAAAAAAAGAGAGGTTGAAAAAATAAAAAAATTAATTAGCAAGTTAATTAATTAACATAATTAGCTTAGTTAACTAGCTAATTAACTGCTAATTAGCTATTGAGTCAATGACAGGGGGCCCCACCCCCTGTTGACCAGTCAAACATTGACCAGTCAAACATTGACTGGTCAACTGGGACCGCCTGGACCCACATGTCACCCTCTGGTACATTTCTGTGTACACAGAGCTGGGTACCCATATCAATTTACTAATTATTTTCGAATTAATAATAAACCCAGAAATTGTATAAATCTTTGAAAAATCGTAGAAAATAATCTGTAACTCGGATGAAAAAGTTTTATACATGAAAGTTGCTCAGATCGATAAGACGAATCTCCGTTCATTTGTCACATGCCCCTAGCATAGCGAACATCGAACTTTTCCCCTCCGGTTTGTCTGTCCGAAAATGCCTAACTCCGGGAAAACTTTCCCGGATGTTTCCCCCTTCCCCGGTACCGCGTACCCTTGCGTTAGTTCACCCCTAGTGCTACTTATTATGTTGTCATGCATAGTATTGCACTTGTTTGCTCTGTATTTATTGTTTCTTCCCCCTCTTCTCTCTGGTAGACCCCGAGACCGCTGTTGATGCCCCTGTGATCGACTACGTCGACGACGAACCTTCTTCCCTTTCAGCGGAGCTTCCAGGCAAGCCCCCCCTTTGATCATTCCGATATCACCCATTCCATTCTCTCATGTTTGCATTAGATTTTTCTACTGTAATTGATTGCTCCTATTCTGATGCATAGGCTGCTTTTGTACCTGCTGTTGTTACCTACCTGCTTATCCTAAATTGCTTAGTATAGGTTGGCTAGTGATCCATCAGTGACCACCACCTTGTCCTTGTTGCCCCTGCTTCATCATCGATGACTCGATCAACGTGATCGACGACCAGAGTCCGACACCTCACATCACATCACGCCCCTTTTGTTGCTCGACTCTGGAGAGTTACTATCGAGTGCCGAGGGTGATCCCTCATAACGCACTCCTGATGATAATTCTGTAGTGTAGCTATTCGGTCGTGGTCATCGAGGGTGATTTCCTCTTTCACCATTCCCGATATGGCTCTGTCGTGCAACACCTCAAGTGTGAACCTCGAGGGTGGTCCCTCTTACGTTCACCTTGATGATTACATTGAGTGGAATCCATCGGGGATGATTCCTCGGGTTTTCCCCTTGATGTCTGGACACACGGTTACCTTGAATTTACTTGAGACATTGGTGAAAGTCGGGCGGGCCCGGAGAGCACCCGAGGAGTTGTTACGGTGGCGGCTGGCTGTTTAGAGGTATCACCCGGAAAGGGGTGATAGATTCGGACTTGTCCCGACAGCCGTCACTTCTCTTTAATAATGCACTAACAAGTTTGGGTATTTGTTCTGAGTTGGCCTTTACGCACTAACCAGCACGCGAGAATAGTTATGGGCCTCGACGTCGTGGTATCAGCCGAAGCTTTGTCAGACGTCCAGTTCAGCATTGCGGCACGGCCTGGTCGGTGCCCCAGTGGAGGTGGCCTGTATCGCCCTGCGCGCAACGATCCAGAGTGCTACGGGCGATGGGCCCAGACCCCGGAGTGCTTAGGATGTAGACCGGCGGGGACCTTTCTGCTGAGCCTAGGTAGGGTACAACGTGTTGATCTTCCGAGGCCGGGCATTGACCCAGAAAAGTGTGTCCGGCCAGAGTGATCAAGCGTGTTGGAAAACGTGGTGCACCCCTGCAGGGAAGACATATATTCGCATACCGTGTCCACGGTAATGGACGTTTAGACTTATATCCTGATCTTATACAACTAGAAATGGATACTTGATATGTGATGATATGTGGCTCCGGGATTGCTTTCTCGCAGGGAGTCGAGGAAGGATCTCTGGGTATTAATGCTACAACATGCTTGTTAATTATAAACTTCTATTCTTTACTCTTCTACATGCTGCAAGATGCTTGGAGCTGCTTGAAGATGCTAGTCTTCGAGAGGCTAGGCCTTCCCCTCTATTCTTCATTCTGCAGTTCAGTCCACAGATACAACCCTTCCATTTGATACCAATGCATACTTAGTATAGATCTGATGCTTGCGAGTACTTTGGATGAGTACTCACGGTTGCTTTGCTCCCCATTTCCCCCCTTCTTTCTGGTTGTTGCAACCAGATGGTGGATCCCTGGAGCTAGATGCCACCGCTGACGGGTGCCTACTACTACGTGGAGCCCGCCGACGACCAGGAGTAGTTAGGAGGTCCCAGGTAGGAGGCCTTGCCTCTTCGAGCGTTGATGTTTGTGCTAGCCTTCTTAAGACATCCTTGTTTAACTTATGCCTGTACTCAGATATTGTTGCTTCCGCTGACTCTTGTGTATCGAGCTTTGTATTCGAGCCCTCGAGGCCCCTGGCTTGTAATATAAAGCTAGTATGACTTTCATTTGTGTCTAGAGTTGTGTTGTGATATCTTCCTGTGAGTCCCTGATCTTGATCGTACACGTTTGCGTGTATGATTAGCGTACGATTGAACCGGGGGCGTCACAAGTTGGTATCAGAGCCGACTGCCTGTAGGAACCCCCTTTCCAACTCCTTGGCTGAAGTTGAGTCTAGTCTTAAAAAAAACTCTTTTACTAACATGGCTGTGTGGCTTACGGGCCCACATCGCCATTGGGTGGTATTAGGGTCTTTTACTCCTCGACCTTTACTCTGGGATTCTGATCTCTCTTCTACTCGGGTTAAATGATTTTGCTAAATCTAACATTAGGATCTCGTGATCACATCCATCCGGAGGTTTGTGTTACCCCTTTCTCGAATTGAGGACCAAGATCTGCTTCACAATGTTCACTGACCTTAGGATCCTCTTATCGAGGGCACCCTGCATTGTCACTTGCAAATCCCTCGTTCCAGTGGTTTTCTCCGTCGCTGATGTAGCCTTTGCTATGTCCTGCTATTGTATCCCTCCATCGCGTGCATGCGTGCCGCCTAGTATGTCTACGATGTTTCTCTTGTCCGGACTCTTATGAACAGCATGTAATTGGCCTCGCATATGTATCGGTATGTCTTTAATGACTACTGCCTTGTACATACTACGCCTTTGCCCATTGCTCTAGTAACATCATGAGTGACTCCATACACTTGCTCCACCCTTTGCTGAACTACCCCCTGTTGCATTTAAGCAGGATGGTTAGACCCGCTGGTCATGGTCGCCCGAATACATGGCCGGAATGATACAACAGTTGAGCTGAATCGCCAGTTCATGAAAGGAGTCATGGCTTAGTTTCCCGCGTCCCAATATAAATCAGCAACCAATTCCAATGACTCTACAAGACTTTGCGCGTCTCAACCCCGTCATCTACCGCAACTCAACTCAGTCCCTTGATGCTGATGTTTGGCTTCGTAACATCACTTTCGAGTTGGATTCTACTGATGCAGCCCCTTCCAACTATACACATTCGCGCCCTATTACCTATAAGGTCCCGTTGCTCAGTGGTGGGACAGCCACAGGCATTCCTTACCTGTTGGAACCGCCATCACTTGACCGAAATTCCAAGCTGCATTCCGCGGGCCAATGTCGAACCACCTTGGTTAGTCACAATGTCCTCGTTGAAATTGAAGGATTGGAATTCCATGTTTCCCCCTTTGTTTTGAAGTCTTCCAATATCGACCTCATTCTGGGAATGGAATGGTTGAAAACACATACCGCTTCTATCATTTGCGCCACTAAAACTGTCCATCTACTACATCCCCTCAAATGATATTGTAAGCTACCATGCTCATCTTGTTTGAAATGCTGAAACACAGATTTCTTCCTTGAATGCGTGAAACTCTTCTCCATTTGTGAGAATTGATAACGCTCCTTCACCAATGTTTGCATTGAAGTTATGGCGACATTTCCTTCTTGGTAATCGTTGCGAGATCTTAACCGATCATCAAAGTCTGAAGTATTTGTTACTCAGCTAGATCTGGATCTCCGTTAGCAGCGATGTATGGAAAGAATTACAGACTATGACTATGGTATTTCTTGTACCCCTGGCAGGTCTAATATCACGGGCGATGCCCTGAGTCGCAAGTCTTACTGCAACAACCCCATGCCTAATAAAGCTCAATCCCTGATGATCTCACTTATAGAGAGCATTCGAATCAAGTTCTCGTTCAAACTGAACGACGTACCCGTCAAAGGGCTATCAAAATTCCAAAAGTTCAGTGGTCAATTCCTTCTAAAGATGAAGCCACTTGGGAACTCGAGGATCGTCTTCGAGATAAATACCCCGCTTTGTTTCCTTCTACCTCCTAAAATCTCGGGACAAGATTTCTTGTAGTGGAGGAGAATTGTGATGCCCGGATATTTAAGCTACAGTAACCCTCCACTAATGTTGCCACGTCACCACTATTACTTTTGATAAACTCGCGTTGATTCAAATCCCGTTCGAACTCAAAATTCAAAATCAAGTCAAACTTGAAAAGTTTTCAAGTGTCAAAACTAAAATGTTCACGATATTCTATAATTTCACCTGATCTTTGTCATGTTGAAAACAACCTCTTTTGAATTCCCCAAAATGCACCTGGACTTTTATTTGGTGGTCAAGCCACAATTAAATTGGCCTTTTCAATTTCTAAAAATGGTTAGGCAACTCCTTTTAACCCCAAACCTTTTGTGCCATCTCAAGGATTTGTGTTAAAATTATGTGCCAAGTTTTGTTCGAAACAAAAGTCTTTTTGTGCTCCGGTTAAATGCGAAGCAGTAACTATTGAATTTATAGAAAAGAATAAACGGAAAGACTAAGACTTCCTGCTGGACTGGGCCCTTAGTGGCTGCAGTGCGGCCCAGCCCAGCCGAGCCGGCCTTTCCTGTAGCTCTGGACAGTGGAGACCGAGGCCATGGCGCCAGGCATGCGCGTGTGCCGTCCACGCGCCCGATCTCCTCGTGTCGTTCATCCGCCGATGCCCCGAGACGCATAAGACCCTCCCCGGTGGCCTGGTCAAACCCTAGCTCGCCCATTCCCCTTCTCCAGCTCACCCTTCTCGAAATCTATACAAGACCGAACTACCGCCGCCACACTCGCTGCCGATCCCGTGGCCACCGGCCGTCCCTCGTCGCCGCACCATGACCAGGAGCCGCACATCGTCGCCTTCTTCATCGACACAACAGGAATCGGGCGGAACCACTTTGAAGTCGTCGCCCCGGTCGCGTCTCCATCGCCTCGGCCGCCGCACGATGTCGTCATCGATTCGCCGTGCCTCGACCACCTCCGGTTGCCCTGAGCTGCTCCTCGTCACCGATGTGAGCACGACGTGTTTCCCCCTCTGTTCCCGCCTTTAATCTTGTCCCGTAGCACCAAATCCCCACGAGCCCCGATCTCCCGCGTATGTGTGCGTATTGCTTCTGTTGCCGCTTGCTTCTGCTGCTCACGCCTGCCCGCGCAACCCGCTGCTGCCGCGGCTGTTGTTCTACTGCTACCCGCTACGGCTTGCTGCTCCTGCCGCTGCTCGCCTTGCGCCTGACCGCGCGGCCACTGCCGCTCCCCTTGGCCACCGCCCGCAGCCCCCACTGCCGCGTCGACCGCCCCTTCCTCCAGCCGCGGCTCTGCTCCGCCCACGCCTGTCCGTGCGCCCCCGCTCGCAGCTGCGTGCTGCCCGCTGCGGCTACGCTTGCTGCCTAGCTGCTTGGCGCGCGCAGTCGTACCCCTGCTGCCGCTAACTGCTACTGCCTTTGCTTGCTGCTGCTTGTTCTACCTGAAGCCGTTGTTGCTTGCTTTGCCTGATGCGTCGTTGCTACTACAGACTTTGTCCAAGAGGCCGGCCCTATTAGAGTTTAATTGGATTAGGTTAGTGGCTAATCTAGCTAGTCTAATTAGACACTGACCACTTGGCCCAGCCCCTGCTAAAAAAAAGAGAGGTTAAAATAATAAAATAATAATTAATTAGCAAGTTAATTAATTAACATAATTAGCTTAGTTAACTAGCTAATTAACTGCTAATTAGCTATTGAGTCAATGACAGGGGGCCCCACCCCCTGTTGACTAGTCAAACGTTGACTGGTCAACTGGGTCCCCCTGACCCACATGTCACCCTCTGGTACACTTCTGTGTACACAGAGCGGGTACCCATAGCAATTTACTAATTATTTTCGAATTAATAATAAATCCAGAAATTGTTTAAATCTTTGAAAAATCATAAAAAATAATCCGTAACTCGGATGAAAAAGTTTTATACATGAAAGTTACTCAGATCGATAAGACGAATCGGAATACACTCTCCGTTCATCTGTCACACGCCCCTAGCATAGCGAACATCGAACTTTTCCCCTCCGGTTCGTCTGTCCAAAAATGCCTAACTCCGGGAAAACTTTCCCGGATGTTTCCCCCTTCCCCGGTACTGCGTACCCTTGCGTTAGTTCACCCCTAGTGCTACTTATTGTGTTGTCATGCATAGTATTGCACTTGTTTGCTCTGTATTTATTGTTTCTTCCCCCTCTTCTCTCCGGTAGACCCCGAGACCGCTGCTGATGCCCCTGTGATCGACTACGTCGACGACGAACCTTCTTCCCTTTCAGCGGAGCTTTCAGGAAAGCCCCCCTTGATCATTCCGATATCGCCCATTCCATTCTCTCATGTTTGCATTAGATTTTGCTATTGTAATTGATTGCTCCTATTCTGATGCATAGCCTGCTTTTGTACCTGCTGTTGTTACCTACCTGCTTATCCTAAACTGCGTAGTATAGGTTGGCTAGTGATCCATCAGTGACCACCACCTTGTCCTTGTTGCCCCTGCTTCATCATCGATGACTCGACCAACGTGATCGACGACTAGAGTCCGACACCTCACATCACATCACGCCCCTTTTGTTGCTCGACTCTGGAGAGTTACTATCGAGTGCCAAGGGTGATCCCTCATAACGCACTCCTGATGATAATTCTGTAGTGTAGCTATTCGGTCGTGGTCATCGAGGGTGATTTCCTCTTTCACCATTCCTGATATGGCTCTGTCGTGCAACACCTCAAGTGTGAACCTCGAGGGTGGTCCCTCTTACGTTCACCTTGATGATTACATTGAGTGGAATCCACCGGGGGTGATTCCTCGGGTTTTCCCCTTGATGTCTGGACACACGGTTACCTTGACTTTACTTGAGACATTTTTGAAAGTCGAGCGGGCCCGGAGAGCACCCGAGGAGTTGTTACGGTGGCGACTGGCTGTTTAGCGGTATAACCGGGAGGGGGTGATAGCTCCGGACTTGTCCCGACTGCCGTCACTTCTTTTTAATAATGCACTAACAGGTTTGGGTATTTGTTCTGAGTTGGCCTTTGGCCTTTACACACTAACCACCATGCGAGAATAGTTATGGGCCTCGACGTCGTGGTATCAGCCGAAGCTTTGTCAGACGTCCAGTTCAGCATTGCAGCATGGCCTGGTCGGCGCCCCAGTGGAGGTGGCCTGTATCGCCCTGTGCGCAAAGATCCGGAGTGCAACGGGCGATGGGCCCAGACCCCGGAGTGCTTAGGATGTAGACCGGCGGGGACCTCTCTGCTGAGCCTAGGTAGGGCTACGACGTGTTGATCTTCCGAGGCCGGGCATTGACCCAGAAAAGTGTGTCCGGCCAGAGTGATCGAGCGTGTTGGAAAACGTGGTGCACCCCTGCAGGGAAGACATATATTCGAATACCGTGTCCACGGTAATGGACGTTCAGACTTATATCCTGATCTTATACAACTAGAAATGGATACTTGATATGTGATGGATATGTGGCTCCGGGATTGCTTTCTCGCAGGGAGTCGAGGAAGGATCTCTGGGCATTAATGCTACAACATGCTTGTTAATTATAAACTGCTATTCTTTACTCTTCTACATGCTGCAAGATGCTTGGAGCTGCTTGAAGATGCTAGTCTTCGATAGGCTAGGCCTTCCCCTCTATTCTGGCATTCTGCAGTTTAGTCCACAGATACAGCCCTTCCATTTGATACCAATGCATACTTAGTATAGATCTGATGCTTGCGAGTACTTTGGATGAGTACTCACGGTTGCTTTGCTCCCCCTTTTCCCCCCTTCTTTCTTCTTTCTGGTTGTTGCAACCAGATGGTGGATCCCTGGAGCTAGATGCCACCGCTGACGGGTGCCTACTACTACGTGGAGCCCGCCAACGACCAGGAGTAGTTAGGAGGTCCCAGGCAGGAGGCCTTGCCTCTTCGATCGTTGATGTTTGTGCTAGCCTTCTTAAGACATCCTTGTTTAACTTACGTCTGTACTCAGATATTGTTGCTTCCGCTGACTCTTGTGTATCGAGCTATGTATTCGATCCCTCGAGGTCCCTGGCTTGTAATATAAAGCTTGTATGACTTTCATTTGTGTCTAGAGTTGTGTTGTGATATCTTCCCGTGAGTCCCTGATCTTGATCGTACACGTTTGCGTGTATGATTAGTGTACGATTGAACCAGGGGCGTCACATCCTCGGAAAAGTATAGCTGTGCAAGCCATTTTCACCTTGAAATTTTTTATATCTAGGCTGGATATTTGGTCGACATAAAATAACAGCGTGGGCTAGACGGGCCACGACCCGCCCAGTTGATACCCTACTCCTCTGAACAACAACAAAAACATCAATGAAACAAAATTCTGCTCACCCCTCAAAAAACAAATACTGCTCGAGCTGCTGGGTTCCAGCTGTCGGCCGCTCCTCGCGCAATTATCTGGTTTATTGACTATATATGTTGACAATGTTGTGGGACCGTGATGTCAGGAAACCAGGAGGAAGCAATTCTTTAATATAGTTGTAATAAGGAGGCACTTTCGTACGTACAATGATGGCCCTGATATATCCATACTGTCATCCTCTCCACGTAAATTCATCTCCTGATGCCTCATGTTCGTTGACCATGTTGACAATGCGAGATGGCGGCGCTACGGTGAGCGCAACAACTCGAGGGTCGACGAAGAGGGCCTCGCGGGCCCTATGGATGGTCCGTTACAGCGCCCGCTGCTCATTCAGGAAGCCAGGATCATCAGGCCACATGTCCGCGATGGCATTGACGTCCGCTTGTTCGCTGTTGATTCATCCCTCCATGAGCCGGTGCTCGTCGAGGAGGCAGAGGTTGTAGCACTGGTCCTCCTGCACTTGCCGGAATGCCGATTCCCGGTGGCGCTGGTAGCTCTTTCGTCATTAGGGAATCGAAGTGCGACCGCACCTGCTCTATGGTCAACAAGGCATGAATAGGCTTGGGTGGTGGTGTCGGCTCCCGGTCAGAAGCCTCGTCCATTGTCTGGTTGTCGTCGCTGAGCTTGGCGAGCTCGCTGGCGAGCCAACATGTCCGGCTACTGGACCGGACCGCACGAGTCTGACCACCCTGCCCCCCCAGACCCCCTCCCTCGCCCGCGCGCACTTCCTGCCCGAAACGGTCAGCGCCGTCTACGTCGCTTCCCGGTCCAGGCGACTGCTCCGCGTTCGAATGATACAACTACCAACCGTCCGTCCATCTGCTGCCCACATTAATGATACGCGATTACCAAGGTGGCTACTCCGGCGCCACCCGTCCGTCCCTCTGCCACCCACCGTTGCTATATAAACTGCTGCCCCGGCCATAGCTGCAATCATCCGTGTCCGTTCCCTTTCTCCTCTCCACACCACTCCCACCATGGCTTCCTTGCTCTCCACCGCTCTCCGAGACGAGCGGATGACGGATCAGAAGAATGACGACATCCCAATGGAAAACATGGTGGTCGAGGAGCCGGCACCAACCTCCTCCTTCGCGTCATCCTTGCCAGTGCATTGCACCATGACCATCGGCGAGGCCCGTGCCCAATACATGGACATGGTGAGGCAGCAGCAGGAGGAGAAGTTCTGGGAGGCGCAGGCCGACGCTGCCTACAACCACCAGGTCCTCCAGGAGCACCTGTAGGCGGAGGAGCAGATCGCTGCGGAGCGGGCGGAGCAGGAAGCGCTGCTCGAGTTATACCACTCCGCCCGCGAGAGCCGCCTCGAGCGCTGGCGGTACTGCATGCGGGTGGCGGAGGTTGCGGACAGCTACAAGGAGGACGATGAAGTGGGCAAGGCGCTGTTTGGTGACACCAACGACGAGGTAGAGGACTTCGCTGGCTCCGCCGACGCAACGCCATGCCGGCAAAAAGCCGGAGGACTTCGCCGACTTCGCCGAGGCCCCACCCCACCGAGGCCCCGCCTCGTCAGGAACAAGGCGGAGAACATCGCCGGCTACGTCGAGGCCCCTCCCTGCTGGCAACAAGCTGGAGGACTTCGCCAGCTTCGTCAAGGCTCCGCCTCGCCGAGGCCCTGCCACGCCGGCAACGTTGCAGAGGACATCAACGGCTCCACCGAGGCCCCGCTCCGCCTTCAACGAGGCGGAGGATTCCCCCCACTCCGTCGAGGCGCCGCCCCACTGGCAACGAGGCAGGAGACATCGGCGGCCCCGTCGAGGCCCCGTGATGTCGCTTTAACTATGTCGGTATTTCCCCAAAGAGGAAGGGATGATGCAACACATATACGATAGGTATTTCCCTCAGTTATGAAACCAATGTATCAGTCTAGTAGGAGAAACAAGCAATACTATGTAAACGGTACCTGCACAAAAAGAACAATTACTTGCAACCCAACGCTTATGAGGGGTTGTCAATCCCTCTTACGGGTAATGGCGTAGGAAATTGTCAAGTTGACGGGATAAAATTGTGATAGATTGGACAAATAGATCTTGATAAAGTGCAAAATAAAAGATGCAAATAAAAAGTGTGGAAAGGTATTTTTGGGTTTTCGCAATAATAGATCTGAAAATAAAAGTGGCAAATAATATGTCGGAAAGCAAATATGATGAAGAATAGACCCAGGTGCCGTAGATTTCACTAGCGGCTTCTCTCAAGAAATAGCACACGGTGGGTAAACAAATTACTGTTGGGCAATTGATAGAACCTCAAATAATTATGACGATATCCAGGCAATGATCATTATATAGGCATCACGTCTAAGATTAGTAGACCAACTCCTGCCTGCATCTACTATTATTACTCCACACATCGACTGCTATCCAGCATGCATCTAGTGTATTAAGTTCATGGAGAAATGGAGTAATGCAATAAGAACGATGACATGATGTAGACGAGATCTATTCATGTAGGAATAGCCCCCATCTTGTTATCCTTAATAGCAATGATACATGCGTGTCTTGCTGCCCCTTCTGTCACTGGGAAAGAACACCACACGATCAAACCCATCACAAAGCACCTCTTCCCATGGCAAGAAAAATCGATCTAGTCGGCCTAACTAAACCAAAGATTCGAAGAAGAAATACGAGGCTATAAGTAATCATGCATAAAAGAGATCAAAGAACTCAAATAACTTTGATGGATATAGATGTGATCATAAACTCAAAGTTCATCGGATCCCAACAAACACACCGCAAAAAGAGTTACATCAAATAGATCTCGAAGAGACTATTGTATTGAGAATCAAAAAGAGAGAAGAAGCCATCTAGCTACTGCCTTCAGACCTGAAGGTCTACAATGAACTACTCAGGCATCATCGAAGAGGCACCAATGAGGATGATGAACCCCTCCGTGATGGTGTCTAGATTGGATCTCGTGGTTCTGGAACTTGCGGCAACTGGAATTGTGTTTCGTCGACTCCCCTAGGGTTTTTGGAATATTGGGGTATTTGTATGGCGAAGAGGCAGTGCGGGAGGCCACCGAGGTGGGCACAACCCACCAGGGTGTGCCTGGATCCCCAGACACGCCCATGCGGGTTGTGCACCCTCGAGGCACCCCTCTGGTACTTCTTTGGCCCATCTTGTGTCTTCTGGTCCATAAAAACTCTCCAAAATGTTTCACTGCATTTGGGACTCCGTTTGGTATTGATTTTCTGCGAAGTAAAAAACAAGCAAAAAACAACAACTGGCACTGGGCACTATGTAAATAGGTTAGTCCCAAAAAATGATATAAAGTTGCTATAAAATGATTGTAAAACATCCAAGAATGATAATATACGAGCATGGGACAAGCAAAAATTGTAGATACGTTGGAGACGTATCAGCATCGCCAAGCTTAATTCCTACTCGTCCTCGAGTAGGTAAATGATAAAAACAGAATTTTTGATGTGGAATGCTGCCTAACATGTTCATCACATATTCTTTTCTTTTGTAGGATGGATATATGTGAAGGAAATATGCCCTTGAGGCAATAATAAAGTTGTTATTTTATATTTCCTCATATCATGATAAATGATTATTATTCATGCTAGAATTGTATTAACCGAAAACTTGGTACATGTGTGGATACATAGACAAAACACTATGTCCCTATTAAGCCTCTACTAGACTAGCTCGTTAATCAAAGATGGTTAAGTTTCCTAACCATGGACATGTGTTATCATTTGATGAACGGGATCACATCATTAGGAGAACGATGTGATGGACAAGACCCATCCATTAGCTTAGCATAATGATCGTTAAGTTTTATTGCTATTGCTTTCTTCATGACTTATACATATTCCTTTGATTATGAGATTATGCAACTCCCGGATACCGGAGGAATACCTTGTGTGCTATCAAACATCACAATGTAACTGGGTGATTATAAAGATGCTCTACAGGTATCTCCGAAGGTGTTTGTTGGGTTGGCATAGATCGAGATTAGAATTGTCACTCCGAGTATCAGAGAGGTATCTCTGGGCCCTCTCGGTAATGCACATCATGATAAGCCTTGCAAGCAATGTGACTAATGAGTTAGTTGCGGGATGATGCATTACGGAATGAGTAAAGAGACTTGCCGGTAATGAGATTGAACTAGGTATGAAGATACCGACGATCGAATCTCGGGCAAGTAACATACCGATGACAAAGGGAATTACGTATGTTTTCATTACGTTTTGACCGATAAAGATCTTCATAGAATATGTAGGAACCAATATGAGCATCCAGGTTCTGCTATTAGTTATTGACCGGAGAGGTGTCTCGGTCATGTCTACATAGTTCTCGAACCCGTAGGGTCCGCACACTTAACGTTCGATGACGATTTGTATTATATGAGTTATGTGATTTGGTGACCGAATGTTGTTCGGAGTCCCGGATGAGATCGCGGACATGACGAGGAGCCTCGAAATGGTCGAGAGGTAAAGATTCATATATAGGACGATAGTATTCGGACACCGTAAGTGTTCCGGGGGTACCGGGTACGTATCGGGTCACCGGAAGGGGTTCGGGTCACCCCGGCAAAGATATGGGCCTTATTGGGCCAAGGGCAGGACAGACCAGCCCCTAAGGGGCTGGTGAACCCCCATATGGGCCGGCCTAAGTGGAGAAAGGAAAAGGGGAGGAGGAAAGGAAATAGAGGGAATAGGATTCCCCCTTCCTTTCCCCTCTCCCCTCTTTCCTTCACCCCTCCGGAGTTAAGGAAAAGGGGAGGCCGAATTGGAGGAGGCCCCAAGTAGGATTCCTCCTACTTGGGGTGCCCCATGGCTGTCCCGCTCCCCCTCCCACCTATATATATGTGGGGAGGGGGTGCCTAGAACACACAATAAACATTGTTAGCCGTGTGCGGCGCCCCCCTCCACATTTTACGCCTCCGGTCATATTCACGTAGTGCTTAGGCGAAGCCTTGCGCGGATCACTTCACCATCACCATCACCACACCGTCGTGCTGACGAAACTCTCCCTCGACACTTTGCTGGATCAAGAGTTCGAGGGACGTCATCAAGCTGAACGTGTGCAGAACTCGGAGGTGCGTACGTCCGGTGCTTGATCGGTCAGAACGAGAAGAAGTTCGACTACATCAACCGCGTTAAACTAACGCTTTCGTTTTCAGTCTACAGGGGTACGTGGACACACTCTCCCCCTCTCGTTGCTATGCATCTCCTAGATAGATCTTGCATGATCGTAGGATTTTTTTTGAAATTGCTTGCTACGTTACCCAACAGTGGCATCCAAGCCAGGTCTATGCGTAGATGATATGCACGAGTAGAACACAAAGAGTTGTGGGCGATGATAGTCATACTGCTTACCACCAACGTCTTATTTTGATTCGGCGGTATTGTTGGATGAAGCGGCCCGGACCAGCCTTACATGACCACGTTCATGAGACCCGTTGCACCGACAGACATGCAACTTGTTTTGCATAAAGGTGGCTGGCGGGTGTCTGTTTCTCCAACTTTAGTTAAATCAAATTTGACTACGACCGGTCCTTGTTGAAGGTTTAAACAGCAAACTTGACGAAACATCGTGGTGGTTTTGATGCGTAGGTAAGAACGGTTCTTACTAGAAGCCCGTAGCAGCCACGTAAAACTTGCAACAACAAAGTAGAGGACGTCTAACTTGTTTTTGCAGGGCATGTTGTGATGTGATATGGTCAAGAAATGATGTGATATACGTTATTGTATGAGATGATCATGTTTTGTAAAAGTTATATCAGCAATTGGCAGGAGCCTTATGGTTGTCGCTTTATTGTATGAAATGCAAACGCCATGTAATTGCTTTACTTCATCACTATGCGTTATCAATAGTTGTAGAAGCAATAGTTGGCGAGACGACAACGATGCTACGATGGAGATCAAGGTGTCAAGCCGGTGACGATGGAAATCATGACGGTAATTTGGAGATGGAGATCAAAGGCACAAGATGATCATGGCCATATCATGTCACATATTTTGATTGCATGTGATGTTTATCTTTATGCATCTTATTTTGCTTAGTACGACGGTAGCATTATAAGATGATCCCTCACTAAAATTTCAAGGTATAAGTGTTCTCCCTGAGCATGCACCGTTGTGACAGTTCGTCGTGCCGAGACACCATGTGATGATTGGGTGTGATAAGCTCTACGTTCACATACAACGGGTGCAAGACAGTTTTTGCACATGCGGAATACTAGGGTTAAACTTGACGAGCCTAGCATGTACAGACATGGCCTCGGAACACTGGAGATCGAAAGGTCGAACGTGAATCATATAGTAGATATGATCAACATAGAGATGTTTACCATTGAAAGCTACTCCATCTCATGTGATGATCGGACATGGTTTAGTTGATATGGATCACATGATCATTTAGATGACTCGAGGGATGCCTATCTAAGTGGGAGTTCTTAAGTAATATGATTAATTGAACTTAATTTATCATGAACTTAGTCCTGAAAGTATTTGCATATCTATGTTGTACATCAATAGCTCGCATATAGCTCCCCTGTTTTATTTTTGATATGTTCCTAGAGAAAACTAATTAAGTTGAAAGATGATAGTAGCAATGATGCGGACTGGGTCCGTGATCTGAGGATTATCCTCATTGCTGCACAGAAGAATTATGTCCTTGATGCACCACTAGGTGACGAACCTGTTGCAGGAGCAGATGCAGACATTATGAACGTTTTGCAAGCTTTGTATGATGACTACTTGATAGTTTAGTGCACCATGATTTACGGCTTAGAACCGGGACTTCAAAATGTTTTGAACACCATGGAGCATATGAGATGTTCCAAGAAGCTGAAAATGATATTTCAGGTTCATGCCCGTGTTAAGAGGTATGAGACCTCTGACAAGGACTTTGCCTACAAGATGGAGGAGAATAGGTCAGCTAGTGAGCATGTGCTCAGAATGTCTGGGGTACTACAATCGTTGGAATCAAGTGGGAGTTGATCTTCCAGATAAGATAGTGATTGGCAGAGTTCTCTAGTCACTATCACCAAGTTACTAGAACATCGTGATGAGCTATAATATGCAAGGGATGACGAAAACAATTCCCAAGCTCTTCGCGATGCTGAAATTAGCGAAGGTAGAAATCAAGAAATAGCATCAAGTGTTGATGGTTAACAAAACCACTAGTTTCAAGAAAAAAAGGGCAAGGGAAAGAAAGGGAAACTTCAAAAAGGATGGCTAGAAAGTTGCCACTCCCATGAAGAAGCCCAAAGCTAGACCCAAGCCTGAAACTGAGAGTTTCTACTACAAAGGAAATGGTCAATGGAAGTGGAACTGCCCTAGATACTTGGCGGATAAGAAGGATGGCAAAGTGAACAAAGGTATATTTGATATACATGTTATTGATGTGTACTTTACTAGTGTTTATGGCAACCCCTTGATATTTGATACTAGTTCAGTTGCTAAGAGTAGTAACTCGAAACATGAGTTGCAAAATAAATAGAGACTAGTTAGGGGCGAGGTGACAATGTGTGTTGGAAGTGATTCCAAGGTTGACAAGATCACTATCGCACACTCCCTTTACCTTAGGGATTAGTGTTGAACCTAAAATAAATGTTATTTGGTGTTTGCGTTGAGCATGATATGATTGGATCATGTTTATTGCGATACGGTTATTCATTTAAGTCAGAGAATAATTGTTGTTCTGTTTACATGAATAAAACCTTCTATGGTCAAACACCCAATGTAAATGGTTTATTGAATCTCGATCGTAGTGATACACATATTCATAATATTGATGCCAAAAGATGCAAAGTTGATAATGATAGTGCAACATATTTGTGGCACTGCCGTTTAGGTCATATTGGTGTAAAGCGCATGAAGAAACTCCATGCGGATGGACTTTTGGAACCACTTGATTATGAATCATTTGATGCTTGCGAACCATGCCTCATGGGCAAGATGACTAAGACTCCATTCTCCGGAACAATGGAGCGAGCCACTGACTTATTGGAAATAATACATAACGATGTATGTGGTCCGATGAGTGTTGAGGCTCGCGACGGGTATCGTTATTTTCTAACCTTCACAGATGATTTGAGCGGATATGGGTATATCTACTTAATGAAAGACAGGTATGAAACATTTGAAAAGTTCAAAGATTTTCAGAGTGAAGTGGAGAATCATCGTAACAAGAAAATAAAGTTTCTACGATCTGATCGTGGAGGTGAATATTTGAATTACGAGTTTGGCCTTCATTTAAAACAATGTGGAATAGTTTCACAACTCACGCCACCTAGACCACCACAGCGTAATGGTGTGTCCGAACGTCATAACTACTTTATTAGATATGGTACGATCTATGATGTCTCTTACCGATTTACCACTATCGTTTTGGGGTTATGCATTAAGAGATAGCTGCATTCACGTTAAATAGGGCACCATCTAAATCCTTGAGATGACACCGTATGAACTATGGTTTGGCAAGAAACCTAAGCTGTCGTTTCTAAAAGTTGTGGTTGCGATGCTTATGTGAAAAAGCTTCAGCTTGATAAGCTCGAACCCAAATCGGAAAAGTGCGTCTTCATAGGATACCCAAAAAGAAACGGTTGGGTACACCTTCTATCTCAGATCCCAAGGCAAGATCTTTGTTGCTAAGAGTGGATCCTTTCTAGAGAAGGAGTTTCTCTCGAAAGAAGTGAGTGGGAGGAAAGTGGAACTTGATGAGGTAATTGTACCTCCTCTCGAATTGGAAAGTAGCTCATCAAAGTAAACTGTTCTCGTGATGCCTACACCAACTAGAGAGGAAGCTAATGAGAATGATCATGAAACTTCAGATCAAGTTACTACCAAACCTCGTAGGTCAACTAGAGCACGTTCCGCATCAGAGTGGTATGGTAATCTTGTTCTGGAAGTCATGTTACTAGACCATGACGAACCTACGAACTATGAGGAAGCGATGATGAGCCCAGATTCCGCAAAATGGCTTGAGGCCATGAAATCTGAGATGAGATCCATGTATGAGAACAAAGTATGGACTTTGGTTGACTTGCCCGATGATCGTCAAGCCATAGAGAATAAATGGATCTTCAAGAAGAAGACTGACGCTGATGGTAATGTTACTATCTACAAAGCTCGACTTGTTGCAAAAGGTTTTTCGACAAGTTCAAGGAGTTGACTACGACGAGACTTTCTCACTCGCATCGATGCTTAAGTCTGTCTGAATCATGTTAGCAGTTGCCGCATTTTATGAAATATGGCAAATGGATATCAAAACTACATTCCTTAATGGATTTATTAAAGAAGAGTTGTATATGATGCAACTAGAAGGTTTTGTCAATCCTAAAGGTGCTAATAAAATGTGCAAGCTCCAGCGATCCATCTATGGACTGGTGCAAGCAACTCAGAGTTGGAATATACGCTTTGATGAGTTGATCAAAGCATATAGTTTTATACAGACTTGCGGTGAAGCCTGTATTTACAAGAAAGTGAGTGGGAGCACTACAACCTTTCTGATAAGTATATGTGAATGACATATTATTGATCAAAAATGATGTAGAATTTTCTGGAAAGCATAAAGGAGTGTTTGAAAGGAGTTTTTCATAGAAAGACCTCGATGAAGCTGCTTACATATTGGGCATCAAGATCTATAGAGATAGATCAAGATGCTTGATAAGATTTTTCAATGAGTACATACCTTGACAAGATTTTGAAGTAGTTCAAAATGGATCAGTCAAAGAAGGAGTTCTTGCCTGTATTGCAAGGTGTAAAGTTGAGTAAGATTCAAAACGCGACCACAGAAGAGAATATAAAGAGAATGAAAGTCATTCCCTATGCCTCAGCCATAGGTTCTATAAAGTATGCTATGCTGTGTACCAGACCTATTGTGTACCTTGCCATGAGTTTGGCAAAGGGGTACGATAGTGATCCAGGAGTGGATCACTGGACAACGGTCAAATTTATCCTTAGTTACCTAAGAGGACTAAGGAAATATTTCTTGGTTATGGAGGTGATAAAGAGTTCATCGTAAAGAGTTACGACGATGCAAGCTTTAACACCGATCTGGATGACTCTGAGTCTCAATCTGGATACATATTGAAAGTGGGTGCAATTAGCTAGAGTAGCTCCATGCAGAGCATTGTAGACATAGAAATTTGCAAAATACAAACGGATCTGAATGTGGCAGACCCGTTGTCTAAGCTTCTCTCACAAGCAAAACGTGATCACACCTTAGTACTCTTTGGGTGTTAATCACATGGCGATGTGAACTAGATTATTGACTCTAGTAAACCCTTTGGGTGTTGGTCACATGGCAATGTGAACTATGGGTGTTAATCACATGGTGATGCGAACTATTGGTGTTAAATCAGATGACGATGTGAACTAGACTATTGACTGTAGTGCAAGTGGGAGACTAAAGGAAATATGCCCTAGAGGCAATAATAAAGTTGTTATTTTATATTTCCTCATATCATGATAAATGTTTATTATTCATGCTAGAATTGTATTAACCGGAAACTTGATACATGTGTGGATACATAGACAAAACACTGTGTCCCTAGTAAGCCTCTACTAGACTAGCTCATTAATCAAAGATGGTTAAGTTTCCTAACCATAGACATGTGTTGTCATTTGATGAACGGGATCACATCATTAGGAGAATGAAGTGATGGACAAGACCCATCCGTTAGCTTAGCATAATGATCGTTAAGTTTTATTGCTATTGCTTTCTTCATGACTTATACATATTCCTTTGAGTATGAGATTATGCAACTCCCGGATACCTGAGGAATACCTTGCGTGCTATCAAATGTCACAATGTAACTGGGTGATTATAAAGATGCTCTACAGGTATCTCCGAAGGTGTTTGTTGGGTTGGCATAGATCGAGATTAGGATTTGTCACTCCGAGTATCGAAGAGGTATCTCTGGGCCCTCTCGGTAATGCACATCATGATAAGCCTTGCAAGCAATGTGACTAATGAGTTAGTTGCGGGATGATGCATTACGGAACGAGTAAAGAGACTTGCTGGTAACGAGATTGAACTAGGTATGAAGATACCGACGATCGAATCTCGGGCAAGTAACATACTGATGGCAAAGGGAATTACGTATGTTGTCATTACGTTTTGACCGATAAAGATCTTCATAGAATATGTAGGAACCAATATGAGCATCCAGGTTCCGCTATTGGTTATTGACCGGAGAGGTGTCTTGGTCATGTCTACATAGTTCTCGAACTCGTAGGGTCCGCACGCTTAATGTTCGTTGATGATATAGTATTATATGAGTTATGTATGTTGGTGAATGAATGTTGTTCGGAGTCCCATATGCGATCACGGACATGACGAGGAGCTCCGAAATGGTCTTGAGGTAAAGATTGATATATAGGATGATATGGTTAGGCCAAGGGGTTAAGCCTACGGGGCTTTACACTACAAAAAAATACACTTCCGTGATGATACGTGTTTGTCGCAGTAGGTCGCGTTTTTTGTCATGCATGTACATCCATGACAAATTTATGACAGAATCAAGATAGTTATACCTGTGCTGTCGTAGAAGTGTTCCATGACATTACCAAAATTATCATCACGGAAGTGTCCACTTCCATGACGATAAATCGCGCGTCACAGAAGTGCTTTCGTCAAGGGTGACCGACACGTGGCATCCACCGTAACGGAACGCTGTTAAGCTATCGGGTCGGGTTTTGGATCCGATAACCCGTTAACAGCCCCGACCAATGGGGATTTTCCACGTGTAAAATCATCATTGGCTGGAGGAAACACGTGTCGGCTCATCGCTGGGACAGATGTCATCCACTCATTGGACAGAAGGCACCTATGATACGTCGACACGTGGCACGGCCCAACAGTGGCCCATTCCTGTGAAAAGGCCGGCCCGTTTGACTTGGTCAAAAGCTGGCGGGCCGGCCCATGGAAAGCCTGTTAACGGCCTGTTCGCATATAGCCCATTTACAGCCGCTAACCCAAGGCCCGTTACGCCCTATTCGAATTAGGCCCAGTAGCGTCATCTGGGTCATCCAATATGATTCCAGCCCATTTTCACTTCTGGCCCATGATGTCTTTCGGCCCATATGAGGCCCTATGTAACTCTTGGCCTATTAACGGCCCGTGCTGAAACTGGCCCGTAATGAACAGTGTATTACTTTACACCCATTAACGGCCCATGGTGAAACTGGCCCGTAATGAACAGTGTATCAATTTATACCCATTAACGGCCCGTTATTCCGTTGGGCCGTTTCCAGCCCATGTTATCTTTCGGCCTTCTCAGAGCCCATTTATTCTTGGGCTATTTTCCAGCATTCGTTTACTTATGGCCCGTTACTGTCATTTTCTGCTTGTGGGCCAAATTCAGCCCGTCGTTACAGTCGGCCCGTTTGTGGTCCGTTAATACGTTGGGCCATTTTCATAGCGTCATCAAATACGGGTTATTAATGATGGCCCGTTATGGTTGGCCCATGAACGGACGATTCCAACTCTAGCCCGTTTACGGCCAGAATGCGGTCTGTTTGGCCCATGTTTGGCCAATCGATCATACGGCCCGTATAAGGCCCATTGATGATACGGCCTGTAGAAGGCCCATTGTTTCTACGGCCCGTAGAAGGCCCACTATTTCTACGGCCCGTAGAAGGCCCACTGTTTCTACGGCCCATAGGACGCCCAGTGTCACTATAGTAAATATTAGCCCATGGTTATTGTGGCCTAGTTTTAAAAAATAGGTTATTGCAGCCACTAGCAAACCGCGGAAAAAGAACTGCAACGACTACAAGCAAACAAATAAACGAGACAACAAGGAAATAAATAAGCAAGCAACTTACGCTAGGCTATCACGGCTATCACACATATTACATCCACTGGGCATCAAAGTTCGCCACCAGTGCAAATAAACGCGCCGACAAAAGAATATACAAAACTGAGAGCACTTCAGAAGGCACTAGCCTGGCCACGTCGGGCCCCCCAAACAGCTGAAGAAGCTGAGTAGACCTCAGTTGTGTCAACGATAGATGCATCAACACTAGATTTAAGGCATGACGGTGCGCACGGCAGTCCTCTGACATCTTCATTGCATCTTTGACTTCAAGTCGGAGCTGAGCTGAAGCAAGCCTTTTCGCTTTAAGTTGAGACTGAAGAAGTCGAACTGATTGAGGCAACGACTGCACAGAGGTTGTCTCACACCTGCTGGTGAGTAGCTTCAACTCATTGTCTTCATCAAGACAGGACCTTGGGGTCATCTCGCTGTCCTCAAGATGGTTTGGCTCACTATCTTCCCTAAAGTTCTACCTGGTGTAAGATATACGAGTCTGAAAGAGAAACAAGGAGACACGTAACAGGTTTCACAATTATATAAGCAAATAAATGGATCTATTCTGCATAAGGAACATGTTTTTACAACTACAATTTGAAACTGGTAGTTGTTGCAAACATCCAATCAGATGTAAACAGCAAAGCAAACAACAGTGGAGGAAATGATGCCTATCCAAATCTATACTAGAACAAAGTTTGAAGGCTTGAGAAGGATGAACTTACATTACATGTTAACACGGGCTGGACAAAGCCCTTCTCCATGTTGATGGAAGGATAATTCAATAAATTCCCCAAAGAAAATTCTTTATAAGCGTTACCATTACTCTACATTTTGCAAAGAGTAAATATAGATCAAATAATATTGGAAGAAACAGAGGATAATGAAGCTCAGGTGCAGACTGATGATACATAATCAAATAACAATTAATTAATTACAGCGTTACAAGGCAAAAGGGAGAGAGGTACTGACAAGAGCAATGCGGAGCCCATTATTGTTTTGAGATCGTATGATCCTTTGAGCAAGGAGATTCATCTGAAATTAGTTTTCATACAAGAGAGAAGGTAAGGCACAAGCAGAAATTTAGGAGTTCAAATTTTGAATTGATATCATAGATAGTACCTGACGCTGGGCTCCCAGCAGTTCTAATAGGGGTTTGGCCACTGGAGTAGGGGTAAAGTGTGGTACAGTTGGATCTGTGTTTTCTGTGGCTACTGATCTATCTGATTTAACAGGTATCACTACCTTTTCCAAATACCTAGTTTGTACTCCTTGAGGATCTGCACTCACCCTCTTCCTTTTGGACATCTATTACGAAAGAACAACATTTGACTGGAAAAACATAGTGTGACGACACATGAAATAGGTACAGAAAATGGATAGGTATGGCATATACTCATATATGATGCTTAAACTAAGCAGATGGTGTAACAAAGTAGAAGTAATGCAAGAGGTCAGATGCAAAATATGTGCGACCAATACAACTTTGCAAAGTTAGAGCAAGCACCTTGATGGGTGAATAAGATAGGCCATCCTCCACCATGCCAAGTTTGTTAGCCAGTGGATTGTTTCGCAATATTCCTCTCATGCGCCCATTCTCATATTCATTTTGATAATGTTCAATATCTGACATGCATGAAAACATAAAAACAAGTGATATTTTCTTTGTAATGCAGAAGTGATTCTAATCCAATACTGCCTCCCTGTAAACCCCTTTGTGCTATCTCTGCAATTCTTTTAAAAGATGCCATGCATGCTGTAATTTGTTGTGTGCATTAATATAATGTGGCCTACTACTCAAAATATGAGAGCTCCAGAAGTGATGACACTTCGCAGATGATAGCTTCAACATATAGTAAAGAAGAACAAGTCGACCTGACCTGACAGATTCAAAATATACTAAGGGAGAACAACTCGACCTGACCAGTCGACCGCAAGAGAAGAGTATCATCTTAAAGAAGAGCAGAAGAGCAAGTAGATTGAAGATATTACAAGTCTTTCAATACAATGTCGGTTGGCCACCCATGATGAACCAGAGCGCACAGAGAAATACTATTCTTTCTGGTCTCTCCATATGTGGCTCACATGCATTTCGAAACTAAAGTAGGAACATTTAGCTAACCAATTAAACATCTCTCAGTTTTACTAATATCAGCAATAATATCAGATATGAATTTGTACAACTAAGCTTGTTTAGCTCGATGGGTGGAGCAGTGCTATTACGACACGAACCACGTAGGCTGATTGTGGTCATCATAAAATGGGGAAAACATAAGCATGATGAGTACAATGTTGACCGTGGCAGTGGGATGGCAGATCTGAAGCTGCAAACCGCGCAAAGGGTAGTTAGCAACCGATGTTTGCTTTGAAATAACAACTAAGATTTGGTATGGACAAGAAAGTACGGTCAACAAGTGACAAAGAAATGCAATTATGCTGTCTCTCTATATGTCGCGACATGCATTTGGAAACTCAAGTGGGACCTTTAGCTAACCAATTAAATGTGTCGGTTAACTAATATCAGTATCATATCACAATCATATTTGAACAACTAAGCTTTCGAATTCTGAGTGTTGTGTTGTTTAGCTTGAAGGGTGGAGTAATGCTAGTACGACAGAAAGCACCTACGCAGATCATAGTAGAGTAGATAAAAGGGGAAACCCCTAAGCATCAAGAGAAAAATCAGGAAAGTGGAACTTGCTGGACCAGTGGGTGGCGCACATGCTTTTCGAAACGAATATAGGAACATTAGGTGACCAATTAAATGTTCTCTATTTTAGTGATATGAGCATCATATCAGATTCGTATTTCAACACGTAAGCTTTGGGTTGAGGTCTTGAGGAGCAGTGCTAGCACGACACAAAGCACCTACGATGATGGTAGTGAATATAAAGGGGGAAACCATAAGCTTTACGAGTATAGTGCCCGTGCCATGGCGGATCCGAAGGTGCAAACCGGACAAAGCTACTTCGCAACCAATGTTTGCTTTCAACTAGCCACTATGATTTGGTACGGACAAGAAAAGTATAGTAAACAAATTACGATCTATTTTCCGGGTGAGATCAATAACTTAAGCACATATGGAAGAGTACCACCTCTCTTGCGACACCGTGTAGGCCTATGCTGATATGTTGAGGGTGCTGCGGGTGCGATGGCTGTCGGCGGCGGGGAAGAAGACTTTAGACGGCAGACGGCCGGGTCGGGGGATATATCCTGTTGCCGTGGACGAGGCGGTCGTAGGAGCGGCAACGGCAAGGTGGACGACGGCGCCGATGAAGCGAGAGGAGGCGATGAAAGGATCCTGGTCCAGCGTCGTGGATGAGAGACGTCCATCTCTTGCAGTGGACGACGGGGTAGGGGTAGCGGCTCCGGCAAGGTGGAGGATGGGGTGGCGGACGGAGGAGGCTGGCCGCAGTGCGGAGGTTGTCGTGCCGCTGACGGTGTATGAATGGGGAAATGGAGGGGAGGGGGATCTCAAACTTTGGGACGCGCTTCTCTGAAATGGGGGAAAGTTACGAACTTATCCCCCGTTTAAAATTTCGGACATCGCGTCAGTTGGGGATAGGACGGTAATCTCGCATCTCCCAAATATTTGCCGGTAACTATTTCGGGCGAGGAGAGGGTGTTTTGCCTCCCACGGTTGGCGCCCACGATGTATGAATGGGGCTGACAGGTTGGGCGGTTGTGTCACGTCTGATGGAAGTTACACATCTGCCCCTATTTAAAATATTAGCCTACATCGATTTCGGACGAGGAGAGTTTGTTTTGCCGGCCACCGTGTATGAATGGGGAAATGGAAGAAGAGACACATGTCTTTCGGACGAGCTTGAATCAAATGTGTTTTGCCGCCCATGTTTGGCGCCCACCGTGTCTGAATGGGCTCAGAGGCCGTCGTCACGTCTGATTGAAGTTACTAGTCTACCCCTATCGACAGCAGTGTAAATCCAGTCGATAAGGATGTCAAGTGTCAGGGGTAGACAGTAATTTCCATCTCGCAAACACTTGCTTCGGGCAGCCCACAAATTATAGTGGGTGTTTAGCCGCTTCGTTCAAAACTTGGGAGAATTAGCATTCAAGTTTGCCGTGGGACCTGTCAAACTAAATTCAAATCCAATTTGTATTCGATTACGAATATCCACAGATAATTATACGTTTTGTTATTTATTTCTTCAAAACCACAACAAAGATTTATTCCACCTTTATATATGATTATGATTTAGAAATGCCGTGATCTTCGAATTCAGTAGGTTAGATACACTCTGAGTCAAACATTTATTTCATCCAATACAATATGCTCACACGAAAAACAGTTCACCTTCTGTCAATCATACAAGTACTGAGGATTACCTCGCCTAAAAAATTCGGATCATTAAAACACATGGACAACATAGGGGGTCTTGCAACATAATCCATTGAGAGACATGACACAACATGCAAGTACAATAATCTAATGACAATTTCAACTGGTATCTAAAGAAGAACCGGGATGACCTTGGGCTTCAGATAGCAGAAACATCAGGACCTCCTCCATCTTCAAATGCAACATTCTTACTTCCTCCAATTCTTGGGTTGCTTGCATAATGCGTGCCGCTAATTCCATACTTTCCAGCCTCAAGATAAAGATTACCTCATTCATGGCAGCCACACCATCTCTTTCTGCCTCTAGTAGAGCCTCAAGCACTATAATATCTGTGCTCAGACTGCTCTCCGGCGGTGTTGCCTCTGAACTGCTACCATCTGGTAACATGGATGGCGCACTGCTTCCACAAATAGATTATGGGGTTGTACATTGTGTCCTAGTGTGAACGGCATCCTGAAAGGTTTCCGCTGGACATTAGTAAGAGATAGTTATCATATGATCCAGGCAGTAAGCTTACATGGTAAACGACGGACGAATTATTGCCGAGCATGGCAAACTATATTTAAATGATTCGAAGCAGCATCAGCCGAAAAGAAATTAAAATGGTAAGATGAAACTAGGGATGTAAGTGGCAAATAAACGACATCCGCCAGTCCCATCTAGTTAGTTTTTGCTACCTCCCTAGTTCATTTTCCTCAAAAAAACAAAAACTCTTTTGAACTATCATACCACTAGTGGACTTTAATCGGGATTAAACGGGACCCAGTTGACATCCCTAGTTGAAAGGGAGTGTACAACCGCTATATTTAAGTTGCCAAGGCATCTAAGCAGTTGAAATAATCTGAGAAAGCACTTAACAGTGCGGCCTCATATAAACTACGAAGACAGTCTTGTGATGAAGTTGAGAGGAAAAGTTAAGGACTCAAATGAAATAGGCATGCATTTCTTTACGATAGTACAGCAGGCACTGCTGACATATTGGCCAACTCAGGTATAGCGTAACAACAAATAAGCATTTGAATCAAGCAATACAGCAAAGCAGACAACTGAACTATTTGTAATTCGGTAGGATTACATGTTGAGGGCACAAGCCAAGAAAGCAGCCCACTCGCATTACATTTCACATGTACTAAAACATACTGGCTTACCATATGTTGCTGTGAAGCCTAGCTGCTGTTGCAATGTTCTTTGAAGATATCGTCAGCATCCCGTGGTTGCTCAATTATCCGATCATCCAACCAATCATCGATCATATCACCGGCGATGATTACTGTGCTATGCAACTTCCATTCGCGAGGGGGGGCTGTGTTTACACATCATACCATGGGTTTCATGAATCACCATATCCAGAGATTCGTCGGCACAGCTTGTTGCCAGATAATCTTCAGTGTGTGAAAGGCATCAAGCTTCCATGCCATGGATGGCTTTTGCAAACCCGACATGCGGCGATGTGGTTCATGCCAAAAGCAAATATGCACAACTTGATTCGTGCTGATATCTAGACTGAGCCATGTATTCTGCTGCTATAGCACGACCCTCTTTTGTTGGATATTATGTACTGTTGTTAGTTTGAAGCACTCCTCTGGTTTGAAGGATAGATACCTTCCTGGGATCAAGTGCATCCTAACTCACCTGCGTAGGATGTACTGATAATGATGATGGAGATGCTGTGCAGAAGCCATATATATATATATCAGTTAGGCTTCAAGTGCGTACTTGTTAGTTAAACCTATGTATAAATTGTGACACTAAATACGACTAGTTAGTAGTACAGTAGCAGTACTAGTATACGTCGGTAAAATTATTCATCATGTCCACACATTGAATTGACGTGACAACACGCTGCGCGTGAGGTGACACAAGAATCCCGGTGGCGTGTTCGGGTATTCTGGACTTCAGATTTGGAGTACCACTTATCTGTCGAAATCTTTCATCATTCACTTAAAACAGTCGATTGATCATACATTGAGTACCATATAACTGGAATTACCGATGCAAGTCGAAGAAGGATTGGCCGGTGCTGCCGGCTGACGTCAAGTTCGATCCCACGGATCAGGAGCTGATCGAGCACCTTGAGGCCAAAGTGAGTGCTGACAGCGTGAGATTTCAGTCTCTCATCGATTTGTTCATACCAACCATCGACAGCGAGCACGACATATGCTACACCCAACCTGAGAAACTTCTAGGTAAGACACCGATCGGCCGTCTACTTGCACAAACATATTCCTTTGTTTATAACTCTAATTTTCTTTTTAGACGCAGACCTGGTGAAGCAATTACAATTTGACAGTTAATAAAAAGTGAAACAACTGACTGCAACATGCCAAAGATGTTATGAAAATGCCAACTAGGTACACTAAAACCTGTATTCCACAATACTGCAGGTATCACACTGAGTGGCCTAAGGAAGCATTTCTTCCAGCGCAATTCTAGGGCATTCAAAAGGGGCACGTGGACGCGTCGCAAGATACAGTCGGAGTGCGGCATGCACGCGATGTGGCACAAGACCGGCAATACCTTGCCGGTGATGGTCAACGGCCGGCAGACGGGCAGCAAAAAAGGTTCTGGTGCTGCACACCAACAAGAACTTCGACCAGTAGAGGACCAACTGGGTGATGCACCAGTACCACCTCGGGGACCTGGAGCAAGAGAAGGAGCGGGAGCTGGTCCTCTGCAAGATTTTCTACCAGACGAACACTAGGGCCAGGAGCAAAAAGATTATAAGTTAGTTTGGTATTAGTAGCTGTACTACCTTGTCGTCCGCAAGTTGGTATTGTTGTTAACGATCTTTTGGTATGAACTTGCATTTGCTTCCAACCATCATGCCGAGGGTCGACGTGGATATAAAGCTGAATCATTTGTTTCAAAATGAATTTTCAGGCACCTGATTTTTATTTGATGGGTAGCATAAGCACCCGCCGTTCGAATTCCCAGTTCTCCAATTTTTTCGAAACAAGTGCATGCACTTATTATCACGATAAAAAAAAATATTCGTGCTGCATCCCAGTTATCAGTTTGTACTTGCAGAATTCTCTCGTTTATTGAGCACGTATATTGTTTTTTCAGGTCGAGCAAGTTTCAACTGGGCTGTAGACTGCCCAGGGTTGGTTTTGTTTTTAACAGGCCCAGCCCATGACGACAACGGGGCACAAAGATCCAGCAGGTATCTACTGGCCTCTGGCCCGCCAGCGTTAGTTATATTTTGTCTTACAACATCCGCAGGCAGTTTTTTTACTGAATCAAACACACAGCCCAGCTCTATTTTCCTCTTGAAACGCATGTCCTACATCCGTTTTCTAATCTCTACCTATAGTTTACCTGTTCATATACACGTATCATTATATTGAAAACACATAAAATTCCCTTTTCATATTTACATCCTTATTTTTGTTGTTTTTTCCCACCCAGCGCTGATTTTTTTACCACTGGTTTTCCCTTAAACCAACTCAATTGTCCCACGTCTTATTTGCTTACAAAAACAAAACGATTTTTTGGCAAATCAATAAGTTCTTAAAAAAATGTTTATCATTTCGGGGTTACAACAGTTCGGCCTCCACCGAAATATGCAAAATAAGGTTGAACTTTTTGATCGTGGTCCTTGGCAGAAAATGGGCTGTAATAAATTACTTAAGAATTAGCAAATGGGCTGCAAATTATAAAAAATAGCAAATGGGCTTTATGTTGTCTGCCACAGATTTGGAGGCTGACTTGTGGGCCTACTAAGTTCATGCGTACACAAGGTTTCTCAAAAAAGAAACTTAGTCAACAATCGACTCTACCAGCGTCAGACCATTAGATGTCAATCTAACGGCAATCGTGCTTCTTCAGTCTCTGATCTTCCTGCCCCAGTCGCCCAAACCAGTGCCGTCGGAACCGCCTGCTCCTTCCTCCCATGGCCGGCAGTGCTGCCGGGCAGGCCTCACGGCCCCATCATACTCGCATCCCTGGCCTGTCTATCCTTCTACTCACCCACACCTCCTGTTATTTTCCGGCGACGGCAGCCGAACCAGTCAACCCTCGTACTCTCCACCGCGTGGGCAGCCACTGCCGTGTCTTCCCCGGGTCCGTGTTGTTCCCTTCATAGGGCTCGCCGTCGTCCACCGCCCTGGTGCTCTCGGCGCGGCGTGGTCAACGATGTCCATCCAACGGCCGTAGTGCTTCTTCAACCTCTGGTCTTCTTGCCCCAGCCGCCCAAAGCAGCGCCGGTCGTGCCGCATGCTCCTGCCTCCCGTGGCCGGCTGTGCTGCCGCGGAGGCCTCACCGTCCCCATACTACTCCCACCGCTGGCCAGGCCATCCCTCCACTCACCCACTCCCCCTGTTATTCTGCAGCGACGACAGCCTCACACCACAGCCGAACCAGTGAACCCTCGTACGCCTCTCCGCATGGGCATCCACTTCCGCGTCTTCCCCGGCTCCGTGTCGTCCCCTTCCTAAGCCTCGCCGTCGTCCACCGCCGTGGTGCTCTCGGCGCGGCGTGGTCAATGTGGTCAATGACCGACTTATATCGGAAGAGTACTGCACGTGGAGAGGCTGACAGCTGGGTCCACGGCAGCCGCAAGGAAGTGCCTCCTTATTACGCACAAAATAATTATTCCTCCACCTGACAGCAGGGACCCACCGGACGGGCCACCAGTATTTCGTGGAAAAAACGTTTCCCCCCTGACTGCTGGGACCCACCGGACGGGCCACCGTATTTCATGAAAAAAACGTTTGCCCCTGACTGCTGGGACCCACCGGACGGACCACCGTATTTCACGAAAAAAACGTTCCCCCCGCTGTCAGCTCGGACCCACCGGAAGTGCCTCCTTATTACGCACAGAAAAATGAATACTCCCCCTGCTAGCTGGGACCCACCATGGTGGGAGGTTGACTTGTGGGCCTACTAAGTTGACGGGGACGGAGGGCTTTGTCAACTTAGTCAATATGAACGATTCTAGCTCCAGTGACCGTACGATGTCCATCCAACGACCGTCGTGCTTCTTCAATCTCTGCTCTTCCTGCTCCAGCCGCTCAAACAAGCGCCGGCGGGACTGCCTGCTCCCTCCTTCCCGCGGCCGGCTCTGCTGCCGCGCAGGCCTCACCGCCCCACCGTACTCCCATTGCTGGCCTAGCCATCCCTCTACTCACCCACACCTGCTGTTATTCTCCGGCGACGGCAGACGAACCAGTAAACCCTCGTACAGTCGTACTTCCCTCCGCGTGGGAAACAACTGCCGAGTCTTCCCTGCCTCCGTGTCGTTCCCTTCCTAGGCCTCGCCGTCGTCCATCGCCCTAGTGCTCTCGGCGCGGCATGGTCAACGTGGTCACCAACCGACATGCATCTGAAGTGGACTGTACGTGGAGAGGCCGACAGCTGGGTCCATGGCCGCACGCAAGGAAATGCCTCCTTATTACACGCAAAATAATGATTCCTCCACCTGACATCAGGGACCCACCGAAAGGGCCTCTATATTTCGCGAAAAAACGTTACCGCCGCTGATAGCTCGGACCCACCAGCTATATCTTCGCACGCAAGGAAGTGCCTCCTTATTACGCACAAAAAAATGAATACTCCCCCTGTTAGCTGGGACCCAGTATAGTGGCAGGCTGACTTGTGGGCCTACTAAGTTGACGGGGACGGAGGGCTTTGTCAACTTAGTCAATATGCACGATTCTAGCTCCAGTGACCGTACGATGTCCATCCAACGGCCGTAGTGCTTCTTCAACCTCTGGTCTTCTTGCTCCAGCCGCCCAAACCAGCGCCGGTCGTGCCTCGTGCTCCTGCCTCCCGTGGCCGGCTGCGATGTGGCGGAGGCCTCACCGCCCCCTACTACTCCCACCGCTGGCCAGGCCATCCCTCTACTCACCCACACCCCCTGTTATTCTGCGGCGACGACAGCCTCACACCGCAGCGAACCAGTGAACCCTCGTACTCCTCTACGCGTGGGCATCCACTGCCGCGTCTTCCCCGGCTCCGCGTCGTCCCCTTCCTAGGCCTCGCTGTCGTCCACCGCCCTGGTGCTCTCGGCACGGCGTGGTCAATGTGGTCGAGGAACGGCTTCCATCGGACGTGGACTGTACGTGGAGACGCTGACAGCTGGGTCCACGGCCGCAGCAAGGAAGTGCCTCCTTATTACGTGCAAAATAATTGTTCCTCCACCTGACAGCGGGGACCCACCGGACGGGCCACCGTATTTCGCAAAAAAAACCGTTTCCCCCCTGACTGCTGGGACCCACCAGCTACACCTTCGCACACAAGGAAGCGCGTCCGGGCAAAAAAAACAAAACGATTCGCCCCCCTGACTGCTGGGACCCACCAGCTACATCTTCGCACGCAAGGAAGTGCCTGACAGTCGGGACCCACCTGGTCGAAGCGTACGTAGCGTTGTCATTCTGGTCGCGAACGTGTACGTACATATATACTGGTGGATGTAGAGGTGCGCACGTGTCGTAGTAGAGGCGCGTACATGTCGTAGTAGAGGCGCGCACGTAGCATGTACATGTACGTATAGCGGCCAGGGTGCAAGAAAGAAAATACGGCCACGTATGTGTACATACGGGCGGGGTCTCGAACGCCTACTCACGCATACGTACGGCCAGGGCTCGTGTACATGGCTGGGTCGGAACGGAGAAACAGCGTCGTCGTCGTGTTCATGGGGAGGCAACGGAATGCGTCGTGTTCATGGGGAGGCAACGAAATGCGTCGTGTTCATGGGGAGGCAACGTAATGCGTCGTGTTCATCGGGAGGTAACGGAACGCGTGGGAGCCAACCGGCTGGGTCGGAACGGAATGCGTGGTCGTGTTCATCGGGAGGGCTTGGACGGAACAGGCGATGGAAACGAGGCCTGGCGTACCGCAGAACGGAGGAAACGAACCTTCTACGGTCGAAACGGGGGTCCTGTTGATCGGGAGGGGTGTGGCGTACTGCAAAACGGAGGAAACGGACCTCCTACGGCCGAAACGGGGGTCCTGTTGATCGGGAGGGGTGTGGCGTACCGCAAAACGGAGGAAACGGACCTCCTACAGTCAAAACGGGGGTCCTGTTGATCGGGAGGGGTGTGGCATACCGCAAAACGGACGAAACGAACCTCCTACGGTCGAAACGGGGGTCCTGTTGATCGGGAGGGGTGTGGCGTACCGCAAAACGGACGAAAGGGGCCTCCTATGGTCGAAACGGGGGTCCTGTTCATCGGGAGGGGTGTGGCGTATCGCAAAACGGGACTCCACGGGATACTGTTCATCTCCACGGTCGACCTCCTCCAGCCTCCACGGGCTACCGTCGACCTCCTCCGGCCTCCACGGGCTCCTGTTCATCCAGCCTCCACCGCGCGCTACTCCACCGGCTACTGTTCAACCACCCCTCCACCGTCTACTGTTCATCCAGCCCTCCACACCACGGGGTCTTGTTCAACCACCCCTCCAAGGGCACCCCTCCATCATCTACTGTTCATCCAGCCCTCCACACCACGGGGTCCTGTTCATCAAGAGGCAACGCCACCGCTCACTGTTCATCCAACCCCCCCCCCCCCCCCCGCAACGCTCACTGTTCATCCAATCGATCGGCTTCAGTTAGCAGCAGTAGCGAAGGAATCGCTCGATCGGGTTCAGTTAACAGCCATCGATCGATCGCTCGGGTTCAGTAACACGTAGCCTGCAGTGCAATCGCTCGGGTTCAGTTAGAGCCCAACGCCTCGCTCGGGTTCAGTTAGAGCCAACGCCTCGCACACACGCGCGTACGTGTACGAGAGAAACGCGCATCGCTCGGCCCCCGACCTCCCACCGTAACCGGGAACTCCCTGAAATTTTCCTCGCCCTCGCTTCTACCACGTTTTTTTTCCGTCATGGACGGCCCAAAGAATGTCATGCAGCGGCGTCTCCGGCCCGCCCAGGACGAAAAGCCCATTTTCTATCATGAGTTTTCGTCATAGAAGTAGGAGCCCACCATATCTATGATGATACCGGGTTTTGTCACAATTATCGTCATAGAAGTGTCATATGTATGACAGAAAAAAATTCGTTCGGCCCAAAATGTCACGGATGTGTCTTTTTTTTGTAGTGTTAGGTCAGTGCAAAAGGAGTTTTGCGGAGGCAGGGGGCCAAATGCCAGAGACCCTGGCATCTAGCCCTGGGCCAGACGCCGAGCCCCATGGCGTCTGGGCCAAACGCCAAGGACTGTGGCGTCTGGTCTTGGAAGTTCGAGAAGGACTCTTCCTTGCGGGCAAAACCGACTTTGAGGAGGCTCTTTCTCCACACCCGGGACACATCAAGATACACCAAGCCGTGTGCCGGCAATCCCGCCCCTCTAGTTTATCCTCCCTCATAGTTTCCGTTGTGCTTGGCGAAGCCCTGCGGAGATTGTTCTTCACCAACAGCGTCACCACGCCGTCGTGCTGCCGGAAATCATCTACTACTTCACCCCTCTTGCTGGATCAAGAAGGCGAGGACGCCATTGAGCTGAACGTGTGCTGAACGCGGAGGTACCATACGTTCAGTACTTGATCGGGACGCATCGTGAAGGTGTACGACTACATCAACCGCATTGATAAACGCTTCCGCTTAGTGATACGTCTCCAACATATCTATAATTTATGAAGTATTCATGCCATATTTACAACAATTTTATATGGTTTTGGTATGATTTGCATGGAACTAACCCGTGCTGACGCTGTTTTCAGCAGAACTACCGTGGTGTTGTTTTTTGTGCAGAAATGAAAGTTCTCCAAATGAGCTGAAACTTTTTGATGATTTTTTTGGAACAAAAGAGACCCCCGAAGCTTCGTGGAAGGACCAGAAGGTGAATGACCAGGGCACAAGACACCGGGGCGTGCCTGGGCCCTTGCCCATGCCCTGGTTGGTTGTGCTCACCTCGAGGCCCATCTTCGCATGAAACCAACACCAAAAACTCCTATAAATAGAGAAACCATCAGGGGTAACCCTAGATCAGAAGTTCCACCGCCGCAAGCCTCTCTAGCCACGAGAAACCAATCTAGACCCTGTTCTGATACTCTGAAGGAGGGGGGAATCATCACCAGTGGCCATCTTCATCATCCCGGCAGCCACCATGATGAGGAGGGAGTAGTCCACCCCCGGGGCTGAGGGTTTGTACGAGTAGCTATGTGTTTAATCTCTCTCTCTCTCTCTCTCTCTCTCTCTCTCTCTCTCTCTTGTTCTTAAGATGTCACGATCTCGATGTATCGCCGGCTTTGTTAATATGGTTGGATCATATGGTGTTTTCCCCTCTCTATCTTGATGTGAACTGAGTTTTCCCTTTGAGATTTCGTTCTTATCGGATTGAATACTTTTATGGATTTGAGAACACTTTATGTATCTCTTGCTATGAATACTCGTGGTGACAATGGGGTATCATATTAATTCACTTGATATATGTTTTGGCACTCAACTCACGGATTCCCGAGGTGACATTGGGGTAATCTATGCATAAGGGTTGATGCACGTTCTTGTCTTTGTTTCTCCGGTAGAAATCTTGGGGCACTCTTTGAGGTTCTTTATGTTGGATTGAGTATTGTGAGTCTGAAATTGTTTGATGCATATTGTATAATCAACTCACGGATACTCGCGGTGACATTGGAGTATCTAGGTGACATTAGAGTTGGTTGATGGGTATCATATGGTGTTATTTTAGTACGAACTCTTTGTTAGATTGATCGGAAAGAATAGCTTGGTGTTATTTTAGTACGAACTCTAGGGTAGATTGATCGGAAAGAATAGCTTTGAGGTGGCTTCGTACCCTACAACAATTTCTTCTTATGTTCTCTGCTAGATAGGAACTTTGGAGTGATTCTTCATCGCATGTTTAGGGATGGTTATGTGATCCAATTATATTAGCATTGTTGAGAGATTGCACTAGTGAAAGTATGGACCCTACGCCTCATTTTCAAGCATTGCAATACAGTTTGTGCTCCATTTTATCAACTGCTACCTTGCTATTTTATTTTGTTCCTATTACAAAAATCAATATCTACTATCATTACTACACTTTTATTACCATCTCTTCGCCGAACTAGTGCATCTATACAAATTACCATTGTATTTGGTGTGTTGGGGACACAAGAGACTTTTTATTATTTGGTTGCAGGGTTGTTTGAGAGAGACCATCTTCATCCTACACCTTCCATAGATTGATAAACCTTAGGTCATCCACTTGAGGGAAAATTGCTACTGTCCTACAAAACTCCGCGCTTGGAGGCCCAACACGTGTCTACAAGAATAAATTTGCGTAGCAGACGCCAAGCTATTTTTTGGCGCCATTGCCGAGGAGGTGAGTGCTTGAAGGTATATCTTTAGATCTTGCAATCGAATCTTTTAGTTTCTTGTTTTATCACTAGTCTGGTTTATAAAAGAAAACTACAAAATGGAATTGAGGTGGTCTCATATTGTACACCTTTATAATATCTTTCTTGAAAATGATGGATCGGAAAATTATGCTCAATTGTTAGAAGACGAAGTCAATAAAATGTTTGGCACCAAATATTTAAAGGATGAGCATGATTGCAATGTTGTTAGTATGAATTCTTTGAATATCCAAAATTCTAATGATTATTGCACTAGTCATGAGAAAAATGTTTCTTATAAGCATGTGAATTTTTGTGGAGTGGAAAGACTTTGTGAAGATGTGCCTTATAGGGAAGATATATTTTGTAAGAAGTATAAGCATGATAGAACCATTTTTTTGCTCAAAGTGATAGATGAATTTGCTACAAAATTATGCTCTCTTTGTCCTATTACTTGTGAACTTTGCAATAAAGTTGGTCACCTTAATTTCCAATGCATGCTTTTTCATGATCGAGTCGTGTCCAAATATTGCAATAACTTGATCACCCTTGAACTTTATAATGAACTTTGTCTATTTTTGGGGAGTGAAGAATTGACACATAAAAATAGTTTGTTTAAAGTATTCATTCTCACGGACGACATTGAAACTAATCTAAAGAATACCTATATGTTTTGCATTGTAAATTGCAATGAGAATGCTTATATTGCCAACTATAGAAAGATGGGAAAACCAATAGAATATAAACGGAATACTAATGAAAGGGTAAAGATTTCCAATTTCCCTCCTATTGTCTCTCATGATGAAATAGGTGACGAGGAGGAGCTCCCTATTCAACCAATCTCATCAATAAGAAGCTTGAAAAAATTTAATTAAACCCACACATGATGTGGTGAAGAAGAAGAAAAGAAGAAAGAATAGAGGTAAAAAGGTATCTCTCCCAAATAATGTTGCTCCTATTATTGTTGTGCCTCATGAAAATGAATAAAAAATAATTGTGGAAGATGATGCACTTGATGATGATATTGCTTCTATGTCTTATGGCACAATGTCCGAGAGCACTATTGATGATGATTTTGTTATGCCTATTGCTTGTTGTGATGATTATGATTGGGAAGATAATGATACTTCTTATAATCTTGGAAATCTTTTTGGCTCCAACTTGGGAAATTATGATGATATCAATTGTTATACCGTTGGTGCTATTCATACTATTAATGATGAGAGTGATTATGCTTATGATATGCCAAGCCTCAAGCTTGCGGATGCTATGTTTGATGAGAATGCCATGTTTGAGAATTTATTTGTTGCAATTAATGTTTGTCCCACGCTTGGGGATGACATGCTTAATGAAGATGATCTTTTTAGCCCTTCTACTTCGAATGATCAATTTTGCTATGATGATTGCATGCCTCCTATCTATGATGAGAACAAAGTTTCTACTTATGATGATTATTGTGATGATACTTATGTTATAAAAAGTAGTGATGATTATATTTATAAAACTTGTCATAGTTATGATTACCCTTTTCCAGAACATTACTCTTTTAATGTGGAAACAATTTATAGTATTCGAATTTCATATGATAATCCCACCATTGTGAATGAGAAGAAATTTTCTTATGTGGAGAGTAATAAAATTTCTATGCTTGTGGACAATGAAAAAAATGCTTTATGTGATGGTTATATTGATGAATCTATTCATAATGCTACTGAAAATTATTATGAGATAGGAACTTATGATTCATGATGCTCTCTTTATGTTTCAATTCTTATCCTTTATGCGAGCATCATTGAAATCATCATGCCTAGCTAAAAGGCATTAAAGAAAAGTGCTTGTTGGGAGACAACCCAACATTTACCCCTACTATTTTTGTGTGTTCACATGATTAAGCTACTGTAGTAATCATGTTTTATAGCCTTTGTTTCAATAAAGTGCCAAGTAAAGCCTTTGGGATAGTGTGGATGATAGTTGACTTGATTCCGTGCAAGAACAGAAACTTTTGCTTCTAGAAAGAGAATTGTTTAAATTCACTGGAGATTCGAAAACTTCTGAATTTTTTACAGATGATTGATATACAAATTGTTTACGTTGTCCTAATTTTCAGCATTTTTGGAGTTGTAGAAGTATGGTAGTTGTCCAGATTACTACAGACTGTTATGTTTTTAACAGATTCTGCTTTCAATGCATAGTTTGCTCGTTTTCTAGTTTCTATGGCTTATATTTCTCAATATAAATTATGGAAACGTTAGGGTACAGTAGGCATTGTGTGAGAGCAATTATGAATCTTTTCTTTGACAGTACCAAAGTGAACTGTTTGCTCTTTATCATACTAACCTATCTCACGAAGTTTCGTTAAGTTTGTGTGATTGAAGTTTTCAAGTTTTGGGTAAGACATCGATATGAGGAGAATAAAGAGTGACAAAACCCTAAGCTTGGGGATTCCCAAGGCACCCCAAGTTAATATCCAAGGAAGATCCAAGAACCTAATCTTGGGGATGCCCCGGAAGGCATCCCCTCTTTTGTCTCCAACATTACCGGTAAACTAACTTGGAGCTATATTTTCATTCGTCACATGATATGTGTTTTGCTTGGAGTGTCATTTTATTTTGCTAGTATTTGCTTGCTGTTATTTAGAATAATGTTTTCCATATTTTATTTCAATAAAAATATCAAGTATAGCCTTTGCCATGCTTATTTTGCAAGTCTAGATGTTGCTACTTCAAAACAGAAAGTTTATCGCTGTTGCGAAAATTCCCTAGAAAATTCAGAATGTGATAAAATGTTGAAACTTTTTGCAAAATAAGCTCTGATAAATTTTCCATAGTGTGGTAAATTTTCATAATTTTTGGAGTTAAAGAAGTATGGATCCTCTTGCATTCTTTACAGACTGTACTGTTTTGACAGATTGCTGTTATGTTTGCATTGTTTGCATACGTTTGCTTGTTTAATGATTCTATTTGAGGATAGGACTATTAAATATGCAGAGGCATTTAGTATGCAATGTTGAATAATAATTTTAGTGATTTGCTACAGTAGAGAATGATAAGGTTTTTGCATTGGTTTATACTAACTTATCTCACGAGTTCTTGTTGAGTTTTGTGTGGATGAAGTTTTTAAGATTTAGGGAAACCGTGATATAAAAGGAATTAAGGAGACACAAAAGCTCAAGCTTGGGGATGCCCAAGGCATCCCAAGATAACATTTCAAGAAGTCTCAAGCATCTAAGCTTGGGGATGCCCCGGTAGGCATCCCACCTTTCTTCATCAACAATTATCGGTTAGTATCAGTTGAACCTAAGTTTTTGCTTCTTCACATGAGTTTTGCTATTCTTGGAATGTCATTTTGTTTTGTTTTGCTTGCTGTTTTAATAAAATACTTAGATATGAAAGTTTTTAAATAAGATAGAGTCCTCAAATAGCTACCCATTTACTTAACTACTCGGTTGATCTTCACTTATATCTTTTTGGAGTAGTTTGTCACTCACTCTCATGCTTCACTTAGATTATTTTGAGAGATGAAAATTTTTATGCTTATGTTCTTCACTTAAATTTATTTGAGCTTGTCAAAAGCAATTGCAACATATGAAACTAGTCCCAAAGTGATAAATATTCAAGAGGTATATAACAAAAAACTTTCATGAAGATCATTGGACAAAATAAACTTGATTCTTTGTAATAGTTTTGCGATATGATGATAGTGATATGTGAGTCATGTTGATGAGTAATTATGCTTTAGTAAGAATATTGGTGTTAAGGTTTGTGATTCCCTATGCAAGCACGAAAGTCAATAGTTATGCAATGAAATGACCTCCTACTTGTGGTGCATTATTCGGTGTTAGTTATGCTTAATGCTCGCTTATGAGATTTTTTGTTTCTTGGTTGGTTGCTTCTCAATCATTTGCTAGCCTTCACTTGCACTAAGTATGATTACTACTTGTGCATCCAAAATCCTTAAACCCAGTTTTGCTATATGAGTCCACCATACCTACCTATATTCGGTATTCTCTTGCCGTTCTAAGCAAATTTGTATGTGCCATCTCTAATTTTCAAAATGAATATCCTTTTTGTGTGCTCGTACCGCTCATGAAACAGTTGGGGGTGGCTGATATTTTTCCATGCTAGATGTGTTATTCTCACGATGAGTGTTTATTCACTTGTCATTGCACGAGAGTATGGCAAAGGTATTAGGGATGCCCAGTACCGAAATGAAAATAAATTTACTTTATGTTGTCAAATAATAAATTCCTTGGAAAGTGTTGGTATGGACGGTATCCGTGGATACGGCTAGCCGTGGAATGTGAAAGTATGGTGGAAAAAGGAATAAACTTTATTTTCTGTTTGGGAACCGCCTATGATATATCTAGCATGGAAAGTATTGGGAACTACTCGATCGGTTTCGTTGACAGGAAAAGCATGCCACCCAAAATGTTTTTTCTATCTTTTTCGCTTTGAGCTTTGGCACCTCTACAAATCCCTACTTCCCTCTGTGAAGGGCCTATCTATTTACTTTATGTAATTTTTATTTTTATTTGAATCTCCATCTTCTCTTATAAAGCACCAACTAAGGGGCACTATGATCGTACTTGAGCATTGGATGTAGCTAATATGCGAGTGTGTTTCATGAATGGACCAATGATTGAGCATGATGGGCTAGGGATAACTTTTTTTAGTGTTGATATTTTGAAAGACATGGTTGCTTATTGATATGCTTGAGTATTGAAATCTTCATGTCAAAACTAGACTATTGCTTTGAACCAGATAAAAGTCCAAATGTCCATACTATAAAAGAAAAGAATATGTGATGAATATGATAGGTAGCTTTCCACAAAAAATATTCCATTTTCAATTGCTACTTTATCATGATAAGTTTTATGAGAAAGAGTTGATGTTATGATGCTAGGAAAAGTGATTGAAATTATCTTTGATCGAACTTATACACTTTGCTAGCATTCACACTTCATAAATTATTTCTTTTATCATTTACCTACTCGAGGACGAGTAGGAATTAAGCTTGGATGCTGATACATCTCCAACATATCTATAATTTATGAAGTATTCATGCCATATTTACAACAATTTTATATGGTTTTGGTATGATTTGCATGGAACTAACCCGGACTGACGCTGTTTTCAGCAGAACTACCGTGGTGTTGTTTTTTGTGCAGAAATGAAAGTTCTCCAAATGAGCTGAAACTTTTTGACGGTTTTTTTGAACAAAAGAGACCCCCAAATCTTCATGGATGGACCCGAAGGTGAAGGAGTAGGGCACAAGACACCGGGGTGTGCCTGGGCCCTTGCCCGGGCCCCGGTGGGTTGCGCTCATCTCGAGGCCCATCTTCGCGTGAAACCAACGCCAAAAAATCCTATAAATAGAGAAACCATCAGGGGTAACCCTAGATCAGAAGTTCTGCCGCCGCAAGCCTCTGTAGCCATGAGAAACCAATCTAGACCCTGTTCCGGCACTCTGCCGGAGGGGGCAATCATCACCGGTGGCCATCTTCATCATCCCGGCGTCCGCCATGATGAGGAGGGAGTAGTCCACCCTCGGGGCTGAGTGTTTGTACCAGTAGCTATGTGTTTAATCTCTCTCTCTCTCTCGTGTTCTTGAGATGTCACAATCTTGATGTATCGCTGGCTTTGTTAATATAGTTGGATCATATGGTGTTTTCCCCTCTCTACCTTGTTGTGAATTGAGTTTTCCCTTTGAGATTTCGTTCTTATCGGATTGAATACTTTTATGGATTTGAGAACACTTTATGTATGTCTTGCTATTAATACCCGTGGTGAGAATGGGGTATCATATTGATTCACTTGATATATGTTTTGGCACTCAACTCGCGGATTCCCGAGGTGACATTGGGGTAATCTATGCATAGGGGTTGATGCACGTACTTGTCTTTGTTTCTCCGATAGAAATCTTGGGGCACTCTTTGAGGTTCTTTATGTTGGATTGAGTATTATGAATATGAAATTTGATGCATATCGTATAATCAACTCACGGATACTCGCGGTCACATTGGAGTACCTAGGTGACATTAGAGTTGGTTGATGTGTATCATATGGTGTTATTTTAGTACGAACTCTAGGATAGATTGATCGGAAAGAATAGCTTTGAGGTGGTTTCGTACCCTACAAACAATTTCTTCTTATGTTCCGCGCTAGATAGGAACTTTGGAGTGATTCTTCATCGCACGTTGAGGGATGGTTATGTGATCCAATTATATTAGCATTGTTGAGAGATTGCACTAGCGAAAGTATGGATCCTAGGCCTCATTTTCAAGCATTGCAATACCGTTTGTGCTCCGTTTTATCAATTGCTACCTTGCTATTTTTTATTGTTCCTATTACAAAAATCAATATCTACTATCATTACTACACTTTTATTACCATCTCTTCGCCGAACTAGTGCACCTATACAAATTACCATTGTATTTGGTGTGTTGGGGACACAAGAGACTTTTTATTATTTGGTTGCAGGGTTGTTTGAGAGAGACCATCTTCATCCTTCACCTCCCATGGATTGATAAACCTTAGGTCATCCACTTGAGGGAAAATTGCTACTGTCCTACAAAACTCCGCGCTTGGAGGCCCAACACGTGTCTACAAGAATAAAGTTGTGTAGTAGACGTCACTTAGCAATCTTCAAGGGTATGAAGATGCTCTCCCCCTCTCGTAGCTATGCATCTCCATGGATATATGTTGCGTGTGCATAGAAATTTTTTGTTTTCCATGCAACATTTCCCAACACAGAGCTCAAAGCTTAAATTGAGAGATAAAAATTTTGAGAGGCATACTTTTCCCGTCAATGAAAACGACCGAGTAATTCCCAACACTTTCCATGCTAGATATATCATAGACAGTTCCCAAATAGAAAATAAAGTTTATTCCTTTTTCCACCATTCTTTCACCTTCCATGGCTAGCCGTATCCACGGGTGCCTTCCATACCAACACTTTCCAAGGAATTTATTATTTAACAACATAAAGTAAATTTCTTTTTCATTTTGGGACTGGGCATCCCTATTACCGCCGCACTCTCGTGCAATGACAAGTGACTAAACACTCATCTTGAGAATAACACATCTAGCATGGAAAATATTTGCCACCCCTGCCGCTTCATGAGCGGTACGAGCACACAAAAAGGAAATTTATTTTGAAAATTAGAGATGGCACATAAAAATTTGCTTAGAACGGCACGAAAATACCACATATAGGTAGGTATGGTGGACTCATGTGGCAAAACTGGTTTAAAGGATTTTGGATGCCCAAGTAGTATTTCTACTTAGTACAAGTGGAGGCTAGCAAAAAGATTGAGAAGCATCCAACAAGGAAATGAAAAATCACATAAGCAAGCATTAAACATAACTAACGTTGAATAATGCACCACAAGTAGGATGTAATTTAATTGCATAACTGTTGACTTTCGTGCTAGCATAGGGAATCACAAACCTTAACACCAATATTCTTACTAAAGGATAATTACTCATCAACATGACTCATGTAAGTGCATCTAGTGCCCCTTAGTGATTTTGGTGTATTGAAGACTTATAGGTTAAGGGACTAATGTGTTTATGAGTGTACACAGGTCTATAAGTCTATGAGGAGTTTGAAATTTACAGAGAAAGTCGGCCCCTAAAAATGAAGTTCTTTGACTGAAGACTTCGGATTTCTGAAGACTTTCTGAAGACTTTGAAAGGGAAGAAATTGGTGTGACCTTAAAGACTTGGTATTCATTTGGGGAACATGAAGCGTGAAGACTTTTGTTTACGTAGTTTCATTTTCTCTTTCTTGAGTCATAGGAAACACCGTACTATTAAAGGGGGTCGAGGAAATACTAAGGAAAAATTTCCATGTGATGCTCAACTCAAAATCCTACACCTACCAATCCCTTCGAATGAAGCCATTGGAAATCTCATACAGCTCAGTCATATTCTTCAGTGACAGAGACGAAGTTCTTCTGGTCTCTGAGGAATTTGTTCTGACTGAGGAGTTAGGAATTCGCCAGTGCGGATTGCCTACATAGTGAGGAACATGATAGCCCTGAGGAATTTGATACTCAAATTTCCGACCGTTGCTGTGCTATACGCCAGTTGTCCCAAAATATCTACCCACCTAACGGTCATATCATTTAAGGGCATTTATGTCTTATCATGCCGGGCTGCTCCCTAGGCTATAAATAGCCGCCCCCTACAACCACTAGCTGGTTGGCTGCTCCGAGAGAAACTGACACTTGTCATTTGAGAGCGTCCCATCCTCCGAGGACTTTGAGCGAAAATCATCAAGTGAGGAAAAACCCCAAACCCAAACACCTACAAACCCAAAGTGATTGAGCATCACTAAAGAGATTGATCCTGCGTGGATCCGACGCTTGTTACCTTTGAAGACTGTGCTTCTTCCAGACGGTTAGGCGTCATGGTCTAGAGCATCCAAGAGGAAATTGTGGATCGCCGAGTGACCGAGTTTGTGAAGGTTCGGAAGTCACCTGAAGACTTACCACGAGTGATTGGGCGAGGTCTGTGTGACCTTAGTTCAAGGAGAATACAGTGAGGACTGTGTGTCCGGGACTGTGTGTCCTCAGGTTTAAATACCTAGCCGCTCCAACCAGATGTACAACTGAGACAGCAGTTGGAACTGGTCTACCAAATCATTGTCTTCACCAAGCCTACTAGTTTTATTTCCTCAACTCTTTCATTTCCTCATTCCTGTGTTGTGCAATTGTTCATATCTGTGTTTGAAGACTTTGACTGAAGACTTTCTCAATTTCCTCAGTTCAATTTCCCCAGTCTGTTTGTCTTCATCCTGTGTTTACGCTTTCTGTACTCTGTGCTTGTTTTCATTTCATCATGATGACTATGCTTGTGTTCTGCTATGCATACTTTTGAGTACGTATTCCGCTGCAAGTAGTTCTTTGCTAAGGAATTTCCTCACCCCCAAATTCCTCAGTGAAGAATTTATAAAAATCGCCTATTCACCCCCCTCTAGTCGATATAACGCACTTTCAATTGGTATCAGAGCAAGGTACTCCCTTGTTCTGTGTGATTTTGGTTTAACCGCCTGGAGTTTTAGTTATGTCGACCATAGGTATGAAGAAAGTGACATGTCCCATCTTTGAAGGTCATGATTATCCCAAGTGGAAGGCCATGATGAAGAAGCGCCTCATGGCGATGAACAGCGAACTGTGGACCGTCACTGAGATTGGTCTTACCGATCTATGCAAGATGGCGGACACTGATGATATTCGCAAGTACACTCGACTTGACATCATGGCGAAGGATATCATCTGTTCCTGCCTATCCAGAGATGAATTCAGGCGCATCATGCATCTTTGCAATGCGAAGCTTATCTGGGACCGAATCTCTGACATCTATGAAGGTCATCGAACTTGTCATGATCCCTGGTTTGAGGATTTCAAGGAATCACTCAAAACGATGACTTTCAAACCTGAACCATCATCTTCTGCACCATGCCTCATGGCAAAAGGTGCCAAGGTAACCGAATGTTCCTCATCCGAGTCTAGTGATGATGAATCTGATGATGATTTTGGACCTAGCTATACCAAGCTTGTTTGTATTGCCACTAAACAACAAAAGGCCTTGGAAAAGGTTCAAAACATGCTAGATAAAAGTGATGATATGTTGGGTGAAGAAATGGATCACACTAAAACCCTGACTGAAAATCTTCAGAGGCTTCAGACTAGGTTTGACAACCTTCAAGGTCATCATAACACTCTCTTATCTGATCATGAGAAGCTTTCTTATGAATTTCTTCAAAGAAAGCAAGATCTTGAGAAGCTAAGAGAGAGTTATGAAGATCTTCAGAAGGAGCGCGATTCATTACTTGCTCAACAAATCAGCGCTGCTCAGGAAGAATTTGTTCCTCCATGTTTGAAATGCATTGAACGTGAATCTGCTAATTCTTCACCTGAATGTTCAAATGCTTCAAATGCTACAAATTCTTCAACTGTCTCTGCTATCACTAATTCCTCATCTGAGGACATTGCTAGTATCACTGACGATGCAGGGCTGAAGGAATTGTACATGACAGGCATGTACAAAAGCCTCAAAGGGCATCAGACTCTTTGTGATGTGCTTAAAAAGCAGATCCTCAACAGGAACCCTAGGAAAGAGGGTATTGCCTTTGAGAGGAAACTCAATGCTGATGGTACATATTGGAAGCCTGAGCAGTACCCCAAAACCTCATGGGTTGCTGCAAAGGGACCTCCAGTTGATCCATCTAATTTATCCGGCTTTACATGCGAATCTTCTCATTCTTCTGATGAGTCATTTGACTCCAACTACAAACTGTTTAAAAATCAGAATGGTGAAGTATTTGCTAGATATGTTGGCACTAACTGCAGGAACGGTTCTCCTATGAAGAAAATCTGGGTTCCCAAAAGGTGCCTTGAAAGTCTTCAGGTGAATGTCCTCATGACACCACCTGTGAAGAATAGGAACCCCAGATCAAATTCTTCACATGGACCAAATTCTTCATATGGATCCAAGTCCTCATACGGACCAAATTCCTCACGTGGATCAAATTCCTCAAGAGGATCAAAATCCTCATATGAACATCATCGTGCTAACAACTCTGTTTCACAGGGAGGAGCCAAGGGCTATGAATATGAGCATTATTCTTCTAATCATTATGTTCATAAGTCCTCGAAGAATTTCTCTGCTTATTCATATGCTTACCCTAACTTCTCTTATGTGCAACGAAACGGATTGGCTTCTATGCCACCTTTCTCATATGGAGCTCACAGAGTGATGAACTCTTCGCCACCCCTTCAGATGTGGGTGGTGAAGAAAAAGAACTAATCTCTTCTGCAGGGTCATGTCTCCAGACGTACTTGAACGTCTGAAGAATTTGCTGGAGACCTGATGTTTGCCTGAAAGGACGTAGGCTAATCATGAAGAAATGAACTTTCATTTCTCACGTCCTCATACTGCTTTATCTGTTCTATTGCTTGATGAAATTGACCCGATGAATTGATGTCATATTCTTCACTAATGAAGTATATGAAGTTTGTAAGCTGCACTAATTCATCTGCAGGATGATCAACCCAAAGCCACTGAGTGGGTCCTGGATAGTGGATGTACAAATCACATGACTGGTGATGAGAATCTATTGATTGATGCTCCCTTATCACCATCGCATCTGAAGCATATCATCTTCGCTGACAAAGGCAAAAGTCAGGTATTGGGTCTAGGTAAGGTTGCGATCACAAAGGATCGACACATGGACAAAGTCATGCTTGTGGAGTCCTTAGGATACAACCTCGTGTTTGTCTCAATGCTTTGTGATCTTGATATGGTAGTTGTCTTTGGCAAGTATCGTTGTGTTGTGGTTATGGAAGCTGACAATTCCAAAGTCTTCGAAGGCTTTAGGAGAGGAGACTTGTATATTGTTGATTTCTCTACAGGACCGCAACCAGCAGTGTGCCTACTTGCAAAAGCTTCAGAAGGATGGCTATGGCATCGATGACTTGGTCATGCAGGCATGAGGAATTTGCACACGCTTGCGAAGAAGAAGCATGTCATTGGCATTGAGAATGTCAAATTCCTCAAGGATCACCTATGTGGAGCTTGTGAAGCTGGAAAGATGACCAAGGCTAAGAATCCAGCGAAGACTATCATGACCACTACTCGACCATTCGAATTGCTTCACATGGACCTCTTTGGTCCTAACCATTACTCAGCTGTCACAAATGATGCATCTCTCTATGGGCTTGTTATTGTTGATGATTACTCTCGTTACACATGGGTACACATTGTTACTTACAAACATGAAGTGCAGGAAGTCTTCAAACGATTTTCCTCGAGGGCTTCAACCAACTTTGGTGTGAAGATCAAGAACATCACAAGTGACAATGGAACTGAGTTCAAGAATTCTGGTCTTGATGACTATCTTGATGAACTTGGTATTACTCATGAGTTATCTGCTCCTTACACTCCTCAGCAAAATGGCGTCGTGGAGCGCAAGAACAGAACTCTTGTTGAGATGGCTCGCACTATGCTTGATGAGTACAAGACGCCTCGTCACTTCTGGATTGAGGCAATTTATACTGCGTGCCACATCATCAACAGGGTATATCTTCAGATATTCTTCAAGAAGACTGCCTATGAACTCCTCACTGACAAGAAACCCAATGTGAGTTATTTCAAAGTCTTCGGTGCTAAATGTTGGATTAGAGATCCTCATCACAATGCTAAATTTGCACCGAAAGCACATGAAGGTTTTATGCTTGGTTACGGAAAGGACTCGCACACCTACAGAGTCTTCAACACCGTTCTTCACAAGGTTGTTGAAACTGTAGATGTGCGGTTCGACGAAACTAATGGCTCGCAAAGAGAGCACCTACCCTCTGTGATAGATGAACCAGCACCTGAGGAAACTATCAAGTTCAAGGCTACTGAGGATGTCATTCCTACCGAAGAATCTGCTGAAGAATTCATTCCAGAATGTGAAGAACGTCGAGCTAATGCACCTGAAGAAATTGCTGAAGAAAATGGTGTTGAAGAAAATGCTGATCAAATTCCTCGATGACAACCTACTCATCCTCGCGTTGCAAAAGAAGTGCAAGTTGAGAAGATCATCGATGACATTGAAGCACCAGGTCCTCTCACACGCTCAAAAGCTTCACATTTATCTAACTTTTGTGGGCACTATGCTTTTGTCTCTATCTCAGAGCCCACTAAGGTAGATGAAGCATTTCTGGAGCCTGAGTGGATTCAGGCCATGCAAGAAGAATTACATTAGTTCGAGCTCAACAACGTTTGGGAACTGGTCAATCGTCTAGATCCTCGCAAACACAATATCATTGGCACAAAGTGGATCTACCGCAACAAGCAAGATGAAAATGGCCTTGTGGTGAGGAATAAGGCACGGCTAGTAGCTCAAGGCTACACACAGGTTGAAGGAATTGATTTCGATGAAACTTTTGCACCTGTTGCTAGACTTGAAGCTATTCGCATATTACTTGCTTATGCTAACCATCATGATATCACTTTATATCAAATGGATGTGAAAAGTGCATTCCTCAATGGTAAGCTTGAGGAAGAAGTATATGTTGCTCGACCCCCAGGTTTTGAAGATCCTAAGCATCCTGACAAAGTCTTCAGACTAAATAAGGCCCTCTATGGCCTCAAGCAGGCCCCTCGGGCGTGGTACGATACTTTGAAGGAATTCCTCATGAAGAAAGGCTTCAAACCCGGTTCACTCGACCCTACTCTTTTCACTAAATCATATGATGATGAATTGTTTGTATGCCAAATATATGTTGATGACATCATCTTTGGCTGTACTGACCAACGTTATAGTGATGAATTTGCCTATATGATGAGTGAAGAATATCAAATGTCTATGATGGGAGAGTTGAAATTCTTCTAAGGTCTTAAAATTCGTCAACAGCGCAATGGCATATTCATATCTCAGGAGAAATACCTCAAGGATGTACTGAGGAAATTTGGCATGCAAGATTGCAAAGGCGTCAAAATTCCTATGCCCACAAATGGCCATCTGTGCACTGATGAAAATGGTATTGACTTCGATCAAAAGGTATACTGCTCCATGATTGGTTCTTTATTGTACTTATGTGCATCTAGGCCAGATAGTATGCTTAGTGTTTGCATGTGTGCCCGATTTCAAGCTACACCAAAGGAATCACACCATAAGGCTGTGAAGCATATTCTTCGATATCTAGCTCACACACCAACACTAGGATTATGGTACCCCAAGGGCTCGGCTTTTGATCTTGTTGGATATTCTGACTCTGACTATGCTGGTGATCGTGTGGATCGCAAGTCAACATCTGGTACATGTCATTTCCTCGGACGATCTTTGGTCTGTTGGTCCTCGAAGAAACAGAACTGCGTATCACTGTCTACTGCTGAAGCTGAGTACATTGCTGCTGGTTCTTGCTGTGCTCAATTGCTGTGGATGAAGCAAACTCTCAAGGACTACGGCATCAACGTGAAGAATGTGCCTCTCTTATGTGACAATGAGAGTGCCATCAAGATTGCTCACAACCAGTTCAACACTCAAAGACAAAGCACATTCAGATTCGTCATCATTTTCTTCGCGATCATGTGTTGAAGGGCGACATTTCTATTGAGCATGTGAAGACTGAAGAACAGCTAGCCGATATCTTCACAAAGCCCTTGGATGAGAAGAGATTTAGCAAGTTGCGGTGTGAGCTAAATATCTTAGAATCGTCGAATGTTCTTTGAAAAGGACACTCATCCTAACACTTATGCAAAATTGATGACTTAGATGTGCAACACATGAAGAAACATTTTTCTTCAATCAATGAAGAATAACACTCTAAGTGTGAAGAAATTAATGAAGAATTTGATTCTCAGAACCCTACGACAATTGTATGCGGTGTCTGAAATCATCATTCTTATACGGTGGGTCACGCCACCACAAAAGTTGAAAATCTTTAATTTGAGTTTTTCCTCAGTTTTGAAATTCCTCAGTTGTTCATATTCTTCAAGTTTGCAAAATCTTCACTGTTTTCGTCGTTTCTCTTCATTGGCTATATATATATATATATATATATATATATATATATATATATATATATATATATATATATGAGTTTATGTCCTCTACAACATTCACTTATTGCTATTTCTTCAAGTTGCTATTTCTGCTAAGTGAATGTGATCGGACCCTTCCCCCTCTATGCTATACTCAACCCAATCTATTCACAAATTCTTCATGTGCGTTCTATTTGAAACTCATTCAAAATCTTCACTGCGTCCTTGTCAGCTGAAGAATTTGCGAATGGAACTTTTAACTTATCTTATCCAAATTTTTGGCTTTGCCGCTCAAACCGTTCCGCTTTCCACGATATACTTATCTATTCACCCACGATCTAACACGATATCCACTTCTCAGTACGTGGGTGACACATGTCATGCGAATGAGAAGAGTCAGGGGCACGTTCGTCCAATTTCTTCGGGCGAACCGTTTTTCACCGTGGCTATAAATACCCCCTCTCCCCTTCCTCACTTCTTTTACTCCGCTCGACCTCTCTCCAAGCTCGAGCTTCTCAAACCCTAGCGCCGCCGCTACATCATCGTCGCCGGTGAGGAAGAGCCTCACTCCCTCGACCTCGTCGCCGCCGTACTCACGCCGGCCGCGGAAATCTTCACTCCGCCGCCGCCGTAGCCGTCTTCCTCCGCCAAGTTAGGGCGTGGAAGATCTGCACAGACGAGCTTCACTTCTCCACATCCCAGTTCGTCGTGTTCTTTGTTCAAGGTAATTAAAAGTTACTTTTACTGCCCACTTTGATTCAAATGTTTACTACAAAATCTTCAAAGGTGTTTTTCTTCAAATCCTCTCACACTAAACACCTCACATGTCATCTGCTCTTGATTCATTTCTCTAAGCATCACTTTTCTTCAAGATTCCTCAATTGTGTGGATCTTCGAGCTATACAACTCCGGAACCTAAGACAACGAACGCTTAGTGAAATTCTTCAAGACTCATCTGGTCAAATTCCTCAAACTTGTTCTTATTGAAAAACCTTCTGAGAAGGCATATGACCACTCCAAATTCCTCGCAACTATACTCTGTTCACAGGTACTCATGTCCGCTGCTGAATCACTAGGTTCTCATCAACTTAACTCATTTGCAGCGTTCCTTGAAGAAAAGTTGCATACTTCTTCAGAGAGTTCAATTGTTCAAATTCCTCAACTAAAGAAAATGGCTAATGAAAAGAGGCCACAGAAAGGAGGAAAGAAGCCTGAGGTCAATACTGCCTTTGAAATCCCTGAGGACATTTATGCTGGGTACTGCACACCCCCTGAGGAAGATAAAAATCAGTGCAAGGTGCGCATTCAGAGGATAGAAAGGAGATGGGCAAAAGAGTGGAGGGAGTACAGGTATGTGACTCCAAAATACATGAAGAAATTCGCTGTTACTCCTCCACGCTCAAGACCTCCATTGGCACCTGGCCAAGAGGCAGATCCCACTAGCATCAAGCGCGGTGAGGATTTTCCTGAAGAATGGGCCAAGCGCCAGGCCAAGTTGGCCAAACAGGCAAAAGATGCAGTGAGGAAATTCAACAAAGATTCCACTGCTGCTGCTGCTGCTGAGGCCTCTGTAAGGCCGAAGAAATCCATGGCAAAGAAGCCTGCGCACGAGCCAAGTGCCTCTTCTTCAATGCCCTCACAACCAATTTCCTCAGCTAAGCCCTCACGGCCAATTCCTCAAGCCTCTCCTGCTCCTCCAAAGTCCTCAGCTGCTCCGACAAAATCCTCAGCACCTATGCATCTCGCCACGTGCCAAAGGACAACATGCATCTCTATTGCCTCAGGAGCTTCAGCTAGTTCCTCAGCTGCACCAAACTCTTCAACAGGACCCTCTCTACTGAAGACAAAGACAACTGCTGGATGAGGCTCTCGCCCAAGTCCTCAGAAGAAGCAGGTCGCCTTCCAAGTACCGCCCGATAAAGACGAAGCTGATGATGAAGAACTTGCTGAAATCATCAGAGACAGGCAAGTCAGGGCCGCTAGAGCCAAGGGCACAGAAGTGCCACTACTTTTTGATCCAAAGCTGATCCTCGACTATATTGATCTCTGGCACAAGGACCCAAACACGCCTATGCCTGATTTCAAGTTGACACCTGGCCAAAGTCACATGCTGACCCATTTCATCAGTGAAGAAAAATGGAAATATGAGAAGGCCAGACAACTCAAGAAAGCACAGTACAGGAAGGAGAAGTTTCTGAATAACAACGTTGTCTCTATGACAACTGATGAACTCGTAAAGCTCCAGTCTGAAATCAAAGTCCTCAGCGATGATTTCAACGCTTACTATGCTGATTGGAAAGGAGCCAAGGTTAGGTTCGTCAATCTGACGAAGACACTCACTTCAAGTGCCGCTGCCCCTGTGCATATTGAAGTCACTCCGGCTGAAGCATCTGCTCAGCAAACTGAAGAACATGCCAGCACCGCTGATGACAATCAGGCTACTGAAGATAATGTGAGTTCCAGGGCTGATGACTGCATTCCAGCCGCTGATGAAATTCCCAGGGCACCCACTTGTGGTGCGCCTGAAGAAAATGAAGAGGTCAGGGCAACTGCATCAGTTGTGCCTGAAGAAACTGCACCAAATTCCTCTGCTCCACCTGCGCCTACTCCAACTCCAATCCTTCCATCTGCATCAGGTGTGAAGAAGACCAAGGCTACAGAGCGTGCAGCAGTGAAGAAAAGGAAAGCATCAGCTTCGTCAGATTCTTCTGCTCCGAAGAAAATGAAGCCTATGACCAGCTCTTTTGCAAACCCGATTGATGCTGTTCCAATCTCAACCATGCCATCAAAGGACCTTGTTCCTTTTGGTGAAGAATATGTGATCCCTAGCGGATCTGATGAAGAAACTCCTTCTGCTGCTACGTCAGAGCAGATGGATGAAGAAATTGAAGTGGATGAAATCCCTTCAACCCCAGTTTCCTTGCCTGTGCCTCAGTTTACTGCTGAAGAGGCCGGCATTGAAGAAATTGAAGATGAAGATGTGGACATTGGCTGTACCACACCTGTGATGAATGATGACTTTTGGGAAAGTCAGCACCCCAATTCTCCACTCTTCACTCCACTGCAACAAATTCCCCAGTCCCCAGTCACTACAGTTCAAATGGGATCTGATGAAGCTCATGAAGACATTCCAGCCGCTAGTGCTGAAGAAACTGAAAATGAAGAATTGAAGACTCAGGCTGCCACTGAAGAGGAACCAGAAATTCCTCAGCCTGAAGAACCTGAGATTGCGATTCCTGAGGTTGTGCTGCAACTCACTAACACTCCTCTGCCCAAACCAAAGGATCCATTCTCCAGGAAGCAAAAATTCAAGACTGATGCCTTCTTTGGCGAGCATGTATTCTTCACTGATTACAACCCTTATGACTCTACTCGCATAAGGAAGAGGCGTTTCTGGACTGCCAGCCAGGCAAATTTCTATTCCTTAGTACTGTTCGACAAAGACAAAGTCTTCGATCATGAGCACATTCCTCACGTGGACATGGAATCTCTACCGTGCTTCGTGCCAGTCCTCAGTGTTCTTCACGATGCTGGACTGTTAAATTTCTGCACTCACATCTGTGATTGGAATGAAGAACTTATTCTTCAATTCTATGCAACGCTACACATCACCGGAAATTCTGAAGATGTGAATTCATGGGTGCTGGACTGGATGTCTGAAAACACTCACTACAAGGCACCAGCTACTGAATTGCTTCGTGCCTTACCTCTCAGTCCGCCCCTTGAAGGTGCTTGTTGCGTCTACAATGAACCTGAGCTAACCGATCACTACATGGAAGTGCTGATGAAGCCTTTGAAGCCAGTTCAGACCTCAAGAACAAAATTCCTTGTGAAGGAATTGCTGTATGTGCCTCGATCTGTCTATCGCATTCTGACGAAGACATTGAGTCCAATCAAGGGCCAAGACTCAAATGAAGAAGAAGTCGTTGGCATCATGAAGAATCTGCTTTTTAATATCATTCATGGCATTCCCATCAACTTCCATGATTTCTTCATGAGGACTCTGGCTAATGTCGCCATGTCACCATTTGAGTTGAAGCCTTATGCACCTTGGATTAGGAGATTCATCAGGACAAGGTCTTCACTCAACTATAAAGCTAATACACTGAACCATTGCAGCTACTTGCCCCCAATTGAAGTCCTCAAACGGACATTTTCCTCAGCTGATGAAAAGGGCAAGGCTACTGCTGTAATTGATGAAGGCATTCATCCATTGGATGGACAATTTCGCAAGGCTGCATCCTACTCCACCAATGATGACTCTGCCACCCATGACTCTGCCGCCAACGCACCCAAGCAAAATCCTCAAGGCACAGCACCCAGGGTGATGACTGACCGTGAGCTTCTCCGCAGTCTTCACCAGAAGGTTGATCACAATCATAAATGGGTCAAGCGTCAGTTTGGTTCAATTCTTCACAACATGACTGCTACCCACAATGCAGTGAAGAAAAACCACTACTACCTTCATGAAATCCTCAACCGCACCTGGGCTGTTCTGTCTCAAGTCTATAGTGAAGAAGATCTAAAGACAATGGGTCTCAAGGACGATCTTGACTGGGCTGCACCTCCTCCGAAGAAGTACAAGAAGGTCAAGGTTCCTTCCTTGGTGGCCAGCTCCTATCCTTCATCACGTGACACTGATGAACATGAAGATTTGGACGACACTGCGGCAGGCCCTACTCCAACAACGCTGACACTCCTTCATCAACTTGATATTCTTCAGGGGCATTAGTCCTCATTTTTGAACCTTTTGGTCATTCGATGACAAAGGGGGAGAAATTTGAGTTAGTCTTCAAGCAGGTCTATTATATGGGCGTTTTTTCCTAAGTTACAACTCTCGTTCTTCTGATGACTTTGTTGGATCGAGTTGTAAACTTAAAACTCTATGGTGACCTGATACTTTTGCTGTTTCTTCTGCATGCTTATTCCTCATTAATGTCATTGCACGCATGCCGAATTACATCAGTCACCATATTTCATCATGCATTTCAAATTCTTCATATATTATATCAAATGCGTGTATGAATTACAAGATATAGGGGGAGATCTCCATGATTCAACTCTTCAAGTGTGCATTGCTTCAAAAGCAAATTCCTCACTATGCACACCATCAGGGGGAGTTCTTCTTTATCTTGCAATAAAATTCCTCAATATCAGTATTTACACTTCATATGTTTATCCCCGTTGAAAACTTAACCTATATTGTCATCAATCACCAAAAAGGGGGAGATTGTAAGTGCATCTAGTGCCCCTTAGTGATTTTGGTGTATTGAAGACTTATAGGTTAAGGGACTAATGTGTTTATGAGTGTACACAGGTCTATAAGTCTATGAGGAGTTGGAAATTTATAGAGAAAGTCGACCCCTAAAAATGAAGTTCTTCGACTGAAGACTTTGGATTTCTGAAGACTTTGAAAGTGAAGAAATTGGTGTGACCTTGAAGACTTGGTATTCATTTGAGGAACATGAAACGTGAAGACTTTTGTTTACGTAGTTTCATTTTCTCTTTCTTGAGTCATAGGAAACACCGTACTTTTAAAGGGGGTCGAGGAAATACTAAGGAAAAATTTCCATGTGATGCTCAACTCAAAATCCTACACCTACCAATCCCTTCGAGTGAAGCCATTGGAAATCTCATACAGCTCAGTCATATTCTTCAGTGACAGAGACGAAGTTCTTCTGGTCTCTGAGGAATTTGTTCTGACTGAGGAGTTAGGAATTCGCCAGTGCAGATTGCCTACACAGTGAGGAACATGATAGCCCTGAGGAATTTGATACTCAAATTTCCGACCGTTGCTGTGCTATACGCCAGTTGTCCCAAAATATCTACCCACCTAACGGTCATATCATTTAAGGGCATTTATGTCTTATCATGCCGGGCTGCTCCCTAGGCTATAAATAGCCGCCCCCTACAACCACTAGCTGGTTGGCTGCTCCGAGAGAAACTGACACTTGTCATTTGAGAGCGTCCCATCCTCCGAGGACTTTGAGCGAAAATCATCAAGTGAGGAAAAACCCCAAACCCAAATACCTACAAACCCAAAGTGATTGAGCATCACTGAAGAGATTGATCCTGCGTGGATCCGACGCTTGTTACCTTTGAAGACTGTGCTTCTTTTTCTTCTAGACGGTTAGGCGTCATGATCTAGAGCATCCATGAGGAAATTGTGGATCGCCGAGTGACCGAGTTTGTGAAGGTTCGAAAGTCACCTGAAGACTTACCACGAGTGATTGGGCGAGGTCTGTGTGACCTTAGTTCAAGGAGAATACGGTGAGGACTGTGTGTCCTCAGGTTTAAATACCTAGCCGCTCTAACCAGATGTACAACCGAGACAACAGTTGGAACTGGTCTACCAAATCATTGTCTTCACCAAGCCTACTGGTTCTATTTCCTCAACTCTTCCATTTCCTCATTCCTGTGTTGTGCAATTGTTCATATCTGTGTTTGAAGACTTTGACTGAAGACTTTCTCAATTTCCTCAGTTCAATTTCCTCAGTCTGTTTGTCTTCATCCTGTGTTTACGCTTTCTGTACTCTGTGCTTGTTTTCATTTCATCATGATGACTATGCTTGTGTTCTTCTATGCATACTTTTGAGTATGTATTCCGCTGCAAGTAGTTCTTCGCTAAGGAATTTCCTCACCCACAAATTCCTCAGTGAAGAATTTATAAAAATTGCCTATTCACCCCCCTCTAGTCGATATATCGCACTTTGAACTCACATATCACTATCATCATATCTCAAAACTATTGCAAATAATCAAGTTTATTTTGTCCAATGATCTTCATGAAAGTTTTTATTATATCCTTCTTGCATATCTATTACTTTGGGACTAGTTTAATATATTGCAATTGCTTTTTACAAGCTCAAACAAATCTAAGTGAAGAACATGAGCATAAAATTTAAGTGGAGCATGAGAGCATTTCTTCAAAAATATTAAAGCACACCATGCTAAAAAAGATATAAGTGAAGCACTAGAGCAATTCCATAGCTCAATTTTTTTAAGTGACTCACATAGAGCAATTCTAACAAATCATAGCATATTTTGGCTCTCTCAAATAGGTGTGTCCAGCAAGGATATTTGTGACAAACTAAAAAGAAAAACAAGCAAAAACTCATATAATACAAGACGCTCCAAGCAAAACTCATGATATCTAACGAATAAAAATATAGCTCCAAGTAAAATACTGATGGTCGTTAGAAGAAAGAGGGGACGCCACTGGGGGCATCCCTAAGCTTAGTTGCTTGTTTCTCCTTGAATATTAACTTGGGGTGCCATGGGCATCCCCAAGCTTAGGCTCTTCTTACTCCTTATTCCTTCATCCATCATGATCTCACCCACAACTTGAAAACTTCAATCACACAAAACTTAACAAAACCTTCATGAGATCTGTTAGTATAACAAAGCAAACCACCACTCTAAGTACTGTTGCAAACCCACTCATATTTTATTATTGCATTATATCTAGTGTATTACAACTTTTCTATGGATCATACCCCCGATACAACCCATTGTTTCATCAAAATAAGCACACAATGCAACAAAAACAGAATCTGTCAAAAATAGAACAGTCTGTAGCAATCTGAAAACTTTGTATACTTTTGTAACTCCAAAAATTCTGAAACATTAGGACAACGTGATTTGTATATCAATCTGTGTAAAAATTTCAGAATTTGTCCTCACTTCTGTGATTTTTCAAAATTATTTTACTGGACGCAAAAGTTTCTGTTTTTCAACAAGATCAAATCAACTATCACCCAACATGATCCCAAAGGCTTTGTTTGGCCCAAACACTAATTAAAACATAAAAACACAATCATAACAGAGGCATAATTGTGCAAATACTCAAGAACAGAAAGAAAAAGGCAAAAATAAATTTTATTTATTGGGTTGCCTCCCAACAAGCGCTATCCTTTTATGCCCCTAGCTAGGCATAATGCATAGATCTAAGTATTGTCATCTTTAGTTTCCAATTCCTCAATCATGCAACCACTATTCTTTAAAGATTTAGCATAAAGATTTTCAATAACAATACTCCTAGGAATGAGATTGAAAAATTCGTTCTTGCAATTAGGGTTTCTAACAACTTCAACAAAGTAGGGGTGAATACTAATCATCTTAAGATCATCTTTGTTATTTTTAGAAGTTGCACCCTTGTTCTTAGTGACTTGAGTAATCTTGCTAATTTTTACAGGAGTTTTTTCAATAGTTTTAACAGAAGCAAAAGCCGAGCTGAAGTTACAGAAAATTTCTTCCAACTTATCAATCCGAGAAGGGCTTTCTTCAATTCTTTCGTGAATTATGGTTCCTTTTTTCCTTTAGCAACTTAAAAACCTGATACGTCTCCAACGTATCTATAATTTTTATGTAGTATTCATGCTGTTATTTTATCATTCTTGGATGTTTTACAATCATTTTATAACAACTTTATATCATTTTTTGGGACTAACCTATTAAACCAGTGCAAGTTGCTGTTTTTTGCTTGTTTTTTACATTGCATGAAATCAATATCAAACAGAGTCCAAACACAACGAAACTTTTTTTTTGGATTTTTTATGGACCAGAAGACCACCAATGGGCCAGAGCAGCACCTCGGGGGTGCCCCGAGGGGGCACAACCCACCAGGGCGGGCCTGGGGGGGGGGCCCAGGCGCGCCCAGGTGGGTTGTGCCTACCTTGGTGGCCTCCCGCACCCCCTCTTTACCCTATAAATTCACAAATATTCCAAAAACCCTCGGGGTTAACCTAGATCAGAAGTTCCGCCGCTGCAGGCCTCTGTAGCCACCGAAAACCAATCTAGACCCCGTTCTGGCACCCTGCCGAAGGGGGGAATCATCACCGGTGGCCATCTTCATCATCCCGGCGGCCACCACGATGAGGAGGGAGTAGTCCACCCTCGGGGCTGAAGGTTTGTACCAGTAGCTATGTGTTTATTCTCTCTCTCTCTCTCTCTCATGTTCTTGACATGTCACGATCTTGATGTATCACGGGCTTGGTTAATATAGTCGGATCATATGGTGTTTTCCCCTCTCTATCTTGTTGTGGTGAATTGAGTTTTTCCCTTTGAGATTTTGTTGTTATCGGATTGAATAGTTTTATGGATTTGAGAGCACTTGATATATGTCATGCATATGAATACTCGTGGTGACAATGGGGTATCATATTGATTCACTTGATATGTGTTTTGGCATTCAACTCACGGATTCCCGCGGTGACATTGGGGTAATCTATGCATAGGGGTTGATGCACGTTCTCGTCTTTTGTTTCTCCGGTAGAAATCTTGGGGCACTCTTTGAGGTTCTTTGTGTTGGATTGGGTATTATGAATCTGAAATTATTTGGTGTTATTTTAGTATGAACTCTTGGATAGATTGATCGGAAAGAATAGCTTCGAGGTGGTTTCGTACCCTACAAATGATTTCTTCATATGTTCTCCGCTAGATAGGAACTTTGGAGTGATTCTTCGTTGCACGTTGAGGGACGGTTATATGATCCAATTATATTAGTATTGTTGAGAGATTGCACTAGTGAAAGTACGGACCCTAGGCCTCATTTTCAAGCATTACAATACCGTTTTTGTGCTCGTTTACTATTTGCTACCTTGTTGTTTTTATTTATTCAAATTATAAAAATATATTTCTACCATCCATATTACACTTGTATCACCATCTCTTCGCCGAACTAGTGCACCTATACAAATTGCCATTGTATTGGGTGTGTTGGGGACACAAGAGATTTCTTGTATTTGATTGCAGGGTCGTTTGAGAGAGACCATCTTCATCCTACACCTCCCACGGATTGATAAACCTTAGGTCATCCACTTGAGGGAAAATTTCTACTGTCCTACAAAACTCTGCGCTTGGAGGACCAACACGTGTCTACAAGAATAAAGTTGCCTAGTAGACATCAAGCTCTTTTCTGTCGCCGTTGCTGGGGAGGTGAGTGCTTGAAGGTATATCTTTAGATCTTGCAATTGAATCTTTTTGTTTCTTGTTTTATCACTAGTTTGATTTCAAAAGAAAACTACAAAAAAAAATGGAATTGAGGTTGCATCATATTATTGATCATCTTTATAATATCTTCCTTGAAAATGATGGATCGGAAAATTGTGCTCAATTGTTAGAAGAATAAGTCAATAAAATGTTTGGCACAAACTATTTGAATGATGAGCATGATTGCAGTGTTGTTAGTATGAATTCTTTGAATATCCTAAATGCTAATGATGATTGCACAAGTCATGACAAACATGTTTCTTATAAGCATGTCAATTTTTGTGGAGTGCATAAAGTTTGCGAAGACGTGCCTTATAGGGAAGATAGATTTTGCAAGAAGCATAAACATGATGAAACCAATTCTTTGCTCAAAGTGATAGATGAATTTGCTACAAAATTATGTTCTCCATGTCCTATTACTTGTGAACTTTGCAATAAGGTTGATCATCTTAATTTCCAATGCAAACTTTTTCATGACCGTATCATGGCAAAATATTGCAATGATTTGATCACCCTTGAACTTTATAATGAGCTTTGTCTATTTTTGGGGAGTGAAGAATTGACACATCAAAATAGTTGGATTGAAGTATCCATTCTCAAGGACGACATTGAAGCTAAAAAAAATATCCATATGTTTTGCATCGTAAATTGCAATGAGAATGTTTATATTGCCAACTATAGAAAGATGGGAAAACCAATAGAATATAAAAGGAATACTAATGAAAGGGTAAAGATTTCCACTTTCCCTCCTATTGTCTCTCATGATGAAATAGGTGACGAGGAGGAGCTCCCTATTCAACCAATCTCATCAATAAGAAGTTTGAAAAAATTAATTAAACCCACACGTTAGGTGGTGAAGAAGAAAAGGAAAAGAAGAAAGAACATAGGTAAAAAGGTATCTCTCCCAAATAATGTTGCTCCTATGACTGTTGTGCCTCATGAAAATGAATCAAAAATAATTGTTGAGGATGATGCACTTGATGATGATATTGCTTCTATGTCTTATGGCACAATGTCTGAAAGCACTATTGATGATGATTTTGTTATGCCCATTGATTGTTGTGATGATTATGATTGGGAAGATAATGATACTTCAACTTGGGAAATTATGATGATAGCAATTGTTATACTGTTGGTGCTATTCATACTATTAATGATGAGAGTGATTATGCTTATGATATGCCAAGCCACAAGCTTGGGGATGCTATGTTTGATGATAATGACATGTTTGAGAATTTATTTGATGCAATTAATGTTTTTGCTAAGCTTGGGGATGCTATGCTTAATGAAGATGATCTTTTTAGTCCCCTTACTTTTAATGATCAAATTTTCTATGATGATTGCATGCCTCCCACTTATGATGATTATTGTGATGATACTTATGTTATAAAAATTAGTGATAATTATTGTCATAATTTTGATTACGCTTTTACTGAACATTACTCTTTTAATGTGGGAACAATTTATAGTATTCGAGTTTCCTATGATACTCCCACTATTATGAATGAGAATAAAATTGCTTATATGGAGAGTAATGAATTTTCTATGCTTTTGGATCATGAAAAGAATGCTTTATGTGATGGTTATATTGATGAATCTATTCATGATGCCACTGAAAACTATTATGAGAGAGGAACTTATGATTCATGATGCTCTCTTTATGTTTCAATTCTTATCTTTTATGCGAGCATCATTGAAATCATCATGCCTAGCTAAAAGGCATTAAAGAAAATCGCTTGTTGGGAGACAACCCAACACTTTTACCTAATGTTTTTGAGTGTTCACATGATTAAGATACTGTAGTAATCATGTTTTATTGCTTTTGTTTGAATAAAGTGCCAAGTAAAGCTCTAGGGATAGTGTGGATGTTAGTTGACTTGAATCTGTGCAAAAACAGAAACTTTTGCGTCCAGTGCAGAAATTCTTATATTTTACTGGAACGTGGAAAATTTCTGAAATTTTTACAGGTGATAGATATACAAATTGTATAAGACTTCCTATTTTTTCAGAATTTTTGGAGTAGTAGAAGTATGGTTGTTGTCCAGATTACTACAGACTGTTCTGTTTTTGATAGATTCTGTTTTCAATGCATAATTTGCTTGTTTTCTAGTTTTTATGGCTTATATTGCTCAATATAAATTGTGGAAATGATATGCTACAGTAGGCATTGTGTGGAAAAAATTATGAATCTTGTCTTTGACAGTACCAAAGTGATATGGTTTGCTCTTTATCATACTAACCTATCTCACAAAGTTCCGTTAAGTTTTGTGTGATTGAAGTTTGCTAGTTTTGGGTGAGATATTGATATGAGGAGAATAAGGAATGACAAGACCCTAAGCTTGGGGATGCGCAAGGCACCCCAAGTTAATATCCAAGGAATATCGAAGCAACTAAGCTTGGGGATGCCCCGGAAGGCATCCCCTCTTTCGTCTTCAACATTATCCGTAACCTCACTTGGATCTATGTTTTCATTCATCACATGATATGTGTTTTGCTTGGAGCGTCAATTTAAATTTGTTAGGATTTGCTTTCTGCTATTTAGAATAATGTTTTGCATCTTTTATTTCAATAAAAGTTGCATTGATAGCCTTCACCATGCTTATTTTACAAGTCTACATGTTGCTGTTTGAAAATACAAAGTTTACCGCTGTTGCAGAAATTCCCTAGAAAAGTCAGAATGTGATAAAATGTTGAATTTTTTTGCATAATAAGCTCTGATAAATTTTCTACAGTGTGGTAAATTTTCATAATCTTTGGAGTTTAAGAAGTATTGATACTCTTGCATTCTTTACAGACTGTACTGTTTTGGCAGATTGCTGTTGTGTTTGCATTGTTTGCATAGGTTTGCTTGTTTAATGATTCTATTTGAGGATAGGAGTATTAAATATGCAGAGGCATTTAGTATGCAATGTTGAATAATAATTTTAGTGATTTTCTAAAGTAGATAATGATAAAGTTTTTGCACTGGTTTATACTAACTTATCTCACGAATTCTTGTTGAGTTTTGTGTGGATGAAGTTTTTAAGATTTAGGGGAACCGTGATATAAAAGGAATTAAGGAGACACGAAAGCTCAAGCTTGGGGATGCCCAAGGCACCCCAAAATAATATTTCAAGAAGTCTCAAGCATCTAAGCTTGGGGATGCCCCGGTAGGCATCCCGCCTTTCTTCTTCAACAATTATCGGTTAGTATCGGTTGAGCCTAAGTTTTTGCTTCTTCACATGAGTTGTGCTATCCTTGAAATTTCATTTTATTTTCATTTTGCTTGTTGTTTTAATAAAATACTTAGATCTTAAACTTTTAGTAAGAGAGAGTCCACAATTAGCTACCTATTTACTTAACTACTCACTTGATCTTCACTTATATCTTCTTGGAGTAGCTTGTCGTTTACTCTTGTGCTTCACTTATATCCTTTGAGTAAATTGTTGAATGAATTGAAAATCATGAAGTTGAAATTATATCATGCCTAGTGGTAGCTTCACATTGGGTTTAGAAAGTGAAATCTTTTGAAGCTTGACAATCGCAATATTGGTCATACAAGCAATTCATGAATGATTTGTAGAAGGAAGAGAACTTTCACATGCAAATACACTATCTTGGAAATCTTTTGTGATTGTGAGCCCCCACAAAATATTATATGCCAAAATTGTTGAGGTTGGATAAGGAAGACAACGTAATGATTTATGTTTGTTCATATTCACATAGAAGTTATATTGTCATAGATTCTTCAACATGTGGTGCTTGCCCCTCATCTTTGCTAGCAAAAATTCCGCACCAAGTAGAGATACTACTTGTGCATCCAAAAACCCTTAAACCCAAATCTTATTTTCAAGAGTCCACCATACCTACCTAAGGATTGAGCAAGATCCCTCAAGTAAGTTGTCATCGGTGCAATAAGGCAATAAAAATTTCTTCTAAAAGTGTTAGATCATTTAGCGTAAGAGAAAATTGAGCATTGTACGAACTTGTGATGGTGAAGAATAAAAGCGACAGACTGCATAATAAAGGTTGCCATCACAAGGGGCAATACAACGTGACGTTCTTTTGCACTAAGGGGTTGAGCATACAAACAAATAAGCGATGTCAACCTCTGCTTCCCTCTGCGAAGGGCCTATCCTTTACTTTTATGTATTTACTTTTATGCAAGAGTCAAAGTTTTTCTCTCTGTTCCTTTTTATTTTTCTCCTTTGGCAAGCATCATGTGGCGAGGAAAGATCTAGGCACATATGTCCAGTTGAATATGGGTAGCATGAGTTATTATTGTTGACATCACCCTTGAGGTGAATACGTTGGGAGGTAAAACAATAAGCCCCTATCTTTCTATGTGTCCGATTGAAACGTTTTGCTCATGTGTGTGAGGCGAGTGTTAGCAATCATAGAAGACTATATGATGGTTGAGTATGTGGAGCTCTTACTTAAACTCTGTTTAATAAGTTGAATTACAATTGCTTGGTGACTGAGAATATAGGTTATTGAGTTTCAAGAGAATTCATTGTTTGAACCTTAACATGTGAATTGGTTGCTACTTTAACATGAGAAGTTTTATAAGAAATAATTGCTGTTATGATGCTAGGAAAAGTGATTGAAATTATCATTGATCAAACTTATGCACTTTGCTAATATTCACACTTCATAAATTATTTCTTTTATCATTTACCTACTCGAGGACGATTAGGAATTAAGCTTGGGGATGCTGATACGTCTCCAACGTATCTATAATTTATGAAGTATTCATGCTGTTATTTTATCATTCTTGGATGTTTTACAATCATTTTATAGCAACTTTGTATCACTTTTTGGGACTAACCTATTGACCCAGTGCCCAGTGCCAGTTGCAGTATTTTGCTTGTTTTTTGCATCGAAGGAAATCAATATCAAACGGAGTCCAAACACTGCGAAACTTTTTGTGGATTTTTATGGACCAGAAGACCACCAATGGGCCAGAGCAGCACCTGGGGGGTGTTGAGGGAGTCCTGGACTAAGGGGTCCTCGGGCGTTCGGCCTATTATCAATGGAGCAGACTGGTGGGCTATGAAGACATGAAGGCCGAAGACTGTACCCGTGTCCGGATTGGACTCTCCCTGGCGTGGAAGGCAAGCTTGGCGACCAACTATGAAGATTCCTTCTTATGTAACCGACTCTATGTAACCCTAGATCCCCCCGGTGTCTATATAAACCGGAGGGTGTAGTCCGGGAAGGATATACTCATTACCATAGTCATACAGGCTAGGCTTCTAGGGTTTAGCCTTTACGATCTCGTGGTAGATCAACTCTTGTAATACTCATATTCATCAAGATCAATCAAGCAAGAAGTAGGGTATTACCTCCATAGAGAGGCCCGAACCTGGGTAAACATCGTGTCCCCCGTCTCCTATAACCATCGACCTTAGACGCACAGTTCGGGACCCCCTACCCGAGATCCGCCGGTTTTGACACCGACATTGGTGCTTTCATTGAGAGTTCCACTGTGACGTCGACGAAAGGTTCGATGGCCCCTTCAATCGTCGATAGTGACACTGTCCAAGGAGAAACCTTCCTCCCCGGACGGATTTTCGTATTCGGCGGCTTCGTACTGCGGGCCAACCCGCTTGGCCATCTGGAGCAGATAGATAGCTACACCCCTGGCCACCAGGTTAGATTCGGAAGCTTGAACTACGTCGCGGATATCCGTGGAGAGTTGATCTTCAACGGACCTGAGACCACAGTGATCGCTCCCCCTCACTCCGATGAACATGACTTAAATCTGTCATCAGACCATATTCACGAGATGGTTCCTGTAACTGTTACGGCCTTAGATCCGGAGCAGATTGCGCCATCCGAAGCCACGGAGTCCGCGGCGTTGGAGCCGCACACAGACTCAAGACCTGGGAATATCTACGTCAACGGAATTCTGGACTCGTTTCCGGCTATAAGTTCCGAACCGCGTACACCTGTGGACACCGAGTTGGATCAGTCATTGATCTATGAGTTCAGCGCCGCAGACGTCTTCCAACACTCGCCCTTGGGCGATGTTCTAGATTCATTAAAAAACCTGTCCTTGGCGGGGGACTCACAGCCGAACTATGTCCGGTTCGAACTAGAAGCTGATGATGGAGAATTTCACTTCCGACCCGCCACCCACTTCATAGCCACTGTCGAGGACTTAACCGACGTGCTTGATTATGGCTCCGAAGACATCGACGGTATGGACGACGATGCCGACAAGGAGCAAGGCCAAGACCCGCCATTCACTGGACGTTGGACGGCCACCTCTTCGTACAATGTGTACATTGTTGACACACCTAAAAAAGCTAGCGACAATGACAAAGAAGACCCAGTTGCGAATAAACCTTATGAGACACAGTCCAAGTGCCGACGCCCTAAACGCCGTTCTAAGTCACGTCGCTCAAAGGACAGCAACACTGGCACCGGAGAAAATAGTACTCCGGACGACGCCGAAAACAATGAAGACCCTATTGGAGCAACATCCAAACAGGAGGAACAAGACAACGGGCAAGTTAACCCTGATAAACAGGCCATGCCTAACGACCCGGATGACGATAGTTACCGTCCACCCTCTGAGGATGAGGAGAGCCTCGGCAACGAGGATTTCATCGTGCCCGAGGCACCCCTCGAGCAGGAGCGCTTCAAGCGCCAGCTAATAGCTACTGCAAGAAGCCTGAAGAAAAAGCAGCAGCAGCTTCAAGCTGATCAAGACCTACTCATTGACAGATGGACTGATGTCCTGGCAGCCGAAGAATACAGCCTCAAGCGTCCAGCCAAGAGTTACCCGAAACGCAGACTGCTACCTCAGCTCGACGAGGAGGCGCCAGAGCCCATACCTCCCTCGTGCAATGCGGAACGACCACCACGTGGTCAGGATAGTGCGGTGGACCGACCACCCCGCGGTCGGGATAAAACGGCAACTCAGGCCGAACAGCAGCCCGCCCCACCGCCTCGTAAAAACAGAGATAAAACAGCTCAGGACTATACATACGACCTTCGGCAGGACCTGGACAGTAGAGCAGGACACACCAGATCAATCTACGGATCGCGAGGACGACTTTCTACTCGCGACGACGGCTACCTATTCAGACGTGACAAACCTAGTCACGCCCGGGCCGATAACCGCAGACGGACTTCATCGGAGGTGCACCGCGACGCGGCCCGATATAGAGGCGCCGCACACCCTCTCTACTTCACAAATGAAGTACTGGATCATGAATTCCCCGAGGGGTTCAAGCCCGTCAATATTGAATCATACGACGGAACAACCGATCCCGCAGTATGGATCGAGGATTTTATTCTCCACATCCATATGGCCCGAGGAGACGATCTCCACGCCATCAAATACCTCCCACTAAAGCTCAAAGGGCCAGCTAGACACTGGTTAAACAGCCTGCGTGAAAATTCCATCGGCAGCTGGGAGGACTTGGAAGAAGCTTTTCTTGACAACTTCCAAGGTACCTATGTCCGGCCACCAGACGCCGATGACCTAAGTCACATAGTCCAATAGCCTGGAGAATCAGCCAGAAAATTCTGGACTAGGTTCTTAACCAAGAAGAACCAAATAGTTGACTGTCCGGATGCCGAGGCCCTAGCGTCCTTTAAACATAGCATCCATGACGAATGGCTCGCCCGCCACCTCGGCCAAGAAAAGCCGAAGTCTATGGCAGCCCTCACGGCACTTATGACCCGCTTTTGCGTGGGTGAAGATAGTTGGCTGGCTCGTAGTAAAAACACAGCCAACGAGGCAGGCCCCTCCGAGGCCAAAAACTGCACCGGCAAGACCCGACGCAATAGACACAAACGCCGAAGTAATGGCGATAACACCGATGACACTGCAGTTCACGCCGGATTGAGTGGCTCCAAGTCCGGCCAGCGAAAGAAACCTTATAAACGGAACAGCGAGGGACCATCCAGCTTGGACCGCATACTCGATCGTCCGTGCCAGATACACGGCACCCCAGACAAACAAGCCAATCATACCAACGGAGATTGCCGGGTTTTCAAGCAAGCCAACAAGTCCAATACCGAGAGCAAGGAAATGGGATCGCAAAGCGAGGACGACGACGAAGAGCCCCGGCAGCCGAACACTGGGGGGAAGAAGAAATTTCCCCCTCAAGTCAAAACGGTGAACATGAATATGCTACACACATCCCCAAAAGGGAGCGCAAGCGCGCACTCAGGGACGTCTATGCGGTAGAGCCAGCCGCCCCAAAATTCAATCCGTGGTCGTCATTCCCGATCACCTTTGATCGTCGAGATCACCCAACTAGTATCCGTCATGGCGGTTCGGCCGCACTGGTCCTCGACCCAATCATTGACGGATTTCACCTAACACGAGTCCTAATGGACGGTGGTAGCAGCCTCAACCTGCTCTATCAGGATACAGTGCGCAAAATGGGCATTAATCCCTCACGAATCAAGCCCACAAAGACTACCTTTAAAGGAGTCATACCAGGCGTAGAGGCCGTTGTACGGGCTCAATCACGCTGGAGGTGGTCTTCGGTTCCCCGGACAACTTCCGAAGCGAAGAGCTAATCTTCGATACGTCCCCTTCCGTAGCGACTACCACGCACTGCTCGGACGAACCGCGTTTGCTAGATTCAATGCGGTGCCGCACTATGCTTATCTCAAGCTCAAGATGCCCGGTCCACGCGGCGTCATAACAGTCAATCGAAACACGGAACGCTTCCTCCGTGCTGAGGAGCACACAGCCGCCCTAGCAGCAGAGGTACATAATGGCCTTTTCAAGCAGAACTATAATCCGGCTGCCGAGCCCCTGGACATCGTTAAGAGCGTCCGGACTACACTGCAACAGGGCAGCTCGGCTTGTCAAGAGCTTGATTAGCAATTCGACCTCCGTCCCAACCCCGATAAGGAAGTGGCACTCGTACCACGCGTACATAACTACGCGCCCAAAAACCCATGGATACGGACGGAGGCATAGCTAGCTCGCGATCCACAGTGCGGCTCGACCGACCCCAGGATTCGCGTACCTTTTCTTTTCAATTTCAGGACCCTTCTCTCTTTTCGAGGTTTCTTCCGACAACCCATTTGTCGGACACACCAAGGAGGCAAGGAGCTTTGGCGCACAAGGGAACCCCCAGGTGGCCTCCGTTAACGATTTCTATACCTATTTTACATACCCGCATGCAGCTCACACTTGGTCTTAGCATGTTAAATAGCCTTTCTTGCTTATCATATTACATGTACAAATACGCCTCGACGTATTAATCACATTACAAAAATAAAGGGCAGCGTCAGTTTATTGCTTAATCTTCCCCTTTTTTCCTTTGTATTTATTACTCGTTGCACGCGTACATTTTGGTACGTATTACCGCGCCAGGGGCTTCATCACACCCCGCATTACGACAAAAAAAGTCCAAACACTTTACAGTACAGTTCGGTACCCCGAACTTATAGCATTATATGCATCGGCTCCGAATCATGTCATTGGTCAATAGTTGGGTTGCCCGGCTCCTGTGTTTGCTACCTTATGTTCCGCTATATCGGCTAGGGTAGTAAAGGGAGAACTACTGCGATTGTGTCCTGGTTCTTCCGGACGAGCAGCTCGGTAGAGAAATCCGAAAACTGACTGTCATGATGTGGCGAGAGCTGGTCAGCTATTCGAGAGGTCACAAATCCTTAGAGATTTTTTCCGCTTTATGCGAGGAATCGGTTTTCTCCGATTAGGCGTGTATAACGCCCTTAGTTCGGCCTTCCGAACACCAGGGGCTTCGCCGAAACTTTCATGGTCAAACTCCTATGGCTAAGTGAGGGTAATAAAGGCTGTATAGTCTGATTGCCTTGTTCATTGCGCTAAACACCTCCTTTAAGGACCAGAATGTGGAGTAAAGAGTGTTTAGATTTATCCCGAACACCCCCGTACTATCTACGTGGGGGCAGAAGCTGACGACTGGTCAATCCTCAGATTTTAATAAACGGCCGCACAGGAGGTAAAATTTAATGACAAGCATCATTTTACATACCGATCTTGTTTCATATTACAGGACAACCCGAATGTTTTCATGGGAATATCACGTCCTTCGGACATTGCTCTGCCACAAGGCGGGATCCCTCCAGGACACCGTTGAAATACAGCTCGGGTCGACGATGCTCCTTGCCCTCAGGTGGCTCCTCGGTCATCAACTTCTTGGCATCCATCTTCGCCCAGTGCGTCTTGACGCGCGTGAATGCCATCCGTGCACCCTCAATGCAGACCGACCGCTTCACGGCTTCAAGACGTGGGCAGACACTCACAAGCCGATTCACAAGTCCAAAGTAGCTGCCGGGCACGGGCTCGGCATGCCACAGCTGGACTATCAGGTCCTTCATGGCTAACTCGGCCAACTTGTGCAGCTCGACCAGCTGTTTCAACTGGTCGCTAAAGGGCACCGGATGTTCTGGTCCAAGATATTGGGACCAGAACATCTTCTCCATAGACATCCCTTCTTTGGCCCGATAGAACTCGGCAGCATATGATACGCTGCGCGGCAGATCGGTAAACACCCCTGGAAAACACAAGTTCGGGTAAGTTCAAGGACCGCTGCCTTTGCATACTTGCCTTGCATAGTGAAAGCCTTGCCCGCCGCATTCTTCTTGGCCGCCTGGATTTCCTGGAGGGTGCTCTGGGCTTCGGCTCGGGCATCTTGCGCGCTCTTGCGGGCCTTAGCAAGTTCAGATTCTTGTGTCCTAGAATCACGCTCCAAGGACTCGTACTTCTTGACGGCGTCCTAGAGCTCTTGCTGAATCTTGCTGACCCTGGCCTCGTGCTTCTCGCGTGCGGCACATTCCTCGGCCACTTTTTCTTCGGCCTCGGCTAACGCCTTTTTGAGGGCCGCCACCTCGGTCATGGCCCCTAGTATAGTTCATGACATTTTAGTCAGCTTGAACCATTTATTCTTCAATATACACGCAGGTTACTACATACCTTGGTTATCCTCCAGCTGCTTCTTCACGAGGCCGAGCTCTTCCTCGGCCCGCTCCAGTTTCTGCTTCAGTCCGGAGAACTCCGCGGTTTGAGCGGTAGCAGCACGCAACGAGGCCTGCTTATTCACATAGACACCTTATGTTAGACTCCTGCAAAATTATTTTTGATCCTCTATTCGGCTTTTTCTTTCCGGACACCGAACAGAGCATCAGGGGCTACTGTCTACACTGTGATACTCTTCCTACAATTACATTATTCACCTCAAAGCCTGTTAGAAGGCTAGCGCAGGCTTCGGTCAGTCCGTTTTTGGCAGACTGAACCTTTTCGATCACCATACCCATATGGGCACGGTGCTCATCCACAATGGAGGCACCTTGCATCGCTTCCAGTAGATGATCCGGCACCTCTGGTTGGACAGAGGTCACCGGCGGCACACCCCCTCTTTTCGGGGAAGGCCATTCGCCGGACTCCGGAGCCGTATAGGTCTCCGGAATAGAGTCCGGCTGAGGGTCGAATAGAACTCGACCCGCATCATCCGTCTCTACATTGGCTTTTTCCCCCATATGTCCGATGGCCCGGGAGTCATCCTGGGGCGCCACCCTGATGATCTCCGGAACTTTCCCCCGGTCTGAGGAGGTCCTTCGGGACACCTCCTCCTCATCACCCTTGGCCGAGGGAGAGTAAGCAGGCGGCGGCGACATGTTGGCCCTCTCCTTTGGGTCCAGTGAACCTTCTGATGAAGATCGCGGAGAACTGTCCCGGGCCGGACTGCAATAACATGATTCAAACATATCAATATTACAAGGCGGAAAGGCCAGACATTTGGGCGTGCATAAAGATTTTGATACTTATGATGCGGCCCGAGGCTTGGTCCGGGGAGGTCGCTCCGGACTGCTATCGACGTTCCACGCGGAGTTATCCGTGAGGGAGCCTTTCCCCCTCTAGGGCGCCTTCGCCTCCGGGTTCATGAAGGCCGCTCTCTTCTTCCTCCCCGCCTCAGGTGGGGAGTCATCTTCTTCTTCCTCCTCCTCGTTATCATCTTCGGCGGACGAAGAGTGAGTCTCGTCTTCGGACATCACATCCGAAGCACCTTTTCGGCGAGGGCTCCTCCGGGTCCCTTTAGCCGCTTTCTTGGCCGTCTTCTACGGCACCTCATAAGGTGCTGGAAACAACATTTTCGTCAGTAATGGGAATTCTGGGTCTTCGGGCAACGGAGCCGGACAGTTAATCCCCCCTGCTACCTCGATCCAGGCCTGAAAACATGGATAGGAAGGCTTAGGCTTTTTCCTCAAAATATGCTAGTAAAGGGTATACCTTGAAAACATGAAAGAACTTACCGAATTAGCCTGGCGTTTTAAGCTGAGCCCGCGATCCTCGGTCGTGGGCGCTGGCGTCTCGCCGGCCTTGAAGAGCACTTTCCAGATGTCTTCGTGCGTCGTGCCGAAGAGCTCTAGTAGCGTCTGGTGCTTGGCCGGATCATACTCCCACAGACAGCAAGTCTGGCGTTGGCACGGAAGGACCCGACGAACGAGCATGACCTGGATCACGTTGACAAGCTTGATTTTCCTGTCTATCATGTTCTGGACGCACGTCTGGAGCCTAGTCAGCTCGTCCGAGGGACCCCAGGTTAGGCCCCTCTCTTGCCAGGTGGTGAGCCGCATCGGGATTCCGGATCGGAATTCAGGGGCCGCCGCCCAGTCAGTGTCGCGCGGCTCGATGATGTAGAACCACCCCGATTGCCACCCCTTCACCGTCTCCGCGAATGAGCCTTTGGGCCAGGTAACATTGGGCATCTTACCCACCATGGCACGTCTACACTCTGCTTGTTGACCGCTCACCACCTTCGGCTTCACATTGAAGGTCTTCAGCCATAGACCGAAATGAGGTGGGATGCGGAGAAAGGCCTCACACAGGACAATGAATGCCGTGATGTTGAGAATGAAGTTAGGGGCTAGGTCATGGAAGTCTATCCCGTAGTAAAACATCAGTCCGCGGACGAACGGGTGGAGAGGGAATCCCAGCCCGCGGACAAAATGTGTGAGAAACACAACCCTCTCATGGGGCTCTGGAGTAGGGACGATCTGTCCTTTGACCGGGAGTCGGTGAGCGATCTCCTGGGCCAGGTATCCGGCCGCCCGGAGCTCCTTGATGTCCTTCTTATTAATGGAGGAGGCCATCCACTTGCCTCTAGCTCCGGATCCGGACATGTTTGGAGTACTTTCTCGAACGAGGAAAAGCTAAAGGTTGGGTGCTGGAGCTCAAGGACGGAAGGGCTGAAGAAGAGGAAGGGTGTGGGTGAAGAAAGAAATCCTTATCCCCTTATAAAGCCGCGAATATCAAGCGCCTCCCCACTCGCCCTAAAGGCTCGCCTATCCCAAGGCATGTATAAACGGCACGGTTGGGTTTCCCATGCCCTCATTAATGCGAATCCCACGATAAGGGGACATGATCTCTGCTTTGACAAGACGTGCCAATGGCAACCACGTCTCGGGACGTGGAGCGCCGGGCACAAAACGGTCCGGAATTATGACCGGTCGGGCGTGATGTCCTGCTGCAAAAGTTTGTCAGCGGATTGGACTCGTGTAAAATTATATTCTCTCTGGTTGTGTATGGTGTGTGTGACAGGTCCGGATACTATCATCGCGTTCGAAGACTATCTTGGAGTTCGGAAAAAGGGAACCCGCCTTGCAATGCCGAAGACAATCTGCGCGCCGGACTCCTCGTCATTGAAGCCAGGTTCAGGGGCTACTGAGGGAGTCCTGGACTAAGGGGTCCTCGGGCGTGCGGCCTATTATCAATGGGCCGGACTGGTGGTGTGGGGACCCCGACTCATAAGTCGTGATCGTCGAATGCACGTGTACAGTGATCCTAGAGATCAATGCTCACTGAACACACAGAAGCTGAATAACAAGAGTCTTACATCCATACATACCGTCTTACACAAATTATGACCATTATGGTCAAGTCTTACATAGATAAAGCCACAAGGGCTGAATACCAAATAAACTTAAGCAGCAGAAATCTTTGTCGATAAGTAGAACCCATGCCATCTGCCTTAACCCTACAGGCATTCTGACTGGGAAACGTCCTAGTTCGCATGCTCGTCTCGAAAGAACTCTTCTTCGAACTCCTGTTCTTCCATGCCTGGCCAATTAAATAACCAGTGGCAAGCCAATGAGTACTTTGAATGTATTCGCAAGCAACCCATGTTTCGGTTCAAGATACAACAATGCATGATATAGGTAAATTTTGCAGAAAGCTAGTTTTGTTGTGTTATGACTTGTTCAACAATTGGTAAAACATGCATCATACGAATTCAAGTAACCATAGGGACTGGTTACATATATCAACATAAATGGAGTGGGCATCAACCCAACTCAATCATGTCAAGTCCTTTGTCTTGACCCAAGTAGTTCTTCCCACTTATCCAAACACACCCACTGGTTTGTAAACATGTGGACGTAGCCCAAGAGCGGTTACCCAACTGTCCATGACCGTGGACACGGCTATTCGAATAGTTTTACACTCTGCAGAGGTTGCACACTTTACCCACAAGATCCAGGGAACTTCCGTGTCATCCACGACCCGCGGTACCTCAAGTACCGGGGGTAAGCACCCGATCACTATCTTTCCCTAGACGACAGTAACATAGAGTCCACTCGATTGGTAGTAACCCCCATGCCCAACATTTCACATCTTAAAATTGTGGAGCCTCGCTCCCATATTCATCATATACCACAAGCACGGGGTACCAACGGTGTGTCCGGTGCCCTGTGAAAACAGTCATGGCCGCACTACCTGGCGTGACACCATCCCGAGAGAGCGCAACAACGACTCTCCCGTCACTAGTAATGCGGGCTCCAAGCTAGTATCGGCCTAGGTAATCAATAATGCCCTTTCCCATATAAGGGTAGAGTGGTTGCGCATGTAAGGTTGGAATAACGGTCGCAACTTAAACCAATCCGTTTTCAAAACAACACACACACTTGCCTCGGTACACCACTTCGTCATCAAGTGGTTACCCAACTCATTATCTCCCCCAGGCATAAGTGGCACCCAACAGGGTTTTCGAAAAGTCTTTTGAAAATACTTTGTCTCCATCACCATGCATATTCCCGTCCCTTTTTGCGTAGCAACTACTTTAGCATCCTATCTACTCCCACTGGCATAACCCTCATAAGGAGGTAGGGTCATGCACAATGCAAGTATCAACGAGGAAGTAACGAAGGCAACCCATCAAGTGGTTACCACCTCATCATGATTTCGTTGGAACAACAATATGGTGCTATATGACATGCATAAAAAGGGTTGCATAGACATGGTCAAAGGGCTGCTTGCCTGGCTCAGCACAGTCTTCTGGGTCTTCAAAGCCTTCTGGTCCAACTCCTTCGTCAGCAACGCAATCTATCATCGCAAGATAATAACGAGAAAAATAAGGCAATAATAAAACAGAAAAACCAAAGTGCTCAGAAAAATGTCAACTCATTTTTGTTAATACTAGGGTTAAAACTAAGAAGGGGAAAATTCTTATTTTTGGATTTGGAGCTACAGGGACAGAGCAATGGATTTTTAAACAAGGATTTAATTGCTCAAATTTGATTTTGAATTTGAACAGTACAGAAAAGTTGGTTGGGCATGTATGAAAACTACACCATTAAATAGGTGGGATTTTTACAAGATTTTAGGAACTGGAATTATTGCATTTGGATTAATATTTAATCCTGTGGAATTTTTGGAAAAGGGACAGAAAAGGAAAAAGGGAAAGTGCACTGTGCCCACTGGGCCAGAACAGCTGCAGTTCAGCAGGCCCAGAGGGGAAAAGGCCCAGGCGAGCCGGCGCGCGCGCGCGCGCCAGGTTTTCATACCTGACGGGCGGGCCCGGGCGTCAGCGAGAGAGAGAGAGAGAGGGGCGAGGGAGAGGTGAGGATGACAAGCAGGGCCCGCCTGTCATCTCCAACCTCGTGACCAGAGGGGTCGGCGAGCTCACCGGCGATGCTACAGGGCATGGCAGGCCGAGCGGGTGGCACCGTTGGACTCAGGGGAATGTCGCCGTTCGGGTGGTGGTGGAGGTGGTCGCCGGAGCAGCCTGGGTCGCCGGCGACGAGGTCACATGGCGGAGGTGCTTCGGGCATCGGTGGTTCCGGCCGTTCCCGGCTGCAAAAAGAGTGGGGAAAGAGAGGGGAAGTCAGTGATGCCGTGTGGTTCTAGATCGAGAGAGAACGGGGGCGGAGGAGGCCTGTACTGCGCGAACGTGGAGGAGCCGAGGCGACGGAGCTCGAGCTCGAGCTCGAGCGGCTCTGGAGACAAATGGGTGGTGCGGGAGGTGAACTAGGAGTGTGGGGGAGCGACAGGGAGTGAGAGAGAGGCTCGGGGTTGCCTTATATAGGCTGGCCGAGGTCCACCGTAGGCGCGGCCTACGGGTGCCCGCGGGATCGGCTCGGGTGGCCGTTAGAGAGGGAATGGAGGGCTCGGGGGTGTTCACAGGAGTGGTCTAGGGTGCCAGGGAGAGAGAGGAGGAGCGAGATGAGCTGCGGGCGGGCCACAGGGGCGGCGCGAGCATTGGCCGAGCGGGGTGGCGTTCTGGCGCGAGCTGTAGGAGAGAGAGAAGGGCGCGGGAGCAAGTGGGCGGCCTGCTGGCATGGAGCGGACGTCGAGGGGCATCGACTGGCGCGCGGGGGATGCTCGAGGTGGCCGGGAGACGCGGCGTCAACGGTCGGGTGCCCTGCCAGGCGCTCTAGAGCGCGACTTTGGCCGGCATTCGCGGCTTTCCCGTGTCCGCGCGCGTCCACTTGCATCTGGCAGCTGAAGGGGGCATGGGCAAAAGCTGGGGAGAGCCTTGGATGCTCTAGAAAGCTGAGGGGAGAGAAGGAGGCTAAGAGAGAGGGAGGAATCTACTGTCCAGAGAAGAAAAATGGGGTTCTCCCCCCTTCATCATTGCTTCCTCGGGAAGCAAAGCACACAGGTGCTAGAGGGGGACTAGGAGGGGTCGTGGCAGAAAGTTGAGCCTATGGAGATTAGTGGAAGAGGCCAAAAATGGGATTTTGGTAAAGTGGCAGAAGGTGTTTGATGGAGGTTTCGGCAAGTAGATGATTTCCATTTGCCATGAGACTCCACAGGGTGAAATTCCACATATAATTAGGGCCTTCCACCAATTTGGAGCTTATTTGGGCAAAGTTGCCAATGCAACTTTTGTAAACCCTAGAAATTAGCAGAAATGAACTTGTGTAGATCTAGTTGAGCAATTCAGTTCTCCTTGATGCACCACTTAGTGTAGTGGCCTCATTTGGTCATGTGAACATGGTCACAAAAGTTGGGGTCAAGGAGAGAAAGTTGGTAGTACAAAGTTGTTCAAATTTGATTCTGGTTAGAGAGGGTTTTGGGGCATTTTGGTGAACCAAACTGACCTTAATTGAGATGAGGCTTTGCAATGTGATCACAATATGTATTTGTGACTTGCTGGATTTTCCTTGGATTTTTATGAAAATATTTCCTGTAGAAATATTTCAAATCCTTGAAATGGGCAGAAATGGTTTTGGGAGGTTTTGTCCAATATTTTGAACATGACCATGTGTTGAAACTCTTATATATGGAAAATATATGTCCACTGAGTTACCCTGATTTTTTTCAAATATTTTTGAAACAATAAAGTAATTTTTCCTTATTAAAGACCATTTCTGGCCTTAAGAAAAAGCTTTTAAATAAAATAGGAAAATAACTTTTAAAATTATATTTTTGTGGTTTATGGGAATCCTATATCTAATAGGTTTCAAATATACTCTTTGAAATATTTTTCATACCCCAAATCAAGTTATTGTAGTGCAAACCTCAATTCAGGGGTTTTTGGAAAACTAATTTTTGAAAATACTATTTGGCCAATTTTTTTTTTAAGAAAATACTATATTGCACTATACACATGGCATGATCATTGGGCAGAAGTTTGGGGCAAGGAGATGAAGTACAGAAGGTGGAGTAGTTGACTTCAAAGAGCACTTGAAAAACCACACAGAGAAAACCAACTCCAAAAATAAAAGCCAAATAATGCAAAAGTTTTTGTTGGTCCAAATTTTCATGTTTTATTAATGCAAATGACATGTTACAAAATGCAGGGTGTGACAGGTGGGCTGTGAAGACATGAAGGCCGAAGACTGTACCAGTGTACGGATTGGACTCTCCCTGGCGTGGAAGGCAAGCTTGGCGACCAACTATGAAGATTCCTTCTTATGTAACCGACTCTATGTAACCCTAGATCCCCCCGGTGTCTATATAAACCGGAGGGTGTAGTCCGGGAAGGATATACTCATTACCATAGTCATACAATCTAGGCTTCTAGGGTTTAGCCATTACGATCTCGTGGTAGATCAACTCTTGTAATACTCATATTCATCAAGATCAATCAAGCAGAAAGTAGGGTATTACCTCCATAGAGAGGGCCCGAACCTGGGTAAACATCGTGTCCCCCGTCTCCTATAACCATCGACCTTAGACGCACAGTTCGGGACCCCCTACCCGAGATCTGCCGGTTTTGACACCGACAGGTGCCCCGAGGGGGGCACAACCCACCATGGCACGCCTGGGTCTGGGGGCCCAGGCGTGCCCCGGTGGGTTGTGCCCACCTCGGTGGTCTCACGCACCCCCTCTTTACCCTATAAATTCACAAATATTCCAAAAACCCTCGGGGTTAACCTAGATCAGAAATTTCACCGGCGCAGGCCTCTGTAGGCACCGAAAACCAATCTAGACCCCGTTCCGGCACCCTGCCGGAGGGGGGAATCATTACCGGTGGCCATCTTCATCATCCCTGTAGCCACCACGATGAGGATGGAGCAGTCCACCCTCGGGGCTGAGGGTTTGTACCAGTAGCTATGTGTTTAATCTCTCTCTCTCTCTCTCTCTCGTGTTCTTGAGATGTCACGATCTTGATGTATCGCGCGCTTTGTTAATATAGTCGGATTGTATGGTGTTTTCCCCTCTCTATCTTGTTGTGATGAATTGAGTTTTTCCCTTTGAGATTTCGTTGTTATTGGATTGAATACTTTTATGGATTTGAGAGAACTTGATATTTGTCTTGCATATGAATACTCGTGGTGACAATGGGGTATCATATTGATTCACTTGATATGTGTTTTGGCATTCAACTCACGGATTCCCTTGGTGACATTGGGGTAATCTATGCATAGGGTTGATGCACGTTCCCGTCTTTAGTTTCTCTGGTAGAAATCTTGGGGCACTCTTTGAGGTTCTTTGTGATGGATTGAGTATTATGAATCTGAAATTATTTGGTGTTATTTTAGTACGAACTCTTGGATAGATCGATCGGAAAGAATAGCTCCGAGGTGGTTTCGTACCCTACAAACGATTTCTTCGTATGTTCTCCGCTAGATAGGAACTTTGGAGTGATTCTTCATTGCACGTTAAGGGATGGTTATATGATCAATTATATTAGTATTGTTGAGAGATTGCACTAGTGAAAGTACGGACCCTAGGCCTCATTTTCAAGCATTGCAATACCGTTTTTGTGCCCGTTTACTATTTGCTACCTTGCTGTTTTTATTTATTCAGATTATAAAAATATATTTCTACCATCCATATTACACTTGTATCACCATCTCTTCGCCGAACTAGTGCACCTATACAAATTGCCATTGTATTGGGTGTGTTGGGGGCACAAGAGATTTCTTGTATTTGATTGCAGGGTCGTTTGAGAGAGACCATCTTCATCCTACACCTCCCATGGATTGATAAACCTTAGGTCATCCACTTGAGGGAAAATTGCTACTGTCCTAGAAAACTCTGCGCTTGGAGGCCCAACACGTGTCTACAAGAATAAAGTTGCGTAGTAGACATCAAAACCTCTCCGGCTTTCACTACTAGGGAATACCTTATACACAGAACTTTAGCAGTAGCGCTTGTTAAAAAAGCTCGCTAGTGCTAAATAGCAGTAGCGCGTGCAGGATAACCGCGCTGCAGATACACATGTAGCAGTAGCGCGTCTCGCGCCAAAAGCGCTACTACTAAAATTCCCACTACTAAGCCGATAGGCTACACATAGTAGTAGCGGTCTTATAAAAACAGCGCTACCGCTAATACTGTTGTAGCACCGCGTTTACGTAGAAAAGCGCTACTGCTAACGAAAATAAAATAAAATGAAAAGCAAATAGAAAAGTAAATGATAATGAAAGAAATAGAAAAAAGGAGAAAGGAAAAAAAATGTAAAGAAAAATAAATGAGAAAGGAAAAAAAGGAGAAAGGCATAGCAGTAGCGCTTTTTGTAAAATGCTCTATAGCTAACTTAGCTAGAGCGCGTTTTCAGTAACGCGCTACCGCTATATTTAACTTAACTAGCGGTTTCCCTCCCCCCGACCAGCAGTTCTCCCCCAAATCCCTCGCCCCACTTCGCCGTCGTCTCCCCAATTCGCCGTCGCCCCACTTTGCTGCCGTCTCTTGCCGACGTCGACGCCCGCAACCTCACCGTCTGCCCCCGAGGCCGCCCTCACCCTCACCGCCGTCGCCCAAGACCGCCCTCAACCTCACTGTCGCCGCCCTCGACCTCACCGCCGCCGCCCTCGACCTGACCGCCGCCCGAGCCCGCCCAGGACCGCCGCTACCCGAGCTCTCCCCGCCCATGCCTCCGTCGCCGAACACCTCCCCGCCACCATCTCTCCCCTCTCTGTAAGCCCCCCACTCCTCCTCTCTCTCTCTGCATTTTCTTCCTGCCATGTTAATTAGCAGTAGTAGTAGATGTTAATTAGTAGTAGGGTTCATTGATAATGTTTTTTAGTATTAGTAGATGTTAATTAGTAGTAGTGGTGGTACTAGTTAACTAGGGCAGTAGGGTTAATAGTAGATGTTTTTTAGTTAGGGTAATAATAGATGTTAAGTAGGAGATAATGTAGATGTTAATTAGTTCAGTAGGGTTTAGTTTTTGAATTGAGTTTGTTTAACTAGATGTTAATTAGGGCAGTAGGGTTTAGTTTAGAGTAAAATTTAGTTGAGTAGTTAACTAAATATAATCTATATTTGGTTTTTGAATTAAGTTTGAGAGAGCATGAGATTTGTGTAGATTTTCTTGAAGTGTCAAACACTAGGAGATGCAAATTTGAAGTGGTCATGATATATGCAAATTCCGCAATTGTGTTTGCTCATGTTTATCTACTGTTGTAGTTTCTCATGTACATATTCTTAAGTGGTCTTGTTATATGCAACATAGAAGTGGTTCGATTGTGCCCAAGTGGCCTTTTGTTGTTTCCAGGGAATGAAGCCGAGTGGCCTATGTTTTGCCGGAATGTGGATTCATTTCCGTTCTGGCAAATTTCAGGTGCTCGATGTTCCACTTTTTAGCAAAGGTCATGCCGAATTTTTTCGTGAATTTCGGCATGACTTGTGCTACAAACTAGGACATATCGAGTGCCCGGGATTTGCCACACCGAGAAGGAATCAACGTTCTCTGCAAAACATAGGCCTTTTTTCTGTCATTATTCATTTTATTAGGTCTAGAATTAATTGACTAGATTTAATCATAGGAAACATGGCTAGCAACGATGATGGACAGGGTTCTGGTGATTGCGTCGATGTCTACCGGGCGACAGACGAATTTTTGAACCTTGCCGACGATCAACGGGTGTTCTTGCTAGGCGCGCCTGTCACATCGGAAACTGAGACCGACATCCAGACCGGCGCTGAGACTGAGACCGGTGCCGAGACCGGCGCTGAGATTGAGACCGGCGCCGAGACTAGCGGAGCCGGTATAGAACCGAAAGCAAAGAGGCAACGACGCCCAAACCAGCTCATGACTACTAGACTGGTGGTCATGGAGATGTACGGCGGCATTTTTGGGCCAACAGCGCCCGAGGAAGCACGATAGTGCTACGAGAATCAAATAGGCTGCATCATACGAACAATCGACACCATCAATGATGAGAAACTAAAGAAGATAGATAATATGAGGCCCTCCCTCCTAAAGAAGTTGCACCAGATATTCTTGTTCTTGGGCCGGGATGAAAAGGAATATAAAAATCCAGATAAGGACTCGGCAATGAAGAAGATAAACAAACACGCCATGCCAAAGTTTAGCGACGCGTTGGCCGCCTGGAAAGCAAGGGTGAAACATCGGATCGTCAACAAAAAGGAGCCCTACTCTGAGATTGTAAAGGATAATCCAACAATCACGGAAGAGCAGTTTGAAATATTCAAGGCGACTTTCAAGGCCCAAGCAGCCAAAAAAAAGTCGAAGTACATGAAGGGGCTTCAATAGAGGAACATGGGGTGCCACCACCTCGGAAGCGGTGGTTACGGCGGGAAGAGGTCCATATGGGCCAAGGAGGACGCGGAACGCGAAAGTCTGGGCATCCCAGACCCCTTGGCGGACTGTCGGAGTAAGTGGCCACGGGTAGCCAAACCGGCTACCCCTGGCTCTTCAGAAAATTTATCAGGCCTTTGGGCCTTCAAGCACTCCAAGCATTTGGGCCGCCTTCCCGGGCCGGCTACCACTAAAGCCGACTCCCGGAAGGCGACCCAGCCTCACCGACTCCAAGAAGCCGGCCAAGAGAAACGCCGACTCCTAGAAGCCGGCCGAGACCACAGCTACTCCTACATAACGACGACCTGACGGGGCATGGCCACAGTGCGGCCCACGACCCCCGAAGCCCGAGGCGGGCATGGCTACAGGAGGCCGTACGGGAGGGATGTCTCCCATGCGGCCCGGCACTGTAGCCACGCCAGCTACGACGTCATCCACGACCCCCTCCTGTACGGCCCGAGGACAGCGGGCCCCTTCAGCCAGAGAGAGGCGTGAAGGCGGCCCGGCTTTCCCTAGTCGGCCGGGAGCATAGCCGGCCTCCGGAAGCCGGCTACTCCCTTCCTCGAAGCAGGAGCCCCATTAAGGAGACAAGACGAGGTGAGGCTACAGTGATAGCCCCCGAGGCGGCCCACTGTAGCCATGCTCACCTCAACAAAGCCCTCATCATCAGAGGCGCGGCTACAGTAAGCAGCCGCCGACAAAGCCCTAGGCGGTGGGGCCGGCCTGTCGACCAAGTAACCGGCAGCCGGCGGGACCCACCAGCCGGCGGGACCCAGCAGCCGGCGGAGAAGCCGGCGAGCATAGACACTGACGGCTGGGACCAGATCCCAGCCGGATTACCATTGTACCCCCGGGGGGTAGGCCTATATAAACCCCCCGGAGCACCCATGCAAAGGGTTCGCACCCAAGCATAGTTGGCCACTGAGCATAGTTCGCTTCTGGTTGGCACCTCTGCATGTTTGGCTTCCAAGCATAGCACACGCACACACACCATAGATAGAGAGAAGCAAGAGCTAGCCTTGTTCTTCTTCTCCCTTGATCCCAACAGCTCTAGGAGCGATTGTAGCTACTCTTTATCGAGCTAGTGATCATGCGGAGACCCCGCAGAGCAGGACTAGGGGTGTTATCTCCTCGGAGAGCCCCGAACCTGGGCAAGATTCGCCGGCGTGCATGTCTTCGCCTCCTCCCGTTTCCAGGCACCGGCGACGTGTTATTGGCTCCCACAATGATAAGCCATCCTTTGGCATATGTCGCACCAACCACCCGACACGGACTTCACCGTCCCGCATGAGCGTGACGTCCTCAGGGCACAACACCACTGGGACTCAGTCAAGAAGGTTTTCGAGACGGACCCGGTCACGACGGAGTTCATGACTGCTGGTAATTTTAGTTTCTGATCAATTCGACTGCACATTTAGTCATATTTGCAAACGATCCTTGTTCCTTTTGCAGAGAGAGCAGCACAGGATTGTGGCCGAAAGCGACTCGACGTCTGAGGCGTTGGCGAGGCCCAAGTGGGACACTCCATTCAACCGGGCGTTGAACATATTGAAAAGACTCCCGGTGGACACTCGGCCATCGTATGGACGCGTGCACGGTGTCGGAGACGGCGCCACGTGGAAGAAGTACTACCGTGAGACGACGGAGGAGAGAAAGGAAAGACGGAGGTTAACTGAAGAAAACATCGACAAGAAGGTTGAGATTGCGGTTGAGAAGAAATCAGCTGAGGCAGTCGCAATAGCGGTAGCTGCCGCAAAACAGGCGATTGCAGATTTGTCTGGTGGCTTGGTTCCAGTCGTTGTCAGTTGGAGCAGGCAAAATCCAGAAAAATGCAGCGGACTTTCCCCTTGCCGACTTCTTCGGGAGCAGCTTGACTAGTGTTGCACCAGCGCCTGCACCGGCTCCCGCACCAGCTCCTACACCGGCTCCCGCACCTGCTCATAGCATCCCGTCCTCCGTCCCGGACGTGCTCGGCAGTGCTTTATCTTTGGCTGAGCTCGACGCCCTCACGGTATCTGTCACACCGGCCCTCTTCAGTAAATGTATAATCTCCCGTTTCCGTTGCCTTTCAGATGTCTCACGTCGCAGACATGTCTTTGCAGGCTGACGTAACCCCGTGCACCATATTGTACACCATCGGCGACCAGAAGGTGGACGTGGGGAATGCGACGATAATGAAGCCGAAGGAACCATTGTTCCGCAGCCGGGCCGATCCCCCCTGACGTCTTCAAGGTTTCCATGGTCAGTGTCAAACTAGGCCACGAGAATTTGGCTCCTCCGATACTAGGGGGGATGACGACGAGACCCCGCGGCGGCTTGGTGGTTGCAATGGGTGGGTCCTGTTGTGGCCAAAGAGTCTGCTTCGTCTGGAGACGGCCGGGAGCACACCCACAAGCACGCAGCCTCAGCAAGGTATGAGCATGAACACCCCACCTACCCAATTAGCATCGGCTGTCGTGCTGGGTGATAGCGGACGGGGTGAGGAAGAGGCTCCATTAGTCGCTGATGACGTCGCCATAGATGAGGATGAGGATGACGATGACACTGAACAGTATCTCAATACTGGCGCCTATGACGGTGAGTACTCAGGGTTTGAGCGTCATGAGTCGGTGCCTGAATTGCCGCCTCCGGAGGCTGAATGTATTATAGATGAACTTCCAGTAGGAAAGAAGCATAGGAAGAGACGGAGGAAAGGGAACAAAGCTGCTTCTATGATCCAACCGCCTCAGCAGCCTCGGGTTCAAGACCGTATACCTATCCCTGGTGCGGCAAAATGGCATATCGCCGGTGAACCAATCCTACCTAAGGCAGCGTTAGAGGCCACACACGGCAATCTAAGGAGACTTCATGACGATGTGCTGCGGAGAGAGAAAAGCCTCTCGGAAAATCCAGGATACCCACTCTATGTGGTTAACGTGCCACGACAAAAGTCGTTCGTCCACTCATGCCCCGCGGACAAGTTCTTCCTTCGATTCGATTACATCTTCGACATGTTTCACTTGAAGAAGCTGGATTTTACGTTTGTCCGCCTTTTTGCCTTGAACATGAACTACATCATCGGGATTGAGCAGATACCTTATATCTGTGTCGCTGACCCGTACTTCATGCACGAGGGCTTCTTGGCAGTCTGTGCAGAGCACCGTGAATACGCGAGGGACAACATCGTCAATTTCATGGTCGCTAATAAGGACAAGGAGGCGATTCTCGTGCCTTATCATCCCATGTAAGTCATCCGCGCGGATATCGTTCCTTCGATTTCAATCATTCATTTGCATGGTGGAGGCTAATTAATTTGAGGTGTACTTATTTTGCGCAGCGGCGGGCGCGCCGTCCTCATCATCCTTTACCCCCGATACTCCCACGCTCTTTACTTGGACTCGTCGAAGAACTTGAACAAAAATGATTACACCCACATCAAGTCTGTTCTCGACAGTGCTATCTTTTACTACGACGCACGGGGTGGAGAGATCAAGGACAAGAAGAAAAAGGATGGTAGGCCCGCCTTCTGCCATAAGACCGACTTCTGCTGCATCCAGCAACCGAGTGATTCTCTTAGTGATGGATTCTATGTCCTACACCACATGCTGGAGTACAGACGGGATCATCAGGACCTTCGCATGTCACCTAATTCTAGCGATTCCCATATTCTGCAATGGGCAAAGAACGTAGGAGATACCCCGGATCATCGACTTCGAGTTGAGTTCTATCACATCCAGCATGAACTTTCCCAAGTCATCGTGAAGGAGGTCCTCGACACAATAGGCATGTTCTACAAGGAAGGGCAAATGTCGCGGGAAGACGTCCAAACACGCGTAGCCGCTCAGCGTCTCGACCTGAAGCCTTTCACTAAGCTCGGGGACTATCTCCCTGACTTGGATGGATGGAACGACATGTTGGAGTGATTGTCGATATATGACACTTTGTCCGTTTAGTCCATACTTTCTGAATGACGAAACTTTGAGTTATGCACGACGAAACTTTATTTGTGATGTAATTAAACCATCCTCCTCAACTAGCGAAGATCACTCTGGTTAGGGCATTTTGGGTACGATGAACTTTGTTATTTATGCTTATGATATGTTGCTTCTATTTTTGCCAAGTCTGTCTCTTTTTGTTGCTTAACTATGTATGTTGCATATCATCAGCTCATGTGACGATGCAGGTGCATAGATCATTGATGACAAAGAAGTGCAACACCAGGAGTATACGACGTGTGGCCGGAGTGTCAGGCCCAGGTGTACCGGTTTCCGGTTTCCGAGCGACAGCCAGTAGTTAGTTTAGGTTCACGCTAATGCGAGAGAGGGATACGAACTCATGTACTGCATAGTTCCGCTCTCACTCATAGTGATAGCTCTTCTCGTGTATATCATTGTATATATGGATGACGATGTAGTTGCAAGTAATCTATACCTGTATCGCTATTTTCGTGATGATGATGAGAGACCACTTTGTGTTGGATCATGATTATGATGATGACATAGTTTGATGAGACTATCTGTATGTATATGCTATGATTACATTTGTAGGTGTTTGATATGCTAAAGATTATTGTATAAAGCCTGTTCAAATACAAAACAAATATGCAGGAAAAAATAGAAACTAATAAAACTAGCAGTAGCGAGGGCAATAAAGTTAGCAGTAGCGCTCTCTTACCAGTAGTGCGTCCTGGTCAAAAGCGCTGGAGCTATTAGTAGCAGCGCGTGGCACCAAAGCCCGCTGCTGCTAGCCATGTATAGCAGTAGCATGGGACGGCACGCGCTACAGCTACATGTTATCCGTAGCGCCTTATCAGTAACGCAACACCATGCGCTAATGCTAGGCAAAATACCCGCGCTACTGCTAGGCTTTTCCCTAGTAGTGTTTTGACCCAATTTTATTAGCAAGATTATGCATTTTTTATCTAAGTTTTCAATACGTTCTTCAGTAATCACTTTCTTTTCAATAGCATCAAGCCTTTGCATAACATGCTCAAGTGTTAAAGCAGTTTCATTGATAGTGAGGTGTGGTGAACCCACTAGATTTCCCATAGCATTAAAAACATCCAAAGATGGACACACCAAGAAATTCCCACCGGTAATCGTACCAAGGACGAATCTATACCAAGTGGTACTGCCTACATAAAAACTGCGAAGAAGAACAACGGTAGATTGCTTATGAATAGATCTATTATGAGCATTGCAAATTCTATACCAAGCATCTTTTAGATTCTCCCCTCCCCTCTGTTTAAAATTAAGAACTTCGTTCTCGAGGGTACACACAATAGAGAAAGAACTAGCCATAGCGATAAGACAGGCAAACAAGATTGCATACAAAAGAAGATTTGACGAGAAAACAGTGAATGAAAAAAGGGCGAATAAAACGCAAAACTTTGTGAAGTGGGGGAGATGAAAATGAGAGGCAAATGGAAAATAAAGTAAATTTCAAGGAGATGAGATTTGTGATTAGGAACCTGATAGATGTTGATGATGTCTCCCCGGCAATGGCGCCAAAAATTCTTTTTGATGTTGCTTGAACTACGTCGGTATTTCCCCAAAGAGGAAGGGATGATGCAACACAGCTACGGTAGGTATTTCCCTCAGTTATGAAACCAAGGTATCAATCCGGTATGAGAACCAAGCAACACTATGTAAACGGTACCTGCACACAAAGAACAAATACTTGCAACCCGACGGTTATGAGGGGTTGTCAATCCTTCTTACGGGTAAGGCGTAGGAAATTGTCAAGTTGTCGGGATAAAATTGTGATAGATTAGATAAATAGATCTCAATAAAATGTGAAATAAAAGATGCAAATAAAAATTGCAGCAAGGTATTTTTGGGTTTTTGGAATAATAGATCTGAAAATAAAAGTGGCAAATAATAGATCGGAAAGCAAATATGATGAAGAATAGACCCAGGGGCCGTAGATTTCACTAGTGGCTTCTCTCAAGAAATAGCACACGGTGGGTAAAGAAATTATTGTTGGGCAATTGATAGAACTTCAAATAATTATGACGATATCCAGGCAATGATCATTATATAGGCATCACGTCCAAGATTAGTAGATCGACTCCTGCCTGCTGATGACCCACAAGTGTAGGGGATCAATTGTAGCCCTTTTCGATAAGTAAGAGTGTCGAACCCAACGAGGAGCAGAAGGAAATGACAAGTGATTTTCAACAAGGTAATGTCTGCAAGTGCTGAAATTGTAAGTAGCAGAGTAGTTTGATAGCAAGATAATTTGTAACGAGCAAGTAACGGTAGTAGTAACAAAAGTGCAGCAAGGTAGCCCAATCCTTTTGAGGCAAAGTACATGCCAAAATGGTCTCTTATGATAAGCAAAGCGTTCTTGAGGGTACACGGGAATTTCATCTAGTCACTTTCATGATGTTGGTTTAATTTGTGTTTGCTACTTTGATAATTTGATATGTGGGTGGACCGGTGCTTAGGTGCTATTCTTACTTGAACAAACCTCCTACTTATGATTAACCCTCCTGCAAGCATCCGCAACTACGAGAAAAGTATTGATAATAAATTCTAACCATAGCATTAAACTTTTTGGATCCAATCGGTCCCTTACGGAATAGCGCATAAACTGGGGTCTAAGCTTCTGTCACTCTTGCAACCAATCATCTAATTGCTACTCCACAATGCATTCCCTTAGGCCCAAATATGGTGAAGCGTCATGTAGTCGACGTTCACATGACACCACTAAGGGAATCACAACATACATACTATGAAAATATCAAACACATATCAAGTTCACATGATTACTTGCAACATGATTTCTCCCGTGACCTCAAGAACAAAAGTAACTACTCACAAATGATAAACATGCTCATGATCAGAGGAGTATTAAATAGCATAATGGATCTGAACATATAATCTTCCACCAAATAAACCATATAGTAATCAACTACAAGATGTAATCAACACTACTAGTCACCCACAAGCACCAATCTATAGTTCCGGTAACAAGATTGAACACAAGAGATGAACTAGGGTTTGAGATAAGATGGTGTTGTTGAAGATGTTGATGGAGATTTCCCTCCCCAAGATGGGAGAGTTGTTGGTGATGATGAGGACGATGATTTCCCCCTCCGGGAGAGAAGTTCCCCCGACGGAATTGCTCCACCGGAGGGCAAAAGTGCTCCTGCCCAAGTTCTGCCTCAAGACGGCGGCGCTTCGTCCTGAAAATCCTCTCCTTATTTTCTCTAGGTCAAAATGACCTATATACCAGAAGATGGGCACCGACGGTGGGCCTGGGTGAGCAAAACCCACCAGGGCACGCCTGGGCTCCCTGGCGCGCCCAGGTGGGTTGTGCCCACTTAGTGGGGCCCCTCTGGAAGTTATTTGCTCCAATAATTCTTAAATATTCCATAAAAAATCTCCGTGAAGTTTCATCTTGTTTGGAGTTGTGCAGAATAGGTAGCCTGACGTAGCTTTTCCAGGTCCAGATTTCCAGCTGCTGGAATTCTCCCTCTTGGTGTGTACCTTGCAAATTATGAGAGAAAAGGCATTAGAATTACTCCAAAAACCATTATTACGGATACAAACATCCACTGGTGCATGTCGGTCCTAAATAAACGATTTAAAACCCTTTCCACGACGGCATTTGGAACCGTCGCCAAGTGAGTGTGGGCAATAGTGGGGTCCTTCCCACACGACCCAGAAATCGTCGGGGATAGGCCCTCGTGGGACCCAGGCTGGGGCCGTGTGCGATCGGGAGAGGCATGGAAACCCAATCATTTCCGTAGATTTGTACATCCCACACGGTGAATCCCAGAAATCATTTTCGTAGGTATGTACATCCCACACGATGAATCCTAGAAATCATTTCCGTAGGTATGTACATCCCACACGGTGAATCCCAGAAATCATTTCCGTAGGTATGTACATCCCACACGGTGAATCCCAAAAATCATTTCCGTAGGTATGTTCATCCCACACGGTGAATCCCAGAAATCATTTCCGTAGGTATGTACATCCCACACGGTGAATCCCAGAAAATCATTTCTGTAGGTATGTACATCCCACACAGTTCTTTGTGTGGAAACGTGTGTGCAAGGTGGCCTAACGCAAACAGTTCGCTGTCGGAAGCCGTGTGTGATTGTTAGTTGATCGAACACACCTACTTTCTAGAAACCATGCGGGTTGTTTGAGTTCATCGCCCACGGTGCTGTCTGAGTAACCGTTTGCAATAGAAAACCCCAATAAGCAGGGTAATTAGCCCATTATTGATAATCCATGTACTAATCAAACTGATATTTCTTATAAAACACACCAGATATTCCATATCCGTATAAAAGCAACCAGGATTTCATAATCGAAGTACATCAGATAGCTTCGACACTTAGTTACGCCATTACACAGCAGCACCAAGCTTCACATGCAGCATCAAAAACTTTTGGAAAGTAGCATCATACACGATAAATAGACAGATGAATCTCATCTGGGAAACTGCAAAAGCGGAAGGCAAATATTGAGCCTTCAGTGATGTTGAATGTCCTTGCAACTTTAGGCCAGTGGCTATGGATAATTGCCCGCCCAACCTTCGTCCTCTTCAGCAAGACTTCAATATTGTACCGTGGGTGTTGAATGAATACGTTCCTCGCCTCTTGACCATGCAGGTGGTTTGAGAGGCAATCATCGGTGAACTGCTTTGAAAAGTACTGAAAACAAAGCTATGCATAAATCGCTGTTGTAAATTTTGAAATGGCGCAAGGGGCAAAAACAAGGTAAAAGAGTTGGTACCATCCTATAGTTGACTGATGTCTTCTTCATTGTGCAAACAAAGATCTTGCTGTTATTCGTCGCAAGTTTCTTCATCCTAACAATCTTTCTGAGTTTCTTGACTTGACTGATATTCATGGACATCTCATTTCCCCATATGCAAAATGGGTCGAACAGTGGGTCTAAGCCTCTGACAGCAGGACCTACATGTGCAAGACCAAATTGTAAGAAACCTAAATATTAGAATGATTCCTGCAACTGCACAATAATGTGCTATTAGCCAAAGGACCCTGCTTGAACAAACCTCGATGGTAAACCGCAGTGTCTCCCATTGTTACCCTGCAACACACATAAGGAAGATCTTGATCAGGTTAACTAAGAGTTGCCATACTATCAGTAGAATGTGTATTGAGTACAGCCAAATTCGATTGGTGTCACATGCATAACAATACAAAATTGCACCCACAGCAAATGAAAATCAAATTGCAGAACTGAACCAAATAGTTAAATGGACAGCAGACCAAATGAACCAAAATAGTTAACTGAGCACGACATTGCAGAATAGAAACATGTACTAGAAGATAAGATAGTTAACAAAACAAAGAATGCTTGAGAACAGTACTACAAAATGTAGCAATTGTTGGACCAAAGTGTTAACTGAACATTACATTTCAAAGGACCAAACTGTTAACTGAACATCAGATTGCATATTAACATTATAGAGGACAAATCACTAGAAGGCACTAGCAGTTGCCTCGAGAAAACATCACGAACTGTATTTTAAAGTAGACAACCGCGCGACGGTGTCGACGGTGGCCTCGAAGACGAGGTGCTCCTCCAAGATATGGCGGTCGACACGCATGTCAGCCATAGCGACCTCGTTCGTGCGTGCGGCCGCATGCTACTCAGCTTCACGTTATACTGCATGTAAAATGGCTATGGGCGGCGCTTAATTGGAGGAGGGGGCAGCGATTTCGGTGGAAGGTGTCGCTCCGTCAGTCGGGGCATGTGGAACGGGAAAGGAGGAGGATGGTGTGGGTGGGGTGTGGATTACCTGACCATATCGACAAGGCCGCGCAGCAAGAAGGGTCGGCAGTGAGGAGACCGCGCAGCAAGAAGAAGGGTCACCGGCGAGGAGGCGGCGCTGCAAAAAGAAGGGTCGCCGGCGATGAGGCGGCGCTGCAAGAAGAAGGGTAGCCGGCGAGGAGGCGGCGCTGCAAGAAGAAGGGTCTCCGGCGAGGAGGCTGAGCTGTCAGTAAGCAGCAGTGAATGTTTGAACTTGGAAAGCAAGGAGGAACAGTGGAAATGTGTCTTTTGGTAGGAGGGAGGGGGCGGGGAGATAGATATTTCCGCGGTGGCAAATATTTTTTGCTCGGTGCCGCGAGAAACTGGCGCGCAAGTGTAGTTCAAGCGGGGGCGGTGGACTGTAGACGACGAAGCTTCCTGCGTAAGCCAGACAAGACGGTGCGCCAAGATATTTTATATCGCATCCCACACGATTCTTTCTAGTAAACTGTTTGTGGTATACCTGATTTTTTCATTATGTTTTGAAAGACAAAATGGTGTTATGGAGGGAAAGGATGGTGTTTGAATTGCTAGAACATTTACGTAAAGTGAACATGCAACTAGTACATGAGTGTCGTGTTTAAATTTGGAATTATTTCGGGTTCCTTTGGCATTTTTATGCATTAATTAAGTTTCTGGGCATTTAATGTGCATAATTCAAATTTGAACTACAAGCACATGCTCCAGTGCACCAAAGTTGTTTGAAAAATCACATGTGTGTCCTTGGGTGAATTTCTAGGACCAATGCAAGAGATGGGAGTGAAATTCAAACATTTGGACGTCGTGGCTCGGCCGGAAAGATGGAGAAACTTGGTTTTTTAATTCCTGTAATTCCAAAACACGCCTGAAAATCATGAAACTTGGCATGGTGTCATGACATGGCACCAACATGCTGCGGTAATATTTTTGGCCGAATTGGGACAAGCTTTGGTGTAAGCTTCTTGCAAACCGGAGCTTCCCTCAAGTAGGCTCGTGGTTCCGAGAGGGAACGTGTCACCTCCGTGTGCGAAACGACATACGTACACTGTCTTCTCCTGTCTTATTTTTTTTACACAGCCATATTAGACCAAATAGAAGTACCGTGCTAAATTTTGGAATTATTTCTGGCTCGTTTCGCCTTTTTTATACATTAATTGAGTTTTTGGGCATTTAATGTGCATAATTCAAATTTGAACTACAAGCACATGCTCCAGTGCACCAAAGTTGTTTGAAAAATCACATGTGTGTCCTTGGGTGAATTTCTAGGTCCAATGCAAGAGATGGGAGTGAAATTCAAACATCTGGGCGTCGTGGCTCAGCCGGAAAGATTGAGAAACTTGGTTTTCTAATTCCTGTAATTCCAAAACACGCCTGAAAATCATGAAACTTGGCATGGTGTCATGACATGGCACCAACATGCTGCGATAATATTTTTGGCCGAATTGAGACAAGCTTTGGTGTAAGCTTCTTGCAAACCGGAGCTTCCCTCAAGAAGGCTCGTGGTTCCGAGAGGGAATGTGTCATCTCCGTGTGTGAAACGACATATGTACACTGCCTTCTCCCGCCTTATTTTTTTACACAGCCAGATTAGACCAAATAGAAGTACCGTGCTAAATTTTGGAATTATTCCGGGCTCGTTTCTCCTTTTTATACATTAATTGAGTTTCTGGGCATTTAATGTGCATAATTCAAATTTGAACTACTAGCACATGCTCCAGTGCACCAAAGTTGTTTGAAAAATCACATGTGTGTCCTTGGGTGTATTTCTAGGTCCAATGCAAGAGATGGGTGTGAAATTCAAACATCTAGGCGTCGTGGCTTGGCCGGAAAGATTGAGAAAACTGGTTTTTTAATTCCTGTAATTCCAAAACACGCCTGAAATCATGAAACTTGGCATGGTGTAATGACATGGCACCAACATGTTGCGGTAATATTTTTGGCCGAATTGGGACAAGCTTTGGTGTAAGCTTCTTGCAAACCGGAGCTTCCCTCAAGAAGGCTCGTGGTTCCGAGAGGGAATTTGTCACCTCCGTATGCGAAACGACGTACGTACACTGCCTTCTCCCGTCTTATTTTTTTACACAGCCAGATTAGACCAAATAGAAGTACCGTGCTAAATTTTGGAATTATTCCGGGCTCGTTTCGCCTTTTTTATACGTTAATTGAGTTTCTGGGCATTTAATGTGCATAATTCAAATTTGAACTACAAGCACATGCTCCAGTGCACCAAAGTTGTTTGAAAAATCACATGTGTGTCCTTGGGTGAATTTCTAGTTCCAATGCAAGAGATGGGAGTGAAATTCAAACATCTGGGCGTCGTGGCTCAGCCGGAAAGATTGAGAAACTTGGTTTTTTAATTCTTGTAATTCCAAAACACGCTTGAAAATCATGAAACTTGGCATGGTGTCATGACATGGCACCAACATGCTGCGGTAATATTTTTGGCCGAATTAGGACAAGCTTTGGTGTAAGCTTCTTGCAAACCGGAGCTTCCCTCAAGAAGGCTCGTGGTTCCGAGAGGGAACGTGTCACCTCCGTGTGCGAAATGACATACGTACACTGCCTTCTCCCGCCTTATTTTTTTACGCAACCAGATTAGACCAAATAGAAGTACCGTGCTAAATTTTGGAATTATTCTAGGCTCGTTTTGCCTTTTTTACACATTAATTGAGTTTCTGGGCATTTAATGTGCGTAATTCAAATTTGAACTACAAGCACTAGCTCCAGTGCACCAAAGTTGTTTGAATAATCACATGTGTGTCCTTGGGTGAATTTCTAGGTCCCATGCAAGAGATGGGAGTGAAATTCAAACATCTGGGCGTCGTGGCTCGGCCGGAAAGATTGAGAAACTTGGTTTTTTAATTCCTGTAATTCCAAAACACGCTTGAAAATCATGAAACTTGGCATGTTGTCATGACATGGCACCAACATGCTGCGGTAATATTTTTGGCCGAATTGGGACAAGCTTTGGTGTAAGCTTCTTGCAAACTGGAGCTTCCCTCAAGAAGGCTCGTGGTTCCGAGAGGGAACGTGTCACCTCCGTGTGCAAAACGACATACGTACACTGCCTTCTCCCGCCTTATTTTTTTAGACAACCAGATTAGACCAAATAGAAGTACCGTGCTAAATTTTGGAATTATTCCGGGTTCGTTTGGCCTTTTTTATACATTAATTGAGTTTCTGGGCATTCAATGTGCATAATTCAAATTTGAACTACAAGGACATGCTCCAGTGCACCAAAGTTGTTTGAATAATCACATGTGTGTCCTTGGGTGAATTTCTAGGTCCCATGCAAGAGATGGGAGTGAAATTCAAACATCTGGGCGTCGTGGCTCGGCCGGAAAGATTGAGAAACTTGGTTTTTTAATTCCTGTAATTCCAAAACACACTTGAAAATCATGAAACTTGGCATGGTGTCATGACATGGCACCAACATGCTGTGGTAATTTTTCTGTCCGATTTGCGAAGGCCCACATATTAACAATCAACAAAGTTATTTTGGAACAAGTGCTGTCACGTTACAAATCGGAAACACAAGTATTATTGAAACCGTGGGCGTTCGACTTACCAATTACGTGCGGCCACGCGTCCCCTTTTTTTATTTGCTAGGAGGTGCCGTGCGGGGTAGCTATTTGAGTATGGGAGGCGTGCGATCAGACCCCCGCGCGTGCTCATCGGGAGGAGAGCCCTTTGACCGCTACCCGCCGCGCACCTCCCTCGACGTCTCCATTAATGGTGCCCGAGCACCTATTCTACGGCGTGGCTATATGTCTCACTGGACTGAGATTTAAGAGAGAAAAATGAAAATCTAAAAAGAAAGTTTTACACGGATCTTGATGTAAGATCCGACGGACCTATATAGCATCGACTGCGACTTATAGCAAGCATGATGAATATAAGGACGATGACAGTGGATAATAATTGTCTTACATATTTAGAAACATAATTAAAAAAAGCCACATGCGGCAACGCCCGAAATACACAAGGGCAAAAGAAGAAGGAAGACAACGATCTGGCTCGCTGATCTCTACTTTCTTGATGTGTTGCTGCAGGCCATGGGAACTAGTCTCCGCGGCGAGCGGCGACGAGCTCTTTCTTGTCCTCAAGATGCTTCTTGAGAGCATCCACGGATTCCTCCACCAGCCTTCTGCGCTCGATGCGCCGCTTGTTATTCTCGTCCATAAGTTTCTCGACGATGACGTCGGTCCTCTTCAACAAGGCAGTGGTCTTCTCCTGCTGCTCCGCACTTCCGACGATCTTCGCCCTCAGCAGGTTGCGCTCGGCCCGGAGCTTCCCATTGCTCTCATTTAGTTGCCGGATGACGTCGGTAGACTGTTCAAACGAGGCTTGCAGGTCATCCTGCAACCTCGCCCACCTGGAGATCTGGTCCATCTGCCTATGGACGAGGGCACGCATGCGCCTGTAAGAGTCCTCGCCTGCCCGCGAGACATTTTCCCAGGCCGCCGCGGCAAGGGAGGACATCTCGACTGCATTCGCGGCGTGGAGGGACATCTCTTCTGCTTCCGCGGCACGGCCGGACCAGTCTGCTGCATCGATGGTGCGGCGGGTCCTCCGTGCTGCTTCGGCAGCGCGGCGGGACCTCTTTGCTGCTATGGCCGTGCGGCAGGACATGTTGGCTGCTATCGCGGCGAGGTGGGACATCTCTCGTGCTCCCGCTTCCAGGCTCGCCTCTCCCTGGTCGCAATCTCTCGACCAGAACTCATGCTGGCCATGGCGGACGCAAAGGAACGATGATGAATGGCTTGTTTGTTTTTGACTTTTTTTGGATGAGGAGTTGAGGAGGAATGTGCAGTCATCTTAGAGTAGTAGTATTTATAACCGCGTAGTAATACGCTGCTAAGTGGGAAACCGTTTAGGTTTTGATCGGTGTGAATAGGTTTGCAATTTGGAATGTGACGGGACGCATGCTCAAAATTTACTGACGGTTATAAGTGCGGCACTATTCCCGGAAGGCGTAAAGTGGGCACGTACGCCTTCTCGGCCGCGTACGTGGTGTTTGCACCATAGGGTGCACCGCAATAGGCAATGTCAGCACAGCATTTTAATTAGAATGGGTGTGCCCGTCTAGCACACACACGTTGATCTATCTAACTGTTTCAGTTTGTTGTGGCTAATCGCAAACAGCTCATCCATGTGAAGTGTATGCCACCAATCTCAGACACTTTGATCTGGCTTACCCGTTTCTGTTTTGTTGCCTAATCGCAAACACTTAATCCTTCTGAAGCGTATGCCCTCAATCACACACACCTTGATCTGGCTGACCGTTTCTTTTGTGTTGCCTAATCACAAACAGTTCATCCGAGTGAGCTGTATGATGTATATCGCACAGACCTTCATCTGGCTGCCCGTTTCTTTTGTGTTACCTAATCACAAACAGTTCATCCGAGTGAACCGTATGCTCTATATCGCACACGCCTTCATCGGGCTGCCCGTTTCTTTTGTTCCGCCTCATCGCAAACAGTTCATTAGACTGAACCGTATGCCCTGGATCGCACACGCAACAAAATCTGAACCGTGTTTGATGCATCCTCCATCGCTAACATTTTCACCTTTTTTTACGGTTTTCATACAGCACCGTTTGCGATTATGGCATCGCACACAGTTTCTCGAAGGGTCTCTAATCGTAATGTCGCGTTAGCAGCATCCTGCAGTAGTGATCATAAATAACAGTAAGAAAACATGATGCAAAATGGACATATCAACTCCCCCAAGCTTAGACCTCGCTTGTCCTCAAGCGAAAACCGAAATCGAAAAACATGTCCACATGCTTTGAGAGAGAGGTGTCGAGAAAAACAAAATATGGACATAGAAGCATCATGTTGATTATTATAACAACAACAAAATTAGATGTAGGACTTTTATCATATACTTCTCATGAATAAGTAATAGTTCATCACACAATCGAAGTATAAAGCAAAAACTCTATTAGAAACCAACAAACTATGTTCTCAGTCAACTTTGCAACTATAATTCATCATCTTTTCAGGAAAGGTCACGTGTCGGAGCCTTTAGGCAAGTCCACATACTCAACCATCAAATAGTCTTCTATGATTGCTAACACTCACCGCGTACACATGAGCAAAACGTTTCAACCAGACACATAGAAAGATAGGGGCTTATAGTATCGCCTCCCAACGTATTCACCTCAAGGGTGATGTCAACAATAACTCATGCATGTATATTCAACTGGACATATGTGCCTAGATCTTTCCTCACCACATGATGCTTGCCAAAGGAGAAAAATAAAAAAGAATAGAAGGAAAACTTTGACTCTTTGCATAAAAGTAAAAGATAGGCCCTTCGCAGAGGGAAGCAGAGGTTGCCATGTGCTTATTTGTTTGTATGCTCAATCCCTTAGTGCAAAAGAATGTCACATTGTATTGCCCCTTAAGATGACAACCTTTATTATGCAGTCTGTCGCTTTTATTCTTTGCCATCCAAGTTCGTACAACACTCAATTTTCTCTTACACTAAATGATCTCACACATTTAGAAGCAATTTTATTGCCTTTTTGCACCGATAACAACTTACTTGAGGGATCTTACTCAATCCCTAGGTATGTATGGTGGACACTTGAAAATAAGATTTGGGTTTAAGGGTTTTTGGATGCACAAGTAGTATCTCTACTTAGTGCGGAATTTTTGGCTAGCAAAGATAGGGGCAAGCACCACATGTTAAAGTATCCATGACAATATGACTTCTATGTGAATATGGACAGGCATAAATCATTACGTTGTCTTCCTTGTCCAACGTTAACAATTTTGGCATATAATATTTTGATGAGGGCTCAAAATCACAAAAGATTTCTAGGATAGTATATTTATATGTGAATCTTCTCTTCCCTTATTAATTCTTTCATGAGTTGCATCATTGACTAATGCTATGTTTGTCAATCTCTAATAAAATTTTCTACTTATACTTTTCCTTATGTGGTGCCATCACCTACCATAAGATTAGTATATGATCTTATTGATTTATTTCTTTCCTTTTATTTATTTCCTTTCTCTTTTCTTTATTTGCGACATGAGAGTAAAGAAAGTAAAAACTCACACTAAACTTTATTATATAGCTTGCACACGATTACAAGGATAGATCACTAAGCAAACTCTCAAGGAAGAAATGATCAAACTAACTTTTATTCATCTAAAGCAAAAGATCGAACTAAAATAAGTAAAAGTAATAAGATAGTGGGGTGATACGATACCGGGGCACCTCCCCCAAGCTTGGCGGAAGCCAAGGGGAGTGCCCATACCCGATACTCAATTCTCCTTTGGTGATGAAGAAGAAGGTGGTGGTGATGAAGCGATCCTATCCTTAAGGATCAAGAGATTCTCCAATCGATGAATGACGCTCCGGAGATGGATGATATGCTCTTGATGCAGAATATTTTCGCGAGTGAGATACTTATTTTGTATGCGAACTATTTCAATGACGCGAAAAGCCTCAATCTCAGCAGGAGTAAGGTGAGTAAGGTAGGGCTTAAGGATATCTTCTTCCTCCTCCTCGGCCAGCAGTGCTTGTGCTGTCACCGGGGATGGATCTACAGTAGCTTCCTTGCCCTTGTCTCCCTTGATGGTGTTCACCGGCTCCTCCCTCTTCGTCTCGATCTTCATCAACCAAGCATCTTCTTCCATGTTGTTGGAGGAGCAGGAAGACATGATGCCTGGCTTGATAAATCTGATCGGGAACAACAAGAAAAGAGAACAGAGGATTTCCTCACAATACGGTAGTTAACAGGTTCGGGGAGTATATATAGATTTTTTATCTTGGAGGACAAGCATACGGGAGAAAAACGGAGCACAGAAGGTGCCCCAGGTTGGCACAAACCACCTGGGCACGCCAGGCTTGCCTGGCGCGCCCTGGTGTCTTGTGCCCACCAGGGGACGCTTCCTGGAAGTTTCTTTATTTCCTAAATTATTAATATTCCAAAACTGATAAAAAATATTTTTGCGGATTTTTCGGAGTCCGTTTACTTACCATATCACGTACCTCCTTATTTTCACGATTCTGGAGTGTTCCGGAAGGACTCTTTTATGTGTTCTTCCGGTGTCAAAGTTTGGATAATATTACTTTCAACATTAATGGGCGTACTTGAGATATAATGCTTTATTCGTTGCCCATTGACAACCTTCGGGTTAGTACCTTCGGGATTATTTATTTTGATGGCTCCAGACCGATAAACCTCCTTGATGACATATGGGCCTTCCCATTTTGAGAGGAGTTTTCCTGCAAAGAATCTGAAACGAGAGTTGTACAAAAGAACAAATTCTCCGACTTTAAACTCACGCTTTTGAATTCTTTTGTCATGCCATCTTTTAACTTTTTCTTTTGAATAATTTTGCATTTTCATAAGCTTGGGTTCTCCATTCATCTTGAGAGCTAATATCAAATAACCTCTTTTCACCAGGAAGTTTGAAATCATAGTTGAGTTCTTTGACTGCCCAAAATGCTTTATGTTCTAACTCAAGAGGCAAATGACAAGCTTTTCCATAAACCATTTTATATGGAGACATACCCATAGGATTTTTATATGTTGTTCTATAATCCCAAAGTGCATCATCTAATTTCTTAGACCAATTCTTCCTGGACCTATTAACAGTCTTTTGCAAAATTAATTTTTTTTCTCTATTGGTAAGTTCAACTTGACCACTAGACTGAGGATGATAGGGTGATGCAATTCTATGGTTAACATCATACTTGACAAGCATTTTATGGAAAGCACCATGAATAAAGTGTGAACCACCATCAGTCCTTAAATATCTAGGGACTCCAAACCTTGGGAAAATAACTTCCTTAAGCATTTTAATAGAGGTGTTGTGATCAGCACTACTGGTTGGAATAGCTTCTACCCATTTAGTAACATAATCAACAGCAACCAAAATATGTGTATACCCATTAGAGGAAGGAAAAGGTCCCATGTAATCAAATCCCCAAACATCAAATCGTTCAACAGCAAGTGAATAATTCATAGGCATTTCTTGACGCTTACCGATATTACCTATCCTTTGACATTCGTCACAAGACGAACTTACGGGCATCCTTGAAGAGAGTAGGCCAATAAAATCCAGACTGCAATACCTTATGAGCCATTCTATCTCCAGCATGATGCCCTCTATAAGCTTCAGAGTGACATTTCCGTAGGATTTGTCCCTGTTCATGCTCAGGTACACAACGTCTAATAATACCATCTACTCCTTCTTTATAAAGATGTGGGTCATCCCAAAAGTAATGTCTTAAATCATAGAAGAATTTTTTCTTTTGTTGGTATGTAAAGCTAGGTGGTGGTAAATATTTAGCAACAATGTAATTAGCATAGTCAACATACCAAGGAGTACTATAAGAAACATTTATTGCAGCTAACTGCTCATCAGGAACACTATCATCAATAGGTAGTGGGTCATCAAGCACATTTTCAAGTCTAGATAAATTATCAGCTACTCGGTTTTCAGCTCCTTTTCTATCAATGATATGTAAATCAAATTCTTGTAACAAGAGAACCCATCGAATAAGTCTAGGTTTAGCATCTTTATTTTCCATAAGATATTTAATAGCAGCATGGTCTGTGTGAACAGTTACTTTGGAATCAACAATGTAAGGTCTAAATTTATCACAAGCAAACACAACTGCTAAAAATTCCTTTTCAGTAGTAGCATAATTTCTTTGAGCACTGTCTAGAGTTTTACTAGCATAATGAATAATATTCAGTTTCTTATCAACTCTTTGTCCTAGAATAGCACCAACATCATAATCACTAGCATCACACATAATTTCAAAAGGCAAGTTCCAATCAGGTGCTTGAACAATAGGTGCAGAAATTAAGGCTTTCTTGAGTGTTTCAAAGGCTTCTAAACAATCATCATCAAAAACAAAAGGAATATTCTTTTGCAAGAGACTAGTGAGAGGCCTAGAAATTTTAGAAAAGTCTTTGATAAATCTCCTATAGAAACCAGCATGACCTAGGAAACTACGAATACCTTTTATATCTTTAGGACACAGTATTTTCTCAATTGCATCAACCTTAGCTTGGTCCACTTCAATACCTCTTTCAGAAATTTTATGACCTAAGACAATGCCTTCATTAACCATAAAGTGGCACTTCTCCCAATTCAAGAGAAGATTTGTTTGTTCACATCTCTGGAAAACTCGCTCAAGATTGCTTAAACAATCATCAAAAGACTTCCCGTAAAAAGAAAAGTCATCCATGAAAACCTCAACAATCTTTTCACAAAAATCAGAGAATATAGCAGTCATACATCTTTGAAAGGTAGAAGGTGCATTACATAATGAAGGAAATATGCCCTAGAGGCAATAATATCATGATAAATGTTTATTATTCATGCTAGAATTGTATTAACCGGAAACATAATACATGTGTGAATACATAGACAAACAGAGTGTCACTAGTATGCCTCTACTTGACTAGCTCGTTAATCAAAGATGGTTATGTTTCCTAGCCATAGACATGAGTTGTCATTTGATTAACGGGATCACCTCATTAGGAGAATGACGTGATTGACTTGACCCATTCCGTTAGCTTAGCACCCGATCGTTTAGTATGTTGCTATTGCTTTCTTCATGACTTATACATGTTCCTATGACTATGAGATTATGCAACTCCCGTTTACCGGAGGAACACTTTGTGTGCTACCAAACGTCACAACGTAAATGGGTGATTATAAAGGTGCTCTACAGGTGTCTCCAAAGGTACTTGTTGGGTTGGCGTATTTCGAGATTAGGATTTGTCACTCTGATTGTCGAAGAGGTATCTCTGGGCCCAATGCACATCACTATAAGCCTTGCAAGCATTGTGACTAATGAGTTAGTTGTGGGATGATGTATTACGGAACGAGTAAAGAGACTTGCCGGTAACGAGATTGAACTAGGTATCGAGATACCGACGATCGAATCTCGGGCAAGTAACATACCGATGACAAAGGGAACAACGTATGTTGTTATGCGGTCTGACCGATAAAGATCTTCGTAGAATATGTGGGAGCCAATATGGGCATCCAGGTCCCGCTATTGGTTATTGACCGGAGAGGTGTCTCGGTCATGTCTACATAGTTCTCGAACCCGTAGGGTCCGCACGCTTAACGTTACGATGACAGTTTTATTGAGTTTTGATGTACCGAAGGAGTTCGGAGTCCCGGATGAGATCGGGGACATGACGAGGAGTCTCGAAATGGCCGAGACGTAAAAATCGATATATTGGACGACTATATTCGGACTTCGGAAAGGTTCCGAGTGATTCGGGTATTTTTCGGAGTATCGGAGAGTTACGGGAATTCGTATTGGGCCTTAATGGGCCATACGGGAAAGGAGAGGAAGGCCTCAAAAGGTGGCCGCGCCCCTCCCCATGATCTGGTCCGAATTGGACTAGGGAAGGGGGGGGGGGCCTTCCTTCTTTCTCCTTCTCCTTTCCCTTCTCCTATTCCAACAAGGAAAGGAGGAGTCCTACTGCCGGTGGGAGTAGGACTCCCCCTTCTGGCGCGCCTCTCCTCCCTAGGCCGGCGGCCTCCCCCTTGCTCCTTTATATACGGGGGCAGGGGGGCACCCCATGGACACACTTGATATACGATATTTTAGCCGTGTGCGGTGCCCCCTCCACCAGATTACACCTCGATAATACCGTCGCGGAGCTTAGGCGAAGCCCTGCGTCGGTGGAACATCATCATCGTCACCACGCCGTCGTGCTGACGAAACTCTCCCTCAACACTCGGCTGGATCGGAGTTCGAGGGACGTCATCGAGCTGAACGTGTGTAGAACTTCGGAGGTGCCGTGCGTTCGGTACTTGATCGGTCGGATCGTGAAGACGTACGACTACATCAACTGCGTTGTGATAACGTTTCCGCTGTCGGTCTACGAGGGTACATGGACAACACTCTCCCCTCTCGTTACTATGCATCACCATGATCTTGCGTGTGTGTAGGAAATTCTTTGAAATTACTACGTTCCCCAACACATAAACCAAAAGGCATACGTCTATAAGCATAGGTTCCAAAGGGACAAGTAAAAGTGGTCTTTTCTTGATCAGGTTGAGAAACAGGTATTTGTGAAAAGCCAGAATATCCATCAAGGAAGCAAAAGTGTGTGTGCTTAGATAATCTTTCAAGCATTTGATCAAGAAAAGGTAAAGGGTAATGATCTTTTCTAATTGCTTGATTTAATTTTCTGAAATCAATTACCATTCTATAACCTGTAACAATTCTTTGTGGAATAAGTTCATTCTTATCATTAGGAACAACAGTTATACCTCCTTTCCTAGGGACACAATGAACATGACTTACCCATCTACTATCAGCTATGGGATAGATTATACCTGCTTCTAGAAATTTTAATATTTCCGTTCTTACCACTTCTTTCATTGTCGGGGGAAACGACACCTACGGGATCACGTAGAATCCCTTTTGCTACGGTTGGCGGGCGCGGGGCTGTGGAAATAATGGGATTAGAAGACCAACGTAGGGGGATTATCCAGGTTCGGGCCGCAATTCGTGCGTAATACCCTACTCCTGTTGGTGTATGTTTATCTGGTGTTCTTGGACTAGCTACAAAGCATGCAGGGTCCAAAGAGTCTGAATCCTCTCTCAGTACGCCGCGGGCCTCCTTTTATAGTCGAAGGGGCTGCCATAGTGGCACACAAGAGGTGGAAAGCTATACAGTGGTCGAGTCTATCTCCTGGCACTGTAGGAAAAATGCATTTAATGCGCTGCCGACGTGTCCTTCTTGCTTTATCGGGGATGGCTAGGGAACTCATCCCAGCTGTCGCCGCCTCGCCTGTCTTCGATGTGCGTCTGAGTTGACGGGGCGTGTAGTGCCACGGTGGCTGGCTGGCTGCTGAGTTCGTGCGGTGGCAGGGTCTTCACGAAGATCTGCATGCCACCACGTAGGTGCTTTGCTGAGTTGGTCTGGAGTCCGCACGTCGCCACGCAGGTGCTCGCCTAGTTGGTGGGCTGGCAGCTGTGTGGGAACGGCGGTGTAGTCTTGGCGGGTTGGGGCTTGGCTGTGGCCCCGCGGATGTCTTCGGCAAGAGTCTTGCCGAGGCCCCGGCAAGGTCTTGCCGCGGCGTCATGGGCATCCCCGGCAAGGATCTTGCCGGGGGGGTCTCGTGGGTATCCTCGGCAAGGATCTTGGCGAGGATCTTCGTCTTCTGATTCTCATCTAGTGCTGTATGTTCTTGGTCTTCACAAAGATCTGCATGCCACCATGGAGGCGCCTCCCGAGCCTTGGTTCCAATGTGGGTGATGGCGCCGGAACTCTTAGGCTCAAGGGTGGCGGCTCTGCTGGTGTTGGGCAAGTTGCCCCGGCAAGGTTCTTGCCGGGGCTGTGGAGGCCGCCCCGGCAAGGGCCTTGCCGGGGGGGGGTCACCTCGCCCTTCTGCTCTTCGTGTCTCTGGCTTGGCGTTGGTCTGGTTGCCTTGTGTCTTTGCTTCCTTCCTCTGCCCCGCTAAGTGTGGCCGCAGCCGCGGCTCTAACTGCCCGTGCACAAGTAAAGGGCTACAAAATAGGACCCCTACTTTTGTACACCGATAGGATCCCCCGGGCCTGCGCCACACATAAGCGCGACCGTTGTTGGGCTAGGCCCAAAACGGTGCGCCGGTATGCGGGGCCGAGTTTTGCTACAGTAACTCCCTCGCGAGTTGCGCTTCCCCACGACCCGCATTGAATGAGCGACGTGGGGGTCACGCGTGATGTGGGGGTCATGCGTGGGGCGGTTGCTGCGCTCATGCGTCACATCATGGTGAATGGTAAAGAGGCGACCCGCGCCTACCCCATAAAAAGGGAAAACTGCAGGTGCGCTGCTCATTTACCCTCTACGCCTCTTCCAATCTCGGAATCGCCGTCCCCCTCTTCTTCCCCAGGTGAAAGATTCGAAGCTCTCGCCTCTGCTTGCTGCCACTGCGCCCCCATTGCTCTCGATCCTTCACCTTCTCCCAGCTGTCATGGCACCCAAAATCAGCAAGGGCAAAGGAGCGGCCAAGGATGTCGGGGAGAAGGAGGCGCCGGAGAGCGAGTTGGCGGTGCGGCGGACGTAGCTCGCCTACTTCCCTTCGATGGTCGATGCGGTCCATCTCAAGAACTTCTTCTTGCCCCTGTGGGGGAGGAAGACGACGGGGCACCCTTCCACGCGCGTCGCCCCCGCCGATTTCGCCAAGCCGGCCCACATCGGTACCCCTTCTTCGTCGATTTCTTATCTTGCGGGCTCTGCCCCCCTTTCTCTGACTTCTTCAACGACGTCATGGACACCTACGGCTTCCATCTTCTGGATTTCACGCCGAATGCCGTGGCGTGCATGGCTCTCTTTGCCCACCTCTGCGAGGGCTTTGCCGGGGTGCTCCCCAGCACGACGCTCTTCCGCCACTACTTCTCCCCTCGCCTCCAGCCAGGGGGCACCATCTCTGGCTGTATCGCCTGGATTCCGAGGACCCAGGAGAAGGGCACGTATCCGGAGGGCGCCCAGAAGGAGAGGTGGGAGGAGTGGCAGAGCCGGTGGTGCTGGATCGAGGAGAAGGACCCGCAAGAGTTCTGCCGGGTTCGTTAGAGCCCGCCGACCCGCCGCAGGGACTGGAGTGACCTCGACGCCAATGACGAGAAGCTCACGGTCGCCACCACCAGGATCCATCGCCTCACCATGGCCGGACTCACCCTCGAGATGATCGGGGCCGACTTCATCCGGCGCCGAATCGCCCCGCTACACAACAAGGGGAGGCCGGCCTGGGATTTCAGGAACGCGGTCGATGTCATGAGGCTCTGCCCCGGCCTGAAGCACAATTTCACGGTGATGGGGCACACCCACTTCTGCCAAAGGCTCTTTCAGCTCGACGTGGACGACGACGGCAGGGCTGAGAGGACCGGCAGGGCCGCGAAGGCCAGCAAGGCCGTAAAGGGGCCCCTGTTTGGGTTGCCGGCGGGAGTGGTCCCGCTGAGCAACAACTCTCGCCAATCCGCCATCATCGCCATGATGCCGGACTTCAATGCGCATGGCCTTGACCCGGCCTGGGCCGAGCAGCCAGCGGAGAAGGTGCAGGAGTTCTTCGACACATTGTCGAAGAGCTATGTCCGTGATGAGCCGCTGCTCATCCAAGAGACCATCAAGGCGGAGCTGGACTACATTGCCGCCAGGGCGGCGGAGGTGGCGCTTGCTAGGGAGGCCGGCAGCGTTGGTGCCACAGAGGACGAGGCCGACGAGGCCGCGGAGGAGAAGGAGCTCGCCCAGTGCGTGGAGTCTGCCGGGGAGGCCAGCGGCGCCGGCGCGCGATGCCCCCTTGTTGAAGACGCGGGCGACGGGTCGTCCAAAGAGGAGGTCGAGGTGAACGACCCCCCGGCCGCGGGAAGGCAGCGCGTCCTGCGGCGGGCCAGCTCTGGTGAGCCGGTCCGGCCCGGCAGGACCACGCAGTGGCAGCCGCCCCAGGAGCAACTCATGCGCAAGACGAGGGCGATGAAGGCCGCGACGGCGAAGAAGGCGGTGAAGGCCGCGGTGGCGAAGAGGACGGCGACTGCTTCCTCCTCGTCCAAGCGGCACTGGACCCCATCCCCTTCCCCTTTGGACAACACCTTGGAGGCCGAGTTCGACCTTGAATCTTTTAGCCCGGCGAGGAAGAGGAAGCTAGCAGAGGAGGAGGTGGAGGAAGAGTAAGTATTTCTCCTCCCACATCATCTCCTGACTTTACTCCTATGTTATCCTCCTTTGATTTGATGTTATCCTCACAGGGACGTGGAGACGCTGGCCCAGAGGTTGGCGAAGAGGGCCAAGGCCTCAACGAGCGATAAGCCCCCGGTGGGTACTTCGTGCACGCCGTTGCTGGTAGAGAGCATCCCGGACAGAAGCCCCCGACGCAGCCCTAGCTTCAGCCCCCAGCGTGAGTCCACCACTCACTTCTTCACCGATGATCATTGGGGTGTGGATTCTTGATGCTGACCTTGCTGGGTTTGCAGGAGGAGAACGACAGCAGGAGGAGCCATTGAGGTCCACTCCTAACATGCCCCCCCTCGACTACGCCGCCCCGAGGGGCGTCCCCGGCAAGGGCATTCACCACCGAGCCCACGCACATGGAGGAGGAGGAGGCGAACTTGGGTGCCGAGGGTTCTGCCTCGGCAACGAATGCTGGCGGGGAGGGCGCCACTTCTTCCCAGCCCCGTGTGGGTAAGTTATTTGCTTTCTGTCCCTGTTCTTTCTTCTCCTTTTTGAACCTTGACCTTTCCCCTATCTTATTCCCCTTCTTGGTATCCAGATCCTTCCCCGGCGGATCGGGAGGGCATTGACACCGTCATCGAGGACGTCGCCAGGGACGCCGAGGCCGAGGCCGACAAGATCACCGCCAAGGAGGCCGCCAAGACCACCGCTGAGGATGCCGCCAAGGGGCCTGCCGGGGAGGCCGGCAAGGCCACTGCCGAGGAGGCCGGCAAGGTGCCTGCCGGAGAGGCCGACAAGGCCGCTGCCGAGGAGGGGGTGGTCGACGACCAACCTTCCTCCTCTGCCGCCTCTGGCTTGGGCAAGTATTTGAAGGTGGGCGACAACCTGTTCGTCCATGTCCCAGGAACGGCAAGCACCAGGGTGCCAACCGAGGGGGAGGCATTCGACGACGAGGCGCTCGCCTCCGCCGGGCTTCAGGTTGTTGACGAAACGAGCACCGGCGGTGGCGGTCCCCAAGAGGAGCAGCTGCTTCGGGCCATGAGTGTCAACTTCCAGAAGCTCCAGGCGCTCCATCGTGCCCGCCTAGATAAGGCAAAATCCAGGATGGCGGCGGCAGACAAGGCGGAGGCGGACCTCGAGGAGCGCGTCGCCGAGACGCAGGCCTGGTTCCGCCAGGCCCACGATGAACTGAAGGTTGCCCAGGATTTGCTGGCTGAGCGCAAATAGGAGCTTGTCCTAAAACAGGCCGAGGTCGAGAAGGCCCAGGAGGCGACGAAGGAACAGGCCGCCAAGGACGAGGCCGCTCGGCACCAGCACCAGGCCGAGCTGAACTCCTAGGAGGAGGACCTTGCCGCTCGTGAGGAGGCACTCGCCGCCACACTTCGCGGCAAGGATGATGAGGTCGAGAAGCTCGTCACGCAGCGGACCCAGGAGCTGGAGCAGAGGCACAAGGATGCACTCAATGCTCAAGCCTTGGTCCATGCCGGCAAGGTGAAGGAGCTGGAGGGGGAGCGGGATGGGCTGAAGAAACAGGTCCTGGAGCTGATGGAGGAGAAGGACGCGGCCAATGGTGCTGTGGCAGAGGCGCATGCCATAGTCCTCGGCAAGGCCGAGCTACTCTCCAAGGCCAACGACTCCGTCAATGACCTGAAGCTGAAGTTGGAGGCCCTTGAGGGGACGCTTTTGGAGGTCAGGGTCCGGGAAGAGACCCTGACCAAGGACCTGGAGGAGGAGAGGCAGCTGCGGAGGAATGATGCTGCCGAACACAGGGAGTACGTGAATGGCACAAACCGTTGGGTTAGTCGCCTCGCCGACGTCACCGGCAGGACCACCACGAAGCTGGCCGCCATGGGGATGCCGAATGTCAGGTACTCCCTGGAGCCGAACATGAGTCCCAATGCCAAACTAACCCTGTTCTTCGAGGGCGTTCTTGGAGCCCTGGAGCAGCTCCGCTCCAACCAGGCAGCTTATCTGGCCGATGAGGCCCGGAGGCTCTGCCGGGGTGCCTTGACCAAGGTGCTCACCAAGGTGGCGTTCTTGAACCCCACCGTCAACTTCGCCAATGCGTTGGAGAGCTTGCCGGAGGAGGTGGACCTCGCGGCGCTCAAGGAGCATATCAAGCCCATCATCGACTGCGTCGATGGAGTCGAGAGGGTGGAGGGCCAGCGCCGGGACTAGGAACCCCGTTTCTCATCGCCGCTGCGAGTTCAGGATCAAGACAATTTTATCTTAAATTAGAACCACAGCGATTGTTTGATGTAATATAACTCTACCGTACTTCGATATGACGCATGCTATCTTCCCATTAGATCTTTCCTTGTATGTTTGCACCCTACGCTTGGTGAGGTAAGGCTGCCGGCGCGTAAACCCCATGCTGTGGTGCTTTGAGGACGGATCCTTAGCACCCTGCCGGGAGGGCGCTTGCTGCCGGTCAAACCACCTTGCCGTTCTCAGCGCGGCCGCATGAACTGTCGAGCGGACTCGAGACAAAGACAAGGGCGTTGCCAATCGCGGAAGGGTCCCATTGCGTGCAGGTTTCCCATACAAGGAACGAGATCTTCCGAGGAAGACAGACTTATATGAATGAAATTAACCAAAATTTTGCATGACTTAGCTTTTTGGGGCCACGCAGATGGCTGTCGAAGCTGTGGACGGCACCAGAGGGCGGCTGATCAACGTCGCCCTCTTCCTTCGAGCCATCTCCATGAAAGAGTCGACGCATCGGCTCCAAAACCAGATTTCCACGGCTTGCGCCCCCTACCTGGCACCCCAAAGATGTAAGGGGAAACGACACCTACGGGATCACGTAGAATCCCTTTTGCTATGGTTGGCGGGCGCGGGGCAATGGAAAGAGCGGGATTAGAAGACCAACGCAGGGGAATTATCCAGGTTTGGGCCGCAATTCGTGCGTAATACCCTACTCCTGCTGGTTTATGTTTATCTGGTGTTCTTGGACTAGCTACAAAGCGTGCAGGGTCCAAAGAGTCGGAATCCTCTCTCAGTATGCCGCGGGCCTCCTTTTATAGTCGAAGGGGCTGCCACAGTGGCACACACGAGGTGGAAAGCTATACAGTGGTCGAGTCTATCTCCTGGCACTGTAGGAAAAACACATTTAATGGGCTGCCGACGTGTCCTTCTTGCTTTATCAGGGATAGCAAGGGAACTCGTCCCAGCTGTCGCCGCCTTGCCTATCTTCGACGCGCGTCCGACTTGACGAGGCGTGTAGTGCCACGCTGGCTGGCTGGCTGCAGAGTTGGTGCGGTGGCAGGGTCTTCACGAAGATCTGCATGCCACCACGTAGGTGCTTTGTTGAGTTGGTATGGAAGCCGCACGTCGCCACGCAGGTGCTCGCCTAGTTAGTGGGCTGGCAGCTGTGTGGGAACATCGGTGCAGTCTTGGCGGGTGGGGGCCTGGCTGTGGCCTCGCAGATTTCTTCGGCAAGAGTCTTGCCGGGGCCCCGGCAAGGGTCTTGCCGCGGCGTCGTGGGCGTTGCTACCTTTTGAGCACTGCGTTGGTTTTCCCTTGAAGAGGAAAGGGTGATGCAGTAAAGCAGCGTAAGTATTTCCCTCAGTTTTTGAGAACCAAGGTATCAATCCAGTAGGAGGCCATGCACGAGTCCCTCGCACCTACACAAACAAATAAATCCTCGCAACCAACGCAATAAAGGGGTTGTCAATCCCTTCACGGTCACTTACGAGAGTGAGATCTGATAGATATGATAAGATAATATTTTTGGTATTTTTATGATAAAGATGCAAAGTAAAATAAAAGGCAATGAAAATAGCTAAGTGTTGGAAGATTAATATGACGGAAAATAGACCCGGGGGCCATAGGTTTCACTAGTGGCTTCTCTCGAGAGCATAAGTATTATGGTGGGTGAACAAATTACTGTTGAGCAATTGACAGAATTGAGCATAGTTATGAGAATATCTAGGTATGATCATGTATATAGGCATCACGTCCGAGACAAGTAGACCGACTCCTGCCTGCATCTACTACTATTACTCCACACATCGACCGCTATCCAGCATGCATCTAGAGTATTAAGTTCATAAGAACAGAGTAACACCTTAAGCAAGATGACATGATGTAGAGGGATAAGTTCATGCAATATGATATAAACCCCATCTTGTTATCCTCGATGGCAACAATACAATACGTGCCTTGCTGCCCCTACTGTCACTGGGAAAGGACACCGCAAGATTGAACCCAAAGCTAAGCACTTCTCCCATTGCAAGAAAGATCAATCTAGTAGGCCAAACCAAACTGATAATTCGAAGAGACTTGCAAAGATAACCAATCATACATAAAAGAATTCAGAAAGATTCAAATATTGTTCATAGATAAACTTGATCATAAACCCATAATTCATCGGTCTCAACAAACACACCGCAAAAGAAGATTACCTCGAATAGATCTCCACAAGAGAGGGGGAGAACATTGTATTGAGATCCAAAAAGAGAGAAGAAGCCATCTAGCTAATAACTATGGACCCGAAGGTCCGAGGTAAACTACTCACACATCATCGGAGAGGCCATGGTGTTGATGTAGAAGCCCTCCGTGATCAATGCCCCCTCCGACGGAGCTCCGGAAAAGGCCCCAAGATGGGATCTCACGGGTACAGAAGGTTGCGGCGGTGGAATTAGGTTTTTTGCTCCGTATTTGGTAGTTTGGGGGTACGTAGGTATATATAGGAGGAAGAAGTACGTCGGTGGAGCAACGTGGGGCCCACGAGGGTGGAGTCCGCGCCCAGGGGGGTAGGCGCGCCCCCTACCTCGTGCCCTCCTGGTTGATGTCTTGACGTAGGGTCCAAGTCCTCTGGATCACGTTCATTCCGAAAATCACGTTCCCGAAGGTTCCATTCCGTTTGGACTCCGTTTGGTATTCTTTTTCTGCGAAACTCTGAAATAGGCAAAAAACAACAATTCTGGGCTGGGCCTTCGGTTAATAGGTTAGTCCCAAAAATAGTATAGAAGTGTATAATAAAGCCCAATAATGTCCAAAACATAATATAATACAGCATGGAACAATAAAAAATTATAGATACGTTGGAGACGTATCAAGCATCCCCAAGCTTAATTCCTGCTCGTCCTCGAGTAGGTAAATGATAAAAACAGATTTTTTGATGTGGAATGCTACTTGGCATAGTTTCAATGTAATTCTCTTAATTGTGGTATGAATATTCAGATCCGAAAGATTCAAGACAAAAGTTTAATATTGACATAAAAATTATAATACTTCAAGCATACTAACCAAGCAATTATGTCTTCTCAAAATAACATGGCCAAAGAAAGTTATCCCTACAAAATCATATAGTCTGGCTGTGCTCTATCTTCATCACACAAAGTATTTAAATCATGCACAACCCCGATGACAAGCCAAGCAATTGTTTCATACTTTTGATGTTCTCAAACTTTTTCAATCTTCACGCAATACATGAGCGTGAGCCATGGACATAGCACTATATGTGGAATAGAATGGTGGTTGTGGAGAACACAAAAAAGGAGAAGATAGTCTCCATCAACTAGGCGTATCAACGGGCTATGGAGATGCCCATTAATAGATATCAATGTGAGTGAGTAGGGATTGCCGTGCAACGGATGCACTAGAGCTATAAGTACATGAAAGCTCAACAAAAGGAACTAAGTGGGTGTGCATCCAACTCGCTTGCTCACGAAGACCTAGGGCATTTTGAGGAAGCCCATCATTGGAATATACAAGCCAAGTTCTATAATGAAAAATTCCCACTAGTATATGAAAATGATATCATAGGAGACTCTCTATCATGAAGATCATGGTGCTACTTTGAAGCACAAGTGTGGTAAAAGGATAGTAACATTGTCCCTTCTCTCTTTTTCTCTCATCCTTTTTTTGGGCCTTCTTTTTTTATGGCCTTTCTCTCTTTTTTTATTTAGTCCGGAGTCTCATCCCGACTTTTGGGGGAATCATAGTCTCCATCATCCTTTCCTCACTTGGGACAATGCTCTAAAAAATGATGGTCATCACACTTTTATTTACTTACAACTCAACAATTACAACTCAATACTTAGAACAAAATATGACTCTATGTGAATGCCTCCGGCAGTGTACCGGGATATGCAATGAATCAAGAGTGACATGTATGAAAGAATTATGAACGGTGGCTTTGCCACAAATACAATGTCAACTACATGATCATGCAAAGCAATATGACAATGATGGAGCGTGTCATAATAAACGGAACTGTGGAAAGTTGCATGTCAATATATCTTAGAATGGCTATGGAAATGCCATGGTAGGTAGGTATGGTGGCTGTTTTGAGGAAGGTATATGGTGGGTGTATGATACCGGCGAAAAGTGTGCGGTATTAGAGAGGCTAGCAATGGTGGGAGGAAGAAAAGTGCGTATAATCCATGGACTCAACATTAGTCATAAAGAACTCATATACTTATTGCAAAAATCTACAAGTTATCAAAGCAAAGTATTACGCGCATGCTCCTAGGGGGATAGCTTGGTAGGAAAAGACCATCGCTCGTCCCCGACCGCCACTCATAAGGAAGACAATCAATAAATAAATCATGCTCCGACTTCATCACATAACGGTTCACCATACGTGCATGCTACGGGAATCACAAACTTTAACACAAGTATTTCTCAAATTCACAACTACTCAACTAGCATTACTCTAATATCATCATCTCCATATCTCAAAACAATTATCAAGCATCTAACTTCTCATAGTATTCAACACACTCATAAGAAGTTTTTTTACTAATCTTGAATACCTGTCATAATTAAAGCAAATTACCATGCTGTTTTGTAGGACTCTCAAAATAATCTAAGTGAAGCATGAGAGAACAATAGTTTCTATAAAACAAAACCACCACCGTGCTCTAAAAGATATAAGTGAAGCACTAGAGCAAAAACTATATAACTCAAAAGATATAAGTGAAGCACATAGAGTATTCTAACAATTTGCGAATCATGTGTGTATCTCTCAAAAGGTGTGTACAGCAAGGATGATTGTGGCAAACTAAAAAATAAAGACTCAAATAATACAAGACGCTCCAAGCAAAACACATATCATGTGGTGAATAAAATATAGCTCCAAGTAAAGTTACCGATGGAAGTAGACGAAAGAGGGGATGCCTTCCGGGGCATCCCCAAGCTTTGGCTTTTAGGTGTCCTTAGATTATGTTGGGGTGCCATGGGCATCCCCAAGATTAGGCTCTTGCTACTCCTTGTTCCATAATCCATCAAATATTTTACCCAAAACTTGAAAACATCACAACACAAAACTTAACAGAAAATCTCGTGAGCTCCGTTAGCGAAAGAAAACAAAACACCACTTTAAGGTACTGTAATGAACTCATTCTTTATTTATATTGGTGTTAAACCTACTGTATTCCAACTTCTCTATGGTTTATAAACTATTTTACTAGCCATAGATTCATCAAAATAAGCAAACAACACACGAAAAACAGAATCTGTCAAAAACAGAACAGTCTGTAGTAATCTGTAACTAACGCAAACTTCTGGAACTCCAAAACTTCAGCCAAAATAGGAAGACCTAGATAATTTGTTTATTGATCAGCAGAAATTGTAATCAATATTTTATCACGTTCTGGTGATTTTTAACAATTATTTTTGTGAACAGAAAGTTTCTGGAATTTTCAGCAAGATCAAATAACTATCATCCAAGAAGATCCTATAGGTTAAACTTGGCACAAACACTAATTAGAACATAAAAACACATATAACCAGAGGCTAGATCAAATATTTATTCCTAAACAGAAGCAAAAAGCAAAAAAAAAAAATCGGGTTGCCTCCCAACAAGCGCTATCGTTTAACGCCCCTAGCTAGGCCTAGGATTTCAACGATGCTCACACGAAAGACAAGAATTGAAGCACAAAGAGAGCATCATAAAACATGTGACAAACATATTTAATTCTAACATACTTCCTATGCATAGGCATCTTATAGGCAAACAAATTGTCAAGGTAAATAAAATCTAGCATATGCAAGGAAGCGGAAAGAAACAATAGCAATCTCAGCATAACTAGAGGTAATTTAGTAACATGAAAATTCCTACAACCATATTTTCCTCTCTCATAATAATTACATGTAGGATCATAAGCAAATTCAACAATATAGCTATCACAAAACATATTCTTAACACGATCCACATGTATGCAAACTTGACACTCTTCCAAAATAGTGGGATTAACATAAACTAAAGTCATGACCTCTCCAAACCCACTTTTATCAAAAATACCATAAGGTTGAATATTCTCCAAATATGTGGGATCTAAAGTTGACACTCTTCCAAACCCACTTACAATATTATTACAAACATTATTATCAATCTCATATTCATCATGGGGCTTAAATAAAGTTTCAAGATCATAAGAAGAATCACCCCAATCATGATCATTGCAACAAGTAGTAGACATAGCAAAACTAGCATCCCCAAGCTTAGGGTTTTGCATATTATTAGCACAATTGACATCAATAGAATTTATAGTAAAATCATTGCAATCATGCTTTTTATTCAAAGGTCTATCGTGAATCACTTTATAAAGCACTTCATCACAATTTTCAGATTCATGAATTTCAAGAAAAACCTCATAAAGGTAATCTAGTGCACTCAACTCACTAGCAATAGGTTCATCATAATTGGATCTCTTAAAGAGATTAGCAAGTGGATGAGGATCCATAAACTTTTAGCAAGCGAAGATGCAAGCAAAAAGAAGGCACATGGTAACACAAGATCGAACGGAAGGAGGGCGAAGAAAAGGCAAATGTGAATTGGGGGAGAGGAAAATGAGAGGCAAATGGCAAATAATGTAATGCGGGAGATAAGGGTTTGTGATGGGTACTTGGTATGTTGACTTTTGCGTAGACTCCCCGGCAACGGCGCCAGAAATCCTTCTTGCTACCTCTTGAGCACTGCGTTGGTTTTCCCTTAAAGAGGAAAGGGTGATGCAGTAAAGCAGCGTAAGTATTTCCCTCAGTTTTTTAGAACCAAGGTATCAATCCAGTAGGAGGCCACACACGAGTCCCTCGCACCTACACAAACAAATAAACCCTCGCAACCAACGCAATAAAGGGGTTGTCAATCCCTTCACGGTCACTTACGAGAGTGAGATATGATAGATATGATAAGATAATATTTTTGGTATTTTTATGATAAGATGCAAAGTAAAATAAAAGGCAATGAAAATAGCTAAGTGTTGGAAGATTAATATGACGGAAAATAGTCCCGGGGGCCATAGGTTTCACTAGTGGCTTCTCTCGAGAGCATAAGTATTACGGTGGGTGAACAAATTACTGTTGAGCAATTGACAAAATTGAGCATAGTTATGAGAATATCTAGGTATGATCATGTATATAGGCATCACGTCCGAGACAAGTAGACCGACTCCTGCCTGCATCTACTACTATTACTCCACACATCGACCGCTATCCAGCATGCATCTAGAGTATTAAGTTCATAAGAACAGAGTAACGCCTTGTAGCGACCAGACCTCAAACAGTCTAGTCTCTGTGCATCAGTGTCATCCCTGGATCGGTAATGCTGACACGCACAGTACTTTGAAGGATTTATAACAGAGTAGCAATCACACACTTATTACGTCAAATAGTTCAAGAGAACTCAATACAATAAATATGGCTTAAGGCCATCTAAAACACGATAACAGCGGAAGGCTTGGAAGATAAAGTGAGTCCATCAACTCCAACGGCATCACTGAGTATAAGACCACGACCTAAGGCTCCTTACTCGTCGTCTGAAAAGTCTGCAACATGATACGTTGCAGCCCGAAAACGGGTCAGCACATGGAATATGCTGGCAAAGTAACACATAGAGAGTAATGAACAGAATAATGCTATCACTACAAGCATATTTGGCTGGTGGAAATCTCTATGGTTACAGTTTTGCGAAAAGCCATTTTTTCCCTACCACAAAGGAATAAATTTTATTTAACTATCATGGTGGTTGTTAAACATTGAGAAGGTACCTCCAACTCAATCCCAATTAAGAACGTGATTAACCCAATCAAATTAAATTAAGTAACATGATGATGAGATTCACATGATAATCCAAGAACTAGATACTCAAGATGTCCATAACCGGAGACACGGCTAATCATGATTAGTTTGTACACTCTGTAGAGGTTTGTGCACTTTTCCCCACAAGACTCGATCGCCTCCGCTTGGTTTCTCGCACTACATGGTGTTTGAGAAACGGATGACCGAGACACAGTCTTTCAGAAACACTACTCTTTACTCCGGGTGGACAGTTACACCTACTTTCCCCTACATCTGCTTGCCCACCTCTTCAAGAGGTCATGTAACCTACTCAACTATGCTAGAGCCCATAATAGCTTGTGGCTGCACACGGAAGTTTCTAGCATGAATAATCTCATGATCCCTTTGAGTCTGGGTGTGCGGTCCATAGGATGAGCACACGGGTACTCCGGGATATCCAAAAATACAGGCAAAATTGGTTTCTCCAGGTGCCTCAATCCACCCAGATGTAAATTAAAGTAGCCACCTTAAGTTGAACCATAAATTAATAATCTCACATCTGTCATGAAGAATTCACTCAAACCCAATCCACGTCTGCGAGCATAGCAATATAAGCAAACGTAGAAGTAACTCCCAAAGGTTTGATAGTAAACAGGACAATAGGTACTACCTCATCTACTTCCCAAAACCCACATATTAGTCAGATCCTAATCATGCAACTGTTTGAGGATTGATCTAATGCAATAAAACTGGGTGATGAAAAGTATGATCAAAGTGTTACTTGCCTTGCTGATGATCCGTGAAACCTAGAGACTCGTAGTAGCACGCTTCGCACTCCGGGTACTCTATCGCAAACAAACAATACATACATAAGCAATCAAGCAAGGGTGCACGAAATAAAACTCAAAATAAGATATCTAACCAGAAAGTTCAACTTAAGAACTCCGGTTTGCAAAAAGAATCAATTCAAACGAAGCAACGAAGGTCAAACGGCGAAAGAAACAAGCTTCGTTTACTAATCTGGATCTAAGTCAAATTTTACAGTAGCAAAAACTTGTTTGAGTTGGTTAAGCGGAAAGAGAATTCGAGACGAAACTGTAGGCGCTTGAATCGCCCGATTCCGATAAACGAGCGAAAAGTTATACTAAAACGAAAAACAGATCGGAAATCGCGATCAGGAATAATCGCGGAAAATCCGAGAAAAAGAAAAACTGACGAACAGGCTAACGATCGAACGTTCGCTGTCTGTAAAAGAAAAACGAAAACCGTTCGTTAAAACGAACGAACGGGCGTTCGCTATTTAATTAAACCAGAAAAAAATAAACCGATCTAATATTAAAAAAACGCATCTTGGTTTTGAAATAAAACCGAACGGTTTTTCGAGAAAAACAGGCGGCTACCTCGGTTCGCGTGACGGCGGCGGCGGCGAGCGGCTCCGGCGGGTGGCGGCGTCGGGCGAGAGGCGGCGGGGCTCCGGCGGACGGCGTCGGGTGGCGGGTCGGGCGACGAGGCGACGCGGGATGGCGGCGGCGCGGGCGGCGGTGGCGGCTTGGGTTTCGGGTAGGCGGCGACTTGGGCTGAGGCGGGGCTCGGGCCGCGGCTTTAAAGGCCGGCCGGGCTGAGGTGTCCGGGTCGGACACGGCCCGTAAGGCGGTTGACTTAAAAAAAATTCGGACGTGCAGAAAAAGTAAGAAAAGAAATACTAAAAGGACTCCAAAAATCCCGAAATAAATTTTCCCCGTCCTCTAAAAATAAGCAGGACAAGATGAACATTTATTTGGGCCTAAAATGCAATTTTGAAAAACGCATATTTTCCTAATTCGAATAAAATCAAATAAATCCAAATAAAATCAATTATTTGTTTTTAATATTTTTCCTCCAATATTTCATTATTTGTGGAGAAGTCATTTTATCCCCTCTCATATATTTTGATATGAAATATTTTCGGAGAGAAAAATAATTAAAACAAATGATCCTATTTTCAAAATTTGAGAAAACCCAAATATGAAAATAACGAAATCCCCAACTCTCTCCGTGGGTCCTTGAGTTGCGTGAAATTTCTAGGATCGCAAATCAAAATGCAATAAAATATGATATGCATGATGATCTAATGTATAACATTCCAAATTGAAAATTTGGGATGTTACACGCCTTAAGCAAGATGACATGATGTAGAGGGATAAATTCATGCAATATGATATAAACCCCATCTTGTTATCCTCGATGGCAACAATACAATACGTGCCTTGCTGCCCCTACTGTCACTGGGAAAGGACACCGCAAGATTGAACCCAAAGCTAAGCACTTCTCCCATTGCAAGAAAGATCAATCTAGTAGGCCAAACCAAACTGATAATTCGAAGAGACTTGCAAAGATAACCAATCATACATAAAAGAATTCAGAGAAGATTCAAATATTGTTCATAGATAAACTTGATCATAAACCCACAATTCATCGGTCTCAACAAACACACCGCAAAAGAAGATTACATCTAATAGATCTCCACAAGAGAGGGGGAGAACATTGTATTGAGATCCAAAACGAGAGAAGAAGCCATCTAGCTAATAACTATGGACCCGAAGGTCTGAGGTAAACTACTCACACATCATCGGAGAGGCCATGGTGTTGATGTAGAAGCCCTCCGTGATCGATGCCCCCTCCGGCGGAGCTCCGGAAAAGGCCCCAAGATGGGATCTCACGGGTACAGAAGGTTGCGGTGGTGGAATTAGGTTTTTGGCTCCGTATCTGGTAGTTTGGGGGTACGTAGGTATATATAGGACGAAGAAGTACGTCGGTGGAGCAACGTGGGGCCCACGAGGGTGGAGGCCACGCCCAGGGGGGTAGGCGCGCCCCCTACCTCGCGCCCTCCTGGTTGATGTCTTGACGTAGGGTCCAAGTCCTCTGGATCACGTTCGTTTCGAAAATCACGTTCCCGAAGGTTTCATTCCGTTTGGACCCTGTTTGAAATTCTTTTTCTGCGAAACTCTGAAATAGGCAAAAAAACAACAATTCCGGGCTGGGCCTCTGGTTAATAGGTTAGTCCCAAAAAAATATAAAAGTGTATAATAAAGCCCAATAATGTCCAAAACAGAATATAATATAGCATGGAACAATAAAAAATTATAGATACGTTGGAGACGTATCAGGCGTCCCCGGCAAGGATCTTGCCGGGGGGGTCTCATGGGTATCCTCGGCAAGGATCTTGCCGCGGATCTTCTTCTTCTGATTCTCATCTAGCCCTGTATGTTCTTGGTCTTCACAAAGATCTGCATGCCACCATGGAGGCGCCTCCCGAACCTTGGTTCCAATGTGGGTGATGGCGTCGGAACTCTTAGGCTCAAGGGTGGCGGCTCTACTGGTGTTGGGCAAGTTGCCCTGGCAAGGTTCTTGCAGGGGCTGTGGAGGCCGCCCCGGCAAGGGCCTTGCCGGCCGGGGGGGGGAAGGGGGGGTGGGGGGGTTCACCTCGCCCTTCTGCTCGTCGTGTCTCTGGCTTGGCGTTGCTCTGGTTGTCTTGTGTCTTTGCTTCCTTCCTCTGCCCCGTTAAGTGTGGCCGCAGGCACGGCTCTAACTGCCCGTGCACAAGTAAAGGGGTACAAAATAGGACCCCTACTTTTGTACACCGACATTCATCTTCGGATTTAACCGACGTTGGTGATCAACAACGGGTTTAGCATCAGGTTCCATATTAATTTGTGCTGACATAGAGTGGGACTAATGCCCTTTAAATCGTCAAGAGTATAGCCAATAGCAGCTCGATGCTTCCTTAGAACCTTCAATAATCTTTCTTCTTCATGTTCTGAAAGGTTAGCACTGATAATAACAGGATATATCTTCTTTTCATCAAGATAAGCATATTTCAAGGTGTCTAGCAACTGTTTTAATTCAAACACAGGATCACCTTTAGGTGGAGGAGGACCTCCTAGAGTTTCAATAGGCAAATTGTGTTTGAGTAGAGGACGTTGTTCAAAGAAAATCTTATCTATTTCATTTCTTTCATGCATATGTAAATCATTTTCATGGTCTAGCAAATATTGTTCTAAAGGATCAGTAGGTGGTACAGCAATAGAAGCAAGACCAATTAATTCATCCTGACTAGGCAATTCTTTTTCATGAAGCTTTCTACTAAACTTGGAAAATTTAAACTCATGAGACTCATCACCAAAACTAACACCGAGAGTTTGTTTCTTACAATCTACCTTAGCATTAATTGTGTTCAAGAAAGGTCTACTAAAAATAATGGGACAGAAGTCATCTTGTGGGGAACCAAGAACAAGGAAATCAGTAGGGTATTTTATTTTCCCACACAAGACTTCAACATCTCTAACAATCCCAATTGGTGATATGGTGTCTCTATTAGCAAGTTTAATAGTATCATCTATGTCTTCTATCTCTGCGGGTGCTATGTCTTTCATAATTTCTTGATATAAGGTGTAAGGAATAGCACTCACACTAGCACATATGTCACATAAACCATGATAACAGTGATCTCCTATTTTAACTAAGATGACAGGCATGCCAACAACAGGTCTATGTTTATCCCTTTTATCAGGTTTGGCAATTCTAGCAGCTTCTTCACAGAAGTAAATAACATGCCCATCTATATCTTCTTCTAAGAGATCTTTAACCATAGCTATGCTAGGTTCTACTTTGATTTGATCATCAGGTTTAGGTGTTCTAAATAGCTTTTGTTAACCACAGTTGAAACTTTAGCATGTTCCTTTATCCTAACAGGGAAAGGTGGTTTCTCAATATAAGCAGAAGGAACAACTGGATCAACATTATAAAGTATAGTTTCTTCTTTAATTGGTACCGGTTCTTTGATTTCTTCTTTAATAGGTGGGTATTATTTAAACCACTTCTCTTTAGGGAGTTCAACATGAGTAGCAATTACAAAAGGAGGCTACTATCTCCGAGTCAAGTCCATATTTAGTGCTAAACTTTTGAAAAGCAACGGTATCCATAAAAGATTTAACACAATCATACTTGAGTTTAATACCGGACTCTCTACCTTCGTCGAGTTCCCAATCTTCAGAGTTGCGTTTAATTCTTTCCAAAAGATCCCACTGGAACTCAATAGTCTTCTTCATAAAAGAACCAACACAAGAAGTATCAAGCATGGATCAATCATTATGATAAAGCCGAGCATAAAAATTCTGGATAATAATTTCTGTTGAGAGCCCATGATTGGGGCATGAATATAACATTGACTTAAGCCTCCCCTAAGCTAGAGCGATACTTTCTCCTTCACGAGGCCAAAAATTATATATATAATTCCGATCGCGATGAACTAGATGCATAGGATAATTTTTTTGGTGGAACTCCAATTTAAAACGATTCCAATTCCAAGATCCAATATCATCGCATAGCCTATACCATGCCAATGCTTTTCCCTTCAAATATAAAGGGAAAACCTTTTTCATCAGTTCATCCCCGGGTAAACCTGCAAGCTTAAGCAATCCACAAATTTGTTCTACATGTATCAAGTGCATATCAGGATGTTCGGTTTCCATCTCCTGCATAAGGATTAGCTAGGCGTTGTTCTATCATACCTGAAGGAATTTCATATTCAATATATTCAGTAGGTGCAGTAAGTTGAGGGGTAGCTAATTGTGGTTCCGGATGAGGTGAAGATACCCCGAACAAACCCCTCAAAGGATTGTTTTCCATAGTAACAAGTGACAATAAATTTCGGCACACTATATAGATGTTTCCTTACCAAATTCCACTTACCAAAGGCGCTTCACTCCCCGGCAACGGCGCCAGAAAATAGCCTTGATGACCCACAAGTATAGGGGATCAATTGTAGCCCTTTTCGATAAGTAAGAGTGTCGAACCCAACGAGGAGCAGAAGGAAATGACAAGTGGTTTTCAGCAAGGTAATGTCTGCAAGTGCTGAAATTGTAAGTAGCAGAGTAGCTTGATAGCAAGATAATTTGTAACGAGCAAGTAACGGTAGTAGTAACAATAGTGCAGCAAGGTATCCCAATCCTTTTGAGGCAAAGGACAGGCAATGGTCTCTTATGATAAGCAAAGCGTTCTTGAGGGTACACGGGAATTTCATCTAGTCACTTTCATCATGTTGGTTTAATTTGCGTTCGCTACTTTGATAATTTGATATGTGGGTGGACCGGTGCTTAGGTGATGTTCTTACTTGAACAAACTTCCTACTTATGATTAATCCTCCCGCAAGCATCCGCAACTACGAAAAAAGTATTAAGAATAAATTCTAACCATAGCATTAAACTTTTGGATCCAATCGGTCCCTTACGGAATAGCGCATAAACTGGGGTTTAAGCTTCTATCACTCTCGCAATCCATCATCTAATTGCTACTCCACAATGCATTCCCTTAGGCCCAAATATGGTGAAGTGTCATGTAGTCGACGTTCACATGACACCACTAATGGAATCACAACATACATACTATCAAAATATCAAACACATATCAAGTTCACATGATTACTTGCAACATGATTTCTCCCGTGACCTCAAGAACAAAAGTAACTACTCACAAATGATAAACATGCTCATGATCAGAGGAGTATTAAATAGCATAATGGATCTGAACATATAATCTTCCACCAAATAAACCATATAGTAATCAACTACAAGATGTAATCAACACTACTAGTCACCCACAAGTACCAATCTATAGTTCCGGTAACAAGATTGAACACAAGAGATGAACTAGGGTTTGAGATGAGATGGTGTTGTTGAAGATGTTGATGGAGATTTTCCTCCCCGAGATGGGAGAGTTGTTGGTGATGATGAGGACGATGATTTCCCCCTTCAGGAGGGAAGTTCCCCTGGCGGAATCACTTCGCCGGAGGGAAAAAGTGCTCCTGCCCAAGTTCCGCCTCGAGATGGCGACGCTTCATCCCGAAAGTCCTCTCCTTATTTTTTCTAGGTCAAAATGACCTATATTCCAGAAGATGGGCACTGGAGGTGGGCCTGGGTAAGCACAACCCACCAGGGCGCGCTTGGGCTCCCTGGCGCGCCCAGGTGGGTTGTGCCCACCTGGTGGGCCCCCTCTGGTAGTTATTTGCTCCAATAATTCTTAAATATTCCATAAAAAATCTCCGTGAAGTTTCAGCTTGTTTGGAGTTGTGCAGAATAGGTAGCCCGACATAGCTTTTCCAGGTCCAGATTTCCAGCTGTTGGAATTCTCCCTCTTGGTGTGTACCTTGCAAATTATGAGAGAAAAGGCATTAGAATTACTCCAAAAAGCATTATTATGGATAAAAACATCATAAACAACAGTAAGAAAACATGATGCAAAATGGTCATATCACCTGCTTCTAATACTATTACTCCACACATCGACCACTATCCAGCATGCATCTAGTGTATTAGGTTCATGGAGAAACGGAGTAATGCAATAAGAACGATGACATGATGTAGACGAGATCTGTTCATGTAGGAATAGCCCCCATCTTGTTATCCTTAATAGCAACGATACACGCGTGTCTTGATTCCCCTTCTTTCACTGGGAAAGAACGCCACACGATCGAACCCATCACAAAGCACCTCTTCCCATGGCAAGAAAAATGGATCTGGTCGGCCTAACTAAACCAAAGATTCGAAGAAGAAATACGAGGCTATAAGTAATCATGCTTAAAACAGATCAAAGAACTCAAATAACTTTCATGGATATATATCTGATCATAAACTCAAAGTTCATCAGATCCCAACAAACACACCACAAAAAGAGTTACATCAAATAGATCTCCAAGAGACCATTGTATTGAGAATCAAAAAGAGAGAAGAAGCCATCTAGCTACTGCCTACGGACCTGTAGGTCTACAATGAACTATTCACGCATCATCGTAGAGGCACCAATGAGGATGATGAACCCCTTCGTGATGGTGGCTAGATTGGAGCTCATGGTTCTGGAACTTGCGGCGGCTGGAATTGTGTTTTGTCGACTCCCCTAGGGTTTTTGGAATATTGGGGTATTTATAGGGCGAAGAACTGGTGCGGGAGGCCACCGAGGTGGGCACTACCCACCAGGGTGCACCTGGGCCCCCAGACCCACCCAAGTGGGTTGTCCCCCCTCGGGTACTTCTTTGGCCCATCTTGTGTCTTATGTTCCATAAAAATTCTCCAAAAAGTTTCGCTGCGTTTGGACTCCATTTGGTATTGATTTTCTACGAAGTAAAAAACAAGCACAAAATCGCAATTGGCCCGGAGCACTATGTCAAGAGGTTAGACCCAAAAAATGATATAAAGTTGCTGTAAAATGATTGTAAAACATCAAAGAATGATAATATAATAACATGGAACAAGCAAAAATTATATATACCTTGGAGACGTATCGCTCCGTCCCACCGGCAACGAGGCCGCACCACACAGAAAATGAGGAAGAGTAGAAGATGGTATGTCGCTGCTGCTCGGGTCCAAGTAAGGCCAGCGCTCCTACCCTCCGATTGAAGCCAAGCTTGGCGAGTTGAACATCAACGACCGATTAGCTACTTTGCGGCGACGTGGAGTCAGATAGCTTCACTTCCTGTGGCTCCAGAAGCGGAGCTGGAGAAGAAGCTTCAGTTCTTGGGCCGGACACGGGGAATGGGTGCTAGAGATCATAAATTAGGGTAATTAATTAAACCTCCAGAGCTGGACGAGCACCGCTTTGTAGTTGAAGAATGTTTGAAATGTAATGAAATCCGGCATGTTTATATGAAATCAGGCCATGTATGAACAAATTTAGACCAGTTAGTTTGAATTCTTGTATCGGTTGCATTACATGAACCTTCAAAACAATACGCACTACTTCCTCCACCTAGGCGTGTAAGTCACCTTATGAAAACCAAATAATCCCAAAATACTTAGGCGCGGTGCATTAACTCTCACCTTGTTTATTGTTTTTTGACATAAATAAAGGAATCAACCAATAAGATATGTGGGGCGTGTATGCTATCGATGAATTGAGACTACCAAACACGACATGCAGTGGTCAGTCCATTGCATGCAATGCTATTAAGCAAACAAACATTAAGTTCTCTCGTCTTTTCCTCTGCCTTGGTCGCGGTGCACAACCTAAGATGACTTGGGAACCTAGACAGAGGGAGTAGCATTATTCTCAGGACGCACGGTGATCACGTTGTTTGCTGCAGTTTCCGACTTACCAAAAGTTTGAGCAGCTTTTTAGCGTGCATGTACATTGCAATCAAACTCACAAGCCTGGCAAATTTTCACTGAACATCAATCGATCGATGATTATGCATCTCAATTATTCACACATCAGAGCGAATATTTACTTCACAACTAAAGACAAAAATAAAGAAAATCGACTGACCATCTCAATTATTCACTCGTCACAGCCAATATTTACTTCAGAATTGAAGACACAAATAAAGAAAAATCGATTGATGCTACTGATCGCAAAGGGCATCCTATTCCAAAATATCAAATTCATGTCTTCTTGCTAACATCAATGAGCAAAATTTGGAAAGGTTGCCCCATTCCAAAATATCAAAAGCATGTCTTCTTGCGAACATCAATGAGCGAACTTTGAGAAGGTTTCCCCATTTCAAAATATCAGATGCCTACGACTGTAGAATGGGCGGGGTTTGCCATCATTTTGCACATTGGCATGTCACCTCATGCTAAATAAACTAGCAGTTCTTTCTGTGTAGTTCCACTAAAATAAACCAACTTCACGCGTAGCTTGTAGGATTTCTCCTTTATATGTTGCAACGCCTTTAACATATCGGCACCATCAGAATATTTGTGCAGTTCCCACTGAAATCAAGTTGAGCATCCCTGCTTGCATAAATACAAAAAAGTGAGTAGTATGAAGCAAACTGAATTATGAATTTATAGTTTAAATAGGCACCTACATGGTCCATGTAGAGCACACATTTTAAAAAAATGGAACTCACCAGAAAGAATCCTAAAACAACATTGTACTTGCCCATCATAGCAAAAAAGATGGAAATCTGTGAGTCCTTCTGAGCTGAAGTTAGTTTGGTCTTGTGGGAAGTAATGTAATCATCCTTCTACTCCTCCTTCTGATGAGAAGATAGACTGGGATTCTTCATCCTGGCATAACCGGAACTAGGCACTTCACGTACTCCATATTCTTCTTCAAGGAGGATGATCCTGTTGTGCGAATACAAGAGAACAACTAAATGCTAACATCCCCGGCTGCTTGAAAAAAAGTAAAGGAAATATTTAAAACAACCATTACATTAACAATGGGAGTAACTCATGAAATGTATAGTCACAAAGAGATGCAACCTCTTTATCCTCATAGGAAATGATATGATCCCAAAGACAGCAACTCAACTTAAACTGTATTATTACTTAACTTTATCAGTGGCTATAACGGTGGCAAACCGGTGCCTCAATTTATTAGTAGCCTTAGATTAACACGCAAAACAATACCACTTTCTCATGACAGTAGCTAAACAGTAGCACAACACCAATAGAGATGACAAAGCTCAATCATATGGATGAAATCCGTGGGCACCAACCTTTGTCAGGAGGCTTATTGTGTAGAGCATACAGATGAAGCACTTCTCCGGAACCATCTGTTATTATCTACTATGGTTGCCATGCTTACTATATACTCCTCGATTAGTTTAATGTTTCCAACATCTTCTTGTGTAGTTCCACTAAAATATATGTTATCTTCAAACAAGATCCATGTTGCACAAGTAGAGATAATTACATATTACATTAAGAGTGGTATCAAATCACAGTGGAAAAACAATTGCTCGGTGCAGCCATAGCAATAAATTAAGATGCAAAACTATATCATTACTTGTGTCATCACAGTTCCAGTGCTTCATTACAGCACCGGGAGTTGATTTTTGTTCTTCTTCCGCTTGTTCTTCCCCTTCATCACTTGGTTCAATAACAGACAAGCTTCGCTTTCAATGTAAGATTTGGCATGTCAATTAGTGAGCACAAGTATAGCACTAAACAACAACATTTATTTTCTTATGACAGTAGCAAAATACAGGCCAACAGTTGTGAAATATCATTATCTTACCTCAATGGGATATTATGGTGCACATACAGATTGGAAGTCTGGTCTCCTTTTGTGCAGTTCACTAAAATCAAGCAACATGACCGTATAAGTAGCACAACATATGAAATCACACTGCACAATCATATGGAAGAAGGCCAGTACTGACCTCTCATGACGCAAAATTCAAACAACTCACAAGAAGAAGATTTGAAACAAATTTGCCAACACAGATAGGAAGTCAGATCTCCTCTTGTGCAGTTCCACTAAGATCAAGCAATCAAGCAACTTTGTCGGTGTGACATTTTGGTTGAACTGCACAAAACACTCTTAAAGCAAAAGTGTTTTGTGCAGTGCAACAAAAGTTCGCAATAGCAACGAGGTGAAGTAGATAACCCTGTTTACATGGAGGTGCAAAGGAAACAACTACTGGCCAATAACAGTGGATGACACAGAAGCCCACAAAAAGAAGCATCTAACTTATCTAAATGGGAAAGAAAGTAAGACAGTATAATTTCTCAAACAGTGGCATTGATTCATATTAATAGAGAGATTATGTTAGCAATAAAATTCGTTAAACATGTAATTTGCTTTTAACTGTGGCACTGTTCAATTTTCCAGCGGCATTATTAGATTAACAATAGCTAAATGTTTGTATGGGACAGTGGATGCACCAACACCATGTGCATCTACCGATGTATAAAGAGGTGATGCACAGTCTGTTGCAACAAACAACCAAGGAGCATACTTGTGTTGGTACCATTTTGGTTCTCTTTATACACCTTTCCCAATGTGAGGGTGGCAAATCTAGGCCTGCTCAAAATCTACAGCCTTGTCCCCCACCCACAGAAAGATCAGTTCCTTACAAATGTGTGTACTGCGTTTGTCATTGCTTTCCCTTTTCGACCAACATAGGTGTTGGATAGCCAGTCTGTAATACTTCCCCCCTTCGTTTCCTCTTTGAACCACGTCCTAGATTCATGCTATACAACTTTCCCCACTACTTTCCTGTTTGATCCAACACCTAGATTCGAGTGCAAAAGCAAAAAAATCCACATGCAGCTAGAGCAATGCCTGTGGATTAAGTAAATTATACCTTAAGGTTCTTGGGGTGTGGCTCGGTGGGCGGCCGGAGGCTGATCTGCCCACACTATGGTAGGCAGCGAGGAACAAGGGGTCGGAGGCCCTCCCACGCTGTTGCTGGGTGGAAGAGAACAGCGGCGCCGACACTGGATTCCCTCGCTCTCCGATGGCGACAGCGTTAAGCCTCCTTCCCTTCCCTGATGGACGGGATGCCACCGGCTCTTTGACCAGCAGTGAGGGGAGAGAGAGAGGCCAACGCAGTCCTGTTTAGATCTGGAGAGGGTGATGGTGTGAAGAGAGCAACTACAAGCGTTGGGGCTCGAGCGTGTATATATATAGTGGAGAGAGAGAGAGTGTGAAGAGACCAAACCCTAGAAAACAAGTGCTAAGGCTGCAGCGTATATATATATACTAGTTGGAGTGGTTTTCTTTTTCTCTCCATAAAAATTGTTTTAAATTGTGCATAAACAGAACTCTTTATTTAATTTCTCCCTCCATCACAGTTTACAGCGCACACATCAACAATCTCTCGGACCAAGGTGATTAGCGATTGCATTGAAAAATAGCATCGGGAGTTATACCACGGTGCTAATTACTGGAGAAATTAATGCGTACCACATGCATGGAGTGCTTTCAGTCCATGTACACACATGCATGCATTTATTCCACCCCGCGTACACACCTGCATGGAGAGAAGATTGTGTGCTTGACTGCGGTTACGATGCCCTAATTAATTGGGCATTAAACCAATTGCATCTAAAATCCCTCCGGTGGTGGGAATGCATGAGAATTGAAGTGCTCCCTATAAACTATGAAGGAGGGCAATGCTAATACGTGAAGGAAATTCAATGCTCAAAGGAGTCAATTCGCAATTAACGCTCCATGCCTCCCGGTCGCACTTACTATCGTTCACGTGTGGTACACAACCCTCCGAAGTGAACAACAACTAAACCTGCATGCGACGTGGAGGCATTCCCATTGTTGTGCGACCCGGCACCCGGACGTGGAGGCACAGTCGCAGGCGGCCAGAATGCTCCAAATCTGGCAGCCGCGTGCGTCAAATCCCACGGCTGCAGATATAGCGGTTGACCGCCGGCGCCGGGACGAGAGAGGCACAGATCTGGCCATCGTGTCGTGGTCGACTGGGCTATAGTGCGAGGCAGGGATTGTGTCTCCGACGGACGTGCATGTACCTCTTCTCTTCTTGTATGTACTTTGTTGGGGATATAACCCCACGGTGTGACCCGCCCAGTAGGGGCCAGGTTACACTGTTGGCGACTCAGTGACGAGGCCTAAGCAAGCCCAAGAGGCCAAGACATGAAGCCCGGAGGCGGCTTACGAGGCAGGCCAACTGAAGGTCCAATACCTGGAGATGGCACGTAACCTGGAGGTGTAAGACGCCGGACGACGACTTGCGTAGCAAGGCAAGGCGACATAGAGCCAGGGTCGGTCACGTTATATGACTCAACCTGGACTCTTGTAAGCCATAGGCCTCATCCTGTGTATATAAGGGCGAGTCCCTACGACGGGTGAAACTTAAGTTGCAATTAATCGATAGCTAGGTAAGTGATTCCGCTCCCTTGTAATCGATACTCAAGCAATACAACACAAAGAAGGAAGTAGGCTTTTACCTAGTTGGTGAGGGGCCGGGCCTGGGTAAACTCATGTCTCTCGTTCCGCTCAACCCCTTTAAGCAAATCACCGTAGCCATGGCCTCGCACCTAAGTTCTTTCACGAGGGCATCTACCGTGACAAAACCACGACAGTTGGCGCCCACCGTGGGGCCTGCGCATGGTGGTTTCGAGTTCTTGAAGGGCACTTTCCCAGGGATCGAGGGATACGCTGTTGGCAGGATGACTAAGAGTAGCCGCGGCAAGCTCTACATCAATGATGCTGGCTAGGGCCCCAAGGCCGACTCAATCAACTACGGGTACCGGGTCCCCTTCGGTGGGATTCACGACTTCATCAGCAAGATCGGCAGATCATAGCCTGCGCAGGACATCTGCACCGACATCGTAGAGCCGGCTCAGTGCATGCAACCTGCCCGGATTCAACCCGGCCGGAAATATGTTTTCGTCGGTTTCGTGCATGGCATGGATCTTGCGGTGGATTTTGTATCTGGAGGAGAGACTCTCATCTACTCAGGTGATGAGTCCTTGACTGGAGAGATGGTGTCAATCTATCAGCTTCCAGACGGCGGGCTTGGGGGCTATTCCGATGGTGACAGTATTCCGGACCCCTATGAGCCACCGTGCTGAGCTGCTATCTTCATGGCTGGCATGGGGCCGGCTCTCAATTCATCAACAACTGTGGCTATGACCTTGGGCTCGACTGCTGTTGCGGCAGCCGGTGGTGGCAGCTCACATAGGCCACCGGCTCAAGTTTTGTCAGATCTCTTGGGCACTTTGACAATTTTGCTAGAGATAGAGGTGACTGCGGCGAATCAAGCAGAGCGTAATGCAGAGATTGTAAAGATTCATGCGGAGATCACTAAGGCCCAGGAGGATATCAATGCAGAGAATACCAGGATGGCAACAGAACAGGCTCAAATCGTGGCTGAATCGGAGTGTGTGAGGACAGAAGCTTGGCATTTGAGTCTGGATCAGAACGCCTCTAACGCGGTTCTTCGTAGGAGGCACCAGAATCGCCTACCTTTGCATTATGAGCCCATGAATCTGTTTAACACACCAGGGTAGGGCCAAGTATTCCAGATACAAGGGTAAACTCTCAGTTAAACCCAGACGCGCTTGGAAGCCAGCCGGCGGCTCAGCCTCGCCAGCCTGAGCCGGCACGGAGGGAGGATCGGGTGCCTAACCCGCCCCCAATCAGACACCGCCACAACGTTTTTGACGCCCCCACCAGGGCACATTTCTAAACCGGTGGATAACATGTTAGCAGAGGCAACTCGGATGGCGGCTATTCCAATCGATAGCGAGTCACCAGTTGCGGTGGAGACCCGGAACGCGGTTGAGCTCCTTCAAATGTCTGTTGCGCAGCAGGCGGCTTACTCATACAGCCGTGATCATGTTCATTCGACCCCTCGCCCAAGTTGAAGTTATTGCCGGCGTGTTGAGTCGTCTGCAGTTTCCAGCAGCGAACGGCGTCGTCACTCGCCCCGTGATGGTAACCTATTGGTCAATGCTCAGGCGATTGTGGATGAAGCCAGGGCTCGTCGTGAGGCGGCAGTGGTGGCCCAACAGGGGGCTTATTAGCAGCCCCCGGTGACCCCCTCAACCTTAGTAGGAGCTGGGATGATTTCTAGGATGGTTGGAGTGCTGTGTTTAGTACCAGATCTGCGTAATGAACGTTTGCCTAATGATTTCAAGGGTCCTCGCAAGGTGCCTAATTATACAGCTGATCTTCCTCCCGAAGCATGGATTGAGAGTTATGAGTTAGCCATGGAGATGCTGGATGTCAATGATGCTGTATGTGCCAAATACTTTACTATGATGTTGGATGGGCCTGCTCATACATGGTTAAAAGGGTTGCCTCCTAATTCTATCAGCTCATGGGCGCAGTTGAAGGCACGTTTCATTAAAAACTTTCAAGCACTGGTACAACAAGGTGCTATACACACGGTTTTTAATCCCTTTCCGCGACGGCATTTTGAACCGTCGCCAAGTGAGGGACTGCGATAGGGGGGTCCTTCCCACACGACCCAGAAACCGTCGGGGATATAGAGCCATCACTAGTACATCGAGGTGCTATACAAACGGTTTTTAACCCCTTTTCGCGACAGCATTTGGAACCGTCGCCAAGTGAGTGTGGGCGATAGGGGATCCTTCCCACACGACCCAGAAACCGTTGAGGATATGCCCTCCTGGCACACACGCTCGGCAACAGGAGGTCATGTGCGACCGCCGAGCGATCAAATATGGTTATACATACAGTAGTGCTAAAAAAATACAATTATATAGGCAAAATCGTTCCGTCGTAGGTACATAAATGGCAAAAGAGGTTAGCCCAAGATCAAAGAGCGAGGTCCCCATGGACGTTGTATCATCCCACAGCAGTGGCACCGAGCCAATCGTGCATCATGAATTGCCAACTGCTGATGCTCTAGAGGCTAAACTATTGGTAGAAAGAGATTCTGCTTCTGCACTTAGAGATGAAGTTGACATGTTGAGGAAGCAAACAACACAATCACAAGCAGTACTCAAGACAACCATTAAATATTTGGTGGATTTCAAAACGAAGCAAGCTAAGACTGACCGCACTATTAAGGTCCTGAAGGAAAAAAGGAAATAAAATTCCCACTTGGTAAATCATAGGTGAAATGTTTTTTCCATCGTTGAATAACCTTTGTGTTGTTTGTTCATGTAATCGATCAAACCATTTGTTTTAGAGATCATGTAATAAATGTTTTTTTTGTTTTTTGGTTTGTAATTTTTTGAGCACGAGTCTGTATTCATTGATAAGACTCTGAGACATTTCATTTCGATTGCTGTGCCAGACCTACAAATATGCCAATCGGGCTGAATGTGCATTCAGCAATAATAGTAGTATAGATGGTCCTTAAGTGGCACACATCTGAAAGGGCCAAGATGTTGTACTAGATTTGTTAAAAAAATGATGCTCTTCTAGCAAAAAAAGTACAGCGGCTTGGCTGATGTATGTTAGTTGATATTATTGATCCATATAATCTATAAGTGTTTATATGTGTGTTAGTTTTGTACATTATTGGTTGATTGACTCGGTATTTTGAATCTTGAGACATTGCTTGTGTACATATCTAAATGGGAGTACACATTATGCTGCATGTGACACTTGAGTTGGACATAAACTGGTTTCAAATATTCGAATTCACCTTAAACTGGATTCTAGCTTCTGAATTCGAGTATCGACATTTGTAAATCATATTCATATATGACAGTGCAATACATCTTTGTTGTGCTTTTGAAGATATATAAAAACACATAGAATGATTTATAAAGATTCATATAAGAATACAAAATGGATTCGAATTTAGTTGCCAGGGTAAACATGGATGCTTATTGTCCCCAAATTCGAAAGAAACGGAAAAATATCCACTCCCACGTCGGCTGCCCGAAGCCAGTGTTTGCGAGATGGAAATTACTGTCTACCCCTTACACGAACAATCCATTGCCCCGATTTCCACTACTCTCAATAGGGGTAGGTTAGTAACTTCAATTAGACATGACACGACCGCCTCTGAGCCCATTCAGACACGGTGGGCGCCAAACGTGGGAGGCAAAACACATTTGATTCAAGCTCGTCTGAAAGAACGATGTCTCTCCTTCCATTTCCCCATTCATACACGGTGGGCGGCAAAACAAACTCGACTCGGCCGAAATCGATGTAGGCAAATGTTTTCAATAGGAGCAGGTTTGTAACTTCACTCAAACGTGACACAACTGCCCTACCTATCAGCCTCGTTCATACACCATGAGCGCCAACCGTGGGCGCCAAACCACCATCTCCTTGCCTGAAATCACTCTGGGAAAATATTGGGGAGATGCGAGGTTACCGTCCTATCCCCAACCAATGAGACGTCCAATTTTTAAATGGCGGCTAAGTTCATAACTTTCCCATATTTCAGATAGGCGCGTCCCAAAAACATGGTTCCCCATGCCCTCTCCCTCCATTTTCCCATTCATACACCGTCCGCGCTAGAACACCATCCCCGCACCAGCCGCCTCCGTCCGCCACCCCATCCATCACCGCTTTCCTCCACCCCATCCATCGCCGCCATCCTCCACCATGCTGGAGCACCTACCAAGACCGCGTCGTCCATTGCTGGAGATGAACGTTTCTCATCCACGGTGACGGACCAGGAGCCTTGCATCACGTCCTCTCACTTCATCAGCGCCGTCGTCCTCCTTGCCGGGGCCGCTCCCATGACCTTCTCGTCCAGCGCAACCGGACTTATCCCCCGATGCACCCGTCTATCGTCGCAGATCTTCTTCAACGCCACCGACAGCCATCGCACCCCCGATGCCTACACGGCGCCGCAAGAGAGGTGGTACTTCATATTTGCTCAACTTTTTGATCTCAGCCAGAAAATAGATCGTAACTTGGTTACTGTACTTGTTTTTTAGCTCTTAGAATTTAGTTCTTAGTTCGAAGCAAACAATGGTTGCTAAATAGCATTTCTGTGGTTTGCAGCTTCAAATCTGCCATGGCACAGTCATAATAGGGTTTAATTGATCATGCTTAGGGTTCCCCCTTTTATGATCATTATATGATCAACATACGTGCTTCGTGTCATAATAGCACCGCTCCACCTATCAAGCTAAACAAGCTTAGTTGTTCAAATACGAATATGATATTATTAAAACAGAGTCGTTTAATTGGTCAGCTAAATGTTCCTAATTTAGTTTCAAAAATGCATGTACGCAGCTCGGGTGTGGATCTACAGGGTGCCCACGGTGGGCCGCGGCCCACCCTGGGATTTTGGGTCGGCCCAGGCCCCAATTCCCCTCTGTTCTGTTGCGCTTCCGATCTCTACTCGCCCCTGCCTCACCGATGACTTGCCGTCCTCGGACGGCATGACTCTAGGAGGAGACGCCGGACTAACAGGAGGTCAGGAGCCGCTCGCCCAACCGCGTCACCGCTGCCCGGGCACGCCGCCGTGCCTACCTTCCTAGTCCGTTCAGGGCTCAGGCGTGCAGCAGCCACTAAGCCAACCCGATTTATCCTGAGATACGTCCTCAACACTCAACAACCACTCCTCATCACCCATTTTCTAATTGATTCATTACTCATTAGGCAGGACTGTCATTAGGGTTTGTTGTGTACTGAGTGCTACCTACACTTAATGGTTCATATGTATTTTAGTAATCTTTAGTACCTGTAAAGTTCACAGGGTTTCAAAATTCTGGCCCTAGGAACAGACACTAGTCATTTTGGATTGTTGGTCATAGTGACATTGACCCAGGTTACTACTGCAGGCCAGGTTTATTGACAATTTTACTTGTCTTTCTTACTCATTCGATATGATATCCAATTATTCACGTCGATTAGTTGCAAACAATAAGTGCTAGACCAACTTCTTGATTCAGATTTTGGACGGTCTCTTACTGTAGTTACAATTCTGATGGTGATTCGTCCATGGGCGAAACTGATTCGATGTCTGGTGGTGAGATGGCCATCTACTCTGATGGTGAGTCGTCCATGGGCAAAACTGATTCGATGTATCAACTGCAAGACAGACGGCTTGGGGGCTGTTCCGATGGCGACAGTATGCCGGACCCCCACGAGCCGCCGAACAGAGTGGCGATCTTCATGGCTAGCAACCATCCGGTTCTCAGTTCAACAGCCGCCGCGACCATGACTTCCAGTGCGGCGGCTGGTGCTGGCGGGTCAGCTCGCCCGCCGGCTCAAGTTTTAACAGATCTGTTGGACGATCTGGCGACTTTGATGGGAGTGGAGGTAATCGCAGACAATCAGGAACAACATAAGGTGGATGTGGCTAAGTTGCGTGATGAGATAGCGCAAGCTAAGGCAGAATTAGCAGCGGAAAACACTAGGATGGCTGCAGAGCAGGCCGTCTTAAACGCCCAGGCACAACGGATTCAAGCAGATTCGTACCGGCTTATGGTGGATCAGAACGCTTCAAACGAAGTCTGGAGGAGAAAACGCCAGAGTCGTCTGCCCTCGATTTATGAGTCAAGGAATCTCTTCAACACACCCGGAGTGGGGGCTAGTAACCCGCCGGTGATAAACCAGATGCTTGAAGCGCCAGGGGGTGGGGCGTCGGGTCCGCCGCGCATAGCAGGTTCTCCGCATATGAATAACACCCCGTCTCAGCATGTAGTGATGCCGCCGGGTCATTACTCCAACCCTCTAGACAACATGATTGCTGCAGCAACGCGATTGGCGGCTCTGCCGGTCGAGGGCGAGACACCGAAGGCGATTGAAACCCGAAGGGCCAGGGAGCTCCTTCAAACAGCTTTGGTACATCAACAGGCTTATTCCTATAGTCGTGACCGGATTCACTCGACCCCTCGTCCAAGCCGGAGTTACAGTAGGCACATTGACTCGCCAGCAGTCTCGAGTACTGAGCAGCACCGTAATCAGCCTCATGGACATAACCCGGCGCGCAATGGGGCCAATGCACAGGATTTGGTGGACCAGGGCAGAGCGCGCCGGGAGGCCGAGCTGGCGGCTCACCAGCACGCACCGGTTTACCCGACGGCTTTAGTTGAGGCGGGTGTAACTTCTAGAGCTTTCGGTGTGCCGTGTCTAACGGCGGCTCTACGGAACGAGCATTTGCCCAAGGACTTCAAAGGCCCTCGCAAAGTGCCCAATTACACAGCAGATCAGCCCCCTGAGGCTTGGGTGGAGAGTTATGAGATGGCTATGGAGATGATGGATGTTAGTGAGGCTGCATACGCTAAGTACTTCACCATGATGCTGGAAGGGATGGCTCGTACCTGGTTGAAGGGGCTGCAAGCTAACTCCACCGGGTCATGGTCAGAGCTGAAGGCCCGGTTCATCTAGAATTTCAAAGATACATGCAAGCAGCCAATGTCGATCGTGGATTTGGTTTCTTGTGTTCAAGCTGAGGGTGAGTCAATGACCAGCTAGGTGCGCCGGGTCTCGACTATCATACATTCTTCAGATAACATCAACGTCGGCTCAGCTGTTCTAATGTTGGAGAAAAATTGCCGTTTTATTCCACTCAAGCAGAAGCTTGGGCGGCTTAAGTGTCATTGCAATGACATGGGGGAGCTTATGGCGGCTCTTGTTAAGTATGCCGACTCTGATGGTACCAAGGACCCCGACTCTGAGGATGAAAGGTCGGGAAAGGGAAAGAAGAGTAGCGGCATGAAGGGGCAGCGGGTACAACCCTACCAATCAGGGCGGCAATGGTAAGCGCAAGGCTGATGATTTTGTGGCTAACACCGGTGCGCGCAATTATAACCAGCGTCGTAAGGGACCGCCAACTCAAGACCTTGATGCAATATTAAATCAGCCATGTCCAAAACACGGAACGGGTCAGAAGCCGGCTACTCATCTGTGGAAAGATTGCAGCATAATGAGAAGCTTCAGGGAGTCCATCCAACACAACCATGGCCCGAACAACGGTTCAGGGTCCGGCTCTCATGGTCCGGGTCATGGAGGCGGCGGTTCAAATTCCGGGTTTCAAGGCCACGACAACCAAGGTAATTACAACCAGCAGAATAATCAGGGGAATCAGCAGGAGCAACAGTCTGGTTATCAGAGCAACCTGAAGCAACTGAATAGTGGGCAAAATCACGTCTTCACCACCAGTTTGTGTAAGCGGGATCAGAAGCTTCATAAGAGAGCTGTGAATGCTACTGAGCCGGCGGTGCCATGTTATTTATGGTGGTCAGAGCAGCCTATTGTGTGGAGTCGTGAGGATCATCCGCCCCGGGTTGATAATCCGGGTCACCTGGCTCTGTTGGTGGCACCTCAGGTTGGGGGCTATAAATTTACTAAGGTACTCATGGATGGAGGTAGCAGCATTAACATACTTTATTATGAGACCTTCCATCGCATGGGACTGACGGACAAGAATCTTAAGCCGTTAAGCACTGTTTTTCATGGTGTGGTGCCGGGTAAGTCAGCCTACCCAGTGGGTAAGATATCTTTGGAAGTTGCCTTTGGAGGTGAGCATGATTCCAGGTCTGAGACTTTGAATTTTGAAGTGGTCAAGATCAAGAGCCCTTATCATGCTCTGTTTGGGCGGCCGGCTTATGCTAAGTTCATGGCAAGGCCTTGTTATGTTTACTTGCAGCTTAAGATGCCGGGTCACAAGGGCACCATCACTGTACACGGGAGTCGAAAGGTGGCTTTGGAGTGTGAAGAAGGGGATGCCGCGTATGCTGAATCAGTTTGTGCAACGGAGGAGTTGAAATATTACAAGGATAATGTTGACCTGGCAGACATGACGTCCTTGAAAAATCCAACCACAGAGCACGATCCTTCATTAAAATTTAAGTCGGCAGATGACACTAAATTGGTTGACTTCGTCCCTGGCGACTCATCTAAGCAATTCAGCATCAGCGCTAATCTGGATCCAAAATAGGAAAGCGCACTCATCGAGTTTATCCGTCAGAACCGGGACATCTTTGCATGGAAGCCTTCAAACATGCCAGGTGTACCGAGGGAACTCGCTGAGCACACTCTTAATATTGATCTGAAGTTTAAACCGGTCAAGCAATTTCTTCGTCGATTTAACGAGGAGAGGCGGAAGGCCATTGGCGAAGAGGTGGCCCGGCTCTTAGCGGCTAGGTTTATCGTTGAAGTTTTTCATCCTGAATGGTTGGCTAACCCGATGTTGGTGCTTAAGAAGAATGGCACTTGGTGAAAGTGTGTGGATTACATGGTCTTAAACAAGGCTTGTCCGGCTGATCCGTTTGCTCTCCCTCGTATTGATCAAATCATTGATGCCATGGCGGGTTGTGAGCGTTTGAGTTTTTTGGATGCTTATTCTGGTTATCATCGGATCAAGATGGCAGTTAAGGACCAGGAGAAGACACCTTTCATTACTCCATTTGGAGCCTTCTGCTATGTATCCATGCCTTTTGGGCTCAAGAGTGCCCAGGCGACTTACCAGCGGTGTGTGCAGAATTGCCTTCACAATCAGATCGGGCGTAATGTTCATGCTTATGTAGATGACATTGTGGTGAAATCCAGGAAGAAGGAAACCCTGATTGATGATTTGAAGGAAACATTTGACAATCTCTGGGTCTACAAGATGATGCTTAACCCGACTAAGTGTGTTTTTGGTGTACCAGCAAGCAAGCTCTTGGGCTTTCTGGTTTCTAACAGAGGCATTGAAGCTAACCCGGAGAAGATCAAAGCCATTACTTCGTTGGCTAAGCCAGCGTGTATTAATGATGTTCAGCGTCTGGCGGGTCGTATTGCAGCTCTAAGCCGGTTTATAAGCCGGTTAGGTGAGAAGGCTATTCCGCTTTATCAGATGATGAAGAAGACAAATCATTTTGTTTGGAGTGATGCTGCTAATCAAGCGTTTGAGGATCTGAAGAAACAGTTGGCTGAGCCGCCCGTTCTTGCTGCCCCTATTGATAAGGAGCCTTTGTTGTTATATGTGGCTGCTAATAGCCGGGCCGTTAGTGTAGCTATTGTGGTGGAAAGGAAAGAGGCAGGCAAGGAATATCCGGTTCAACGGCCGGTTTACTATATCAGTGAGGTGCTTATTGAGTCCAAACAGAGATATCCACATTGGCAGAAGCTGGTGTATGGGGTTTTATGGCAAGCTGGAAGCTCAAGCAATATTTTCAGGGTCATCCCATTACTGTGGTTAGCTCTGCTCCTTTAGGAGACATCATCCAAAACAGGGAAGCCACAGGCCGGGTTGCTAAATGGGCCATTGAGCTTGGGCCTCACGGTTTAAAGTATGTGCCTCGTACGGCCATCAAGTCCCAAGCACTTGTGGATTTCATCAATGATTGGACAGAGTTGCAGGCACCTGAGGAAAAACTGGATAACACGTATTGGACTATTCACTTTGATGGATCCAGGCAGTTGGGGGGCTCTGGGGCTGGAGTTGTCTTGACTTCTCCACGAGGTGATAAATTTTCTTATGTTCTCCGGTTAATGTTCCCTTGTACTAACAATGCAGCTGAGTATGAGGCCTTGCTCCATGTCCTTTGGATGGCTAAAGAGATGAATTTAAGCCGGGTGAGGTGCTTTGGCGATTCAGATCTGGTGGCTCAGCAAGTTTCTGGCACTTTGGATTCTAAGGACCCGCTTATGGTGGCTTATCATCGAGAGGTCGATGCCATTGCAGGTCACTTCAAAGGTTACCAAGTTGAGCATATTGATCACAGGAAGAATGAGGCGGCTGATACTTTAAGCCAGTTGGGGTCTCAGCGTAAGCCGGTGCCACCTAACACGTTCCTGGATATTTTGCTTAACCCTTCTGTCAAATTGCCTACAGAGGAGGATCTTGCTGTCCCTGACCCGGAAGCACAATTGGTGGCGGCTCTTCATGCTATTCCTGATTGGACGGTTCCGTATTTGGCTTACATGACCCGGGGTGAGTTACCAGAGGATGAGATCTTGGCCAGACAGATAACCCGGCGGTCCAAGTCAATGTCAATTGTCAATGGGGAGTTGCACCATCGCAGTATCACAGGGGCGTTTCAGCATTGTGTCCCTCCTGAAGAAGGCTGTGAGATTCTACGAGAGATTCATGAAGGAGATTGTGGTCATCATGACGGCTCTAAATCTCTTGTAGCCAATGCTTTTCGTCATGGGTTCTATTGGTTGATCGCTCATGCTGATGCTGAGGATTTGGTCAGCAAATGTGACGGTTATCAGAAGTTTTCACGACGAGCTCATGTTCCGGCTCAGGAGCTGAGGATGATTCCCATCACTTGGCCATTCGGGACTTGGGGGCTTGATATGGTTGGGCCTTTTAAGAGGTCCAAGGATAAGAAGACCCACCTTTTGGTGGCAGTTGATAAGTTTACTAAGTGGGTTGAAGCAGAGCCGGTTAGTAAGTGTGATGCAGCAACGGCGGTTCAATTCATGAAGAAGGTGACCTTCCGTTTTGGCTTTCCACACAACATTATAACAGATAATGGTACTAATCTCTCTAAAGGCGCCATGAAAGAATTTTGTCAACGGGAGCATATCCGGCTTGACGTTTCCTCTGTGGCTCACCCTCAGTCCAATGGTCAGGCAGAATGAGCAAATCAAGAGATTCCGCGAGGTATCAAGCCCCGACTTATGGTTCCTTTGCAAAGAACGCCAGGTTGTTGGGTAGAGGAGTTACCCTCAGTGTTATGGAGCATCAATACGACCCCCAACAGATCTACGGGTTACACACCTTTTTTCATGGTTTATGGGGCAGATGCGGTTCTCCCTAGTGACATCCGTCACGATTCACCCCGGGTGGCGGCTTACGTTGAAGCTGATAATGAAAAGGCACGTCAATATGCACTTGACCGATTGGATGAGGAGTGTGATCTCGCGGCGGCTCATTCGGCGATTTATCAGCAAGACCTACATCGTTATCATAGCCGCCGGGTCAAAACCAGGACCTTTCAAGAAGGCGACTTAGTGCTCCGGCTCATCCAGGACCAAAAGGATATGCATAAGCTATCGCCGCCTTGGGAAGGACCTTTTGTGGTTAGCAAGAATCTAAATAATGGGTCATACTATCTTATTGACGTTCGAGACCACAAGGACTCACGCAAGTCGGAGGAGGAGACCCGTCGGCCGTGGAATATAGCTCATCTTTGGCCCTACTATACTTGAGCCACCGGCTCTCATGATGTACATAGTTACTTGATGTATATATTATAAGCAGTATAATAAAGACGACATCCCTAATAATTCAGGGCCTCTGTCGTTTCACTTCCTTGAAGCTGAGTCTTTATCATCATGTTTATTTAAGAGGCCCAACACCCAACTTCAGGGACCAAAGAGAGTTGGATGCATGGCACAACTCAAACATAGGTCCTTGACGAGCACGACTTGTCAGTATGTCACTTGGGGGCTTCCTGTTCAAACATAGGCGTATTTGACCAAAGAGAACATAGCGTTACTACCCTCTTGACCAGGTTATCTATCCAAACATAGGCGTATTCGACCAAAGAGGATATAACCTTTCCGGGTCATCCTACCTGTATACCAGCTGCTTCAACTCCATCGGGTAATCCCGATTGACCCGTCGAACTCTTAACGATCAATCTTTACGGCGTATTCGACCAAGATCTGAGCTTGTTAAGGTTCAAACGGCAGTTTGTCATGCGAGAGCACGGCTTACAAATAGTTAGGATAGATCCAGGCTTCATAAGCCGCCTTCCTTGAAACTTGGATAAACCGGCCCGTGATGTATGTTGTTACTCTGACCCCGCGTACTCCTGATAAGTCTATCTTTGAGCAAGACCTGACTTTATCTGGGTTCAAATGTCGATTGGGTACTGTGAGTCAGGCTCACGGAATGCACATACCTTCAAGTGGCTTAGGCTAGTTTCCTCGAAGAAGACACTTTGGCTTGGCAGCCTACAAAAGCCTTGAATTTCTTTTGGTTTCTTATTTATATTCTATGATTTCTTCTTTGACTTCTGGTTTTTTACAAGTCGGACCCAGCTGCCCTACTTATGGCTCATATTTGAAGCATCTTTTGGGTCTCTATAACCCACGAGGATGGCAGACTCTAAGTCGCCAGGGTATCATACTCTTATGTGTACAGTTACAGCTCTAAACACCTCTAACTGTACGAAGCTTATAAGCCGGCAGTCTAAGCATATACTATAGGTATGATATCTTATTTAACAATTGTCAGACCGACCCTGGTTATGGACTATTCGTCCTCAGTGGCTTCAATGGGGTATCATGACCCGCCCGGTGTTAAGCCGCCAGGGCATTTGTACTTTCTTTGTGTACAGTACAGTAATCGATCAGATCAGCATAAATCAAATGTTCTCATAAGCATAAAGTGATGTTTTCTCACAATGGAGATCAGCAGTCTTGCGAAAAAGCAGAAAAGTGCATGATGGCACGGCAGATTCAAGTTTTGACTACCCTATTACCTGGCTCCATGAGCCGAATAAGATCAAGTGTTTTTTCAAGGTTCAAATATATAAACCGCCCGGCGGTTCAATCTTCTTGGCCTTGCTGACTGGAGGCTTCTAGGTCATCCCTTTCCGGTTCTTCGTCCTCCTCCGTCGTCTGAAAATTTGGTGATGACCAATCGATGCCAGATAAAGCTTGAAATTTAGCCTCGTCATCTATAAGATCAGACGGCTCAACTTCAGGTGCAAAAGTGTGCTTACGGATTGGGGGGGGAGGTTAAGTCCATCACTCTATATGCTGGGGTTGGCATCTTCTGATTCTCCTTGTTGTAAGCCGGATGGTACTTTGCAAGGTCCGAATCATTGGCAATCATAGTCGCCATCGGACGTATCTCTTTCACGCAAGCCAAAAAGTCTTTCTGGTCAAACGGCGTACCATCTTATTTCAAACTTGGGTACCCAGTGGCTACCTTAGACGGGTCAAGCTCTGGTACCCATGCCTTGGCCCGACTCAAAGCCGTCACGACACTGGCTCTTGCAGACGACCGCTTCATTTCATCAAACCTGACAGGCAACACAGAAAGTTTTTTCAACACATCTATCAACAGAGTAGGCGCTTGATTCGTTGGAGAAATTGCGGCCAATGCATGTTGGGCTCCGGTGTACAGCTGTTCAACAAGTGTGTAGACAGCCTTGAGCTTCACAAGCATGTATTGGTTCACGTTGCTGCTCCTGGGACCTGGATACATCACAAATTGGTTAAATGGCAGTTTATATTGTCACGACAAGGATTCACTTTTGATGACTAGCAAGGAGACTCACCAAAGATAGCAGAAACCATCTGAGATACACGGTGTTTTAAGCCGGTGAGCTCAGTGGTCACCTCTTGAAGAGCTGCCTCTGCTTTCTCATCCTGCTGCGTTAAAGCAGTCTTTTCTTCAGCCCAAGTGCTTTTCTCCGCCTCAAAACTGGTCTTCAGCTTTTCCGATTCAGCTACGCTAAACTAGAATTTTAACTCAGCTTTCTGGGTCTCAGTTTCCTGAGTCGCCAGCCGGGTCTTTGCATCATTTAACTGTGACTCCAGTTCAGCAGTAGCAGCCTGTAGGAAGCACCGAGTTGTCAACACATTTATATCAGGGTTACAAGAGTATAAGTCCCAAGTCTTTTGAAAGCAACAACACTTGGCACTTGGGGGCTAATGTGTGTCAAAGTATTTCTTTACGTAAAATGGCTCTTATGAATAAAGTCCCAAGCACTTTGCAAGCAAGACTACTTGGCACTTGGGGGCTAATGCATATCGCTTGCATCTTCTTATTCTTGAGCCGGTTGTGCTGTAAACAATCACAGCCGTCTCATGGGGGCTACACAGATAAGTTCATCTTTCTTAAACAATGGCAAATAGGACCGGATCATTCATGCTGATTAAACCGGCCCTTGGGGACTACGGATGCAATGCCAAATTGCTTAAACATCCGGTTTAATTTTAACTATGACAACCGGCCTTGGAGGGATTCTATGACAGAAGCTTATGGATTATTCTAAGTCTACAGCTTATTCAATCTTACCATAACCAGTAGACTTGGGGGATGGCAGGATGTACATAATTATTCAAAGATGGAAGTCATACCTCATATTTTTGGTGCATTTGCTTCACCATATCAACTTCAAGATCGCGGCTGGAGTGTACTTGGCTGAGGTAGCCAGAGAGTATCTCACTACTGCTCAAATGTGCATAATGGGAGACGCCAAACTTCATCTTCCGCCGTTCCATAACCTCTTGCTTGGCAGTATGCTTGGCCAAGGCTGTTGGATTTCCTGGCTCTTTTAAGCCGGTGCCAGTGATCAGAATATCATCAGTATGAGTCTCCGACGGCTTAGGTGGACTTGATGGTGCAGGGTTTGAAGAATTAATATTGGTGACATCAATACAGAGATCCGGAATCTCAGGTGAAACGTCAGGGGTAGGGTCATCTGGTTGTTTTTCAGAAGCATCAGGTGGAGAGACTTGCTGTTCCGGTTCAAGAACTTTAGGATCCTCAGCTGGCTTGGAAACCTTTGTTTTCTTGCTAGGCTTTGCTTGTCCGCTGCACAGGTGGTGAAAAATCAGTATAAGTATCAGAGTATAAAGAGTTACAGAATATAAGGTAATCATTGTTACCCACGGGCAGTCTTAAAAGCTGGCAACTCGGTTTGCGATGAATCACCAGAGGAAGAACGAGCAATTTCCTGGTCAATTGAATCAACAGAGTTAAGTGGTAAGCAAATCAGACCCGCCGGCAGGTGAAAAGAGTTTAAAGTTAAAAAGAACCTCGTTTCGATGTTTTCGAGGAGCGGGAATGTTTGGTAAGCCGGAGGACAATTCTTCACCTCCACTGGTCCGGGTCTGACGTCGATTCTCGTGCTGTTGTTGCTTCAAAAGAAAGTGAGGATCTAAATAAGCCAAGGGGTGTGAAAACCTTACTTTCCCGGTTACTTGTCGAAGTTTCTGTCTTGGCAAAGAGTCTGAGTCGGAGGAATTGATAGTTAGCTCTTCTTCAGCTACTTGGCTGGCTCCCGTGTCATCCTGATAATAGTCAGTGTCAATAAGATGATTGAAAAACAAGCCAAGAGAATCAAGGGCTACCTCCGACTCAGAGGTGTCATCCAGATTAAGCATGTCAGAGGCGCTTGGTTTCTTCTTTGTTTTGGTGGTCTTCTTGGTGGCTCTCTTGATAGCCCTGGCCTTCTTGGTGGCTCTCTTGATAGCCCTGGCCTTCTTGGCAGCTTCATGATCATACTTCTTTTTCCAAAAGTCAGACTTAGCCTGTAAAGGTCATTAAGGGTTGAGTTAATAAAGTATTTGAATAATGAAATAAAGATAAGTAAGATCAGAGACTCACATCCGGTGGTGGGTTAAGCTTGCAGAAAGGGGCCAGACCCACTTTAATGCAATCTTCCGGATCTTCATTCAGAAGGGACTTAACCATTTCATTTACTGCCTCGTCAGTTAATGGAGCAGAGCTGTGGCGTAGTGGATCCTTTACACCACCAGTGTAAGTGCACATTAAGCCGGTGCGGCGACTCAAGGTATGATCTGCCAAGAAACCCAACACCTGGCTAAATCAACGCCAGTTAACCCGTTTCCCAGCAGAGGTTTAACCTTTGCAATGGTAGGAGCAATTTTTGCTCGTTCGGCAGTGGTAAGTTTTTCAGGAAGATTGTGCTTTGGATCTAGGCGCTCAACACGGTAACCCGACAATGGATTCTCGTCAGCCGAAGAGGTATCTTTGTAGTAAAACCACGTCTGGCCAATCTTTGGGGTGACTCGGCAGGCAGGCATAAGGTAAGATGGCATCTCTCCTGCGTTGAATCGAGATTCTGCCAAGTTCCAAGCTGGGCCCGTTCGTGAACTCAGTCTGGCGGTTCAAATAAAAATATTCTCTAAAGAGATCGACGATGGACTCCTCTTGAAGGTATACTTCGCAGAAGACTTGGAAGTTGCAGATATTTGACACGGCGTTGGGTTCGATGTCTTGAGGATGGAGTTGGAAAAAGTGCAGAACATCTCGGAAAAACTTAGATCCGGGTGGTGAGAAGCCCCGGTTCATGTGATCAGTCAATACAATGACTTCACCATCCTTTGGCTGAGGTCTTTCTTCGCCCGGTTCAGGAGCACGGTAATGCATGACACTCTTTGCGGGCAAGTACCCAAGTTTGACAAAATCTTTAAATGTGCCGTCAGTGACGATGGAGGGGACCCAATTGCACGTATAGACTGTCTTTGGCGGCATTGTGAAAGAGAGAAAGCCTAAAGGAAGGGAAAATTTTGCCGATTCAAATCAGTTGGTGAAATCACAAGTTAAACAGTTACAGTATATATTCAGCATGGCGGCTTAAGTGAGGACTAATGATATATGAGTAATTATAAGCCGGTGAGGTAAGCCGCCATGGCGAGCATGGATATTCAAGACCTAACAGGAGCAAATTATATTAAGTGTTGGGAAAAACAGGTTGCACAGGTTGAAGCTATAAGATTGGATCGACAGTTGTTCAGAAAAATGAAATAAAATCTAAGTTCAAGGTGGCGGTGGCCGAAAAATGGGGACGTCCAGATGAGATCTATTTGCAATGGGGATATATTCTGATATCAAAGAACATGTGCTAAAACTGCTACCGCGTAAGATTTATGTGGTTTTTTCGGATCTAAGCTATGAATCTAAGCAAGGAGAAGGAAGGGCGGCGATGAACACCGAAACCCTAAAGACAGATCTGTTACGAGGAAAGAGAAGACTTACTGATGCTGATGAGATAGCGGAGTGGCGCCGTGGTGTTCTAGTCCGTTCAAGGTGATGCAGGGGCCGGAGTCAAGGCAGGAGACGAAGGTCCACGGCGGCGGAGCTCGGGCACACTGGAGTGTCGCGAGGAAGAAGAAGAAGGCAAGAAAGAAAGGGGAAGAATGAAAAGTGAACCCATGGCCCTATTTATAAGGGTGGAAGGATAAGTGGCATGCGCGGGAATCGAGGAGACAGGAAAATGGATATGTGACAGCGAGGGCGCCTCGATTTTTGGAGGGTCAGTAAAGGAAAAGATTTATTAATATTTTGGGTTCTGTGTAGTATTAATCACAGGTGATGTCACGACGGGTTACCGCAATCTCTGGAGATGATGTCATGGCGGGTTAAAGTATTTCACAGGAAGATGAAGGAGGATTTTTCTAAGTGTTGAAGATTGACATGAATAAGTTCAAATCAACCTCGGGCCTAATGTTGGGGATATGGCTATTGGATATGACCCGCCCAGGAGTGGCCGGGTTATCCCGATGGCGGTTCATCTAAGACAAAGCTCATGAGTATGTTGAAGATGGCGGTTCATGAAGTAGGCCTGTCAAAGGGCCCAAACTGAGAGGCGGCTTAAGGCCCATGAGTATAAACCGCCATGTATGTGTAAACTTGTATTGTAAGACATGTAAGATAAGTCACCGAGTTGGACACGTTTGTATGAGCCGGCCGGGACTCTGTAGGCCGCAGGGCGTCAACCCATGTATATAAGGGGACGACCCAGCAGCGGCTTAGGGCAAGAAACAACAGATCGAGAGCCAGGCAAAGCGTATTTGCTCCCTGGTAATCGAAACCCTAGCAATACCACCTCAAACTGGACTAGGCCTTTACCTTCACCTTAAGGGGCCGAACAGTATAAACTCCTCGTGTCCTTTGTCCCGTTTAACCCCTTTAAGCTAACCTCGTCGCAATGGCTCCACAACTAAGTCCTTCCATGAGGACATCTGCCGTGACACTTCCACGACACCTGATAAATCAAATAGCCCATTAGGTGTAGTTGCAATATCACCAGACCCAGAAAACACAGCCACAACTCTAGCAGACTCTAGCCCTACTACACTGGCCATCTCTAATGCCCCAACTCAGCAGACCCCAACAGCAGCAAACAGTATGATGATGCCAGTTGACATAGCACCAGCTCTATGATGCAAAATCCCCATTCCAGCAAAGAGTACACCAAATCCAGTTGCCAAATCCCTTTTCAAACGAGAGAGAGCCCCAATTGTAGCAAATAGGACTCATGTTCCACTTCTTCCCAGTTTAGAGGACGAAGCTTATATTGTTATCAGGAACTTTGTGTGCATCTTTCTTTCATGGAAAGATTTATACCACAGACAAAAACAATTTTGAATCTTCCTCCGTTATTCATGGTAATTACTGCATATGTTTTTGCTGACAGAAGACGCAAGATTTCATTCTTTTAAATAGGCGAGGACCAAACTGGATAGTCAAGACGAGCAAGGGTTGGTTGCGCTTTTCAAGCACTCGTTGATGAAGTATCATTCCTACATGAGGCAAGCGCAATTCGATGGCAAGCCTCTAAACAAAATTTCTATAAAGTCTCTGGTGCTACATTAATCAAACAGTGACTGGAATAATCTTGTTACACATTGGTCTCGTCTGCAGTGTAAGGTACTGTCTATGATACCACATCACAATTTGAACTACATTTCTGCATGTGCCTTAATGTCTCACTTGTATGAAAACTGTTTGTAGAAGAACATTCATTCCCAAGGGACTACAGAATATCCCAACTATACTGCACACTGCATTGCTCTTGTGAGTACCTCTTGCCCTGTATGACCATACTTACTTTCATAGCTGGTTGATTATGTAGCATCACTGCATATGTTAGCCTCGTCATCCTCCATTTGGTGGACATTATAGATCCGTATCGACTCTTACATAAATTTAGAATCAACCCAATGCTATTGAAGAGGTTTAGCTCTGCAGTCCTCTTGTAAGGACTGAACGTCGTCTACCACTGTACTTACATTAACAGCTACTCCCTCCGTCCCATAATATAAGAGTGTTTTGTACAGTACACCAGTGTTCAAAACACCCTTATATTATGGGAAGAGGGATTGGTTCATTGTGCAGCATTCTGCATCTTATCTCACTCGCCCACCATTTACTAAAAAATATGAGATCTATATTTAATCTTACCAAAAAGTTGAATACACACACAATGTCAATGCAGAAGTGTAGCCCATTGCTCTTGTCGGTACATTTTGTCCTGTAACGCTTGTACTTCCAGGGATTGGTAGTTGATTATGTAGCATCAATCCGCATCTTATCTTCATTATCCTCTATCCCTTCCAGTATTATCATATCTATAATTACTCTCTACAAAATGTAGAGTACATGCAATTCTTATGAAGAAGATTTTGTGCTGAAATTCTTGAGGTATCCTTCCCTTAACATGGTAGTTGATTATGTAGCATCAATCCGCATCTTATCTTCCTATATGCGGTATCTACCTGCCGTTCCAAGTAAATTTGTATGTGCCAAACTCTAAACCTTCAAATGAAATTCTGTTTTGTATGCTCGAATAGCTCATGTATCAACTAGGGTTGTCTGTATCTTCCATGCTAGGCGGGTTATTCTCAAGAGGAGTGGACTCCTCTCCTCACTCACGAGAAAATGGCTGGTCACCGGGATGCCCAGTCCCATGCTCAAATCAAATCAAAATAATTGCAAACAAAACTCCCCCAGGATTGGAGTTAGTTGGAGGCACCCATTGTTTCGGGCAAGCCATGGATTGATGCCTGTTGGTGGTGGGGGAGTATAAATTTTACCATTCTGATTGGGAACCGCCTATAATGTGTGTAGCATGGAAGATATCGAGATCTCTCGGTTGTTATGTTGACAATGAAAGTATGCCGCTCAAAATATTATTTATCTCTATTTCAAAAATCGAGCTCTGGCACCTCTACAAATCCCTGCTTCCATTACTATTATGTTGAGTCATCATCCTCTTATTAAAAAGCACTAGTTGGAGAGCACCGCTGTCATTCGCATCCATTACTATTAATTTATATTGAGTATGACTATGACTGGATCTCTTTTACCATGAATTACAATGTTTAGTCAGTCCTTGACCTTCAGAGGTGCTCTGCATTTATGTTTTGCGGTCTCAGAAAGGGCTAGCAAGATACCATCTTGTTATATCATATTATGATTGTTTTGAGAAAGTGTTGTCATCCGAGATTTATTATTATTGCTCGCTAGTTGATTATGCCATTGATATCAGTAAACATGAGACCTAAGTGTTATTGTGAATATGGTGAGTTCATAATCTTTGCTGAAAACTTGAATGCTGGCTTTACATATTTACAACAACAACAAGAGCAAACAGAGTTTGTAAAAGTTTTTCTTTATCACTTTCAGTTTGTCAACTGAATTGCTTGAGGACAAGCAAAGGTTTAAGATTGGGGGAGTTGATACGTCTCCATCGTATCTACTTTTCCAAACACTTTTGCCCTTGTTTTGGACTCTTAACTTGCATGATTTGAATGGAACTAATCCAGACTGACGATGTTTTCAGCAGAATTGCCATGGTGTTATTTTTGTGCAGAAATAAAAGTTCTCGGAATGACCTGAAACTTCAAGGAGAATACTTTTGGAATTTATAAAAAATACTGGCGAAAGAATCAAGACCAGGAGGCCCACACCCTGTCCACGAGGGTGGGAGGCGCGCCTGCCCCCTGGAAATGCCCCTGCCTCTGGGCCCCCTGGTGCTCCACCGACCTCAACTCTAACTCTATATATTCACATTCGGGGAGAAAAAATCAAAGAGAAGGATTCATCACGTTTTACGATACGGAGCCACCGCCAAGCCCTAAACTCTCCCGGGAGGGCTGATCTGGAGTCCGTTCGGGGCTCCGGAGAGGGGAATCCGTCGCCGTCGTCATCATCAACCTTCCTCCATCACCAATTTCATGATGCTCACCGCCATGCGTGAGTAATTCCATCGTAGGCTTGCTGGACGGTGATGGGTTGGATGAGATTTGTTATGTAATCGAGTTAGTTTTGTTATGGTTTGATCCCTAGTATCCATTATGTTCTGAGATTTATGTTGCTATGACTTTGCTATGCTTAATGCTTGTCACTAGGGCCTGAGTGCCATGATTTCAGATCTGAACCTATTATGTTTTAATGAATATATGTGAGTTCTTGATCCTATCTTGCAAATCATTGGTCACCTACTATGTGTTATGATCCGGCAACCCCGAAATGACAATAATCGGGACCACTCTCGGTGATGACCATAGTTTGAGGAGTTCATGTATTCACTAAGTGTTAGTGCTTTGGTCTAGTACTCTATTAAAAGGAGGCCTTAATATCCCTTAGTTTCCAATAGGACCCCGCTGCCACGGGAGGGTAGGACAAAAGATGTCATGCAAGTTCTTTTCCATAAGCACGTATGACTATATTCGGAATACATGCCTACATTACATTGATGAACTTGAGCTAGTTCTATGTCACCCTATGTTATAACTATTGCATGAGGAATCACATCCGACATAATTATCCATCACTAATCCAATGCCTACGAGCTTTTCACATATTGATCTTTGCTTAGTTACTTTTCCGTTGCCATTGTTACAATTACTACAAAACTGCTACTATTACTTTTACCACCATTACCGCTACTTCCATACTACTTTGCTACTAAATACTTTGCTGCAGATATTAAGTTATCCAGGTGTGGTAGAATTGACAACTCAACAGCTAATACTTGAGAATATTCTTTGGCTCCCCTTGTGTCGAATCAATAAATTTGGGTTGAATACTCTACCCTCAAAAACTGTTGCAGTCCCCTATACTTGTGGGTTATAAACGGTCCATTCCCAGGCCAAAAGACACACCAGGCTGAAATGGGCCCATGTCTACATCGGGCTTCTAACAGTCCGAAATGTCACTCGACCGTAATTGGGCCCAAATATTTGGCGAACAATTAACGGGCCAGATCTGGCTTCGGGCCATAAATGGGCCATGTTTAAACAGGCCGTTAGTGGGCTGGCCCACTAATTGCTGAGTAAATACTACAGTCCTTTGACTGGGCCGACCTTTTTAACCTATATGGGCCTCTGTTGGGCCCTGCTACATGTCGACGTATCATAGGCACGTCTCCTCCATTGGACGGACGACATCTGGCCCACCAAGGAGCCGACACATGTTTCCTCCAGCCAATGATGATTTTACACATGGAAAATCCCCATTGGTCCGGGCTGTTAACGGGTTATCGGATCCAAACCGGAACCCGATAGCTTAACAGCGACCCGTTACGGTGGAGGCCACATGTCGGTTACCCTTTGTGACGCCCCCAATTTAATCATACACTAATCATACACACAAACATGTACGATCAAGATCAGGGACTCATGGGAAGATATCACAACACAACTCTAAACACAAATTAAAGTCATACAAGCTTTATATTACAACCAGGGGCCTCGAGGGCTCAAATACATAAGCTTGATCACAGACGAGTTAGCGAAAGCAACAATATCTGAGTACATACATAAATTCAACAAGGTGCCATAAGATGGCTAGCACAAACTGGGATACAGATTGAAAGAGGCGCAGGCCTCCTGCCTGGGGTCCTCCTAAACTACTCTTGGTCGTCGTCGGCGACCTGCACGTAGTAGTAGGCACCTCCGGTTTAGTAGGAGTCATCATCGGTGGCGTCTGGCTCTTGGGCTCCAACATCTGGTTGCGACGTCCGAGGAGAATGGAAAAGGGGGGAAAAGAGGGAGCAAAGCAACCGCGAGTACTCATCCAAAGTACTCGCAAGCAAGGATCTACACTACATATGCATTGGTATAAATGAAATGGGTAGTACCTGTGGACTGAACTGCAGAATGCCAGAATAAGAGGGGGATAGCTAGTCCTATCGAAGACTGCGCTTCTGGCAACCTCCATCTTGAAGCATGTAGAAGAGAATAGCTGCTAAGTTCACCAAGTAGCATCGTATAGTATAATCCTACCCGCCGATCCTCTCCTCGTCGCCCTGTGAGAGAGCGATCACCGGGTTGTATCTCGCACTTGAAAGGGTGTGTTTCATTAAGTATCCGGTTCTAGTTGTCATAAGGTCGAGGTACTACTCCAGGTCGTCCTTTTACCGAGGGACACGGCTATTCGAATAGATAAACTTCCCTGCAGGGGTGCACCACATTACCCAACACGCTCGATCCCTCTGCCGGACACACTTTCCTAGGTCATGCCCGGCCTCGTAAGATCAACATGTCGTAGCCCTACCTAGGCCTAACAGAGAGGTTAGCACGCCGGTCTAAACCCTATGCGCGCAGGGGTCTGGGCCCACCGCCCGTTACACACCTGCATGTTGCGTGGGCGGCAGGTGAGCAGACCTAGCAACCTCCATTACAAAGGAAGTTGCATTACACAGTCCATCCCGGCGTGCGTCGCTCAGTCGCTGATGTCTAGGAGGCTTCGGCTAATAGCACGACGTTGAGTGCCCATATCTGTTCCCGCATAGTTGGTTAGTGCATATAGGCTCGTAGCCAGACTCAGATCAAATACCAAGATCTCGTTAAGCGTGTTATTTTGAAGTAACCGCGGATGCAGACTAGGACCAGACCCACCTCTCTCCTAGGTGGTCTCAACCTGCCCTGTCGCTCCGCCACAAAGATCGACTCAGTGGGTCATCGAGACAAATGTCCTTTCAGCCCCCAATCCGTGAATCACTCGCGGGTACTCTACGAGCCGACCCGACTTTAGTCACCACATGTATCATATATTATGTATATAAGTATATACCCGTGATGACCTCCCGAGTGATCACGGCCCGATAGCATAGCATGGCAGACGGACAAGAATGTAGGGCCACTGATGATAAACTAGCATCCTATACTAAGCATTTAGGATTGTAGGTAATGGTAACAACAGTAGTAGCAAAGACATGCTATGCAGCAGAATAGGTTCAACCGAAAGCAGTAACATGCTACACTACTCTAATGCAAGTAGTTGAGAGAAGGAATAGGCGATATCGGGTTGACCAAGGGGGGCTTGCCTGGAAGCTCGGCAGAGAAGGAGGGGTCGACAACACCGTAGTCAGTCGGGGTAGCAGCAGTGGCGTTAGCCTCGTAGTCTACCGTAGAGAAGAGGGGGGAAGAAACAATGAATACAATGCAAACAGATGCATATCGATGCATGACATAACATTAAGCGGTACTAGGTGCTACTGGCGAAGGGGGAAAACATCCGGGAAAGCATTCCCAGTGTTTGACGTTTTTGGGCAGATGAACCGGAGGTGGATTGTTGTGTCTTCACTATGCTAGGGACATGCGGTGAACGAACAGACTATGTATTTGGATTCGTCTCGTCGTTCTGAGCAACTTTCATGTACAAAGTATTTTCATCCGTGCTACGAATTAAAAGATTTAATCCATTTTTAGAATTAACAAAATTAATTTAATTAGAAAATATAATTATGACGTCAGCGTGATGTCAGCATGATGTCATCAGTCAACCGTCTATTGACTGGGTCAACAGACATGTGGGTCCTGCTCGTCATTGACTAAGACTAACTAATCATGATTAATTAGTTTAATTAAACAAAATTAATTAAGTTAATTAATTCTTTAATTAATTAATTAATTGACATTTTTTTGATTCTTTTACCCCCTCGTCATTGGCCGAGGGGGCCTTAGCGGGCATCGGGCGGTGCAGTTATGGGCGTGCGGCGCGAGGCGCCCGACGGGGCGGACCCGGGGACGCGGGCGACGGCCGCCGGGGCGCGGCGGGGTGCCAGAGTTGGCCGTGGGCACCGCAGTGGCCTGCGGGACTGGAGGCAGAGGCGTGCAGGTGGTGCGAGGCGAAGGCGAGGCGATGCATAGGCAGTCGCCAGGCGGAGCAGCGGCGGTGCGGCCGTGCGGGCGACGGCGAGCGCGGGAAGGCCGAGCGGCGGCCGGAGATGGCTTAGCAGTAGCTATTGGGTGGAGTAGGAGGCGAGCGCGTGTGGGAAAGGAGGCTGCGGCGAGCGTGTGGGAAAGCAGCGGAGCGCGTGAGCAGCGGTAGAGGTAGGGAGGGGCTGTCAGATTTCGGGTTCCGCAGACCCTTGAGAGGTTCGAACTCTGGGGTGCGTGCGAAGAACTCAACCTCCCCAGTCTGCCTACTCGCCAATCTCACGGCCTAGCTCGATGAACAGGAAGGAAACGGGACACATCAGTTTACCTAGATTCGGGCCACCTTGCGGTGTAAAACCCTACTCCTGCTTTATGGTGGATTGGTCTCGAGGGGCTGAGGATGAACTAGTACAGTGGGAGAATAACCTCAGGAGGAGGCTTGTTCTTGTGCTCGAGTGAGCTGGTGGGTGTGAGAATGATCTCTAGGAACCGAATCCCTCTCTATGGTGGTGGATAGGCCCTATTTATAGTGGCCTTGGTCCTCTTCCCAAATGAAGGCGGGAAGGGATCCCACAACGGCCAAATTCGAAGGGAGACAACTAGTACATCTTGTCCTGACAAAAGTAGTCTTCGCCTACAAAAGCCTCTGGTCGTGACGCCATGGTGGGCTCAGTGATGACCTCCGTCCTGCCGTCCTGGCGGTCTTGGTCTTGCTGCACGGGAATGGAAACCTTTGGTTGATTCCTCGGGACTCCGTGCCTGCGCTTGCCTCTTTAGCACCAAAGAGGAAACTGGTGCACTGCGCCCACTGGAGTCCGCCTGGCCTTGGTCATCATGGCTCACGTCATCCGAACCTCGCGAGGCGAGGCTTGGATAGAAATCTCCGCTCCTCGGGAGCCAGCCTGAGGCGGCCGCTCCTCGTGGAGGTCTTGGTGTCGTCCGCCTCCCGAGGGTCTTGAGTTGTTGATGGTGAAGGTGGGCCATACCCGGCCATCGATGAAGCCACGCCGTGGGCTACAGGCAGGCAAGTCTGGGTACCCCCATTCCCAGAACGCCGACAGTAGCCCCCGGGCCCAAGGCGCGCTCGAACTTGGCTTCGAGGCGAAGCCAAAGGGCAAGTGCGGAGTGCCGCGGGCCCTAACCGCCTGCAGCCTTGGTCGACGCGTGGCCATCGATGGGACGTGGGCTTCTCCACTTCCCCACGCTGCCTCGGCATCTGTTCGAATTGACGAGACCCAGCTGCATGTAGAGAAAAACCATCATTGTGTGGGATCGTGGAGGCCGGCGGTTGGCCTCCCTCTGGCTATAAATGAGGGGAGGGGCGGAACCCCCTGCTCATCTCCATCTTCTCACTGCCTGCTCCTCCTTCTTCCTCCTTGTCTCCTCATCTTGCTGTAGCATCCATGGCACCGATCAGGAGATTCTCCGTGGTAGAGAAGGGAAAACCCCCTCAGGAGGAGCCTGGTCCACTTCTGCCGAAGAAGAGGCTTGGCCGCCCTCGCGACGCCGGCGATGGGCGGGAGATAACGCGGCCTTGGTACGAGCGGCCTCCGCCTGCCTTCCTGATTTCTTTGTATGCTCCTACGCAGAACTCTGGGCAGGGCGGCAGTGCCCAGCGCCGCGTGGGCAGGGGTCGTGGTGGACGGGCCGAGGCTGCGCGGCCATCCGGCCCACGAACCCACGCCGAAGGCACCTCGCGGGAGTTCGTGGTATGGGTGGCAATGCCGCCGCGCACGTGGATCCGGCTTGTGAGGTTCTTCATAGAGGAAATGTCGCCGAGGGGGCCACTTGAGCTGTAGCTGCAACATGCCGGGTGCTACAGCCTAGCAACGGGAGCAGAGGTCGAGGTTGTCCCCTCGGGCGATATCTTCCTGACTCGAGGATGGGGTGAGGTCGCTCGCGACTGCCGTTTAGAGGGGGCCCTCGCCATTCACTTCGAGTACAATGGCGCCTCCACGTTGTTTTTCAAGGTCTTCGATGAAGACGGCCGGCGCCTGGAGTGTTGCTCCGGGGGAGGCAGTCCGTGCGGCGCGGCCGCGGGCGTCGGGCTCGCTCCTAGCCTTGCCGGCAGCTCCACCAACAGCACCGGCGACTCTGTGGAATCCAGCGACTCTCCCGAGCCCACCGAGTCTCCGGAGTCCAGCGACGACGGCTATGTGCCACCGAGCTCTTGATACGTCTCGAACGTATCTATAATTTTTGATTGTTCCATGCTATTATATTATCTGTTTTGGATGTTTAATGGGCTTTAATATGCTCTTTTATATTATTTTTGGGACTAACCTATTAACCGAAGGCCGAGTGCCAGTTTCTGTTTTTTTTTTGCCTATTTTAGAGTTTCGCAGAAAAGGAATACCAAACGGAGTCCAAACGGAATGAAACCTTCGCGATGATCTTTCTTGGACCGAAAGCAAACCAGAAGACTTGGAGTTGAAATCTGGAACGCCATGAGGTGGCCACGAGGCAAGAGGGCGCGCCCAGGGGATAGGCGCCCCCCCACCCTCATGGGCCCCTCGTAGCTCCACCGACGTACTTCTTTCGCCTATATATACTCTTATACCCTAGATCGATCGGAGAGAGCCACGAAACAACTTTTTCACCGCCGCAACCTTGTGTACCTGTGAGATCCCATCTTGGGGCCTTTTTCGGCGATCTGTCGGAGGGGGAATCGATCACGGAGGGCTTCTACATCAACACCATTGCCTCTCCGATGAAGCATGAGTAGTTTACCACAGACCTTCGGGTCCATAGTTATTAGCTAGAAGCTTCTTCTCTCTCTTTCATTCTCAATACAAAGTTCTCCTCGATGTTCTTGGAGATCTATTTGATGTAATACTCTTTTGCGGTGTGTTCGCCGAGATCCGATGAATTGTGGATTTATTAACAAGATTATCTATGAATATTATTTGGTTCTTATCTGAATTCTAATATGCATGATTTGATATCTTTGCAAGTCTCTTTGAATTATCGGTTTAGTTTGGCCTACTAGATTGATCTTTCTTGCAATGGGAGAAGTGCTTAGCTTTGGGTTCAATCTTGCGGTGTCCTTTCCCAGTGACAGTAGGGGCAGCAAGGCACGTATTGTATTGTTGCCATCGAGGATAAAAAGATGGGGTTTATATCATATTGCTTGAGTTTATCCCTCTACATCATGTCATCTTGCTTAATGCGTTACTCTGTTCTTATGAACTTAATACTCTAGATGCATGCTGGATAGCGGTCGATGTGTGGAGTAATAGTAGTAGATGCAGAATCGTTTCGGTCTACTTGACACAGACATGATGCCTATATTCATGATCATTGCCTTAGATATTCTCATAACTATGCGCTTTTCTATCAATTGCTCGGCAGTAATTTGTTCACCCACCGTAATACATGCTATCTTGAGAGAGGCCACTAGGGAAACCTATGGCCCCCGGGTCTCTTTCTTATTATATTGCATCTCTTTTATTTACATCGCATCTCGTTTACTATTTTGCAATCTTTACTTTCCAATCTATACAACAAAAATACCAAAAATATTTATTTTACTATCTTTATTAGATCTCACTTTTGCGAGTGACCGTGAAGGGATTGACAACCCCTTTATCGCGTTGGTTGCAAGGTTCTTGATTGTTTGTGCAGGTACTAGGTGACTTGTGTGTTGTCTCCTACTGGATTGATACCTTGGTTCTCAAAAACTGAGGGAAATACTTACGCTACTTTGCTGCATCACCCTTTCCTCCTCAAGGGAAAACTAACGCATGCTCAAGAGGTAGCAGCTCTCGCCACGCTCGGAGCGCAGCAGCAGCGTCCGCTCGGCGTCGTCGGTGATACCCAGCGGCCGGGGTCCTTCGACATCTTCTTGTTTTCTTTCCCTGCACGGAATTGTGATGAGCCCCATGGGGGCATGTAAAAAACGGTAGTGCTTATGGTTCGATGCTATCCTCCCTAGTATAATGTTGAAATTGCGTGTCTCGCTCTGGCACGGTTCCCCCTTTTCGTTCTCGCGGTAGCTTAGTGCCCTACGCTGACAGGACCCAGTCCCCAGGCAGGCTTCAGCCGTCGCTGGTACGCCAGGTCACAATGCCATGGTCAAGGCCAAGAGGTGAGCGGCCCGAGGTCCGGTAAGAGCTCCTGAGGCGCGATGCTCAAGAGGTCCCCTTTGGCGTGCAAGTAGCTTCGTGAAGGCCGAAAAGGAAAGCGACGTTGCCCGAGCAAGGTTGTGAGAGTCGAGAGATTGGGTCGCGAGCTTCACGCTGATATGTGTGGATGACTTATCTTAGTGATCCTGCGGCGATTCCCCTGCGCAACGCCTGATCGTGCCTTAGTGTGGTGACGCTTCTAGGTAAGGCTCCCGCCGGCCTCCCCTTTTCGTCGCTCATCTAGATGCTCTACGTCCTAGGGTCCCGGCCCTCGAGCGAAGCTCGGCTGCCGCTAGTATGCCAGGTCGCGCTGCCGTTGTCAAGGCCAGGGGGTGAGGGCTTGAGAGCCAGTAGGAGCTCCTGAGACGCAATGCTCGGGAGCCCCCCTTTGACGTGCAAGCGAATTGCCTGAAAAAGGGATGGTTGTTGGGCCTGCCCGTAGTTAAACTCCGGGGGTTCCTGCGAGTTAGTCCAAGGAATATAACATGACACATAACCACGCTTGTTGTCCTGCTATTGATCTTTCCGCAAGAAGATGAAGGCAGTGAGGATCTGGTGAGGTGACTTGCGCGGGGCAGGCTGTGAGCCAGAGCTCGATCTCTCAGATTTGTCAGCGTTGCAGGGACGGACCCGAGCACAATCACCGCGCCAGCATGTGCAGCCCCCATTGCGGGATGAGCAACAGGCGGGTCAGCAACGCGGGGAGGCAGCGAAGGGCAATAGAATGTCAGGCAAGCGGGTGATAATCATAAAGAAACTCATGATCGCAGGGTAGAGCGAGTTTTGATAGATGCAAGAAGTATACATGTCGCAGGGACGGACCCACGCGGCTTGGGGATAATGCAGCCCGAGGGGCGCCCCCAACTGAACGAACCAGAAAAGTGTCACCTAGAACCGTTGTTGAAGAGATGTTGGGGTAGCTGAAGACGCGTGCTGCAGAAGCCGCTCCTCATGAGCCGCCCAGGTCCTGAACCTCGGGAGGCTCTGGAGGCCCCGGGGGCTCGCGAGGATCCGTCACCTCCTCCGACAGGATCGCCTGGTGCCTGGCCTCCATAGCCGGCAGGACGCCCCGCATGTGGCGCTGATGCACGACAGCCCTGTTCAGCAAGCCGAAAGACATGCGAATGTAGCTATGAGGGGGGCCCTAGCACCAGCCGACGTGGGACGACTAGAAGAGCTCCTGAGACGCGGCCCTGTTGAGCCCGGGGATGTTGACGCAGGCACGCAGCTCACTGTCCTCGCTAGGGTAGGGAGCTTCGCTATGATGCGGCTTGAAGCTACGTTGGTATTTCCCCAAAGAGGAAGGGATGATGCAGCATAGCGGCGGTAGGTATTTCCCTTAGTTATGAGACCAAGGTTGTCGAACTAGTAGGAGAACCAAGCAACACAACGTAAACAACACCTGTACACAAATAACAACTACTCGCAACCCGACGTGTAAAAGGGGTTGTCAATCCCTTTCGGGTAGCGGAGCCTCAAGATAGGCAAACAAACGTGAGATAAATTGTAGTAGATTGATAGATTGAATGCCAAATAAAATAAATAAGAATAAAATGCAGCAAGGTATTTTTGTATTTTTGGTTTAATAGATCTGAAAATAAAAGCAAAGGAAAAGTAGATCGCAAAGGCAAATAATATGAGAAAGAGACCCGGGGGCCATAGGTTTCACTAGTGGCTTCTCTCGAGAAAAATAGAAAAAGGTGGGTATCTATCAGATATCACATCATCATATCTCAAAACTATTAATAGAATCAAGTTTATTTTGTCCAATGATCTTCATGAAAGTTTTTATTATATCCTTCTTGGATATCTATCACTTTGGAACTAATTTTCATCTCTTGCTTTTGATAAGCTCAAATAAATATAAGCGAATATCATGAACATAATTTTTTTTCTTTCTCTCAAATTAATTTAAGTGAAGCAAGAGGGAATTTCTTGAAAAATACTAAAGCACACCATGCTCAAAAAGATATAAGTGAAGCACTAGAGCAAGTCCATAGCTCATAAAAATTTAAGTGAAGCATAGAGAGCAATTCTAACAAGTCATGACATACATTTGGCTCTCTCAAATAGGTGTCCAGCAAGGAATCAAGACTTAAAACACAAAATAAAACAAACAAAGACCCATATCATACAAGACACTCCAAGCAAAACACATAGTATGTGACGAATAACAATATAGCTTCGAGTAAAATACCGATGGCCGTTAGAAGAAAGAGGGGATGCCACTCGGGGCATCCCCAAGATTAGTTGCTTGCACTCTTTTGGATAATAGCTTGGGATGCCTGGGCATCCCCATGCTTAGGCTCTTCTTACTCCTTATTCCTTCATCCATCGTAAGATAACCCAAATCTTGGAAACTTCAATCACACAAAACTCAACAAAACCTTCATGAGATCCGTTAGTATAAGAAAATAAATCACTACTATAAGTACTATTGCAACCTATTCATATTCTGTTCTTGCATTATATCTACTGTATTCTAACTTTTCTATGGCAAAAACTCATCAAAGAAAACCATAGAGCCATCAAAATAAGCACACAATACAAAGAAAACAGAATCTGTCAAAAACAAAACAATATGTAGCAATCTGATTTGTTCGAATACTTCTGAAACTCCAAACATTCTGAAAAAACAGGACGACCTGAGAAATTTGTATATTAATATTCTGCAAAAATAATTGGCATTTTATCACCCTCTGGTAAAAATAAGAATTGTTTTCGTGAGCGCAAAAGTTTCTGTTTTTCTGCAAGATCAAACAACCATCACCCAAGAAAATCCTATAGGTTCTACTTGGTACGAACACTAAATAAAACACACAAAAACACAATCATAAAAGTAGCATAATTGTGCAAACACTCAAGAACAGAAAGCAAAAAGCAAAAATAAATGTCCATTGGGTTGCCTCCCAACAAGTGCTATAGTTTTATGCCCTTAGCTTGGCATAAAGCAATGATCTAAGTTTTGTGTTCCGAAGTTTTGGCAACTTTTATAAGCGTTTTCTCAAACCCGGGAGGCTCTTTACGCTTCCCTAAATTCTCCAGAAAATAAACCATCTTTACATCCAAAATATCCAATCGCATGTTGCAAAAAGTAATCAGGGTATTCATGTGATTGATACTACCATTGAGGTGTTTGAGGGGTTCATTATATTTCTGTATTTCAACCATATGTTTATGCAAATTACCAAGTTTGTCCAACATTTGAACTCCCCCAAGGGTGAAAGAAAACCCCTTCTTTTGAGGTGGAACTCCCAAAATTCCTTCTAAAATTTCATAGGCAGCATTGGCATCAAGCTCAATAAAATTCCCTTTAGCGGGAAAATCTAGGAGTTGTCTATGATGCAAAGCCAATCCTATGTAAAAATTACGAAGCAAGATCTTAGCGCCCCCTTTAAATTGCAAATACAATAAGATTCCATAAGCCTATACCAAGCATCTTTCAAATTTTCTCCTTGTTTTTGTTTGAAGTAAAGAACTTCAAAATCTGGTGACCAACGAGGAGTAGGAACGCTAGCCATTAAGACTAGGAAGCGAAAACACGGATAGATCCGACGAGAAAACGGCAAACGAAAAAAGAGGGGCGACTAAAACGGCCAATTTTTGTGAATTGGGGGAGAGGAAAACGAGAGGCAAATGGCAAATAATGTAAATTGCGAGGAGATGAGATTTGTGATTAGCAACCTGGTATATGTATAAGATCCTCCCGGGCAACGGCGCCAGAAATTCCTTTTGATGCGGCTTGAAGCTACGTCGGTATTTCCCCAAAGAGGAAGGGATGATGCAGCATAGCGGCGGTAGGTATTTCCTTAAGTTATGAGACCAAGGTTATCAAACCAGTAGGAGAACCAGGCAACACAACGTAAACAACACCTGCACACAAATAACAACTACTCGCAACCCGACGTGTAAAAGGGGTTGTCAAACCCTTCCGGGTAGCGGCGCCTCAAGATAGGCAAACAGACATGAATAAGATTGTAGTAGATTGATAGATCGAACGCCAAATAAAATAAATAAGAATAAAATGCCGCAAGGTATTTTTGTATTTTTGGTTTAATAGATTTGAAAATAAAAGCAAAGGAAAATAGATCGCAAAGGAAAATAATATGAGAAAGAGACCCGGGGGCCGTAGGTTTCGCTAGTGGCTTCTCTCGAGAAAAATACCAAACGGTGGGTAAACAAATTACTGTTGGGCAATTGATAGAACTTCAAATAATCATGAAGATATCCAGGCAATGATCATTATATAGGCATCACGTCCATGATTAGTAGACCGACTCCTGCCTGCATCTACTACTATTATTCTACACATCGACCGCTATCCAGCATGCATCTAGTGTATTAAGTTCATGGAGAAACGGAGTAATGCAATAAGAACGATGAAATGATGTAGACAAGATCTATCTATGTAGAGATAGACCCCATCGTTTTATCCTTAGTAGCAACGATACATATGTGTCGGTTCCCCTTCTGTCACTGGGATCAAGCACCGTATACGTAAGATCGAACCCACTACAAAGCACCTCTTCCCATTGCAAGATAAATAGATCAAGTTGGCCAAACAAAACCCAAATATCGGAGAAGAAATATGAGGCTATAAGCAATCACGCATAAAATATATCAAAGAAACTCAAACACTTTCATGTATATAAAAATATAGATCTGATCACGAACTCAAAGTTCATCCTATCCCGACAAACACGCCGCAAAAAGAGTTACATCATATGGATCTCCAAGAGACCATTGTATTCAGAATTTAGCAAGAGAGAGGATGCCATCTAGCTACGAACTACGGACCCGAAGGTCTACAAAGAACTACTCACGCATCATCGGAGAGGCACCAATGGAGGTGGTGAACCCCATCCGTGATGGTCTCTAGATTGGATCTGGTGGTTCTGGACTCTACGGCGGCTGGAATTGATTTTCGTCGACTGCCCTAGGGTTTCTGGAATATTGGGGTATTTATAGAGCAAAGAGGCGGTCCGGGGGGCACCCGAGGTGGACACAACCCACCAGGACGCACCTGGGCCTCCTGGTGCGCCCTGGTGGGTTGTGCTCTCCTCGGAGCACCCTTCAGCCGCAGCCTTGACCCATTAGGTGTCTTCTGGTCCATAAAAAATCTCCATGAAGTTTCGTTGCATTTGGACTCCATTTAGTATTGATTTCCTGCGATGTAAAAAACATGCAGAAAACAACAACTGGCACTTGGCACTATGTTAATAGGTTAGTATCAAAAAATGATATAAAATGACTATAAAATGATTATAAAACATCCAAGATTGATAATATAACAACATGGAACAATCAAAAATTATATATACGTTGGAGACGTATCACGCCGGGTGGTGGGAGATGGTCGCCTCGCATAGCTCTTGCCTCCTGAAGTTCCTCGGTTGCCTTGGTGATGAACTCCTGAGCGCTCGGCGCCTCGCGCCCTGCGCTTTCCTTACAGAAGCGCGCGTTGAAGCACGCCTCCACGTCGTGCCCGAGTGCCTCCCTCGTGACGCTGTCCAGGTCAGTGGCCCTCTAGAGGAGTGCCCCCGAGCCCAGTGGGTGGTCAGTGGGTGCAGGGCTTGAGGCAGCGCCTTCCTATGTGAGAGAGCGAGGCGCCCCGTCAGTGGGTGCAGGGCTTGAGGCAGCGCCGCCGAACACCCCACCCTCCTAAGGTTCCTGGCGTAGCAGCTTCTTCTTCTTCTTGGGGACAGCCTCAGGAGGGTAGACTGCACCTTCGTCATCTAGGTCCTCGACCGCCGCCGCTTGGTAGGTGCGCTCAAGAGTGCACACTGAGTCCTTTTCCTCGCAGGCGACCGTGATGATGCCGTAGCTTCCTGACATCTTGAGGACATTGTAGCCATGGTGGGTCACATCCATGAACTTGGCAAGGGACGGGTAGCCGAGGATGGCGTTGTACGGGAGGCAAATGTGGGCGACGTCGAAGTCGATGAGCTCAGTCCGGTAGTTATCGCGCTTGCCGAAGGTGACAGGGAGGCGAATCTGCCCTATCGGGGTGGTGGAGCCGTCGGTCACTCCTGAGAAAGGCTTGGTAGGCTGCAACTGGTCATAGGGCACCTGGAGTCGGCCGAACATCTCGACAGAGAGGACATTAAGCCCCACACCGCCGTCAATGAGTGTCTTGATGACGAGCACGTTGCTGATGGTAGGCGAGCACAACATCGGGAGGGCACCGGCAGTTGCCGCACACTTGAGCTGGTCGGAAGAGTTGAAGGTGATGGTGTACTTGGACCACCTGAGTGGACATGTTGCCTCGAGCTTGGGGAGGGCTGCATTCACCTGCCACGCGAACTGCTTGAAGATGCGATGGGAGGCTGGGGCCTCAGCACCGCCTAGGATGCAAACGATGGCACGAGGCTCCTGGAAGCCCCCAGCCCCCTCGTCCCGATGATGGTCATCATTCCTTCTTGGTGGTGGCGGCAGCGGGGGAAGGCCAGCGTTGTCCTGAGGATGGTCCTCGCGAGGCTGATGTCTCCAGGTGCCCTCACTAGGCTGGCCCTGCCAGCGGTCCTCACGAGGCTGATTGCACCACTCCTGACGAGGGTCACGGCCGTCCCAGCATCCTCCACTTCCTCCCCGGTCGTAGCCATATTCGTTGCGCTCAGGGCAACGACCGAGGCGCCCGTCGCGGATGGCCCTGAGCTCCTGGCAGTTGGTGGTGTTCTGGTTGTGCACATTGTGGAAGACGCAGAACGGGCGGCTGCCCTTGGATGACTCCGGGTGGTGAGGCAGCACGCGAGATGGTGCAGGAGACTCTCCGGTGGTGCTGACGAGCTTGGCGATGCGGTCCAGCCAGTCCTCGTAGAGGTCGTAGATGGGGCGATAGCGCAGGAGCTCGCGTGCCATGAGTAGTGCAGCCTGCGTGTTCGCCGGCCCACGACGAGCATGAGACGACGAAGCGGCCACCAGGGTCAGCGATGGGGTGGCGGTGCGCCCATCCCACCGCATAGAGGGCTGCATCGATGAAGCCTGCTGCTCGTGGGCCGCGGGGCCGATGGCAGCGTTGGCCGCGGGCGACGGGGCACGGCAGGGAGCACCGTCACTAGCGGGTGCTGTCTAGGCGACGCAGGCGGTGAGGGCGGCCTAGCGCTTAGCGTGAACTCGACGGGGTTCAGCCATGGGGACGACGAAATAGTGGCGAATCGACTGGAGGAAGAGAGGCTCCGACGCACCCCTACCTGGCGTGCCAAATGTCGAATTTGGGGTTCCGCAGACCCTTGAGAGGTTTGAACTCTGGGGTGCGTGCGAAGAACTCAACCTCCCAGTCTGCCTACTCGCCAATCTCATGGCCTAGCTCGATGAACAGGAAGGAAACGGGACACAATAATTTACCCAGGTTCGGGCCACCTTGTGGTGTAAAACCCTACTCCTGCTTTGTAGTGGATTGACCTCGAGGGGCTGAGGATGAACTAGTACAGTGGGAGAACAACCTCAGGAGGAGGCTTGTTCTTGTGCTCGAGTGAGTTGGTGGGTGTGAGAATGATCTCCAGGATCCGGATCCCTCTCTATGGTGGTGGCTAGGCCCTACTTATAGTGGCCTTGGTCCTCTTCCCAAATGAAGGCGGGAAGGGATCCCACAATGGCCACATTCGAAGGGAGACAACTAGTACATCTTATCCTGACAAAAGTAGTCTTCGCCTGCAAAAGCCTCTGGTCGTGATGCTGTGGTGGGCTCGGTGATGACCTCCGTATTGGTGGTCTTGGTCTTGTTGCACGGGAATGGAAACCTTTGGCTGATTGCTCGGGACTCCGCGCCTGCGCTTGCCTCTTTAGCACCAAAGAGGAAACTGGTGCACTGCGCCCGCTGGCGCCCGCCTGGCCTTGGTCGTCATAACTCACGTCATCCAAAACCTCGCGAGGTGAGGCCTGCATAGAAATCTCCGCTCCTTAGGAGCCAGCCTGAGGAGGCCGCTCCTCGTGGAGGTCTTGGTGTCGTCCGCATCGCGAGGCTTGGCCCCTCGCGAGGGTCTTGAGTTGTTGAGAAGGTGGGCTGTACCAGGCCGTCAATGAAGCCACGCCGTGGGCTGCAGGCAGGCAAGTCTGGGTACCCCTGATTCCAGAACGCCGATAGGGGGCGGCATCATGCGCGCGCGCACGGCAGGGTTAGCACCAGCAGTGGGACGGAGCCGGCACGTCACGCGGCTTGCGGCAGCGAGCGAGGCGGGGCTGGCGAGCGGTGAAGGTGTGGACGGGCAACGACGTGGCTTGATGCATGCGCGCTATGCACGGCCCGGTTAAGGACAGGGTGGAGGAAGGAGGAGGCAGAGGGTAAGAGGTTGGGGGCCTCACCGCGGGGCGTAGGGACAGTGCAGTGGGGCTCGGGGAGGAGGACGGCGATGAGGTCGACGACAGAGAGGATGGCGGGGCAGCTCCGACGAGGTGGCTCCGGCAACGGCGCCGTCGTCACTACAAAAAAAAGACACATCCGTGACATTTTTGGCCGAACGAATTTTTTCTGTCATGCTTATGACACTTCTATGACGATAATTGTGAAAAAACCCGGTATCATCATAGATGTGGTGGGCTCCTACTTCTATGACAAAAAATCATGGACAAAAATGGGCTCTTCGCACAGGGCGGGCCAGAGACGCAGTTGTATGACATTCTTTGGGCCGTCCATGACGGAAAAAAACTATGGTAGAAGTGAGGGCGAGGAAAATATCGGGGAGTTCTCGGTTACGGTGGGTGGTCGGGGCCAAGCGATGCGGAGGTTTGCGCGTTTCTCTCGTACACGTACACGCGTGTGTGTGAGGCATTGCACTCTAACTGAACCCGAGCGAGGCGTTGGGATCTAACTGAACCCAAGCGATTGCACTAGCTACGTTACTGAACCGTGATCGATCCCTTGTTGTTAACTGAACCCGAGTGATTCCTTCGCTACTGCTGCTAACTGAAGCCGATCGATGCTGCCTCTTGATGAACAGTTAGTGTTGTTGGGGGGGTGGATGAACAGTTCCCAATGGGGAGGTGGATGAACAGGACCCCGTGGTATTAGAGGCCGTTGCCGCTGGATGAACCGGACCCTGATCGATTGAGCCGGTTGGGGGTGGATGAACAGGACCCCGTGGAGGGCTGGATGAATAGGAGCCCGTGGAGGGCTGGTTGAACAGTAGCTAGTGGAGGGCTGGATGAACAGTAGCCCATGGAGGGGTGGTTGAACAGGACCTCGTAGAGAGGGCTGGTTGAACAGTAGCCGGTGGAGGAGCGGTGGAGGCTGGATGAACAGGAGCCCGTGGATGTACAGTGGCTGGTGGAGGCAGGAGGGGAGACGCCGTGGATGAACAGTCGCAGGTGGAGGCTGGTGGAGGTCGACGGTGGATGAACAGTAACCCGTGGAGTCCCGTTTTGTGGTATGCCACACCCTTCCCGATGAACGGGACCCCCGTTTCGACCGTAGCGCTCCAACACAAGTCCGTTTCCTCCATTTTGCGGTACGCCACACCCGTCCAGATCAACAGGACCCCGTCGACTGTAGGAGGTCCAAGACAAGTCTGTTTCCTCCGTTTTGTGGTATGCCAGACCATCCCGATGAACAGGATCCCGTTTCGACTGTGGCCGGTCGAACGCAAGGCCGTTTCCTCCGTTCTGCGATACGCCAGGGCTCATTTCGATCGGTTGTTCCGTCCAAGCCGGTTGGCTCCCGATGAACACGACGACGCAGTTTCTCCGTTCCGACCCAGCCATGTACACGAGCCCTGGCCGTACGTATGCGCGAGTAGGCGTTCGAGACCCCGCCTATATGTACGTACGTGGTCATATTTGCTTTCTTGCGACCTGGCTGTACGTACGTGTACACGATATTAATGGGACTGCGTGACATGCTACGTGCACGCCTCTACTACGACACGTGCGTGCCTCTACTACGACACGTGCCCTTCCTTACATGGCCACGGTTCATCGCTGGAGCCTACAGACAGACCGATCGACCAGTATGTACGTACACGTTCGCGACCACAATGACAACTCTACGTACGCTTCGACCAGGTGGGTCCCGACTGTCAGGCACTTCCTTGCGTGCGAAGATGTAGCTGGTGGGTCCCAGTATTCAGGGGGAAACATTTTTTCCGTGAAATACGGTGGCCCATCTAGTGGGTCCATGCTGTCAGGTGGAGGAATCATTATTTTGCACGTAATAAGGAGGCACTTCCTTGCTGCGGCCGGGGACCTAGCTTTCAACCTCTCCACGTATAGTACTCTTCTGATGGAAGTCGTTCCTTGACCAGATTGACCACGCCGCGCCGAGAGCACCAAGACGGTGGACGACGGCGAGGCCTAGGAAGGGGACGACGCAGAGTCGGGGAAGATGCGGCAGTGGATGCCCACGTGGAGAGGAGTACGAGGGTTCACTGGTTCGGCTACGATGTGAGGCTGCCGTCGCCGCAGGGCCTGGCCAACGGTGGGAGTAGTAGGGGGCGGTGAGGCCTCAGCGGCAGCACAGCCGGCCACTTGAGGCAGGAGCAGGCGGTCTCGCCGGCGCTGGTTTGGGCGGCTGGTGCAAGAAGAGCAGCGATTGAATAAGCAGCAGGACCATTCGATTCAAATCCAACGGTCACTGCTGCTAGAATCATCTGTTGACTAAGTTGACAAAGCCCTCCGTACGCGTCAACTTAGTAGGCCCACAGGCCAGCCTCCGAACCGGTGCGCTCCAAATGTCAATGGGAGGAATCATTTTTTTGCGTAATAAGGATGTAGTTGATTGCGGGCGGCCAGGCGAGCGGAGGGAGTAGGGTGGGCCGGTGAAGCCTGCGCGGCATCACAGCGGGCCACAAGAGGAGGGAGCAGGCAGTCCTGCCGGCGCTGGTTTAGGCGGCTGGAGCAGGAAGATCAGAGATTGAAGAAGCACGTCGGCCGTTGGATGGACATCCAACAGTCACTGCTGATAGAATCGTGTGTTGACTGACAAAGCCTTGCGTAAACAAGTCAGCCTCGAAATCTGTGGCGTGTACAGCCCATTTGCTATTATTTTTATAATTTTTACTCATTTTTCTAATTCTATGGAATTTATTGCAGCCCATTTTCCATTTTTAGAATTGCTGCCCATTTTCTGGCCAGTACTAGGGTTTAAAATTGAACTAAAAATGTGCGAAATTTTGAAAATCCGCAATATTTTGCTGGGGAACAAAATATTCTTAATCCAAAAATTAGTACTTTGGCATGTTAAAATCCAATGAAATATAAAATATCAGTGAAGAACAAAAACAAAAAAAGAAACTAATTTCCCATTTGCTATATTTTTTTGGAATTTTCAACCCCTTTGATATTACTTTTAACAGATACTGACCATACTCTTTGGCCAGGATGGAATGCATCCCTCCTTGTCTTGAAAGATTTGCAGCCTAGTAAGTCGGAGAAAACAAATAGGCCTAGCTTGGGTATTCTTCAAAAAGAAATAGTGGGCCACCTATTTTCCCAAAGAAAAAACTACTGGGCTGATCATGTTGTTAGACGGGCCACAGAGACCGCACAACCCAGTTTATAGCCTGATCCTCCGAACAAATCCTCAAAAAAAAAGTTGTGCAATTCTGTCGTTAATTGACTATACGTTGAAAATGATGTGGGTCCCAGATATCAGCAGGGTGGATTAGAGTAAAAAACGAGGGGTGCATCTGAGTAGTAAAAGAGGCGCTTGCTTGTGTTCGGGAGTGGACCTGGTGGGTCTGTACTGTCATACTCACAACTACAGTCCTCTCCCGATTCACAATGTTGACAGGACCGGACGGCGGCGCCGCGGCGAGCGCACCAAGGCGGAGGATAAAGTGTTGTCGCCAATGTGCTGGGCTGGGTTGGACATTCTTATTGAAAAATAAAAATGGACCGGACCTATTTACGATGTTGACTACGATTTGCATGGGTCCGCTGGTTGCAGGAAGAAAATGGTGGGAGAAAGAAGACTGGTCGCTATCTTTGCCTAAGAATAATATCGACTAAATGTAACGACACTATCATAGGAAATCATATCCTCCTGTTAAATCATGAATTAAAAGAACTGGTGCATGAGAATTTAGCTTTATTTGTTTATTTATGTACTTATTTATGTTTAGGGGACCATGAGCATGTACCTGGGCCGGATTCATGTGAGAGCGTCCCTTCCAGTTAATTATGGGTTCCTCTATTGGGCCTTCATCAGTGGGCTGCATGTTATCGACAAGTGGAAAATGTGTTCTGTACCAAAAATAGTATGCGCTACGTACGGTACGGGGCACTAAAGGATCGGACCGTGCAACGACTTCCAAAACATTGTGTTTGTCATTCTAGCAACACATTTATTCAACCAACAGACGAAATATACTACTGATTGTACATTGAAAACAACAGTAACAACCAGGGCTAGGGGTGCAACAGAAGCACTAAGCAGGCCAGAAGAGTAAAGACGCAACTCTCTCTTCCAAACCAAACATCAGCCATCATTACAAAAGGGCTACCAAAAAAGAATAAGTGTATGCATCAAGCTAAATAACGATCCTACTACACCAAGTGTACGCATCTAACTAACTGGCTCGGTTAGACGTTACTATTTATTAAGCTGTGGAGATTGGCTGACGGCTTGAACCAGATGGGTGCCTGACGGGGGAAACTCTAGCCAGCAGGTCGAAGTCTGATACTTGCGACCCTCTCTCCTACTTTGGGCTGCAGAGCGTGGCGGCACATATCAGGGTATGGTGCATGCAGACACGGATGGTACGCTGTGTAGACACAGTTTTGCCTGATGAACGAAACCACGCTGCCATCATGATCCTTGCCGTTGGTTATCTCCTGGTTACTCGGATAATTCAGTCCGAGAAACAGAGAGCGTGTACCAAGGCTATTTACCAGCCTCCAGTCAAAAATTCCTGAAGGCCCAGAGAAGCTGGGATCCTGCTCAAAGACCTTGCAGTGATTGTGATTGTATTCCGCGAAAAAACACATCCGGTACGTGCGAACGATCATCAATCGTTCACCGTCGTCTGATCGAGCCAGGAACCACCTGCAACTGCCATGTCGCTTTTATTTGAAAGGTTCTGGGATTAGGAAGGGTAGGGGCAACAGGCGGCCAACAACATCATATCAAGTTGGAGTCAAATAAAAAAGGGCTCTTAATGTAGTCAATCTTAAGAACAACATTTTATGAGCATGAACATTTTTTCAGTAAATGTTGACAGTAATATAAGCAAGCCATCATGATATCATAGGAAAGTAACATACTGCTGTAACAACCGTTTGTAGCGATGACTGGAATAGGCCAGCAATACGTCCAGCCATAGACGGAGTCGACGGCGTAAATGAAGCCCTTGTGTTCAATGGCATCAAAGAACCATGGAGGATGTATGATCCTGTGATGGACGTGCAGATTTATCCACTTATCGCAGTGACCTGTCAGATAGGCGAGACCGCGGTTGAAGAACTCAATTAGCCTGAAGTCTTTATAATTCGCGGATCTTGTGGGCACTTGGCAGATTACAACCCTGAGCAAATCAAACTTGGTATCATGTTGCCTACTGTAAGATTCCGAGTATTCTGGGCCACGGTGCCAAAACAGTGAGATGTTAATCGAAGGGGGATCAATCACCGGGTGTAGAGGTCCACAAGCATCCAGCTGCCACGACCGTCGACGAGCACCATCAAAGACGTGTTCATGCCCACCCAGTACATACCATTAATGTAGTTGAGGGTGACGGGGATTGGATCGCAGTCAAGGGGGTTGATGCTCGCCACCCTATGATCGTTATGCTGCGTGACACGCCGTTTCTGAAGATCAGGCGGCTTCAGCAAGCAAGGAGGTGGCTTAAAAAGCTCCGGCCGGAGGGCTTTGAGTAAACGGTACAGCCCCGACGAGCACGCGGCGAGCGGCATGGTACTGAGATTGTCCACACGTTAAACAATGAGCTTGATTACCTCTGTGGGGAGCGAATTCCAGCCACTCTTTCGGCGGACGCTGCTCGGTTCTGCCATTGTTAGTGCTTGGGTTTCGGAAGAGGGGGGAGGCGCCTTAGCGGGGATGGAAGATTGGACGATTATGTGCGGACAAAGATGGAGAAGCGAATATGTGCTGCGGGAAGTGGACAGGTGATGATGACTACAGCATGCCGCTTGACTTACGAGACACATACCAGCAGCGTAGTGTCATATTGATGCCAGACAACTTGCTTGAGTGATAACAGTACTAGTACTCCCTACAGTACCTACTACTATGCCCTAACTTGCTTGAGTAGAGTAGTAGTGGAGTAGGACTCTGCTCTACTACTAGCATTGGAGGAATAGTATATTCTAATCTAAAATAGTTACAAACTTCAATGCCCGAGCGTGGAATGACTACAAACTGCCATCGGTGCTAACTCCAATCCCCAGCAAACGTTCGCAGGGAGACATGGCAGTTGCAAACGCCCGCGACGCAATTACAGTACGTGTGTAAGGGTGGCGGTTTTGTCAAATACTATGGCTTAAAAACAAGCCACCGTCGGATGGAAATCTGATGGTTACGTGGGATTCGCCAGGATTGAGCTCATGGCGAACAATCGCTAGATATCAGTACTAAAAAAGGTTAAAACACCCGGGGCTATAACTTGCACCGGCTGACCACTAACAATGATACTAACATAGTTGTAAAATGGTCAAAGACCGTGTCTACGTGGTGTTTGGAATTATATGCAAAAAAACTAGCAAGATGCCCGTGCATTGCACGGAACATCAAGATGCATTTTTTTTACAAAACACCTGTTGTGATTGACCCATGCAGGAGTAATCCCATGTGTAAAAACTAATGATATCTCGAGAATTTTATCGAAAAAATGGTATCTCGACCATTTCATCGAAAAAATGATATCTCGAGAAAGATGATAGATAAGGTGAGGAGGAGTGGGGCGTGGTGGTGACTGGTGGTCGGACTGGGCGGAGGCATGGGGATGGACGGCGCCGGCAGCGGCCACCATGCCAGATTGTTCCAGAGACTTCCTTTTTTTAATTGCTCAACAATGAGGTTGTGGGAGATAAGGATGAACGAGGCAAGGCCTTATCTGTAAATGTGGAGAGAGGTGCGGGTATCTTTTGTAAAATTCTCATAGTTTGCTTTCTATCCGTCAGATATAGATCAGACGGTCTATATTATAAGATGGTAGGAACACCATCATCACCAACTCGGTTTTTTATCTACTCCTACTCCTATAAAAGACTCAGTTGGTGATGATGGTGTGTCTGCCATCCGCCATTTCTGACCATTAGATCTGCATCTAACGGTTGTGATGTAAGTTGTGGCCTTTTGCAATAATTCTCACTTCTCTGCTCCAGTTTACACAAAAACCCTTAGTATCTTGTAACCAACCACATTCCTCCCTTACCTCATCAAAACAGTCCAAAGAATATATTTGGGGTGAAACATAAGATATTTTTAGTGATATGTATATCAAAACTAAACTGTTTTCTTTCAAATTTGTGAATATGTATTATTCTATTTGGATCCGTTGCAACGGACAGGCTCATTTCTATAAAGGTTTATTTCTTGCATCGCCCGCAATGAACACCTGGTGTACTGGTCCGGGCCGGATGCTCGCAGCGGGATGACCTAAGTTTGAATTTTGTCCTAAACTTTAGTTTTTTTAATATATACTTCTTTCGCTACTGTACTGGGAGTGGAACCCAGAGAGTACTTAGAATACAAGATTAAGGATGGATTTGTTTCTTTTTAACTTTTTGTACGAATCTGTAGCCAGCCTGCAAGTCATGTACACTATACTGACAGTGGAACCCACAGAGTACTTAGAATACAAGATAAAGGATGCAATTAACTTTTTATAGAGGGAGAATCATACACGCAATTAACTCAAATGGATTGGACGTGACTCTATTATTCTCCAACGGCAACCGGCAAATTTCCTCCCGCGGGCCGGAGTAGGTTTCTCGGTTTGCATGCGGGTTTACGGAGGCGTTTGATGGAGACGAGGAGGCGTGTTCAGCCGGGCGTGCAGCGGGCGGCGCAGCACTATTCGATTTGACAACTACTAGTATATTATAAAAAAGAAAGAAGAGTAGTAGAGATAGATATAAGAGTAGAGATAGAGATAAGAGTAGAGATAGAGACTAGGAAGGAGCACCATCTACTGCTTCGTGTGCTACTCCTGCGCTCCATTAGGCGGGAGCTGTTGAAATTTGGGGAGCGCACTCGCGCGACTGCTAGCAGCAATGACTTGACCAACGACAACTTCTTCCCCGACCTCGGCAACCTCTTCCTCAATGACATGGGCGACAACCTCAACGCCAACGGTGCTGCTCCCGTTGCACCGTATGTGTTTCTGTACTTCCTGTTCGAAATCGTGGTAGAATTCATGTTTCTAGTTTGTGTCCTAGATTCGATATGTTCATTTACTATGCTAGTCCACATGATTAGTTTAGTCTCTGTTATAGCCGTCATGATTTATTTTGTGCTTATTCGGACTAAATCTCATAGTAACTTTCTCATATATTCAACTGGCGTAACGTCCCCTACAGCCACTCCCGTTTCATGGACGGCCTGGTCGATGCCTCCAAGGAGCCCTTCGTCTACTATTACGAGTGCGCGATGCCGTTTTGGGGTTCGCTGGCGGACCTCATGCATCACCTCACGCAAGCGTCCGTCTATCACTACTGGCCTGCGGCAAACATCAAGGACGAGACGTGCTACCCGTTCGCCATGCCGGAGTCGCTGGAGGATCACCGCCGCCTGCTAGTCTCGGAGGAGGACGGCAATGTCTTCCTCTTGATTGTGGGCACCGACGAGGCCCGCGCAGGCCGCCGCCCCGTCTCTGTAGTATGTGTCAGGAGCAATGCCGCTGACGCTGACACTGACACGAGGCCAATGTACGGGTGCGTGCTCACTGTTACTGCCCCTCAGAGGTACGTGGGCGCCCACACCCGCTCCATGACGCTGACTAGGACTGTGCCGAGCTGGGACCTTCCCGCCGATGTGGACATGGAAGACACATGGTATGATTTACCCCCAACATGGTGCACGGGGACTCCAAGGAGGTTCACCTGGACATATGCATTACCAAGTTAAATGATGATCATTAGTCCGCGCTCAATGTAACCCACTATTTAAGCATGTGGAGACTTCTTATTTATATAGTATAGAACCTTCCATGCATGATCATGCTATATTAGAGTATCGCGCTTGAATAAAAGTTTATCCATTTATGGTCTAGTCTAGAATCTTCCATGTATGCTTTTGCTCCATTAGAGTTCTTGCTTGCCATTTATGAGATTAACTAGGCATTTTTACTACAGTACTGGTGAAAGACTTATGATGAACCATTTCTTACATCTCCTCTGCCCCCTTCCAAGTCATCCTGATTTAATCCCTCCATCTAGGTGTATAAGAGCATGGTTAATACTTAATAGTATAGCCAACTGCTGACTATAAGAAAGTTCCATGTCATCTGTAGCCAACATGCATAACAATTGCTACTCAAAAACTAATTCTTAAAGATCGTTTCTTGCAAAGCACAATAAGTGTTATTTCTTCACAAGTTTTGGATGCAGGTTGAACAGTTGAACGCTTTTGTTTGCAAAATATACTTTTTTTATCTATTTCACCTGGATGTTTGTGAGCTCTAGAGATTAAATAATATCTGAAGAAACCTATCGATACCCGTTACACATGAGATGACCCCCACATTCTTTGTCAAAATAAACAACTCCCCGATCAATGCATTTCACTGTTCCGTGCAACGCATGGGCACCTTACTATAGATTAGTACGACCAAAAATTTAACTAACATTATATATAGTATGATAAATGCTCATGCATGTCACCTAAAATTATATCATTGAAAACTATGTTCAAATACGAATCCAATGATATAGTTTTTGTTGACATGCACTAACATTTTGTCAGTTAAATCTTCAGTCAAATTCAATGGGGGACTAATAAACCAGGACCAATGTAGTACTAGTGTAGAGGGCGGCGCTGCACGGGAGTCTCACCCCGCTCGTGGCGCGGCAGTAAAGCCATCATATCACAAAACCCCACCACTCCCAGTAATAAGTGGCCTGGTAAAATAAACGGACAAGCAACCATCACATCCCTCCGTCTTTTTTGCATTTCATCTCCCTGCATTTACTTTCTCTGGTTCATCTCGCACACTCGATCCCTAGCTACTACTCCTAGTATCCCTAGCTACTACTCCTAGGGCCAATTCTTTTGGTGGCTTAAAAAATAAGCTGTCTCTTCCCCAGCTTCTCCCATAAGACTGGTCACAGTGGAGAGTAACATTAAGGCGCCTCACTCATTTATTTGGGCTTCTAAACTACTAGTACCTCCGTCCTGCTTTATTCGTCACCATTGTAATTTGTGCTAAATTTTGACCAAAGATTTAACTGATAAAATGTTAGTGCATGTGACATGCACAAACATTTCTTTAGTTAAATTTATGGTGAAAATTTGACACAGATGACAATTAATGGGGACCAATAAACCAGGACGGAGGTAGTAGTTATGGGATTACTAATCTAGAAGCCTAATAGAACTGGCCCCTGGTACTGCTAGTAGTAGTAGTACTCAAGTTCGAATTCCAACACGGCACAACTTGTTAGGCAAAAAAATCGATACATGGTGTAGGAAGCGGTTTAGGAATTTGCATGCCTTCCCAACCAGTGAGATACTCCATACAAAGTACGATAGAGAAATAACCACAGAGAAGGAACCTAAAAGTAAACAATCAAACGAGCATTTCTGCATTTATTTTGCATTGAATCATTTCACCACCTTGACTAGTGTTGTTTTCTACTTTTACAAAAACCGCATCATAATGTTAAAACATGCATTTGCACGTACATAAGTAATAGTAGTACTCCCTCCGTCTAGGTGTATAAGTCTTTGCTCCTTCTTGGTCACGGTTCACAACCAAAGATGACTTATTCACCTGGACGGAGGGAGTAGCACAGTCTGCAAGCATATATAGAGAGAGACGTGTAGTGCGATGGTATATAGTAAAGTTTGTGCTATATGCACGTACTTACAAAATGCGTATGGATACGCAAGGTTTCCAAACCTATCCTTTTACATACTTAATTAAGGACGCTAATAATTCCTGAACGTTCGGGATTTATCATTTGCGTCCCAAAACTAATGAGATCGCCTTACGAAACTAAATTATATTCCTAATAAAAGCCACGTCGCTCGCAAGAGCGCTTGCGGCGCGCCACGAGGGCCCTGGTGCGCGTCTGTTTCCCAGCGCGCCGACACAACGCCTCTTCCTCAGCCTGGCAACTCGCGAGGTGCTTATTGGCGGCTTGCCGGCGGGCGAGCGCGATCTCACCGGTGTGGTGATCCGGTGCCAACAGGTACTCGTCTTGCTGGAAGCGTGCACCCGGTCCATGTACCACCAAGCGTAGATGAGGCGCTTGGGCCCGACTGCACTCAGGGCTTTGGCACGGGCATCCTCCATCACCCTCACGGGCCTCGCACGAGCCTTCTGCCAAAGAGCCAATTGCCTGACTCTCTTGGATGCTACATAGGCCTGCCATGCAGCTTGCCCCGCGGCCCGCTTCTCTTCCTCGGCCTTCTTCTCAGCCTCTACTTTGGCGCGCACTACCGGAGGCAAAGCCTCCCACAAGGCGACATCCATTTCTTTCCAAAGCTCCTCAAGGCTGGGGGGGCTCGGCGTGCGGCATGGTGTTCTCCTCGTAGCTGGGAGCCGGCGCGTCCTCCGACGCATGTGCTGGCGAGAATGGGAATGCCGATGCGTCCACCTCGACGCCTCGCAGCGAGGAGCAGAACGCCGACGCGTTCTCCTCGACTAGTGGCAGCGAGGAACGGAACGGCGACGCGTGACCATCCACGCGGTGCAGCGAGGGGCGCCTAGGGCTTTGGATGGGCGATGCCTGATGACCCACAAGTATAGGGGATCAATTGTAGCTCTTTTTGATAAGTAAGAGTGTCAAACCCAACAAGGAGCAGAAGGAAATGACAAGTAGTTTTCAGCAAGGTAATGTCTGCAGGTGCTGAAATTATAAGTAGCGTAGTAGTTTGATAGCAAGATAATTTATAACGAGCAAGTAACGATAGTAGTAACAAAAGTGCAGCAAGGTAGCCCAATCGTTTTGAGGCAAAGGACATGCCAAAACAGTCTCTTATGATAAGCAAAGCGTTCTTGAGGGTACACGGGAATTTCATCTAGTCACTTTCATCATGTTGGTTTAATTCTTGTTCAGTACTTTGATAATTGATATGTGGGTGGACCGGTGCTTAGGTGGTATTCTTACTTGAACAAACCTCCTACTTATGATTAACCCTCCCGCAAGCATCCGCAACTACGAGAAAAGTATTAAGAATAAATTCTAACCATAGCATTAAACTTTTGGATCCAATCGGTCCCTTACGGAATAGCGCATAAACTGGGGTTTAAGCTTCTGTCACCCTTGCAACCCATCATCTAATTGCTACTCCACAATGTGTTCCCTTAGGCCCAAATATGGTGAAGTGTCATGTAGTAGACTTTCACATGACACCACTAAGGGAATCACAACATACATACTATCAAAATATCGAACACATATCAAGTTCACATGATTACTTGCAACATGATTTATCACGTGACCTCAAGAACAAAAGTAACTACTCACAGATGATAATCATGTTCATGATCAGAGGGGTATTAAATGGCATATTGGATCTGAACATATAATCTTCCACCAAATAAACCATATAGTAATCAACTACAAGATGTAATGAACACTACTAGTCACCCACAAGCACCAATCTATAGTTCCGGTAACAAGATTGAACACAAGAGATGAACTAGGGTTTAAGATGACATGGTCCTGTTTGAAGATGTTGATGGAGATTGACCTCCCGAAGATGGGAGAGTTGTTGGTGATGATGATGACGATGATTTCCCCCTCCGGGAGGGAAGTTCCCCCGGCGGAATCGCTCCGCCAGAGGGCAGAAGTGCTCCTGCCCAAGTTCCGCCTCGAGACAGCGACGCTCCGTCCCGAGAGTATTCTCCTCATTTTGTCTAGGTCATAATGACCTATATACCAGAAGATGGGCACTGGAGGTGGGCATGGGTGAGCACAACCCACAAGGGCACGCCCAGGTGGGTTGTGCCCACCTAGTGGGCCCTCTCTGGTACTTAATTGCTCTAATATTCTTCATATATTCCATAAAAATTCTTCGTGAAGTTTCAACTCATTTGGAGTTGTGCAGAATAGGTTGCCTGACGTAGCTTTTCCAGGTTCAGATTTCCAGCTGCCGGAATTCTCCCTCTTTGTGTATACCTTGCATATTATGAGAGAAAAGGCATTAGAATTACTCCAAAAAGCATTATTATGGATAAAAACATTATAAATAACAATAAGAAAACATGATGCAAAATGGACGTATCATGTCCCCCAAGCTTAGACCTCGCTTGTCCTCAAGCGATAACCGAAATCAAAAAACAGGTCCACATGCTTTGAGAGAGAGGTGTTGATAAAAACAAAATACGGACATAGAAGCATCATGTTGAGTATTATAACAGCAACAAAATTAAACATAAGACTTTTATCATAGAACCTTTATCATATACTTCTCATGAATAAGTAATAGTTCATCACACAATTGAAGTATAAAGCAAAAACTCTATTAAAAACCAACAAACTATGTTCTCAGTCAACTTTGCAACTACAATTCATCATCTTTTCAGGAAGGGTCACGTATCGGAGCCTTTAGGCAAGTCCACATACTCAACCATCTTATAGTCTTCTATGATTGCTAACACTCACCGCGTACACATGAGCAAAACGTTTCAACCGGACACATAGAAAGATAGGGGCTTATAGTATCGCCTCCCAACGTATTCACCTCAAGGGTGATGTCAACAATAACTCATGTTATCTATATTCAACTGGACATATGTGCCTAGATCTTTCCTCACCACATGATGCTTGCCAAAGGAGAAAAATAAAAAGGAATAGAAGGAAAACTTTGACTCTTTGCATAAAAGTAAACACATAAAAGTAAAAGATAGGCCCTTCGCAGAGGGAAGCACATGTTGCCATGCGCTTATTTGTTTGAATGCTCAACCCCTTAGTGCAAAAGAACGTCACGTTACATTGCCCCTTGTGATAGCGACCTTTATTATGCAGTCTGTCGCTTTTATTCTTCACCATCACAAGTTCGTGCAACGCTCAATTTTCTCTTACACTAAATGATCTCACACTTTTAGAAGCAATTTTATTACCTTTTTGCACTGATGACAACTTACTTGAGGGATCTTGCTCAATCCCTAGGTAGGTATGGTGGACACTTGCAAGTAAGCTTTGGGTTTAAGGGCTTTTGGATGCACAAGTAGTATCTCTACTTAGTGCAGAATTTTTGGCTAGCAAAGATAGGGGGCAAGCACCACATGTTAAAGGATCCATGAAAATATGACTTCTATGTGAATATAAACGAACATAAACCATTAAGTTGTCTTTCCTTGTCCAACATCAACAATTTTGGCATATAATATTATGATGAGGGCTCACAATCACAAAAGATTTCTTGGATAGTGTATTTATATGTGAATCTTCTCTTCCCTTATTAATTCTTTCATGAGTTGCATAATTGACTAATGCTATGTCTGTCAATCTCTAATATTTTCCTACTTATACTTTTCCTTATGTGGTGCCATCACCAACCATAGGATTAGTATATGATCTTCTTGATTTATTTCCTTTCTTTTATTATTTCCTTTCTCTTTTTCTTTCTTATTTCTTTTCTTTTATTTGCAACATGAAAGTAAAGAAAGCAAAAACTCAAACTAAACTTTATTATATAACTTGCACACGATTACAAGGATAGGTCATGAAGCAAACTTTCAAAGAAGAAAGGATCGAACTTAACTTTTATTTATCTAGAGCAGAAGATCGAACTAAAATAGGTAAAATAAAAAAGATAGTGGGATGATACGATACCGGGGCACCTCCCCCAAGCTTGGCGAAAGCCAAGGGGAGTGCCCATAGCCGATACTCAATTCTTCTTTGGTGGTGATGAAGATGATGGTGGTGATGAAGTGGTATTCTCCAATATAACCATGAGTAGATCCTTCAAACCTTGAATCTCCCGAAGGGCTTGATGAATTAATTCATTGTTTTCTTCACCTCAACCATTATGTGTTTATTCTCCGGGCCCCATGGTTTTGTTCCTGCACCATTTTCTCTTGGCCGAGATATCTCCCAATTGGACGGTATGTGCCTACGAGGAGTACTCTCGAACCCATAATTGTGAATCAAATTGCAAAAATTGTTACTATGTAACCTGTGTAAAGGCCTCCTCAGAGGGAGTCCTTCTTGCACTTCTAGGCTTGTGGATTGTTTAAAGATTCCATGGCTTGATGAGGATTGGGGTGAGTAGAGATGCCTGCTGGTGTGCCTCTCTCGGAGGCTGGAGAGTGAACCCCAAAAGGATTTCCCTCCTCTTCCTCCATAGCAGCCTCTCCAGCTTCATCTCTGCTTAAATCCTCCTGAACCACCCATGTGTCTTCTTCTCCATTATTGAAAGGTGAGGAAGACATGATGTTGGTCTAGCTGAATCTGTCAGAAAACTGCAAAGAAAAGAAAACAGAGGATTTCTCCGTGATACAGTGATTAACAGGTTCGGGAAGTTTATATAGATTTTTTATCTTGGAGGACAAGCATATGGTAGAAAAACGGGGTCCGGAAGGTATCCCAGGTGGGCACAACCCACCTGGGCGGGCCAGGCAAGCCTGCAAGCCTGGCGCGCCCTGGTGTCTTGTGCCCACCAGGGTACGCTTCCTGGAAGTTTCTTTATTTCCTTTTTTTAAATATTCCAAAACTGATAAAGGATATTTTTGCGGATTTTTTGGAGTCTGTTTACTTACCGTATCACGTACCTCCTTATTTTCACGATTCTGGAGTGTTCCAGAAGGACTCTTTTATGTGTTCTTCCGGTGTCAAAGTTTGGATAACATTGCTTTCAAAATTAATGGGCGTACCTGAGATATAATGTTTTATTCGTTGCCCATTGACAACCTTCGGGTTAGTACCTTTGGAATTATTTATTTTGATGGCTCCAGACCGATAAACCTCCTCGATAACATAGGGGCCTTCCAAATTTGAGAGGAGTTTTCCTGCAAAGAATCTAAAACGAGAGTTGTACAAAAGAACATATTCTACAACTTTAAACTCACGCTTTTGGATTCTTTGTTCATGCCATCTTTTAACTTTTTCTTTGAATAGTTTTGCATTTTCATAAGCTTGGGTTTTCCATTCATCTAATGAGCTAATATCAAATAACCTCTTTTCACCAGCAAGTTTGAAATCATAATTGAGCTCTTTGATGGCTCAATATGCTTTATGTTCTAACTCAAGAGGCAAATGACAGGCTTTTCCATAAACCATTTTATAAGGAGACATACCGATAAGATTTTTATATGTTGTTCTATAAGCCCAAAATGCATCATCTAATTTCTTAGACCAATTCTTCCTGGACCTATTGACAGTCTTTTGCAAAATTAATTTTATTTCTCTATTGCTAAGTTCAACTTGACCACTAGACTGAGGATGATAAGGTGACCCAATTCTATGGTTAACATCATACTTGGCAAGCATTTTACGGAAAGCACCATGAATAAAGTGTGAACCACCTTGAGTCATTAAATATCTAGGGACTCCAAACATTGAAAAATAACTTCCTTAAGCACTTTAATAGAGGTGTTGTGATCAGCACTACTAGTTGGAATAGCTTCTACCCATTTAGTAACATAATCAACAACAACCAAAATATGTGTATACCCATTAGAGGAAGGAAAAGGTCCCATGTAATCAAATTCCCAAACATCAAATGGTTCAACAACAAGTGAATAATTCATAGGCATTTCTTGACGCTTACCGATATTGCCTATTCTTTGACATTCATCACAAGATAAGATGAACTTACGGGCATCCTTGAAGAGAGTAGGCCAATAAAATCCAGATTGCAATACCTTGTGAGCAGTTCTATCTCTTGCATGATGCCCTCCATAAGCTTCAGAGTGAAATTTCCGTAGGATTTGTCCCTGTTCATGCTCAGGTACACAATGTCTAATAATACCATCTACTCCTTTATAAAGATGTGGGTCATCCCAAAAGTAATGTCTTAAATCATAGAAGAATTTTTTTCTTTTGTTGGTATGTAAAGCTAGGTGGTAAATGTTTAGCAACAATGTAATTAGCATAATCAGCATACTAAGGAGTACTGTGAGCAACAATTATTGTAGCTAACTGCTCATCAGGAAAACTATCATCAATAGGGAGTGGGTCATCAGGCACATTTTCAAGCCTAGATAAATTATCAGCTACGGGGTTCTCAGCTCCTTTTCTATCAATGATATGTAAATCAAATTCTTGTAACAAAAGAACCCATCGAATAAGTCTAGGTTTAGCATCTTTCTTTTCCATAAGATATTTAATAGCAGCATGGTCTGTGTGAACAGTTACTTTGGAATCAACAATATAAGGTCTAAATTTATCACAAGCAAACACCACTGCTAAGAATTCTTTTTCAGTAGTAGCATAATTTCGTTGAGCACTGTCCAGAGTTTTACTAGCATAATGAATAACATTCAGTTTCTTATCACCTCTTTGTCCTAGAACAGCACCAACATCATAATCACTAGCATCACACATAATTTCAAAAGGCAAGTTCCAATCAGGTGGTTGAACAATAGGTGCAGAAATTAAGGCTTTCTTGAGCGTTTCAAAGGCTTCTAAACAATCATCATAAAAAACGGAATATCCTTTTGCAAAAGATTCGTAGGAGGACTAGAGATTTTAGAAAAGTCTTTGATAAATCTCCTATAGAAACCAGCATGACCTAAGAAACTATGAATACCTTTTATATCTTTAGGACATGGCATTTTCTCAATTGCATCAACCTTAGCTTTGTCCACTTCAATACCTCTTTCAGAAATTTTATGACCCAAGACAATGCCTTCATTAACCATAAAGTGGCACTTCTCCCGATTCAAGACAAGATTTGTTTGTTCACATCTCTGCAAAACTCACTCAAGATTGCCTAAACAATCATCAAAAGACTTCCCATAAACAAAGAAATCATCCATGAAAACCTCAACAATCTTTTCACAAAAGTCAGAGAATATAGCAGTCTTACATCTTTGAAAGGTAGCAGGTTCATTACATAAACCGAAAGGTAGACGTCTATAAGCATAAGTTCCAAAGGGACAAGTAAAAGTGGTCTTTTCTTGATCAGGTTGAGAAACATGTATTTGTGAAAAACCAGAATATCCATCAAGGAAGCAAAAATGTGTGTGCTTAGATAATCTTTCAAGCATTTGATCAATAAAAGGCAGAGGGTAATGATCTTTTCTAGTTGCTTTGTTTAATTTTCTAAAATCAATTACCATTCTATGTAACAATTCTTTGTGGAATAAGTTCATTCTTATCATTAGGAACAACAGTTATACCTCCTTTCTTAGGGACACAATGAACATGACTTACCCATCTACTATCAACTATATGATAGATTATACCTGCTTCCACAAGTTTTAATATTTCCGTTCTTACCACTTGTTTCATTTTCGGGTTTAACCGACGTTGGTGATTAACAACGGGTTTAGCATCAGGTTCCATATTAATTTTGTGCTGACATAGAGTGGGACTAATGCCCTTTAAATCATCAAGAGTATATCCAATAGCAGCTCAGTGCTTCCTTAGAACTTTCAATAATCTTTCTTCTTCATGTTCTGAAAGGTTAGCACTGATAATAACATGATATATCTTATTTTCATCAAGATAAGCATATTTCAAGGTGTCTGGCAACTGTTTTAATTCAAACACAGGATCACCTTTAGGTGGAGGAGGACCTACTAGAGTTTCAATAGGCAAATTGTGTTTGAGTAGAAGACGTTGTTCAAAGAAAATCTTATCTATTTCATTTCTTTCATGCATATGAAAATCATTTTCATGGTCTAGCAAATATTCTTTTAAAGGATCAATAGGAGGCACAACAATAGAAGCAAGACCAATTAATTCATCCTTACTAGGGAATTCTTTTTCATGAAGTTTTCTACTAAACTTGGAAAAATTAAACTCATGAGACTCATCACCAAAACTAACACCGACAGTTTGTTTCTTACAATCTATCTTAGCATTAACTGTGTTCAAGAAAGGTCTACCAAAGATAATGGGACTGAATTCATCTTGTGGGGAACCAAGAACAAGAAAATCAGTAGGATATTTTATTTTCCCACACAAGACTTCAACATCTCTAACAATCCCAATTGGTGATATTGTGTCTCTATTAGCAAGTTTAATAGTAACAACTATGTCTTCTATCTCTGCGGGTGCTATGTCTTTCATAATTTCTTGATATAAGGTGTAAGGAATAGCACTCACACTAGCACCTATGCCACATAAACCATGATAACAGTGATCTCCTATTTTAACTGAGACAACGGGCATGCCAACAACAGGTCTATGTTTATCCTTTTTATCAGGTTTGGCAATTCTAGCAGCTTCTTCACAGAAGTAAATAACATGCCCATCCGTATCTTCTTCCAAAAGATCTTTAACCATGGCAATAGTAGGTTCTACTTTAATTTGTTCATCAGTTTTAGGTGTTCTAATATAGATTTTGTTAACCACAGTTGAAACTTTAGCATGTTCCTTTATCCTAACAGGGAAAGGTGGTTTCTCAATATAAGCAGAAGGAACAACTGGATCAACATTATAAAGTATAGTTTCTTCTTTAACTGGTACTGGTTTTTTAATTTCTTATTTAATAGGTGGGTGATATTTAAACCACTTCTCTTTAGGGAGATCAACATGAGTAGCAAATGATTCACAAAAGGAAGCTACTATCTCATAGTCAAGTCCATATTTAGTGCTAAACTTTTGAAAAGCATCGGTATCCATAAAAGATTTAACACAATCATACTTAAGTTTAATACCTAACTCTTTACCTTTGTCGAGTTCCCAATCTTCAGAGTTGCATTTAATTCTTTCCAAAAGATCCCACCTTAATTCAATAGTCTTCTTCATAAAAGAACCAACACAAGAAGTATCAAGCATGGTTTGATCATTACGAGAAAGCCGAGCATAAAAGTTCTGGATAATAATTTCTCTTGAGAGCTCATGATTGGGGCATGAATATAACATTGAATTAAGCCTCCCCCATGCTAGAGTGGTACTTTGTAGTTCACGAGGCCAAAAATTATATGTATAATTCCGATCACGATTAACTAGATGCATAGGATAATTTTTTTATGGAACTCCAATTTCAAACAATTCCAATTCCAAGATCCAATATCATCGCATAGCCTAAACCATGCCAATGATTTTCCCTTCAAAGATAAAGGGAAAAACTTCTTCATAACATCATCTCCGAGTAAACCTGCAAGCTTGAACAATCCACAAATTTGTTCTACATATATCAAGTGCATATGAGGATGTTCGGTTCCATCTCCTGCATAAGGATTAGCTAGCAGTTGTTCTATCATACCCGAAGGAATTTAATATTCAATATTTTCAGTAGGTGCAGTAGGTTGAGGGGTAGCTAATTGTGGTTCCGGTCGAGGTGAAGATACCCCGAACAAACCCCTCAAAGGATTGTTTTCCATAGTAACAAGTGACAATAAATTTCAGCACACTATATAAATGTTTCCTTACCAAATTCCACTTACCAAAGGCGCTTCACTCCCCGGCAACGGCGCCAGAAAATATTGAAGACCCACAAGTATAGTGGATAAATTGTAGCTCATTTCGATAAGTAAGAGTGTCGGACCCAACAAGGAGCAGAAGGAAATGACAAGTGGTTTTGAGCTAGGTAATGTCTGCAGGTGCTGAAATTATAAGTAGCAGAGTAGTTTGATAGCAAGATAATTTATAACGAGCAAGTAATGATAGTAGTAACAAAAGTGCAGCAAGGTAGCCCAATCCTTTTGAGGCAAAGGACAGGCCAAAACGGTCTCTTATGATAAGCAAAGCGTTCTTGAGGGTACACGGGAATTTCATCTAGTCACTTTCATCATGTTGGTTTAATTCATCTTTGGTACTTTGATAATTTGATATGTGGGTGGACCGGTTCTTAGGTGCTGTTCTTACTTGAACAAACCTCCTACTTATGATTAACCCTCCCGCAAGCATCCGCGACTACGAGAAAAGTATTAAGAATAAATTCTAACAATAGCATTAAACTTTTGGATCCAATTGATCCCTTACGGAATAGCGCATAAACTGGGGTTTAAGATTCTGTCACTCTCGCAACCCATCATATAATTGCTACTCCACAATGCATTCCATTAGGCCCAAATATGGTGAAGTGTCATGTAGTCGACGTTCACATGACACCACTAAGGGAATCACAACATACATACTATCAAAATATCGAACACATATCAAGTTCACATGATTACTTGCAACATGATTTATCCCGTGACCTCAAGAACAAAAGTAACTAATCACAATTGATAATCATGCTCATGATCAGAGGGGTATTAAATAGCATATTTGATCTGACCATATAATCTTCCACCAAATAAACCATATAGTGATCAACTATAAGATGTAATCAACACTAGTAGTCACCCACAAGCACCAATCTATAGTTCCGGTAACAAGATTGAACACAAGAGATGAACTAGGGTTTAAGATGAGATGGTGATGTTTGAAGATGTTGATGAAGATTTCCCTCCCCAAGATGGGAGAATTGTTGGTGATGATGATGACGATGATTTCCCCCTCCGGGAGGGAAGTTCCCTCGGCGGAATCGCTCCACCGGAGGGCAAAAGTGCTCCTGCCCAAGTTGCGCCTCGAGACGGCGACGCTCCGTCCCGAAAGTCTTCTCCTCATTTTTTCTAGGTCAAAATGACCTATATACCAGAAGATGGGCACTGGAGGTGGGCCTGGGTGAGCACAACCCACCAGGGCGCGCTTGGGCTCCCTGGTGCGCCCAGGTGGGTTGTGCCCACCTGGTGGGCCCCCTCTGGTACTTATTTGCTCCAATATTCTTCATATATTCTATAAAAAATCTCCGTGAAGTTTCAGCACATTTGGAGTTGTGCAAAATAGGTAGCCTGACGTTGCTTTTCCAGGTCCAGATTTTCAGCTCCCGGAATTCTCCCTCTTTGTGTATACCTTGCATATTATGAGAGAAAAGGCATTAGAATTACTCCAAAAAGCATTATTATGGGTAAAAACATTATAAATAACAGTAAGAAAACATGATGCAAAATGGACGTATCAATGCCATGGTGGTCGACGTGAGAGGGACAGGGAGGAGATAGCGATGAACATGAGCGTTCTTCCGAATGGCGTGGGAGGCGCAGTATTTATCGCAAGCAATGGCACACCTACGTAAGATATGGACTGAGCTTCACTGACTTAACTGCAGGTCCATTTGTGTCACTGACATGTGGGCCAGATGCCTGTTGGGCCCACATGTCAGTGACCCAACACTACTGCAGGATGCTGCTAACGCGACACTACGATCAGAGACCCTTCGAGAAACTGTGTGCGATGCAATAATCGCAAATGGTGGTGTATGAAAACCGTCAGAAATGTATAAAACGTTTGCGATGACGGATGCATCAAACACGGTTCAGGTTTTAGTTGTGTGTGTGATGCAGGGCATACTGTTTAGTCCACTTAACTATTTGCGATGAGGAGGAACAAAAGAAACGGGCAGCCAGATGAAGGTGTGTGCGATATACAACATATTGTTCACTCGGATGAACTGTTTGTGATTAGGCAACACAAAAGAAACGGTCAGCCAAATTCAAGGTGTGTGTGATATATGGCATGCGGTTCACATGGATGAATTGTTTGTGTTGAGATAAGAGAACGGAAACGGTTCAATATAACAAGATGTGTGTGATACGCGGCAAACAGGTCTGTAATCAGAAATGTGTGCGAAGACCAATAATAACACAGACGGTTGCTGCTAATAAGACGTCTGTGTTGTGCGATGGGATTGCATACAGAACAACAACATATATATATACACACACACTTATAAGGACATGCATTCATATTTTATTAGTTAAATCCTGCTTATAAACCAGGACGGGGGTATAGGAGGTAATTAAATCGCAAACGTTTTTTTTGTATTAACCGTATGTGTACGTGTCCTTTCGTCCTCCTCTCGCACGTCTTGTCACCCCGCTGCCGCATACGGCTTACAGCGCAAGCTTGTGCAGCGCACGGGGGCGTTCTTTTGGCCAAACGGTGGCGCCAATTTATCGTCGGTGTGCCCATTCCCGTGCAACCTCGCAGGTTCCCGCGTAAGCTTCCCGCCCGACTCGGTGAAATCCCCCAAAATCCCAATGCTTACCGGCCTGCTATAAAAACCCTCACGGCCGGCGAGTCTTGCGTTGCATTTTCCCCTCCCTCCCTGTACCTTATCTCGTCTGCTTCTCCCACAATCGCCAATGGCACCGATACGTCGTCGTCGCTCAGCCACTCCACCGTCATTAGAGGACATCTCCAGCTGGGAGGCTACACCGCGGCGACGGCGCAATCCCCGGCATAGTGTAGTGCGCGTGGCATCCCTGTTGGGTGTGCGTGGAACACCCACCACACGCTCTGCCGCCGCTGCCCGTCGGCTGCTGTTGCCGGCCGCCGTTGCCGCCACACTACCGTCGAAAGCTAGGGCCATCTCCCGCTCCGCCGCCGCGGCCCGAAGGCGGGAGGTGGCCATCGTGGCCTCCACCTCACTGCCGGCCACCGTGGACAGCACCCGCTCCGCCACCGCGGCCCGAAGGCGGGAGGTGGTGGTCGTGGCCGCCACCCCATCGTCGGCCGCCAGCCCACCGTCAACCGCCGGGATCATCACCCGCTCCGCCACCACCGTCCGAAGGAGGGAGGCGGAGGTGGAGGCCCGCATGTGCGTCAGCGACCTTGCGCGCTACACCGAGTTCCCGCGGGAGGAGGAGGAGCGCCTCGTCGACACAGAGGCGAGGAATCGTGAGATCTACGAGCAGTCCGGCCGCTTCGAGAGGGATCGTCTGGAGCGGCAGTGGGAGTTCGAGCTGGCGAGCATCGCTGAACGTGCAAAAGCGGCAGGCACCGAATTGCATTTCTTCGGCTCATCGGTAGGCTCCTCCTCCTCTGCCTCCCACTGAGCGCGCTCGGCAGAGGAGAGGCTGCCGGAAGTAGCACAAAGCCCCTCCGTGGTAGTAGTATTATTTAGGGGCTATTTTGTTCAGTTCATCTGACTATAGATGTGTGGTCGAACTGTACAACATACTTAAAATTAGCTAGTATATATAGTTGAACTAGCTATTTCAGTACGTGGTTGGACACAATTGGGGAAAAGTTTGGTCGGTTCAGCTGTCGAGTTGAACTATTTGTATAAATTAAGAACGACTGCTTAATATATGAATGAAATCTATGCTTAATTACTGAATTTTAGTTGCAAAAATTAGATAGTGCTAGTGATTTCTAGCTGCATATTTTGAGAAATCGCAGTGTGACAAGGATTGACAAATGGCAACATTACTAGATCAACAAATGTAAATCTTTCCAGTTTGATAAATGGCAACATACCCAATATGACATATGCAAATCTTACCAAATTGTTTGTACGTGGTTGCACACGGGTCATCCAAAACAACCGTTTGCGTTGAAGGGATGCACAAATCCTGCGCTGCTCTCACTTTGCATACGGGTGTTCTATCTAAAACGTTTGCGATCAAGAGCTGCACAAGTCCTGCTCGGCACATTTTCCCTTGGCTTCCTGGGGAAGCTGTCAGTTTGCATACGGGTGTTCTAACTAAAACGTTTGCGATGAGTGTTTTATTTTAAAAACCGAATTAAACTGCGGCTTGGGCGCCATTAATGGAGAGAATGCGAGCAAGGCGGGCGGCCATGGAAGTCAAATGGCTCTCTTCTCGGTGAGCCTGCGCGGCGTACAGCTCGCACGCTTCCTGTTGAGCCTCCGCATTGGAGTACAGCTCGCACGCCTTCCGTTTAGTCAAGCACTCAAGCACCTGTCCACACGGCACCTCCTAGCCATTAAAAGAGTGAGGTGTGGCATCACGTGAATGGTTAACAGAACGCACACAATTTAAATTATACAAAACATTTGAGATGTTACAGTGGCAGCTATTTGTTTCAAAATGTCTTTGTTGGCTATTATTCGAGTGCGCCTTCTCTCAAAATGGACACGAGAAATACCACAGCATGTCAGGTGCCATTCCATTATAACATGCCAAGTTTCATGAATTTTAGACGAGTTTTGGATTTACTAGAATTTAAAAACAAAGTATCTCAACATTTTGTCGGCAATCAACAGTGCCCTGGTGTTTGAAATTCATTCCCATTTCTTGCATGGGACCTAAGCATGCCCCGAAGGACACAGATTTGTTTTTTTAACCAATTTATATGCACTGGAGCTTGTGCATGTAGTTCAAATTTGAATTATGCACTTGAAATGCCTAGAAAACCCAGTTAATGTATAAAAATTTCCAAACAAACCCCGAAAAATTCCAAAAGTAAACACAACACTCATGTTGTTCCATGTTGACACTAGAAATTTTTTGAAAGCAATAAGAAGCAACGGATATCATTTCGTCCCCAAAGGTGGCAGGTTCCCTACCGAAACCATCATGCTTGTTGTGAGAAGATAAGGTTTGTGAGAACCTTATACCCAAACCTGCCCCAAATGGGACAATTTTTTACCACAGCATGTTGATGCTGCTCCATGATAGCATGCCAAGTTTCATGAATTTCAGACGAGTTTTGGATTTACTAGAATTTAAAAGCCCTGTATCTCAATGTTTGCGGCCGAGTGACGGTGGCAGGGTGTTTGAAATTCATTCCCATTTCTTGCATGGGACCTAAGCATGCAACCAAGGACACATATTTGATTTTTCAACCAGTTTATATGCAATGGAGAATGTGCATGTAGTTCGAATTTGAATTATGCGCATAAAATGCCTGGAAAACCCAGTTAATGTATAAAAATGTCCAAACGAACCCCGAAAAATTCCAAAATTGAACACAACACTCCTGTTGTTCTATGTTGACACTCGAATTTTTTTGAAAGCAATAAGAGGCAACGGATATCGTTTCGTCCCCAAAGGTGGCACGTTCCCTACCGAAACCATCACGCTTGTTGTGAGAAGCTCTGGTTTGTGAGAAGCTTATACCCAAACCTGCCCCAAATGGGACAAAATTTTTACCACGGCATGTTGATGCTGCTCCATGATAGCATGCCAAGTTTCATGAATTTCAGACGAGTTTTGGATTTACTAGAATTTTAAAACCAGGTATCGCAATGTTTGCGGACGAGTGACGGTGGCAAGGTGTTTGAAATTCATTCCCATTTCTTGCATGGGACCTAAGCATGCAACCGAGGACACATATTTGATTTTTCAACGAGTTTATATGCACTTGAGAATGTGCATGTAGTTCAAATTTGAATTATGTGCATAAAATGCCTGGGAAACCCAGTTAATGTATAAAAATGTCCAAGCGAACCGCGAAAAATTCCAAAATTGAACACAACACTCCTGTTGTTCTATGTTGACACTCGAATTTTTTGAAAGCAATCAGAGGCAACGGATATCGTTTCGTCCACAAAGGTGGCACGTTCCCTACCGAAACCATCACGCTTGTTGTGAGAAGCTCTGGTTTGTGAGAAGCTTATACCCAAACCTGCCCCAAATGGGACAAATTTTTTACCACGTCATGTTGATGCCGCTCCATGATAGCATGCCAAGTTTCAAGAATTTCAGACGAGTTTTGGACATGTATCTCAATGTTTGTGGCCTAGTGACGGTGGCAGGGTGTTTGAAATTCATTCCCATTTCTTGCATGGGACCTAAGCATGCACCGAAGGACACAGATTTGATTTTTCAACCAATTTATATGCACTTGAGCATGTTCATGTAGTTCAAATTTGAATTATGCACATAAATGCATTGGAAATTCACTTAATGCATAAAAATGTCCAAACGAACCCGAAAAATCACAAAAAATAACACAACACTCCTGTTGTTCTATGTTGACATGAGAAATTTTTTGGAAGTAATAAGAGGTAACAAATATCGTTTCGTCCCCAAAGGTGGGGCGTTCCCTATCGAAACCATCATGCTTGTTGTGAGAAGCTCTGGTTTGTGAGAAGCTTATACCCAAACCTGCCCCAAATGGGACAAAAAATTTACCACGGCATGTTGATGCCTCTCCATGATAGCATGCCAAGTTTCATGAATTTCAGACGAGTTTTGGATTTACTAGAATTTAAAAACCAAGTATCTCAATGTTTGCGGCGGAGTGACGGTGGCTGGGTGTTTGACATTCATTCCCATTTCTTGCATGGGACCTAAGCATGCAACCAAGGACACAGATTTGATTGTTCAACCACTTTATATGCACTGAAGCATGTGCATGTAGTTCAAATTTGAATTATGCACCTGAAATGCCTACAAAACCAAGTTAATGTATAAAGACGTCCAAACGAACCCTGAATAATTCAAAAAAAAATTGACGACACACATATAGTTGCATGTTCACTCCAGATAAAAGGTCTAGCAATTCAAACACCGTCGATTGCCACTGTGACCCCATTATGTAATTCAAATCAAGATGAAAAATCAAGTAGATCACACACAATTTATTATCAGCAACCATGTGAGATGCAGCACAAAATATCCTGGACCACCGTCGGTGTATAGTACGCCTATGGCTTACGCGAGAAGGTGCGTCAGCTACATTCCACAGCCGGCGTCTCAAGCACACTAGCTCACTCCCCAAATATTATTTCACTGTTCAATCGTCGCCGGTGAAAGATGGGGACGTGGAGCCGCGTCGTGAGGGCAACTTCAGCGGCCCACTCCGGTGAGAGCGCGGCCGCAGCCGCCAGGCACGTGCTAACAAGCGTCGTGAGGGCGACCGTAATTTGCGTCCGGGCGGCCCAGGAAGCCCGAACGGTCGCTGTTGCTTCTCAGGTGGCGGCAGCATCATCTGCCTTGGGGATAGCAACTGGCGAGAGTGGCACAATAGCTATCCGTTCTGCAGTGGTGGCCTTAGCCCTGATGGAGGCCGCCCGCCACCATGTCGAGGCCGTCCACACCCAGCTCGTGGCGCTCACCGCACAAATCGAAGGAAGCTTATCCGACAACAGTCGGCAACCCACGGCCGAAGAGGTGGCAATCGCCAAGAGAGTTCGAGCAGCCATCCGTTCCTGCGCGGCATACCTTGCGACGACGGAGCCCGCCAAAGCCCAGATCGCGTCTGCCCACGCCCAGCTCGTGGCGGCCTATTCAAAAGATATGGTGGACGCGGATGGTGAGATGCTTGCCGAGTATGGTGCGATGGATGCCATGGAGCCCCTTCCCCAGGAGACCATCGGGCGCGAGCTGGACATGGAGGCGGCGGCGGAGATCGACGAGCACCAGCCGTAGTAGTACTCTTTGTTTTGTTTAATTAAGAGCACCAGTCTTTAATTTGTTAGAGTAATGTTTAGGTCAGCTAGCTCTATTTCATTGCTGAACTTGCTCGATTAATAAGTGTGGGTGTGCTGTAGTCTCCTTTGTGTGCCCAAATTATGCAATGACGTGGATGGCCACTGTAACCATGGAAATTCGAACCAAAACTTTTGTCGTTCAAACTCATCACATACGGGTTAAGCTATCTGAATCGTTTGTGATGTCCACATATCGTAGACAGTTCTGAATAAGGGACCGTGTCTGATGACACTTTGCGCCCCAGTTTTTTGGCTGAAGCGATTCCAAATTTTCGGCTTTCGCGGAAATATCTACCTCCCCACCCCTCCCCCTTACCAAAAGCCACATTTCCCCCTCTTTCCGCCTTCCTTTCCAAGTTGAAACCTTCACTCCTTGCTTGCGGCGCCGCCTCCTCGTCGGCGACCCTCCTTCATGCTGCTCGGCCTCGTCTATCCAGGCAGGTAATCCACACCCTACCCCCATCCTCCTCCTCCTTCCACATCCCACATGCCCCGACCGCCAACGCGAGCGCAATGCCTTCCACCCAAATCACCAACCCCTCCACCAAATAAGCACCGGGCTAAGCCATGGTGCACGTAGTATAGCCAGGATCTCTAGGAGCATTTGGCAGTGCAGAAGCAAATCGCGGCCGCACGCGCGGATGAGGTCACGATGGCTGCCATTTGTGCCAACCCCCAGATCTTGGAGGAGAATCTCGCCATCGAGGCCACCGTTGACGCCTCGCGCACCGACGCCGTGACGCAGTTGGCTGCTTTAAATGATAGTTCGTGGCGTTTTCTTGAGGCCATCGTTTGCTAGCTACTGCCTTTCCTTAACAAATTCTAGTGAATTGTGCTATCTACTTTTACCAGGAAATCTTCTGCTATAGTGTATATGTTCTATATGTCGTGAAATGTGGTGTTCAGTTAACTGCTTGGTTCAATTCTTCAAATGTGATGTATAATTCTTCAGGGTGCAATATTTCCAAGTTGTTAAGCATGCTTGGTTTGGTTAACTGTCTGATCTTCTATTACGAGTATTTATGTTGTGCAATGTGGTGCTCAGTTAACGTTTGGTTCATTTGTTGTGGTGTTTAGTTAACTGCTTGGTTCAATTCTGCAATGCGATGTTCAATTGTTGTGGCTGAATTCTGTTGTTGTATACCATGTGAGAAATAAATCGAATTTGGTTGTACTAAATACATGAGAAACAAATACAATTGCTATATTTCCAAGTTGTTAAGCATGCTTGGTTTGGTTAACTGTCTGATCTTCTATTAGGAGTATGTTATATTGTGCAATGTGGTGCTCAGTTAATGTTTGGTTCATTTGTTGTGGTGTTTAGCTAACTGCTTGGTTCAGTTCTACACTGCGATGTCCAATTGTCGTGGGTAGAATTTTGTATTGTTGTGCATGTGAGGAATAAATCAAATTTGGCTGCACTTAATACATGAGAAACATATAGAAGTGCTATATTTCCTAGTTCTTAATCATGCTTGGTTTGGATAAATGGGTTTTCCATGTGGCTTGAATTAATCTGATGAATCTGCAATGTGCTTATTTTTCATCAACATATTTTACTGATGGCATGCGAACCCTTACTTAACCTGATGACTAACTACCTTATATGTGGTGCAGGGAAACAATGGGAAGCACTACAGTTTACAATCGAGGTTAGCACGTGCATGGTCTGTTGTCTAATAGCACATTATTGTGCAATTGCAGGAACCATTCTAATATTTAGGTTTTTAACAATTTGGTCTTGCACATGTAGGTCCTGCTGTCAGAGGTTTTCACCCACTGTTCGACCCTTTTTTCATATGGGGAAATGAGTTGTCCATGAATACCAGTCAAGTCAAGAAACTGAGAAAGATTGTTAGGATAAAGAAATTAGCGACAGAAAACAACAATATCTTTGTCTGCACAATGAAGAAGACATCAGTTCACTACAGGATGGTACTAACTATTATACCTTGCCTTTTTTGTTCCTTTGCCCCATTTCCAATATAGAGAAGATATTTACGCACATCCTTGTTTTCAGGCCTCTCCAAAGCAGTTCACTGATTATTACCTCTCAAACCACCCGTATGGTCAGGAGGCGAGGAAGTTATTCATACAACATCCATGCTTCAATATTGAAGTGTTCCTGAAGAGGACGAAGGATGGACGGTCAATCATCCACAGGAACTGGCCTAAAGTTACAAAGACCTCCAACATCAATGAAGGCTCAATATTCGCCTTCTGCTTCAGCAGTTTTCCAGATGAGATACATCTGTCGATGTACCGTCTATGATGCTAATTTCAAAAGGTTATAGATGTTGCATGTGAAACTTGGTCCTGGTGTAGTTGTGTACTAGGGTAGCTGAGTGCTGAAGCTATATGATGTTGTACTCTGATGTATTTCAATTATGAAAATGAAATATATTGTGTGCTTAATATGAAGTGTCAATTAGATTAATAAATGGATTATGAATAATCAGATAATTAGCCTGCTAATGGCGAATTAGCCTCCTAATTGGGTTTTGCTATTGCAAACGGTTGTTGAAAAAAGACCATGGGCGATTACCTCAGGCAACGCACACAGTTTCTAGGAATAAACTGTTTTGGATCAATGAGCAATCACACACAACTTTCTCTTGAAAACTGTTTGCGTTAGGCCACCTTGCGCAAACGTTTACCACATAAAACCTGTGTGTGATGGACAGCCTTTGCCACATAGTTTCTTCTACGGACCGTGTGTGATACATTCAATAACGCAAACGATTTAATGGGAAAAATTGTGTGTGATGTACCTGTGAACGGAAACATTTTACTTGGAGCGACTATGTGGGATGTACATATGAACGGAAACGTTTAGCGGGGATTGACTGTGTGGGATGTACTTGCGACCGGAAACAATTTTGCCGTATAATTTTTATTTTTTAACTCTAATGTACGTATTTCCGTATTTGAGCGCTCGCCGGTCACACACGACCTCATTTTGCCGAGCGTGTGTGCCAGGAGGGCATATCCCCGACGGTTTCTGGGTCGTGTGGGAAGGACCACCCTATCGCCCACACTCACTTGGTGATGGTTCCAAAGGCCGTCGCGGAAAGGGGTTAAAAACCATTTATTAGGAGCTCGCTATACTAGTGCAATGCACCTGCAGTTAAGTAACTGAAGCAGCGTCCCGTAAGATATGTTGCGTCATTAACGTAATAGCTACGCGGGCATATTTGTTGGAGTAAATTACGGGGGAGGGAAGGGGTGGAAATATTGGTGGTCACAACGGATTGGATGAGCGCGGGGGGAGGAGAGTCATGCATGCAGATTTTTTCCACACGGGGTGGAGTGGTGTGACTGCCGGAGGGAGAAGGAGAGTCAAGCAGGCGTTCAGATTCAAGGTGCACTAAATTATTGCATGCGATGAATAAGGCTGGCCATAGTGGTGGTAATGTGGTATCTTACTAGCTGGTATCATGCACACGTGAATACCAAACATGCTGATGTGACAAAGAATTAAATAAGAGAGTGGGTTAGAATAACATAGGTAGATACCGTATCATGTTAAATACTATGCTACTTTGTGTCATACATGGCACTATAAAGGTAGTCCCGTATCATACACTAGTATCACATGATACTAGTATATGATACTTTCTACTATGATTAGCCTAAAGATAATATTGACTAATCTCTACTCTCTATCTCGACTCTTATCTCTATTTTCTACTCCATATATTTATTACTCCTATAAAAATCTCAGTTGGTGGTGATGGTGTGTCTGCCTCTGGACAACGTGAGCCGTTCGATCTACATGGAACCAACGGCTGAGATGTGGGTGCATAGAGACATGGCCTTGCCACCGGAGGTAGCAGATATTTACCCACCTCTGCCACTGTATAAAATATGGAACTACCCATTCCAGCCTCATTTCCTTTCTGGTTCATCTCCTTGCATTCTTGCCGGTGGTGGCGAAGGTTCCTGAAGATGGAGTCCAGACTCTAGAAACCACTACAAAAACTATTCCACCGCCTCTATCTTGGTAAGAGTAGGTGAAATTTTTGAATCGAGACCTTTAAACTAGAAGGGAGGTAGTAGTACTCTAATAGCTAACCTTGTTGTGATGACTAGATAGGACATGGCACGCACCTGGACGGAGGAACTAGTCTGCATTGTGCATTTAAGTTTTGTTTGAAGTCAATGTACCTCTACTTTGACCAAACTTATAGAAAAATGTATCATTAGTCATAATGTCAAATCAATATTTTTATACTCATTATAAAACATAGTTTTTATACTCATTATAATAAGTATTGTAGATATTGATATTTTTAGTATAAATTTGGTCAAAAACTTTGCAAACTTTGACTTGACACAAATCTTACACAGAGTAAAAAGGACCAGAGGGAGTATCATGCATGCGGAGTAGGCAAAAAAAATTGCTCATTTATAACCAGTCGAAGCCTCAAAGGGCGCGACCGTGTGAGGGAGGCGAAGGTCGTGGGAGGTGCGACGGTTGACGGAATTAAGTGAAGTTACATCCATGCGCCCGGCATTGCGTGCGAACACGCAGAAGCTATATCGTCAGGCCTATGATATGGGTCTAGTAGACATGACATCTAGTGGGTCCCGCATAGTACTCGAGAAATCTTTGGGGGCTTGCAGCCGTTTATCCACCGGGCAAGCGAACAGCCCCACGCCGTTCGCAGGCCCTACCCGTCCCCGTCTTCTACCTTACAATAGTTTGCTCCCAGTCATCCCGTCCTTTCACATTACACCAGTTCAACTTCTCCTAACCCTCCTCCAAAATCCATGGCCTCCCAAATCCCCATTGTCGCCGCTGAGTACCAGGTTAGAGCCGTCACCGGCGATGAGTTCATCTTCATCTACACCCGTGGATCCGCGAAGGTGAAAGCATGCCTTGCTCGCTTCCTACGCATGTTCAACAGTTCAAAGGATGAGTGGGTCGCTGGGCTAGATGTTGAGTACACCACAGTCCTGCAAATGGAGAAGATTCTAAAGGAGGCAGAGAAGAAGAAGCCCGCCGTGATCCAGGTTTGCGTACATAACGTGAGCTTGGTCTACCATATATGCCATGCCGGCGTTGAGTGCCAGGATTTTAAGAACTTCCTCCAGGACGAAAGAGTGAAATTCGTTACTGTAGACTTTAGGAACAACAGGGATGTCCTGGGTCGGATAGGCCTCATTGTAGGCCAGCCCTTCGATCTCCAGAAGGCAAGCCTGGTGTCCTCCTCTCAGCCTTCAGTGCTGACCCTGGCAGCAGCCATGATTGATCCTTCATACGCTCAACTGAAGAAACCACACCACGAGTTTCATCATGCATGGGAGTCGAAGACAATAGATGAAGATCGCATCCTATACGCAGCAATGGATGCCTACCTTTGTTTAAATAACTACAAGGGTTGGATGAAGAAGCAGAGCCCAGTGTCCAGTTCAAGCAAAGAAGCGTCAGCGAAGAGGAAGAGGAAGAGGGACGAGGACGAAGTCGAGGACGTGGACTCGGACTCCGAGTAAGGTGGCAGTGCCGTCGCTCATGTTGGTTCTACTGCAGTGTCAAGCGAACTAGTTGCTTACTTTTATTTCGGGAGTGTGTTATGCTGAGCCCCCAGCAGAACTATGTTTATGTTCTTTCTCGTTATTTGAACTCTTTAGTACGTACAGTAGTACTAGTACTATGTCTTACTACCATTCTTCTTGTAGTTGCTACTACTGCTCGTATCTTCGTGTTCCTACTGTACTTAATACGTTTGTACTAGTAGTATAATTTGGGTCAGTTGATTTGTGAAAGAAGTTCGACCGAGCGAAGGAAGAAGACGGCAGAGAAGCTACCCCAGTATCTATATTAGGGTGGCAGGGTGCCCACAATCTATCTTATGAGTGTTGGGTGTGGAATGCAGTTCGCCGAAAAAAATGGATTGTGCCCGGGGTTAACCGGATGGCGGGGGTGGGGGGAGCATGGCGATGGCAGGCGGTTCAGGGGAGGGCCAGACGGTGGTGGCAGGCGGTTAGGCGTGTGGCGGGCTGGTGGCTCGATGCCTGAGAGAGAAGATGAACATTGCATCAATTTTGGAGGTTGAAGAAGCCCTTCTGGCCATCCATGTTGCATCCAACGGCTCACAAGAGTCGACTGACCCACATTGCTCCTTCAGATTACAGGATCCATGTGGCATTCAAGGTCTCGAAGGTAGATTCCGCGTCCACACCCGGTTTGCAGGCTTGGCGCGGGCGCGACCGGCTTCCGCCACGATAGCCACCATGCGCGCCTCCTCCGCGCGGGCGGAGACGACAATGACACGCTAGCTCCTCCTCGCCGGCATGCTGGAGCACGCGCTCATCCTCCTCTTTGTACGCTACGTGCATAGACGCGGCTCCACCAGCTACTCGCGTGCTTGGCAGCGCGGCGGCATCACGAGGAGGGATTGCAGACGACGTGAGCGGGTGAGCCTTCGGCTTCATGGCACAGGGATGGCGGCGACACGGCAGTGATGGGCAAGAAATGGTTGGCCGGAGCAGGCGGGCGCCGGCATGCGCAACGGCGGTGGCATATTGATGAGCGTGCGTATGGGAGCTTAGTTTAGTTTTATATAGGGTTGGTAAAACTTAAAAGAAAACCGTACTAGTACACGTAAACATTAGACTGAGGCAACGCTTATATTAGTTACCACAGCCATGATACAGAATCCTGTGCAAGCGTGAACCGCGGCCGCGCGGTCGATCAAACGGTGCATCACCGTGTCGCACTGGAAGGACATCCACCGAACCTTTTTGTGTGTGTGAAAACAGTCCCTAAATATTACTCAATTTTTTTCCTGGAAAAGTTCTTCACGCTACAATATTTCCATATATTTGAATTTAGCTTCAGTTCATGTTTATTTGGATTTGGACATTTTAGGTGCGCCCTAGTTTTTTTTTATACTGATTTTGTGTGTGTGACTGAGAGAGAACGTGTGTATGTGTCCATATGTGTGTTCTGGCGGAAGGGCAATGTGGAGACGGTGTGCGTCTGATAGAGACATAGAGAGGTGTGAATGTGCAAATGATCATGCACGAGTGAGACATAGAGAGATGTCGATACGTTGTGTATACATGAGAGAACGGTCTTCTATTTGTACTTGTGTGTGTGTGAGAAAGAGGAGCATCCGTAACACAAAAACCATCTCTCTCGATTTGTCTGTCCCTCGCACGATCGCATGTAACACATGCATCAACGCACACATTTTGACACCCTCACCCGGCCCCTGCCCACCTCAAGGCCCGCACATCGCTCTCTACCTCGCACGCACAATCTCTTCGTGAAAACCCTATTTAGCATGTAGCTTTCCATCACATACACACACATTTCTCTCCATAGGTTTGATTTCTCTCAGTATCTGGCGCGCGCGCGCACACACACACACACAAACCCTATTTAGCATGTAGCTTTCCCGCCCTATCTGCTCCATCTTCGCAAGCTCTCTCTACACGTTACATTCACACATTGGAATGTGTTCAAAATGTTGATTTTATAATGGATGATGTAGAGTTATGGTTGGTTTTGTTGCATCCTACAAAGTAGTAACTATGAAATGCATTTAGATTCTCATTTGACTGGGATTATGTGAGTTTGAACATATTGTGAAGTACTATAGACCTCGTATACATATTGGAATTCAACAATTATTGTAACTATTGAATTGTATAGACCATTACATTCGAAGTCAGTAGCCTAATATATTTATTTCACAATTACAACAAATGATTAATTCACTACAAACTAAGAAAACAAATGTGTACTCCCTCCGTTTTTATTTAAGTCCGCTTATTAGCATTGATCAAAGTCAAGTTTTGTAAACTCTCAGAAAGTTTATAACAAAAAATATTAACATATACAATAACAAATAAATACAATTAGATTCATTATTGAATGTACTTTCACATCATACATATTTGTTATGGTAAATGTTTATATTTTTCTATAAACTTGGTCAAACTTTAGGAAGTTTGACTTCAGCCAAACCTAATATGCAGAGTTAATAAAAACGGAGGGAGTACTAGTAGTTACTAGTACTACTAACTACTAGTACTACTCGCTAGTTGCTTAGCCCAATCACCCAACACGCCACACGGGGAGTTCAGTGTCACAAAATTTTGAGGCCGGCAGGAAAATCTCCCGCGACCCTGATTCGAGCAGTACGAAGTTACCATCATAGCCTTCGGAATAGGCCTACGGATGATGCTTGGTAGGGGGCTGTTTTGGTAACTTCAGGTCCGCCCTACCCAGCCAACCCCACCATGGACCCAGAGTAGTACACCTGAATACTCCCCATTTTCTATCCCCACCGCAAATACACTTCCGTGATGATACGTGTTTGTCATAGTAGGTCACGTTTTTTGTCATGCATGTACATCCATGACGATTTTATGACAGAATCAAGATAGTCATACCTGTGCTGTCGTACAAGTGTTCCATGACATTACCAAAATTATCATCACGGATGTGTCCACTTCCATGACGATAAATCGCGCGTCACAGAAGTGCTTTCGTCAAGGGTGACCGAAACGTGGCATCCACCGTAATGGAACGCCGTTAAGCTATCGGGACCGGTTTTGGATCCGATAACCCGTTAACATCCCCGACCAATGGGGATTTTCCACGAGTAAAATCATCATTGGCTGGAGGAAACACGTGTCGGCTCACCGTTGGGACAGATGTCATCCACTCATTAGACCCAAGGCGCCTATGATACGTCGACACGTGGCACGGCCCAAGAGAGGCCCATTCCTGTGAAAAGTCCGGCCCGTTTGACTTGGTCAAAAGGTGGCGGGCCGACCTATGGAAAACCTGTTAACGGTCTGTTCGCATATAGCCCATTTACATCCCGCTAACCCAGGGCCTGTTACGACCTCTCCGAATTAGGCCCAGTACCGTCATCTGGGCCGTCCAATATATTCCAGCCCATTTTAACTTCCGGCCCATGTATGGCCCATGACGTCTTTCGACCCATATGAGGCCCTTTGTAACTCTTGTCCTATTAACGGCCTATGGTGAAACTGGCCCGTAATGAACAGTGTATCACTTCATACCCATTAACGGCCCATTATTCCATTGGGCCGTTTTCAGCCCATGTTATCTTCCGGCCTTCTCAGGGCTCATTTATTCTTGGGCTCAGTTCCAGCATTCGGTTACTTACGGCCCGTTACTGTCATTTTCTGCTTGTGGGCCAAATTCAGCCCATGGTTACAGTCGGCCCGTTTGTGGCCCGTTAATACGTTGGGCCGTTTTCCTGTCAATAAAACCCGTTGGGCTGTTTTCATAGAGTTATCAAATACGGCCTATTAACGGCCCGTTACGGTCCACGAATAGTACGGCCCATGATTGGCGAAATGATGATACGCCTCGTAGAAGGCCCATGGATCCTACGGCCCGTATAGAAGGCCAATGGATCCTACGGCCAGTAGAAGGCCCATGGATCATACGGCCCGCAGGAGGCCCATGGTTACAACAGTCCATGTGTTGCCATGATTATTTTGGCCTAGTTTCCAAAAATAGGTTATTGTGGCCACTAGAAAAACACAGAAAAAGAACTGCAGTCACTACAGGAATCAGCTACTTTGCCGTCTGCCACGGCAGACGGCAAAGGCAAGGATGGCAGATGGCAAAGGCCTTTGTCGTCTGCCGCGGACGGCAAAAGGCTCCGGCAAAGTAGGCATTGGTAAAGAGCTTCTTTGCCGTCTGCTTTTTGAAGCGGACGACAAAGGGGCCTTTGCTATCAGCGGCTGACGGCAAAGAAAGCCGACGGCAATAAATGCGCTGTTAGTCCGTTTGGCGGCTAACGGCAGCCTTTGCCGTCCGCCGAATGACGTCAGCTGGACGTCACTGTGGGACAAGCCTTTGCCGGCTGCCACTGTAGGCAAAGCCTTTGCCGTCCGCCGCTGTGACCTTTTTTCTGTTTTTTGTTATATCAATCCATTTTCACAGAAATTCAAACACACATATATATAAATATTCAGAATCACATAGTTTCAAACATCAAACATCATACATCAAACATAGTTTCACCATCTTCATCAAACATCAAACATCATACATCCAATTCATATATACATAGTTTCACAAACATCCAATACATCAAACATCTAACATCTAAACAGTAGCATTCTGCCCTTCCATGAAGTGAATCAAACCTGCAAAAATGGGAGTAAGAAATTAGAAGAAGAAGAAAAGAAGAAGAAGAAGAAGAAAGAAGAAGAAAGAAGAAGAAGAGGTTCTTCTTCTTCTTCTTCTTCCTATTCCTTCTTTTCCTCCTCTTCCTAGTTTTTCTTCATCTTATTCATTATTTGTGTCATTTTAGAGTTAACCTATCTAATTATGCCATTTTTGTGCTACCAAATCTATGATCAAATGAATAGAACAAGAAACTAATGCTTTCATATTTCAGAAAGCAAGTCACCAACTTTTCACTTCAGTACTTTGCATTGAAAGATAATCATCTAGAGTGACGGCTGCAACTGCAAACTTTCCTTCACTAACCCTGTACATGCACTAATTAGTGCGTTGCGTTTGGAAGTAAAGCAGAATTTAGGCAGCATAAATGAGCTAAAACCAGTGTGCAAAACAGAGAGCTCAAACCCATGCCCAGTCCCAATGATTAAAGGAAAATTAAATATGTCAAAAGGATCGCAATCCTGAAAATAATCGAGATGGGAAGCTGTACATATTGTAGGATGTATGAAACATACTGTAAATACAGCCTCTTGCCTTCTCAAAATAATACAACCTCTTGAATAACACAAGTGCAGACTACCAACACTAACGGAACCTTCTTGAGTTTACCTACCAGGAAGCATGTGGCTCAAGAAACAAGTTAGCATTGCCTATTAGGTTCAGGAAATTCATCCACACTCAGCTGATGCCTCTTTCTCCCTCTCTCTCGATTGCATTGCAGATGATGTGTAGGTTTAGACCATGGACCCCTTTTCTCCCTCTCTCTACTGATGGAATTGCATAGAATTCTAAACTGAATTTTCAGAACTTGGAGGTTGATTGGATCTACTTGAAAGGCAGATTGCAGGTAGTACCAAGCATGCAACGGATCCATAGGATTGAAAAAGAGGCAACCCCAAAAAAATTACCTGTAGCCGCCGCAGCGTGAGGTGGTGCACGACAAAGAGTTGTCGTTCTGATGGCCGGCGTCGGCGCCCTTGTGGGTGGGTTCATCCTCCTGGTTGTCATCAACCAAGGGAATTAACAAGACTGGAACACATATACGTATATATAACTAGCAAGTATAAGTCACTGGGAAGGAACAAGATTATGGACATAATGCAACTGTTTAACATCACATACACACGTCACTGGTACATAGCTATCACATAGACTGAAAATCAAATGTTCTTGCATCTCACTTGTACACAAAGTAACACAAAATTCACAAGAAACAATAAGAATTATTAAAAGCAACTAGCTAAAAATTAGTCACACACACAAAACGCATATGATTTGGATTACACAAGACACAATATTGTTGGGCTCGCGACACACTAGCCAATTCACGTTGACAAAAATCAGTGCAACAATAATAGACACAAGGATTCAGACACTAGAAACTAAATATTGTATAGTTTTACACAAGTGCATTGAAATTATACCAGACCATGAAACACACAAGGGCACCAATAATGTGTGCAGAACAGTACACCAGATTCACATAACAGTTTTCAGAAATTTGCAAAAAGTAAAGAGAGAAGAGAAGCGGCAGCAGTTTAGATTCAGAGAAGAAGGGCAGAATTGGACGTAGAGAGAAGTAGAAGCAGCGTGGGGACTTGGCAAAGGAGATGCAGCAGCAGGGCATTGAGAGGAGGAGCAGCAGGTTTAGGAAGAGGAGAGGTTGAGAGGAGGAGGAGCAGCCGAAAACTAAGTAGCAGCTGGGGAAGGAAGAAGAAGAACAGCAGCGAGGCAAAGAAGCAGCAGCAGGAGGGGCGTGGGAGAAGGAGCAGCAGGGAGGAGAGAGTCGCGCAGGCAGCCAGACACCTCGTCTGGTCGGGCACGCGAGCGTGGGGTGGGTTGGGCACAGCGTTCGAGGGGGAGGGATGGATCTGGCTGGAGGAATCGACGCAGCAGGGTGGGGTGAGCTCGGTAGCGTGCTGCGCACCGACCATGGCCGCAGGAGCTCGCCTGAATAAGTGCGGTGGCGGTGGCGGCGGCAGCGGTGGCTAACCCTAGGGCGCGGGGGAGTAGAGAGGAGATGCGGGTGCGTGTGCAGGTGCGGGGGCGGGGTGGGGCGGCCGGCGACGGGGGTGGCGCGGGGCGGCGGCCGCTCGGGCACGGAGGCGGCGCGGGTGAGGAGCGGCGGCGGCTCAGGCACGAGAGAGAGAGAGAGAGCGGACAGAGAGAGGGGTGGGGCGCGGGCGCTGGCCGCTTTTTAGTTAGGTCACGGCTCTTTGCCGTCTGCTAGCAGACGGCAAAGAGCCTAGCTAACGGATGTTAGGTTGGCCACTTTCTTTGCCGTCCACTAGCAGACGGCAAAGAGGGGGGCCGTTAGGTTCTTTTCTAAGCAGCTCGTTAGTGGGGCCCACCTCTCTCTTTGCCGTCCGCCAGCTGACGGCAAGATTCTTTGCCGTCCGCCAGCAGACGGCAAAGAATTGGCTGATGGCAAAGACATTCTTTGCCGTCCATTTTTTTCAAGCTGACGGCAAAGACCTTCTTTGCCGTCCGCTAGCACACGGCAAAGAATAGGCAGACGGCAAATAAGCAAATTCCAGTAGTGAGTGACTACAAGCAAACAACTAAACAAGACAATAAGGACATAAATAAGCAAGCAATTAACGCTAGCCTATTACCGCTATTACACATATTACATCCACTGGGCATCAAAGTTTGCCACCAGTGCAAATATAGGGAACAAAGAAGCATATTACATACACTGGCCGTCAAAATTGGCCACCAGTGCAAATAAACGCGGCAGCAAAACAAGAGCATAACTGAAACAACTTTAGAAGAGCTCAAGAAACGTTATCCTAGGTATCCACCATGCTGGTAATAAGCTTAGCAAGCTTATTAGCTTTGTCCTGTTTGGCGCTAAAATCCTCCAACGCTTGCTGTTGCACCAGAAAGTATGCATCTGAATGCTCCAGGGACTTCCGCAGTCCTTCCGCTTCTTGTCGCAGCACAGCTGATCGATGTCTTTCAGCTTGTAGTTGAGACTCAAGAAACCGAACTGATTTAGACAATGAGTTTGAATAGCTTGTGCAAGTGGTAGTGGCCAGTAACTCGAACACTAAACCAAGACAGGACTTTGGGGTTGTCCCACTGTCTTCGAGATAGTCTTCCTTAGCTGTTTTATCAGCTTTGTTGGAGACCAACAAGGATGTGTCACTATCCTGAACCTTATCTGCATTACTTCCTTTACCATTGCTTAATAAGGCACTCTTCCCCAATATTCTGTCAGCATTCTAAAAGAAGAAACAAGCAGACACATAACAGATTTAGCATGTACTAGTATATGAAACTCATTTCGGTGAACCAGTTCATTAGTGAGGTGGACAGGATTAAACTACCAAGTCTTCTATTGCCAAGTACTAGTACATAATAAAAGCATCAAACAAACATATATCTATGTCCTATGGTCACTTCATTGTCTTGCCAAATCAAAATAGAGACACGGTTCAAATCATATCAGTTCAAGATAAAGCAGCAGTGAAAGAATACAAAGCGTGGGAAACTACACGACACAACAAGATTTCAGATGGGTACCACGGGTCTACATGTACAGCAACACTATTGGCTCTGTTGTGATGCTAGTAATGTGCATGATATGAGAAGTCAACTGTATACACAACTGAAATTGAAATCAACAGAGCTATTGATAAGAGCAAACCTGTTAAAGAAACATGCGTGAACATACCTGCTGTGCCATTGGAGTTTCGATTGGATCCTTCAATTTAAAAATAAGTTTGTATGAGTAAATATAGTGATACAAGAGCAAAGCAGTATGCACGATAGCAAATTAGCAATGGAATCTTAAATTAGAACAGTTGTTCTTCAGGTTTAGGCACTTGTTCTACATGAACAGAGTACAGTAAGACGCAAGAATATAGTACTTAAAAATACAAAATGAGCTCATAGACCTTACCACTTTCTTGGTTCGGGACCAGTACAGAACAAGGCATTCCCAGTCATCGTCCAGTAAATGTGTCTCAGGAGAACGTAAGGGAATTTGATGAGTTTCTTTGCCTGTGAAGTACGTTTTCTTTAGGTAATTCCGATACTGCCACCAAGCATTCTTGAAGATAGCAGAGGTATTAGCACAAGTTAACTCATCCTGAGTTTCCAAATCGGTCCTTCTCTATAGAGAAAAATGGGAAAAATTTGCTGTATTACAACCATCATGGAGGTAGGATGTATGGGACAAAGCAAAGTAATTGCCATGAATAACATTACTTACACATAACTCCTAGACAAACACTTGCAACTAGCATTTTCCTTCATCTTCAGTATAATATTTCCAAGATGGGAAGATACGCACATACGATTTAACAACATCAAATGCGATAGATGCTAAACTACGACTAGCTGGTTGTGCTTCCTCCACAAGAATAGGCGTACTAACTGGTGGAGTTGGGGTTCGCCGTGGTAGTACTGGCCCTTTGGGCACTGGAGCTGCCTTACTAACTGCTCTTGTTTGGGAGCTTGTGGAGATGGTGCTGTGTCAACAGGAACTGGGTTACTATCTGCTGGGGTTGGGGTTAGATTGGGTGAAGCTGGTTCTCTGTCTATCGCAGTAGGGGTACAATCTGCGAGAGTTTGGGTTATGTGTGGTAGGGCTGGTTCTCGTGCATGTACAACCGGGGTGCTATCTCCACCAAGAGGTAGCCATGTTTTATTTGAAGACCGTGTTTTTAGTCCGCTAGATACTGGCATCACCCGCTCCAATTCAAATGGCTGATAAACAGGAAACATAGTTGAATGTACAGACATTGTATGAGAGACAGCTGCAATAGATAGTGTGGAAAAAAGAGGGCATGAAATAGTTAACATGTATATTGTTTAACTAAAACGGATAGCATGACATAATTTCACATATATGATGTCTATCTAAACTGGATAGCATAGCATAACATAATTCAAAGACATGATGAATAACTAAATAGGATCGCATGACATAATTCACCTACATGTTATCTAAGTAATCAGGATCGCATCATTTAATTCACATATGTGATTTATATGCTAAGTAGAGGGCATTCAATATGATGTCTGAACTAAGAACATGGTGTTGAATATTGTGTATATGATGTATAAACTATGCAATGCAAGACACCATATGCATGATATGAGCAGTATAACCGTGCCAAGTTAGAGCATACACCTCGGTGGGGGAATAGGACTGGTCATCTGTCTCTGAATCCATCTCTGAGGAGCTAACGGGACCCAACAAGAGATCTGCTTCGACAGGTAGCACTGTCTGCTCTGAAGGCCTTGATTTCACTCCAGATTTTTCAATCTCCCACCCAAATGGCTGATTCATGGGAAGAGTAGTTTAATGTACAAACATTGTCGACAAATGGAAATGTAATGAAGAAAAGGATGGGCAAGATATCATTCAAATATATGATGCCTGGTTAAACAGATGGCATTGCACATTTCACATATATTATGGCTGGCTAAAAGACATGAGACTGCATAATTCCCATATATGATATAGAAACTAAACATGTGGCATTACAAAACATGTCTAAACTAAGCAGATGACATATATGATGTCAAAAGTAGGCACTTCAAGGCAACATATGCATGATATGACTAACACCATCATGCCAAGGTAGAGCAAACACCTTGGGGGGTAAATAGGAGTGGTCAGCGGCGTCTGAATCCACCACAGAACAGATATCTTCCTCTGGATTACAATCTGGAGAGGGTTGGGGAGGGTTTGCCATTGAACCCACCATGGAGCGATGTATGCATGACATTGTATTGCCGCGCAAAACTCTTATATTTTTCTCTACATGTTCAGCATGACTGTGTACAATATCTGACATTCATACGAAAATAATATGTTGAGATTATGTAAGGAGAGCATGCATAAATTTAGAGTGATGGTAACAACCAGTGGATGGATCCAAAAATAATGATAGTAGGTTGATGATTGCTTTAATTTAATAAAAAGACAGATGATGATTGCTTTACTATTTGTTTCCCACCCAAGATGAACAACATAGGCATACCCTAGGTGAACCAGATATTAGACAGAGATACTATTCTTTGCTTCCTCGATATGTGCCCCACAACTAATTTAGACTTCAAGTTTGAACATTAATTTGGACCTGACTTGGAGTCCAAGAGGTGAACATGACGATAAAGTAGCAGGTAATTTTAAGCAATGCATAACATAAGCAGAAACAAAAGAGTGCGACCTCTCTTGTGGACCCGTGTACTCCTCAGGTTCATCTGCTGAGTCGATGATGGTGATGCCGTTGCGATGGGTGCCGGCGGCAGGGAAGGAGATCTGAGGTGGCAAAAGACGGTCAGGAGTCGTGATGTCTGGCTTGGTGGATGTTTCTGTCGATGGAGCAGCTCAGGTGAGGTGGACGACATCGCGGCAGGAGCAGGACAAACCACACAAAGTTCCCTTCGACACCTACCTGTAACTGAAGTAATTCTGTAAGGGCTCATTTGGCTTTGCATGATTCTAAAAACGTAGGGATAGGAAAAACACCGGAATAGGATAGGAATGCACATGGTAAACAGAGCATTTGTAAACACAGGATTTCTGTCAACTTGGGTGTTTGGTTTACAAGAATTGGAAGAGCAGAGGAATGCAAAGAAACCTGGCCAAAATAAAGTGAAACCATATGAAAGCGTGTACAGTTAGAATGTTATTCTGCCACTAATGCACTTGGTCTTGTTTTCATGCATAGGATTTTGAAAAGTAGGTCCAGGTGGATGTTTTGCTTCATTCCTTTCAACAAAATGCATGAATAATTGAATAGTAGAGTGCCATTGAAAAATTCCCTATTGTTATGTTTTTCCGTTGAACCAAAATATCCCTAATGGATCGACATGAATGTATAGTAATAAGTGATGCAACAAGTGTACAACCTCTTTGTCGTAGCCGTGTCGACCTCAGCATCATTGGGTTGGTCGCTGAAGCAGTTGAGGCAGAGGTGGTTGTCGGAGGTGTGGAGGAAGATCTGAGGAATCTGTGGACGGCGTCCAGGGCACTGCTCTGTTGTGATGGATCGTTCTGTCGTTAGAGCAGCTCCGGTGAGCCGTAAGACGTCAAGGCTGAAGCAACACAAGACAGACATCATCAATCTCAAGTGGGATTCTAATATCATCTCCAATAGATGATGTAAAATAGATGTAAAATTTACATCACCAAAAACCACCTGACTACAACAGATGAGGTAAAAACTGTTGACTCTGAACTTAACTGTCGAAACTGAAATTTACTGTGGAATCTGAATGTTACTGTCGAAACTGAACGCAATGGTAGCAGAGAAGCACTTGACATGTAGTTTAGGGTGGGCCTGCAGTTCATCTTCAACCTGCACCCCCCTGAGTCGCCAGCCACCACCGGCCGAACTGCCGGCCTCAGTGCCGCCTCGCCGCCCCGAAACAACCCCCCCCCCCCCCCGCCGGTCCGCCGCTGCCCCGGCCAGCCCTCTAGGCCCCCGCCCCCACCCTGAATCCTAAGATAGATAGTGGGGTACCTCTCCGGCGAGCCCCCGTCCCCGCCGCAGGTGGTTCTTCCTTAACTCCGGCGAGCCCCCACCCCCTGAAAATCGACTGACCCAAAAGTCGATTCAGTCGACTGAAGTGTAGCTAAATCGGAGCAGAGCAGCATCACGAGTGAGGGGGAGAGCAGCAGCAGCAGCAGCGCGAGCGAGCGAGCGAGAGCCGGAGCAGCAGCAGCTTGGCGAGCGAGCGATCGAGCGAGAGCCGGAGCAGCAGCAGCAGATCCGGCTGGTATGGACGCCACCGCCGAACAGGCCTCGCACTGGGGAGAGCCGTCGTGGAGATGTCGCCTGCGGCGCCGGCTTCAAGGTAGCCGCTCCATGGGGGTGCGGGATGGAGCACCGTCGGCGCCGGGAGGTCGAGTTAAGGAGAAGGTATGATGCGATGAGTGTACAACCTCTTTGGTGGCGCCGAGTAGGCCTCGGCTTCGTCCGAGGAGTCGGTGAGGATGTTGCGGTTTCGGTGGAGCAGGTAAAGGCGGCGATGTGGGGATGGAGTAGCCGCGATAGACGAGGCGATCGTCGGAGCAGCTCCTTGGAGGTGGAGAACGGGGCGGCTGAACCGGCGGGACGGCGAGATGGACGACGGATCCTCATCCGGGGAGGTGGACGAGGGACGTCGAGCTGTTGCGGTGGACGACGTCGTCAGGGAAGAGGCTCTGGCTGGGCAGCAGTGAGGTGGCGGACGGAGGAGGGTGGGGTTTCACGACTGGAGCGGAGAGGTTATGTGTAACACCCCGGATGTAACTTTCCATATTTGTAACTCCAACTCTTGCCATTTTCGGCTATCTGTTATGATATTCCCTCCGTGGTCGGGTTTTGTCTTTCGTTTTGCATTTTGTTCATGTCATGCATTTCATATCATGTCATCATGTGCATTGCATTTGCATACGTGTTCGTCTCTTGCATCCGAGCATTTTCCCCGTTGTCTGTTTTGCAATCCGGCGCTCCTATCTCCTCCGGTGCACCCCTCTTGTTTTCTTTCGTGTGCGGGTGTCTAACATTCTCGGAATGGACCGAGGCTTGTCAAGTGGCCTTAGTATACCACTCGGAGACCACCGGTCAAGTTTCGTTTCATTTGGAGGTCGTTTGGTACTCCAACGGTTAACTGGGCATCCGCAAAGGCCATTTGTGTGTGCAGCAAAACCCCCCCTAAAAACCAGCCCAAAACCCACCAAACTCTCTTCCATGCTCTAGGTCGTTCGATCACGATCGTGTGGGCAAAAACCGCACCTCATTTGGACTCTCCTAGCTCCCTCTAGCTATATAAGTGCATCCCTCCCGAGAAACGAACGCAGATGAAACCCTAGCCTTCGTCCCTCCGCGCGCCGGACGTGTCCGCCCGCGCCGGACGGAAGCGCGCCGCCGACCGCAGCGAATCCCGCTGCGCCACGTGGCTCGCCGCCGCCCGTACCGCGCCGGCCCGCCGGGGCCCGCCCGCGGCCCTCCCGGCCCGTCGCCGCGCCCCCACACGCGCCTGCCCGCCGCCGCGCCCTTCGCCTCCTGCCCGCGCCGCCGCCGTGCCCCGCCGCGCCGCCCCGCCGCCGGTGCCGTCCGCCGCCGCCCGCGGGCACCGACGCCGCCGCCCTCCGGTGCTGCTCCTCCGCCTCTCCTCCCTCCGGCCGTCGCCGCCTCCCCGCCGAGCTTCTCTCCTCCGGCCGTCGGCATCGTCGCCGGCGAGCTCCATCGAGGCCATCTCCCGATCGGATCTGGTAAAGCTCCGTGCGTTGACTTCTCCTCGACCCCGTTTTTCTCTAAGTTTTTCAATACGTTACAGCAAGTGCCCATGTTCATCATTGCATAACTCACTGTGCATAGTTCCGTTTCGCATGTGTAATATGTCAAATTGTTCGCCTCATGATGCTCTACATTTTGTTAAATTGCACCATGTTCATTAGAGGTCATGTTGATGCCCAAATCTCTGTTGCAAAAGTGCTAGTTGCTGTTATCTTCTGGTTCTTATCAGAACTTGGAGATTTGTCATTTTTGTATCATTTAAGCTGTGCATCTTATGGGCATGAGCTATACATGTGTTTTGTTGTATGCCATGCCATCTTTACAGTGGTGTATGCCATGTATTTTTGTGATCTCTGTGGTGACTAGCACAAGCATGCAAACTAGGCTCCGTAATGTTTCTGATTTCAGGGGCTTAGTGATTTCTCCAAGTCCTTGTCTGCTGTTATTTTGTTGCCATGTAAACTTGATGCTACAGTGAGATCCATGCATATTTTGGAGATCTTCAGTAAGGATGTTTTGTAGCTATAGTTGTAATAGATCTGTTCCTGCCCTTTTTTGCAATTATGGAGTGACATAGCATGACTCAATCTTGCTCTACTTTTGCTACAAAATATTTCTGGCAGATTCTTAACATGATATTCATTTTTGCCAAGCTTATTGTAGTTGATCCATACATGCTATGCTTTTGTTATTGCCATGGTTAGCTTCATAAACATGCCATCTTGCTGTAGGTAAGCTTGTTTTGTCATACATTGCTTTGTGGTGAGTGCATCAAGCTCACAAACATGCCTTCATATTATTATTTCTGCCATGCTCTGTTTTCTGCTAAGTCTGAAACCTGATAACGAAACTTGCTATGTTTACATGCTTGCCATCATATCTTCTGGTCCTTTTTGGCTTGTGGTTAGTAAGGGACTTTTGTCATATGAATTTAATAGAATACTTCCATGCCTTGTTTTTCTATGGTAAGTTCTTGTAGCATATTGTTTTCGTGCTCTGAACATTGCTACCTGATGCTGTTCTCTGCCATGTCCAGTAATTTCACAAAGTCTGTGAACCTGTTATCTTTTGCACTTTTGCCATGCTTGTTCGAGCTTGTTATGTTGTGAACTATCCGTAGCTCAATGTTCATATTTTGTCAAGCATCTCCTGTAGATTACTGCCATATGCTTTGTTGCTATGTTGGAGTGCTGTAGCATTGTTACTTGTTGCATTTTAAGTGCTATCATGCTGTTAATCACAGATTCGTGTCATTCTTGTTTTGCTTGCCATTTGCAAACCGTACATCCGTTTCCGGTGATCTTTATATCGATTTCGACCGAAATCATCCCATCTTTCCAGTGGCATGCTCGGTTTGCCAAGTTACTGTCTTGTTCATCATTTTCCTTCCAGAGCACGCATATGCATCGCATATCATATCTTGCATATCATACATGTTTTGCATCATGTTGCTTGTGCATTCTCGTGGTTGATTGTGGTTCCGTTTGCTTGTGTTCTTGTCTTGGGTAGAGCCGGGAGACGAGTTCGTGAACGAGGAACCTGTTGAGTATGCTTACGAGGATCAAGCTTTCGACAACTCTGAGAACCTTGCAGGCAAGATGACCACCCCTCGAAATCACTTCTATCTTTGCTTTGCTAGTTGTTCGATCTATTGCCATGCTGCGTTACCTATCACTTGCTATATCATGTCTCCCATATTGCCATGTCAGCCTCTAACCACCCTTTCCTAGCAAACCGTTGTTTGGCTAAGTTACCGCTTTTGCTCAGCCCTTCTTATAGCGTTGCTAGTTGCAGGTGAAGTTGAAGTTGGTTCCATGTTGGAACATGGATATGTTGGGATATCACAATATCTCTTATTTAATTAATGCATCTATATATATTTGGTAAAGGGTGGAAGGCTCGGCCTTATGCCTACTGTTTTGTTCCACTCTTGCCGCCATAGTTTCTGTTATACCGGGATTATGTTCCTTGAGTTTGCGTTCCTTACACGGTTGGGTGATTTATGGTACCCCCTTGACAGTTCGCCTTGAATAAAACTCCTCCAGCAAGGCCCAACCTTGGTTTTACCATTTGCCACCTAAGCCTTTCCCCCGGGTTTTCGCGAGCCCGAGGGTCATCTTATTTCAACCCCCCCCCCCAGGCCAGTGCTCCTTCGAGTGTTGGTCCGAACCGAGCAGCCAGCGGGGCCACCTCGGGGAAACTCGAGGTCTGGTTTTACTCGTAGCTTGACTTATCCGGTGTGCCCTGAGAACGAGATATGTGCAGGTCCTATCGGGATTTGTCGCACATCGGGCGGCTTTGCTGGTCTTGTTTTACCATTGTCGAAATGTCTTGTAAACCGGGATCCCGAGACTGATCGGGTTTTTCCAGGAGAAGGTTTATCCTTCGTTGACCGTGAGAGATTATGATGGGCTAAGTTGGGACACCCCTGCAGGGTATTATCTTTCGAAAGCCGTGCCCGCGGTTATGAGGCAGATGGGAATTTGTTAATGTCCGGTTGTAGAGAACTTGTCACTTGACCCAGTTAAAATACATCAACTGTGTGTGTAGCCGTGATGGTCTCTTCTCGGCGGAGTCCGGGAAGTGAACACGGTTTGAGTTATGTATGACGTAAGTAGGAGTTCAGGATCACTTCTTGGTCATTGATAGATGACGACCGTTCCGTTGCTTCTCTTCTCGCTCTCATTTGCGCAAGTTAGCCACCATATATGCTTATTGCCTGCTGCAGCTCCACCTCATAACACCATCTTTTCCTATAAGCTTAAATAGTCTTGATCTCGCGGGTGTGAGATTGCTGAGTCCTCGTTGACTCACAGATTCTACCAAAATAGTTGTAGGTGCCGATGATGCCAGTGCAGATGATGGGGTCGATCTCAAGTGAGAGTTCAACGAGGAACGTGGTCGTTACTATGTGTCTTTTCCTGATGATCAGTAGTGGAGCCCAGTTGGGACGATCGGGGACCTAGCATTTGGGGTTGTCTTATTTTCATCTGGATTTGACCATAGTCGGTCTATATGTTTGTATTTTGGATGATGTATGAATTATATTTATGAATTGTGTGAAGTGGCGATTGTAAGCCAACTCTTTATCCCATTCTTGTTCATTACATGGGATTGTGTGAAGATGACCCTTCTTGCGACAAAACCACTATGCGGTTATGCCTCTAAGTCGTGCCTCGACACGTGGGAGATATAGCCGCATCGTGGGCGTTACAAGTTGGTAATCAGAGCCATCCCTGACTTAGGAGCGCCCTGCTTGATCGAATCACTGGCGTTGTTGAGTCTAGAACAAAAATGTTTTGAGTCTTAGGATTATATATATCGGAGAGTAGGATTCTTTTTACTCCTCAGTCCTTTCGTCGCTCTGGTGAGGTCTCCTGACGTAGAAGTTTTGACTTTTCTCTCCTCAAATTTCACTAAATTTTTTTTTGGATCACGCGGGTATCTTGGAATCGTTCTGTTGGTTTTGTGACGAGAACATTGTTCTTGGTGCCTCCTGACATTTAGGGGTTGTGGCAGTGTCCCGGGGAGTTGAGCTCCGAGGTGTTGTCGTCACAATTTTATCGTTGCAGTTCTGGAATACCTGAGTTTCGCCGACATCGAAATCTCTTTTATGCAGTTGTTGGTGAGATCACCTCGACGCCACCCAGTACTGGGGCGGGAGTTCGGGAGTATTGCCATAACTTGTATAACGGATGTTTTTCGAAGGTTGAGGTAAACGATTTCCGAAGGTTTCTTGGTTATGTGTTGACGGATGGATACAGCTGGATCTAGGAATTGCTAGTTTGGGTGATATATTTTGTGTCCCCTGTATCCCCAACACCAGATTGCATAACTAGAAAGTTTCGGGAGTTTATAAGTGGGAATTCAAGTAGCCTTAGGATATCTTTCCGACAGACGCATGATATGAGATTGGGGTTCGACGTCTAGTGGTCCGCCAGTACACAGTTGGTTTTACAGTGGTCTCGTAGTGTCTTAAAGAGTCCTTGGCTATGCCGACTCGGGGACGCTTCGTATGTCATGTGCACAACCTTGTACATGATGGTGCTGTACGATTGAGCCCGTGTGGGCCCCACCACGAAAACTTCGGACGAAATCTCTATCATATGTTTGTTCCGGCTTATTCTGCAAGCCAATACTTTGTTTTGTTTTGAATTGTGATATTCGAGTTGCTTCGAAGTCATATGTTGATTCCATATCTTTTTCAAGTGGCTTCTCAACTTAATGGAAGTGTGATGATTTACTACGGAATTCATTCGTTCATCCTCGTTCGAATGTTTATTGTGAAGACTATATGTTGCAATTTCTATTCGTTGATTCTACTTATCTATTTGTCTATCAAGATGCTAACGGATGTTACCCTCTTCAGGATGGCTCCGCCAACGCGTCAGAATCCGGAACGCAATGAAGGGAGTCAAGCGAACCCTCCGCCACCACCTCCACCTCCGGAGGCATGGCAAGCTATCATGGCAGCCACCAACGCCAATGCTCAGATGATTCTGCAACTCTTGCAAGAACGCACCCAAGGGCAAGGCAATCAAGGCAATCAAGGTCAAGGCAACAATCAGCCTAACGTCGCTACTCTCAACCAGTTTCTCGCAAATCAGCCCAAGTCTTTCAGCTACTGTGCCGAGGCCACGGATGCCGATGATTGGCTCGTGGACATCAACAAGCATTTTGAATGTAGCAATGTGAGGCCTGAGGACTATGTCAAGTTCGCTTCTTTCCAGCTCAAGGACCAAGCTGCTGATTGGTATCAACAATACAAAGATTCCAGAGGAGGTCGTGTGATCACTTGGACTGACTTCTGTCGGGACTTCAAAGCGCACCACATTCCACAAAGTGTTGCTGAGAGCAAGCGTGAGGAGTTCCGCAATCTCAAGCAAGGCAACATGTCTGTGTATCAGTACAACATTCAGTTTCAGAAACTTGCTCGCTTCGCTAAACAAGACGTTCCTGATGAAAAGAGTATGATCTATCACTTCAGAGGTGGCCTTAGAGAGGACCTGCAGTTAGCTCTCGTTCTTGTTGAGCCTAGTCAGTTTGATCAATTCTAAAATATGGCACTGAAGCAAGAGGCTGCTCGGCTCAAGTGTGAGGCTTCTAAGAAGAGAGTTAGAGACGCAGTTCAGTCTTCTTCTTCCTCACTTGTGACAGCTAAGCAACAGAAGTTCTGGTTGCCTCCTCCTCCTCCGTTTCGTCAGCCTTACCAGCAGAAGAACAAAGGTGGCCATGGTTCTTCCAACTCTGGCTATCAGAACAAGTCTCAGAATCAAGCTCCAAAGTCCAATGCTCCTTATCACCGTCCACTCTCAGAGGTGACTTGCAACAAGTGTCAGCAGAAAGGTCACTATGCTAACAAGTGCTTCAACCAAAGGCGTCTTCCGCCTCCTCCTCCTGTCAGATCTTCCAGCAATGCAGTGGTCAAGCATAATCCAAAGTCTGCAAAGGTGAACATGATGAATGCAGCTCAAGCGGAGGAATCTACTGATGTGATAATGGGTAACCTTCCTGTTAACGATATTCCTGCTAAAGTCTTATTTGATACTGGTGCTTCGCTCTGTTTCATGTCAAGACCTTTTTTGCCAAGCATGAATTCACTTGTTCACATCTGGGTAAACCCATGGATGTCGTTTCTCCGGGTAAACGTTTGAGTTCTAGTATGATGGTTCCGGATGTTTCCATCAAGATGGGAGACTATAAATTTCAGTCTTCTCCAGTTGTTCTTGGTGACTCGGATATTGATCTAATTCTCGGGATGGACTGGCTTTCTAAGCACAAGGCTAAACTTGATTGTGCTGCCAGGGAAATTCAATTGACACACTCTTCTGAGGATGTGATTATTTATGCCGCTCGTGATGAAACCATTCGGTTTTTTTCTCTCAATGAGAAGGGCGAATTGAATGCCATCTCGCAAATTCTAGTCGTTTGTGAGTATCAAGATGTCTTTCCAGAAGAGCTTCCGGGTATGCCTCCTCATCGGCCAGTTGAGTTCGTTATCGAACTAGAGCCTGGCACTGAACCCGTTTGCAAGCGTCCATACAAGCTTGGACCCAACGAGCTGAAGGAATTGAAGAAACAGCTCGATGAACAAGAGCGTCTGGGTTTGATCAGACCGAGTTCATCTCCATGGGGTTGTGGTGTTCTTTTTGTCAAGAAGAAGGATGGCACGGACAGACTTTGTGTCGACTACCGTCCATTGAACAAGAAGACAATCAAGAACAAGTATCCACTTCCCAACATCAATGAGTTATTCGAGCAACTCAAAGGTGCTAAAGTATTCTCCAAGCTTGACCTCCATATGGGTTATCATCAGATTTGCATTCGTGAAGAAGATATTCCCAAGACAGCATTCAGAACAAGTTTTGGTTCTTATGAATATACTGTCGAGTCTTTCGGCCTTGTCAATGCTCCTCCTGTATTCTCTCGGATGATGAATTTCATCTTCAACTCCTATACCAATGAATTCGTCCTGGTGTATCTCGATGATATCTTGGTCTTCTCCAAGAATAAGAAGGATCATGCCAAACATTTGCGATTGGTGCTCGACAAGCTCAGAGAGTATCAATTCTATGCGAAGTTCTCCAAATGTGAGTTTTGGCTCGATGAAGTTCTTTTCCTTGGTCACATCATCTCTGCCAAGGGCATCGCTGTTAATCCCGAGAAGGTGTCCGCAATTGTGAATTGGGAACCTCCTCAGAATGTCAAGCAGCTCCGCAGTTTTCTTGGTCTTGCAAGCTATTGCCGAAGATTCGTTGAGAATTTCTCTAAGATTGCAAAGCCTCTTTCCAACCTCCTCTAGAAGCATGTGAAGTATGTCTGGTCTCCTGAGTGTGACGTTGCTTTCAACACTCTCAAAGAGAAACTCGTCACAGCTCCTGTCTTGACTCCTCCTGATGAATCCAAGCCATTTGAAGTTTTCTGTGATGCTTCTCTCCAAGGTCTCGGTGCTGTGTTAATGCAAGAGAAGAAAGTTGTGGCCTATACCTCTCGTCAGTTGAAGCCCAACGAGAAGAACTACCCCACTCACGATCTTGAGTTGGCGGCATTTGTCCATGCATTAATAACATGGAGACATCTCTTGTTGGGAAGACAAGTGGACATTTTCACCGATCACAAGAGTCTCAAGTACATTTTCACTCAGCCCAACCTCAACCTCAGGCAGACTCGATGGGTCGAAATGATTCAAGAGTACAATCCGAGTATTGAATATACTCCAGGCAAAGCAAATGTCATTGCAGATGCTTTAAGCAGGAAGGCTTATTGCAACAGCTTAATTCTCAAGCCATTCCAACCGGACCTTTGTGAAGCTTTCCGCAAGCTGAATCTCCAAGTTGTTCCTCAAGGCTTTCTTGCCAACCTCATAGTCTCTCCTATTTTGGAAGATCAGATTCGTGAGGCACAACTTCTTGATGCCATGGTGAAGAAGGTGAAACATGGTGTCGACAAGGGTCTTTCCAAATACAAGTGCTATCGCATTGATGACAGAGACACTTTATTCTTCGAGGACCGGATTGTGGTTCCTAAAGGTGATCTAAGGAAAGTCATTATGAACGAGGCACACAATTCTCTTCTGTCCATTCATCCTGGAAGTACGAAGATGTACCATGACCTCAAGCAGTCGTATTGGTGGACTCGAATGAAGCGAGAAATTGCTCAATTCGTGAATGAATGTGATGTCTGTCGAAGAGTGAAAGCAGAACACCAACGACCAGCTGGTCTCCTCCAACCTCTTGCTATCCCATAATGGAAGTTTGATATCGAAATGGACTTCGTGACTGGTTTTCCAAAGTCCAAGCGCGGAAATGATGCTATCTTCGTTGTCATTGACAAGCTTTCTAAAGTGGCTCATTTCCTTCCAATCAAAGAATCCATCACAGCAGCTCAGTTGGCAGAGCTATACACCTCCAGAATTGTCTCCTTGCACGGCATTCAACAATTGATTTCTTCAGATCGTGGAAGCATCTTCACCTCTAAGTTCTGGGACTCCTTCCAAAAGGCCATGGGTACCAACATTCGCTTCAGCACAGCTTTCCATCCTCAAACTAGTGGCCAAGTCGAGCGAGTCAATCAAATTCTTGAAGATATGCTCAGGGCTTGTGTCATTTCCTTTGGCATGAAATGGGAAGATTGTCTTCCATATGCTGAATTCTCCTACAACAACAGTTTCCAAGCGAGTTCGGGCAAGGCCCATTCGAGATTCTCTATGGCAGAAAGTGTCGTACTCCTCTTATTTGGTCAGAGACTGGTGAACGCCAACTTCTTGGAAATTACTTAATCACTGAAGCTGAAGAAATGTGTAAAGTCATCCGTGATAATCTCAAAGCCGCGCAATCGCGCCAGAAGAGTTACTATGATAGTAAGCATCGTGATCTGGCTTTCGAGATCGGAGACCATGTCTACCTCCGCGTCTCTCCAATGAAAGGCACTCATCGCTTCGGTATCAAAGGGAAGCTTGTCCCTAGATACGTGGGCCCTTTCAAGATCATTGGCAAAAGAGGCGACCTCGCCTATCAACTTGAGCTTCCTTCCAACTTCGCGAACGTGCACGATGTGTTCCACGTGTCACAGCTACGCAAGTGCTTCAAGACGCCTAAGCGCGCTATCAACTTCGAAGAGATTGACCTCCAAGAAGATTTGTCTTATCATGAGCACCCCGTTGCCATTCTTGAAGAAACTGAGCGCAAGACTCGCAACAAGTCAATCAAATTCCTCAAAGTGAAGTGGTCGCACCATTTCGACCGGGAAGCCACCTGGGAACGCGAGGACCACCTCCATTCCGAATATCCGGAGTTCTTTCAGTCCTAGATCTCGGGACGAGATCCTCTCGTAGTGGTGGAGTGTTGTAACACCCCGGATGTAACTTTCCATATTTGTAACTCCAACTCTTGCCATTTTCGGCTATGTGTTATGATATTCCCTCCGTGGTCGGGTTTTGTCTTTCGTTTTGCATTTTGTTCATGTCATGCATTTCATATCATGTCATCATGTGCATTGCATTTGCATACGTGTTCGTCTCTTGCATCCGAGCATTTTCCCCGTTGTCCGTTTTGCAATCCGGCGCTCCTATCTCCTCCGGTGCACCCCTCTTGTTTTCTTTCGTGTGTGGGTTTCTAACGTTCTCTGAATGGACCGAGGCTTGTCAAGTGGCCTTAGTATACCACCCGGAGACCACCGGTCAAGTTTCGTTCCATTTGGAGGTCGTTTGGTACTCCAACGGTTAACCGGGCATCCGCAAAGGCCATTTGTGTGTGCAGAAAAACCCCCCTAAAAACCAGCCCAAAACCCACCAAACTCTCTTCCACTTTCTAGGTCGTTCGATCACGATCGTGTGGGCGAAAACCGCACCTCATTTGGACTCTCCTAGCTCCCTCTAGCTATATAAGTGCATCCCTCCTGAGAAACGAACGCAGATGAAACCCTAGCCTTCATCCCTCCGCGCACCGGACGTGTCCGCCCGCGCCGGACGGAACCGCGCCGCCGGCCGCAGCGAATCCCGCTGCGCCACGTGGCCCGCCGCCGCTCGTACCGCGCCGGCCCGCCGGGGCCCGCCCGCGGCCCTCCCGGCCCGTCGCCGCGCCCCCGCACGCACCTGCCCGCCGCCGCGCCCTTCGCCTCCTGCCCGCGCCGCCGCCGTGCCCCGCCGCGCCGCCCCGCCGCCGGTGCCGTCCGCCGCCGCCCGCGGGCACCGACGCCGCCGCCCTCCGGTGCTGCTCCTCCGCCTCTCCTCCCTCCGGCCGTCGCCGCCTCCCCGCCGAGCTTCTCTCCTCCGGCCGTCGGCATCGTCGCCGGCGAGCTCCATCGAGGCCATCTCCCGATCGGATCTGGTAAAGCTCCGTGCGTTGACTTCTCCTCGACCCCGTTTTTCTCCAAGTTTTTTAATAAGTTACAGCAAGTGCCTATGTTCATCATTGCATAACCCATTGTGCGTAGCTCCGTTTCACGCGTGTAATATGTCAAATTGTTCGTCTCGTGATTCTCTACATTTTGTTCAATTGCTCCATGTTCATTAGAGGTCATCTTAATGCCCAAATCTCTGTTGCAAAAGTGCTAGTTGCTGTTATCTTCTGGTTCTTATCAGAACTTGGAGATTTGTCATTTTTGTATCATTTAATCTGTGCATCTTATGGGCATGAGCTATACATGTGTTTTGTTGTATGCCATGCCATCTTTCTAGTGGTGTATGCCATGTATTTTTGTGATCTCTGTGGTGACTAGCACAAGCATGCAAACTAGGCTCTGTAATGTTTCTGATTTCAGGGGCTTAGTGATTTCTCCAAGTCCTTGTCTGCTGTTATTTTGGTGCCATGTAAACTTGATGCTACAGTGAGATCCATGCATATTTTGGAGATCTTCAGTAAGGATGTTTTGTAGCTATAGTTGTAATTGATCCATTCATGCCCTTGTTTGCAATTATGGTGTGCCATAGGCTGGCTCAATCTTGCTCTACTTTTGCTATAAAATATTTCTGGCAGATTCTTAACATGATATTCATTATTGCCAAGCTTATTGTAGTTGATCCATACATGCTATGCTTTTGTTATTGCCATGGTTAGCTTCATAAACATGCCATCTTGCTGTAGGTAAGCTTGTTTTGTCATACATTGCTTTGTGGTGAGTGCATCAAGCTCATAAACATGCCTTCATATTATTATTTCTGCCATGCTCTGTTTTCTGCTAAGTCTGAAACCTGATAACGAAACTTGCTATGTTTACATGCTTGCCATCATATCTTCTGGTCCTTTTTGGCTTGTGGTTAGTAAGGGACTTTTGTCATATGAATTTAATAGAATACTTCCATGCCTTGTTTTTCTATGGTAAGTTCTTGTAGCATATTGTTTTCGTGCTCTGAACATTGCTACCTGATGCTGTTCTCTGCCATGTCCTGTAATTTCAGTCTGTGAACCTGTTATCTTTTGCACTTTTGCCATGCTTGTTTGAGCTTGTTATGTTGTGAACTAGCCGTAGCTCAGTGTTCATCTTTTGTCAAGCATCTCCTGTAGATTACTACCATCTTCGTTGTTGCTATGTTGGAGTGCTGTAGCATTGTTACTTGTTGCATTTTAAGTGCTATCATGCTGTTAATCACAGATTCGTGTCATTCTTGTTTTGCTTGCCATTTGCAAACCGTACATCCGTTTCCGGTGATCTTTATATCGATTTCGACCGAAATCATCCCATCTTTCCAGTGGCATGCTCGGTTTGCCAAGTTACTGCCTTGTTCATCATTTTCCTTCCGGAGCACGCATATGCATCGCATATCATATCTTGCATATCATACATGTTTTGCATCATGTTGCTTCTGCATTTCTCGTGGTTGATTGTGGTTCCGTTTGCTTGTGTTCTTGTCTTGGGTAGAGCCGGGAGACGAGTTCGTGAACGAGGAACCTGTTGAGTATGCTTACGAGGATCAAGCTTTCGACAACTCTGAGAACCTTGCAGGCAAGATGACCACCCCTCGAAATCACTTCTATCTTTGCTTTGCTAGTTGTTCGATCTATTGCCATGTTGCGTTACCTATCACTTGCTATATCATGTCTCCCATATTGCCATGTCAGCCTCTAACCACCCTTTCCTAGCAAACCGTTGTTTGGCTAAGTTACCGCTTTTGCTCAGCCCTTCTTATAGCGTTGCTAGTTGCAGGTGAAGTTGAAGTTGGTTCCATGTTGGAACATGGATATGTTGGGATATCACAATATCTCTTATTTAATTAATGCATCTATATATATTTGGTAAAGGGTGGAAGGCTAGGCCTTATGCCTGGTGTTTTGTTCCACTCTTGCCGCCATAGTTTCTGTTATACGGGGATTATGTTTCTTGAGTTTGCGTTCCTTACACGGTTGGGTGATTTATGGGACCCCCTTGACAGTCCGCCTTGAATAAAACTCCTCCAGCAAGGCCCAACCTTGGTTTTACCATTTGCCACCTAAGCCTTTCCCCCGGGTTTTCGCGAGCCCGAGGGTCATCTTATTTCAACCCCCCCGGGCCAGTGCTCCTTCGAGTGTTGGTCCGAACCGAGCAGCCTGCGGGGCCACCTCGGGGAAACTCGAGGTCTGGTTTTACTCGTAGCTTGACTTATCTGGTGTGCCCTGAGAACGAGATATGTGCAGCTCCTATCGGGATTTGTCGGCACATCGGGTGGCTTTGCTGGTCTTGTTTTACCATTGTCGAAATGTCTTGTAAACCGGGATCCCGAGACTGATTGGGTTTTTCCGGGAGAAGGTTTATCCTTCGTTGACCGTGAGAGCTTATGATGGGCTAAGTTGGGACACCCCTGCAGGGTATTATCTTTCGAAAGCCGTGCCCGCGGTTATGAGGCAGATGGGAATTTGTTAATGTCCGGTTGTAGAGAACTTGTCACTTGACCCAGTTAAAATACATCAACTATGTGTGTAGCCGTGATGGTCTCTTCTCGGCGGAGTCCTGGAAGTGAACACGGTTTGAGTTATGTATGACGTAAGTAGGAGTTCAGGATCACTTCTTGGTCATTGCTAGATGATGACCGTTCCATTGCTTCTCTTCTCGCTCTCATTTGCGCAAGTTAGCCACCATATATGCTTATTGCCTGCTGCAGCTCCACCTCATAACACCATCTTTTCCTATAAGCTTAAATAGTCTTGATCTCGCGGGTGTGAGATTGCTGAGTTCTCGTTGACTCACAGATTCTACCAAAACAGTTGCAGGTGCCGATGATGCCAGTGCAGATGATGGGGTCGATCTCAAGTGGGAGTTCGACGAGGAACGTGGTCGTTACTATGTGTCTTTTCCTGATGATCAGTAGTGGAGCCCAGTTGGGACGATCGGGGACCTAGCATTTGGGGTTGTCTTATTTTCATCTGGATTTGACCGTAGTCGGTCTATATGTTTGTATTTTGGATGATGTATGAATTATATTTATGAATTGTGTGAAGTGGCGATTGTAAGCCAACTCTTTATCCCATTCTTGTTCATTACATAGGATTGTGTGAAGATGACCCTTCTTGCGACAAAACCACTATGCGGTTATGCCTCTAAGTCGTGCCTCGACACGTGGGAGATATAGCCGCATCGTGGGCGTTACATTATGTCGGCCTGGGATTTCGAATGGCAAAAAGGAGGCGATGGGAGGGGGTGAACCATGACTTAGGGACGCGCTTGTCCAAAATGTAGGGTGTGTTACAAAAGTACCCCCCACCGATTTGAACTAGCGGCCCTTTTGGCTCAGGGTTAGAAGGGGGATTTCACGTGTCGGGATTTGGCAGCTGGAGGGAGTTTTCGTGCGCATTGTAATTTCGGGATAGCAAGGCGCGGGTTGTGAAGGCGCCAGTTTTGGGAGCACGATATCTGAATTTTCGGGATATAACAAGGCGCGGGTTGAATTTTAGGGACAAGCCTAACGTGTAATATTGTAATTGTACGTACCAAATCAATTCGCACTTCCCTCAACCAAAAAGAAAACGAAAAAATAAAACTATTCACACCACACAAAGAGAGAGTCTTGCCCCGTTTTACTATAAAAATGCTATTCAAAGCTACTCCCTCCTTCCATCTATATAGGACCTAAAGCGTTTTTCGATGCTAACTTTGACCAAATATTAGAGCAATAATATATGACATGCAACTTACACAAAGCACACCGTTAAATTCATATGTGAAAGGTTCTTTCAATGATATATATTTCACATTGTGCATGTCATGTACTATTAATCTTGTCAATAGTCAAAGGCGGTCTTAAAAACGCATTACGCCCTATATAGATGGAAGGAGGGTGTATGAATCCATGTTATGTCCAATTAAATTTTTTCGCTTGCTGTATAATGCATGTAACCTACTCATACCAACATTTTAGTGCATTCCAAATGTCTACACTACCGCTGCAATTCGAACTGAATTTGAATTTGTTTCTCTATTTCAATAAGAATCTACAATCATGATTGTTGCCAACTTCAACCATCATTCGTGTATTACCTTAATAACACACCACATGATTACTATAGAGATAGATATGAACTATGTGTACTACATGAACTCGAATTCTATTTTTTGAATACACTTGATGTTGATTCCAAATAATAGTACATTTGATGTACTAACTATATATTCATAATCTAAACCATGTTCCATACGTACACTGTGTTTATCACACATAGTATAGTGCCCCGCCCCCTACATTATGACAAGTATTTAGACCTGAGCTGCAAAAGCCACACATTAGCCCAAACTATGATCAATGTTCTATATATTATACATAGTACTAGCAAGATGCCCATGCGTTCCATAGAACATCAACATGATCAAGGGGAGGCCTAATTTGCAAATATGGAGAGGGGTGTGGGTATCTTTTTTCAAAATTGCCATAGTTTCCTTCCTATCAGTCAGATATAAATCGGACGGCCTATATTACAGGATGGCAGGCACACCATCATCAACAACTCCATTTTTTTATAAGAGTAGAGAAAAAATATATCATATGTAGTATAACATGTTCATAACCACACCATGTGTATCACCGTTATATATATTGACACATGCGTCAGTTTAAAACACTATGATAAATTCTTCAAATATCCGAATTCGCTTTTTATAATGAAGTATGATCTCTATTCATCTTTTACACCCACACAATGCTCTTATCTTTGTAGCTAGCACTAACTTTCTCTCATGCATGCACACGCCCGCATCCCTCTCACCCTCCCTCAGCATTCTCTAGCTCCATCGCGCAAATTCGTCTTTTCACTTTAGGTCGTTCACCCACGGTGTGTGTAGGCCCAGCTCCTTCTTTACGGCACACATCGATCGGTATGCCTCTCTAGCCAGGTGTGCCTAGCACAAACACAAGCTTCCCCTCTTCTCTTATCACCGTCCATGCCTCACTCCCACCACTCTTTTCATCGATCTCGTACTCGCACACTCCTTCCCCCTCGATATAGTATGACTCTCGCACCACGTCCTAGATGCATCCCTCTCTCTCTATCCTTCTCCCCGTGCCTCATTTGCTTCTAACACACACATGCATGTATACCAATCGATCTCCCAACATATACCTAGGTCGACTTTAACTATTCCCCCCCCCATCGATCGACGTACCTCACAAGTTATGTCTCTCCTTTCTCTGACAAAGGACGATTGATCTTCCTATGTAGTTATGTCTGCTTACCACAGCCATATCGTCCCCCCTCATCATTCGTGCATGCCTCCTGACCCGTCTCTCACACGCACGTGCACAGACAGGTAGCCATCCCCTCTCTTATTGATATTGCAGGCGTGCCCTCTGGTTGTCTAGCAAGCCTATCACACCATTTGTTAGAAGCAACTCCACTACCACCCCCTCCAACACTCTAGCTCTGTCTCTCTCCCAAACTTCTTCCTCTCCTACACATATGCATGGATGCCGATCGATCTCCCTTAATACATGAGGTAGATCGATCTCCCTTAATACATGAGGTAGCCCTCTCTCCTCCTCCACACATATACCAGCCATTGTACCTCTATAGTTAATTAGGCCTCCCTCCCCCCCCCCCCCCCCCACAACACACCGATAGTCGAGCGCTGTAGGTAGGTATCCATGCCACAGAGACAAACTGCACCTGTCCCCTCTCATGTTCCAGTAGGCTAGCCACTCTATATCTTTGACGTGGGCACACACAAATTCGATGGCACTCTTTATCGATCGCGCGCGCACACACACACACATCATCCCTCTCTTCGATCCTATGGACACCTCAAGCCGATGATATCTCCACTCTCTTCTCGTGGATCGCCCCCTCTATATATATGATATATCCAGGACTCTATTTCACACACATTGCATATGTTTCATTTTTTTATTGACCCCCCCCCAAAAACTCTCACGAACCCACACACTATATCTCTCTACGTTTGTAACTCTCTCACACAACCCCACGTAGGTGGTGTACGTATACAAGAAGAGAATAGGTGCACCGTCCACGTACTCACGCTTCGTGCCCAGCCACACCCACGCAGGTACACGGTGGAGCTCATTTCTGTACGAAATGGCAGCCCACGTGCTAATTTGAACGCGTGTAGCGGTTGTTTACCTACGGAGGTCGTGTACCACACGTGCACGAAACAAAGTTCGACTTGATGCGTTGGCGCATTATTTTTAAATAAAGTTATATCGCTCAATGGCACGTACACATAACATAAAACGATTTTTATGGAGAAAAAGGTAGTCCGCTCCACTATAGACAATGGAGCCTGCCTGCCTGGTTTGTCTCTCTTCAGAGTATCTCACACAAGGCTGTGGTGGCCTCTCTCTCTCTCTCTCACCGTTGGTCACTGATCCGGCCGCATCCCGTCCGCCGGCGGAAAGGGAGGACGTGCATCGTTTCTCCGTTCGACGGCGCCGAGGCAGCACGTCCCGATCTGTGGTACACGTCGTTCTCTCTGACCAAGCTCCGGCGCGGTAGGGCCTACGCCACCTGCTCGCTGCCGCAGTATGGGCAGATTCCGCCCGCCGCCGCTCACCTAGTTACATCCCGATGACCTCCAGGTATCCCCTCCGGCCTTGCTGCAGTGCCCGTCTTCCCACGTTGCTGCATGTGGATCTTCCATAGTTCTTTGCCCAAAACGTAGCTCATCCGGCGTACTTTCCATATTGCAATCTCGTCCTCACACCGTTTTAGACCAACACAACCGTGTTGTTATCTTCCCTTAGGACAAGGAATATGCTTCTTTTTTGTTGTCGCATGTGTCATCAACTGTTATTGGTCAGTAATTGTTTCCTTTCTACCTCTTTTTTGCAAACAGGGCTATCCATTTCACCTCGTTGCTATTGCGAACTTTTGGTGAACTACACAAATCACTTTTTTCTTAAGAGTGTTTTTTGCAGTTGTACTAAAATGTCACACGGGCAACGTCTCTACATTTCAGTGCGACTGCACAAAGGGAGATTGGTTTTGCTCTATCCTCGTCATCCAACTCCGAGCCTAATCTTCTCCAACTAGTTAGTCTTAAGAGAGACTGCAAAGGTGACCTGTAACATCCCAAATTTTCAATTTGGTATGTTATACATAGATCATCATTGCATATCATATTTTATTTGCATTTTGATAAAATCCTCAATAAATCCTAAGCAACTCAAGGACCCTCGGAGAGAGTTGGGGATTTTCTCGAATTTTCATATTTGATTTTCATCAAATAATAAGACGATGATTTTGGTTTTAATTATTTTCTCTCCGGAAAAATATTTCATTAAACAAAATCAATGAGAGGAGAAAATATGACTTCTCCAAAAAAATTGAAATACTGGAGGTAAAATGTTAAAATCATTTATTGGAATTTATTTGGATTTTATTTGCAATGTTTATTGCATTAAAAATATTGCATGTTTTCAAAATATTTATTTTGTGTTAAAAAAATGTTCACCCTATTCTAGATTTTCTAACTAGACGGGGAAAATTTATTATATATTTTTCTGATTTGTATTTATTTTTCTGTGAATTATTTTCCGTGGAACTTATTTAAAAAAAAGGACGCGCGCGCCCGCTGGGCCGAGCCCAGGCCGCCGGCCCACCCCCGCGCCCCTCTCCTCTCCCCGCACGACGCCGCCGTCGCGGTGTCCATGGCGGACACGGGAAGCCCCGCCGCCGCACCTTGCCCCCTCCCCCAAGCTGCCCCCCCTTCCTATTTATACCCCCCTCTCTCCCTCCTCTCATCAAGTCGCCGCCGCCGCCCGCACTCGCCTCGCCGCCGCCGCCGGAAGCCCGAGCCGCCGCCGGAGCCGCCGCCCCTCGCGCCCCCCCGAGCCCCGCACCTCGCCGCCCTCGCCGCCCCTCGCCCGGAGCCCCGCCAGGAGCCCTCGCCGGAGCCGCCCGACGAGGTACTGCCTCGCTGCCCCGTTCGTCGTTGCCGGTTTTTGTTAAAAAAAACCCTTCGTTTTTTAAAAAACCCTAGATCGGTTTTTTTTTCGGTTTTATTATTTTGCGAGCGTTCATCGGTTTTTCTCTGTTAACGAACGTCCGTTCTTTAACCGTTCATCCGTTATTCTTTTTCGTCGGATTTTCCGCTATTTTTTCTCAGATTCGATTTCTGATCGAATCTTCGTTTCTGTTTAACTTCTCGCTCGTTTATCGGAATCAGGCGATTCAAGCGCCTAGAGTTTCGTCTCGAAATTCTCTTTCCGTTTAACCTACTCAAACAAGTTTTTGCTACAGTAAAATTTGACCTAGATCCAGATTAGTAAACGAAGCTATTTTCTTTCGCCGTTTGACTTTCGTTGCTTCTTTCGAGTTGATTCTTTTTGCAAACCGGAGTTCTTAAGTTGAACTTTCTGGTTGGATCTTTCATTCGAGTTTTACCTGTGCATTAGATGAGTATTGATTGTATGCTTGTTTGTTTGCGATAGAGTACCCGGAGTGTGCCGCTTGTTACTTCGAATCGCTAGGTTTTGCGGATCATCAGCAAGGCAAGTAACACTTTGATCATATTCCTTCCATACCCAGTTTTTATTGCATTAGATCTGTTTTTCTCAAACACTTGCATGATTAGGATCTAATTAAATTGTGGGTTTTGGGAAGTAGATGTGGTAGTACCTATTGCCCTGTTTATTATCAAACCCTTGGGAGTTACTTCTACGTTTGCTATTATTAGTGCCATGCTATGCTCGTAGACGTGGATTGGGTTTGAGAGATTTTCATGACAGATGTGAGATTGTTAATTAATGGTTTACTTAAGGTGGCAACTAAAACTCACATCTGGGTGGATTGAGGTACCTGGGTATTCCAGGATTGCCTGTTTTTCTTTTGGACCGCCACCCAGGTTCAAAGGGATCATAAGATTATTCATGCTAGAAACTTCCGTGTGCAGCCGCAAGCTATTATGGGCTCTAGCATAGTTGACTAAGTTGTGTGAACTCTTACAGTGGTAGACTAGCAGATGTAGGGGAAAGTAGGTGTAACTGTCTACCCATACGTAAGGTGCAAACACTTCTGAAAGACTGTGTCTCGGTCATCCGTTTCTCAAATATCATGTAGTGCGAGAATCAAGCGGAGGCGATCGAGTCTTGTGGGGAAAAGTGCACAAACCTCTGCAGAGTGTACAAACTAATCATGGTTAGCCGTGTCCCCGGTTATGGACAACTTGAGTATCTAGTACTTGGATTATCATGTGAATCTCATCACTATGTTACTTCTAATTAATTTTGTTGGGTTATTTATGACATTTAATTGGGATTGAGATGATGTCAACCATCTCAATGTTTCACAACCACCATGATAGTTAAATAAAATTTATTCCTTTGAAGTAGGATAAAATTGGCTTTTCGCAAAACTGTAACCATAGAGCTTTCCACCAGCCATATATGCATGTAGTATAGCATTGTCATTGTTCATTACTCCCTATGTGTTACATTGCCAGCATATCCTATGTGCTGACCCGTTTTCGGGCTGCAACGTTTCATGTTGCAGACTTTTCAGACGACGAGTAAGGTGCCTTAGGTCGTGGTCTTATACTCAGTGATGCCGCTGGAGTTGATGGACTCACTTATCTTCCAAGTCTTCCGCTGTTATCGTTGTTAGATGGCCTTAAGCCATGTTTATCATACTTAATCTCTTTGGAGATATTCGATGTAATAAGTGTGTGATTGCTACTCTGTTATAAATCCTCCATTTGTACTGTGCGTGTCAGCATTACTGATCCAGGGATGACACTGGTGCACAGCAGCACAGACCATTTGAGGTCTGGTCGCTACAAAGTTGGTATCAGAGCACACGCTGACTGTAGGACACGACCACTAAGCTTAAGCCCTAGAAAGTTTCTCTCTTCTCATTTCTGACCCCTCTTCACTTTCTACTCTTTTAGGAATGGCGAATGCAAGGAGCAAGTTCATGCAACCAGATGAAGACACGCCGTTTGGTCGACACTTGAAGGAAGTCACCAAGTACTTGAACATAGGAATACCAAGCATCACCGGAACCTACAACGCCACATTACCCGAAGAGGAGAGCTGGAAGATTCAAGTTATCATTCCAGGAAGGACATTTGTGCCAGTTACTGAACCCATAAGATTGGTTTTCGAAGCACCAACTTGGAGTTTAGGGAAGAGCATGGCCGCACACATCGCCATGGGACGCATTGGAGAAGTCTATCACCAGGAGCTTAAGGATACAATTTACCAAATTTGTGGACGCCGAGACGCGCAATGGGAGATGATCAGAACCAAGAAGGATGGATCAATTGCAGCTTTCATCCAGTAGCAGAACCAACATATTCGTCGCCAGGAGAACCAGATGTGCACGGACAAGGAAGAACTGAAGAAGGCATTAACGAAGATCAAGGAACTCCAAGAAGAACTCAAGGCTACACGCGAAGATTATTTGGAGGAAATCAACGCACTAGTAGGGAAGAATGACGACCTGGAGAAGAAGATTGGAGTATTCATGGGAAATCCAGTGCCAAAAGCAGAAGTCGACGAATGCACTTGTCCGGATAACTACATCATCATCGACGACACTGACTCGGAACCAAGTGAAGATGACTGGGTTGACGAAGCTGGAGCAGACATCATGGAGTCTTCAACGGATCAGAATTTCTAGTAGACCACCATATCAGTAGTAGTTTTTCCCCCATTTAATAGAATAGTTCAAGCACTTTGTAAACGCTAGTTAGATCGATTGTTTTGCCTTGTTTGAATTGATTGAGTGATATTGATTGAATTTGTCTCATGAGCATATGGGTAGTGTTTTCTCTCTAGACCTCATTCTATTCTTAACTCTCATCTTTTCTAAACCTATCAGATGCCTCCGAGACGTGACACCGGATTTGTTTTCCCACCAGAGATCACCCAGTTGATTCAGCAACAGAATGCCCTGATGCAAGTGTTAGTGCAGAACCAAGGCAACAACAACAACAACAACCCACCGCCACCACCACCTGTTGATCACTTAGCCCGTTTCTTAAGGCTAAACCCGCCGGTGTTTTCCAGTAGTACCGAGCCGATTGTTGCAGATGATTGCCTCCGCAAAAGTTGGAAGGGAGTTGACCACTGCAGGATGCACAGATGCGGAAAGAGTGCGTTTTGCCGCACATCAGCTTGATGGACCCGCAGCATCATGGTGGGAGAATTATACAGCCACGCACCCTATTGACACTGTCACATGGGACCAGTTTCAGCAAGCTTTCCGTACAGCACATGTTTCAGCAGGAGCTATGGCTATGAAGAAGCGTGAGTTTCGCAACCTACGCCAAGGAGGACGCACCGTAGGCCATTATGTGGAGGAATTCAGTAAGTTAGCACGTTACGCACCAGATGACGTTGCTACAGATGCAGCCAAGCAGGAGAAGTTTTTGGAAGGACTGAATGATGAACTGAGCATGCAGTTGATGGTAGCAACCTTCAACAACTAACAGGAGCTGGTAGATAGAGCTCTCATGATTGAAGGGAAGCAACAGCAGATTGAAAACCGTAAGAGGAAGTATGGACAAGGGAAGTATAACTCAGGAGCTCAGCAGAAGCCTCGATTTACCCCGAAGCCGGGAGGACAGTTTCAGCATACCCATGGAGGAGGTAGTTCGCACAACCATAATGGCTCTAAAAATGGTAATGGGAATGGAGGAAGCAATGGACAGAACCGCACCAACCCATCTACCCCAGCCAAGAGGGACCTGAGCCAAGTCACTTGTTTTAAGTGTCAGAAGAATGGACATTATGCCAATGAATGTCCTGAAGCCCAAAATGGAAATGGCAATGGAAGCTCTGGGAAGAAGCCGAACCCATTCAACAAAGGACATGTGAACCACGTGAGCGTGGAGGAGGTTGAAGCTCATCCTGATGCAGTAATAGGTAAGTTTTTGGTTAAGTCATTTACTGCAACCGTTCTTTTCGATACTGGTGCATCGCATTCATACATATCAAGGGGATTCGTGAATAAGTTTAAGATGTCCACCAAAGTTCTCAGAACCCCTATGTTAGTAACCTCGCCAGGAGCAGAGTATATGGCCACCCAAGGATGTTTTCAGATACCATTGGCCATTGGTAGGCATGTTTTCCCCTCAGACCCCATTGTTTTGGAATCGCAAGGTTTGGATGTGATTTTGGGAATGGATTGGCTATCGTTGTATGGAGGAAACATCGATTGTGCCAGCAAGACAATTTTGCTTACCACCCCGGAAGGGAAAAGGATCAAGTATGTATCCCGACATATGCCGAAGAGGACTCAAGTAAATTCCTTATCAGGAGTTGTACAGGAGGAAGTACCAGTGGTGAAGGATTATCCGGATGTATTTCCAGAAGAGTTGCCAGGCATGCCACCAGATAGAGACATTGAGTTCTTGATTGAACTTTTGCCAGGCACAGGGCCAATATCTAAGAGACCATACAGGATGCCCGCAAAGGATTTGGAGGAAATTAAGAAGCAGATCAAGGAGTTACTGGATAAAGGCTATATTCGCCCAAGTTCGTCACCTTGGGGATCACCAGTACTTCTAGTGGAGAAGAAAGATGGATCGCTGAGGATGGTTGTTGATTACCGAGGATTGAATGAAGTGACCATCAAAAACAAGTACCCACTGCCGATGATCAATGATTTGTTTGACCGTTTACAAGGAGCTAAAGTATTTTCCAAGATCGATCTACGATCAGGATACCATCAGTTAAAGATTCGAGAGCAGGATATACCCAAGACGGCATTTACCACCAGATATGGATTGTATGAGTATACCGTTATGTCATTTGGTCTGACTAACGCACCTGCCTATTTTATGAACCTGATGAACAAAGTGTTTATGGAGTTTTTGGATAAGTTCGTCGTGGTATTCATTGATGATATTTTAATCTTTTCCAAGGATGAGGAAGAGCATGAGGAGCATTTACGATTGGTACTTGAGAAGCTCAGAGAACATCAATTATACGCCAAGTTCAGCAAATGTGAGTTTTGGCTGAAGGAAGTTGGATTCCTTGGACATGTTATTTCTGGAGAAGGAATAGCAGTAGACCCTGCCAGGGTTGACACAGTGACAAGTTGGGAATCACCCACGACAGTTGGAGAAATCCGGAGTTTTCTTGGACTTGCAGGATACTACCGGAGATTCATCGAGAATTTCTCGAAGATTGCTAAGCCCATGACTGAGCTATTGAAGAAAGACACCAAATTCAATTGGACTGAGGAATGTGAAGCTAGTTTCCAAGAGTTGAAGAAACGATTGGTTACATCACCAGTGTTGATTCTGCCAGATCAACGCAAGGATTATGAAGTTTATTGCGACGCTTCTCATCGCGGACTTGGAGCAGTGCTCATGCAGGAAGGAAGAGTTGTGTCATATGCTTCACGACAACTTAAACCCCATGAGAAGAATTGTGCTACGCATGATTTGGAGTTAGCAGCCGTGGTGCATGCATTGAAGACATGGAGACATTTTCTCATCGGAAACCATTGTGAGGTGTACATGGATCACAAGAGTTTGAAGTACATTTTCACGCAGAAGGAGTTAAATCTCAGACAGAGGAGATGGTTGGAGCTCATTAAGGATTATGATATGAGATTGCATTATCACCCTAGAAAGGCTAACGTAGTAGCAGACACGTTGAGCCGCAAGAGTCATATCAACACCCTCATGACAGGAGAGTTACCTTAGGAGTTAGGCGAGGACCTTCGCGAGCTATGTTTGGAGATAGTCCCAAGAGGCTATTTAGCGACATTGGAGATTCAGTCTACATTGATGGAAAGGATCAGAGAAGCTCAGAAGATAGACAAGGAGATTGAAGAGATAAAGGAGAAGATGAGCACAGGAAAAACCAAGGGATTTCGTGAGGATGAGCACGATACTTTATGGTTCGAGGACCGCGTATATGTGCCAAATGATCCGGAGATCAGGAAGTTGATTTTGCAAGAAGCCCATGATTCACCGTACTCGATTCACCCAGGGAATACCAAGATGTATTTGGATTTGAAGAATACTTTCTGGTGGACCAGAATGAAGAAGGATATTGCAGAGTATGTAGCAGTTTGTGATGTATGTCAGAGAGTGAAGGCAGAGCATCAGAAGCCAGCAGGATTGCTACAACCATTGCCGATACCTGAATGGAAGTGGGATAAAATAGGCATGGATTTTCTCACAGGATTACCCAGGACTCGTTCAGGCTATGACTCAATATGGGTTGTAGTTGACCGATTGACGAAAGTGGCTCATTTCATTCCAGTAAAGACCACTTACACCAGTGCTAAGTTGGCAAAGATATACATGACCAGGATCGTATGTTTGCATGGAGTTCCGAGGACCATTGTATCAGACAGAGGAACCCAATTTACCTCGAAGTTTTGGAAGCAGTTACATGAAACATTGGGAACCAGGCTGGAATTTAGTACAGCATTTCACCCACAGACAGATGGACAGACCGAGAGAGTCAACCAGATTTTGGAGGACATGTTGAGAGCATGTGCACTAGATTATGCATCTAGTTGGGACGACAATTTGCCATATTCGGAGTTTTCTTATAACAACAGTTATCAAACCAGTTTGAAGATGGCCCCTTTCGAAGCTTTGTACGGAAGGAGGTGTAGAACGCCGTTGTTATGGGACGAAGTTAGAGACCGTCAGTTGTTTGGACCAGATTTGATTAAGGAGTCTGAACAGAAAGTGAGGTTGATTCGCGATAGGCTCAAGGCAGCCCAGTCCAGGCAGAAGAGTTATGCTGATTCTAAATGAAAAGAGACAGTTCACGAAGTCGGAGACCGAGTATATCTTCGAGTATCACCCCTTCGAGTATCACCCCTTCGAGGAGTGAAGCGCTTTGGAGTTAAGGGAAAGTTAGCACCCCGTTTTATCAGACCATACAGAGTTTTGGAACGTATGGGAGAGGTTGCCTACAAGCTGGAATTGCCCGAAGGATTGTCTGGAGTTCATGATGTATTTCACGTTTCGCAGTTGAAGAAGTGCCACGCAGAGATGGCTGAGATACCACTGAGAGATACTGTGCCACTGGAAGCGATTCAGCTGGAAAGTGATTTGACTTATGAGGAGAAGCCAGTTAAGATTCTTGAGTATGCCAGCCGAGTTACCCGCGGCAAGGTTATCAAGTTTTGCAAAGTCCAGTGGAGTCACCACACGAAGGATGAAGCCACCTGGGAGCGAGAGAAAGATCTACGGAAAGACCACTCCCACCTGTTTTCTAGCCAACCCGAATCTCGAGGGCGAGATTCATCTTAAGGGGGGTAGGTTTGTAACATCCCAAATTTTCAATTTGGTATGTTATACATAGATCATCATTGCATATCATATTTTATTTGCATTTTGATAAAATCCTCGATAAATCCTAAGCAACTCAAGGACCCTCGGAGAGAGCTGGGGATTTTCTCGAATTTTCATATTTGTTTTTCATCAAATAATAAGACGAGGATTTTGGTTTTAATTATTTTCTCTCCGAAAAATATTTCATTAAACAAAATCAATGAGAGGAGAAAATATGACTTCTCCAAAACAATTGAAATACTGGAGGTAAAATGTTAATCATTTATTGGAATTTATTTGGATTTTATTTGCAATTTTTATTGCATTAAAAATATAGCATGTTTTCATAATATTTTTTTTGTGTTAAAAAATGTTCACCCTATTCTAGATTTTCTAACTAGACGGGGAAAATTTATTTTATATTTTTCTGATTTTTATTTATTTTCTGTGAATTATTTTCCGCGAAACTTATTTTAAAAAAAGGACGCGCGCGCCCGCTGGGCCGAGCCCAGGCCGCCGGCCCACCCCCGCGCCCCTCTCCTCTCCCCGCACGACGCCGCCGTCGCCGTGTCCATGGCGGACATGGGAAGCCCCGCCGCCGCACCTTGCCCCCTTCCCCAAGCTGCCCCGCCTTCCTATTTATACCCCCCTCTCTCTCTCCTCTCATCAAGTCGCCGCCGCCGCCCGCACTCGCCTCGCCACCGCCGCCGGAAGCCCGAGCCGCCGCCGCCGCGTTTGTCGCCGGAGCCGCCGCCCCTCGCCGCCCCTCGCCCCCCCCCCCCCCCGAGCCCCGCACCTCGCCGCCCCTCGCCCGGAGCCCCGCCAGGAGCCCTCGCCGGAGCCGCCCGACAAGGTACTGCCTCACTGCCCCGTTCGTCGTTGCCGGTTTTTGTTAAAAAAAACCCTTCGTTTAAAAAAAACCTAGATCGGTTTTTTTTCGGTTTTATTATTTTGCGAGCGTTCGTCGGTTTTTCTCTGTTAACGAACGTCCGTTCTTTAACCGTTCATCCGTTATTCTTTTTCGTCGGATTTTCCGCTATTTTTTCTCAGATTCGATTTCTGATCGAATCTTCGTTTCTGTTTAACTTCTCGCTCGTTTATCAGAATCAGGCGATTCAAGCGCCTAGAGTTTCGTCTCGAAATTCTCTTTCCGTTTAACCTACTCAAACAAGTTTTTGCTACAGTAAAATTTGACCTAGATCCAGATTAGTAAATGAAGCTATTTTCTTTCGCCGTTTGACTTTCGTTGCTTCTTTCGAGTTGATTCTTTTTGCAAACCGGAGTTCTTAAGTTGAACTTTCTGGTTGGATCTTTCATTCGAGTTTTACCTGTGCATTAGATGAGTATTGATTGTATGCTTGTTTGTTTGCGATAGAGTACCCGGAGTGTGCCGCTTGTTACTTCGAATCGCTAGGTTTTGCGGATCATCAGCAAGGCAAGTAACACTTTGATCATATTCCTTCCATACCCAGTTTTTATTGCATTAGATCTATTTTTCTCAAACACTTGCATGATTAGGATCTAATTAAATTGTGGGTTTTGGGAAGTAGATGTGGTAGTACCTATTGCCCTGTTTATTATCAAACCCTTGGGAGTTACTTCTACGTTTGCTATTATTATTGCCATGCTATGCTCATAGATGTGGATTGGGTTTGAGAGATTTTCATGACAGATGTGAGATTGTTAATTAATGGTTTACTTAAGGTGGCAACTAAAACTCACATCTGGGTGGATTGAGGTACCTGGGTATTCCAGGATTGCCTGTTTTTCTTTTGGACCGCCACCCAGGTTCAAAGGGATCATAAGATTATTCATGCTAGAAACTTCCGTGTGCAGCCGCAAGCTATTATGGGCTCTAGCATAGTTGACTAAGTTGTGTGAACTCTTACAGTGGTAGACTAGCAGATGTAGGGGAAAGTAGGTGTAACTGTCTACCCATACGTAAGGTGCAAACACTTCTGAAAGACTGTCTCTCGGTCATCCGTTTCTCAAACATCATGTAGTGCGAGAATCAAGCGGAGGCGATCGAGTCTTGTGGGGAAAAGTGCACAAACCTCTGCAGAGTGTACAAACTAATCATGGTTAGCCGTGTCCCCGGTTATGGACAACTTGAGTATCTAGTACTTGGATTATCATGTGAATCTCATCACTATGTTACTTCTAATTAATTTTGTTGGGTTATTGATGACATTTAATTGGGATTGAGATGCTGTCAACCATCTCAATGTTTCACAACCACCATGATAGTTAAATAAAATTTATTCCTTTGAAGTAGGATAAAATTGGCTTTTCGCAAAACTGTAACCATAGAGCTTTCCACCAGCCATATATGCATGTAGTATAGCATTGTCATTGTTCATTACTCTCTATGTGTTACACTGCCAGCATATCCTATGTGCTGACCCGTTTTCGGGCTGCAACGTTTCATGTTGCAGACTTTTCAGACGACGAGTAAGGTGCCTTAGGTCGTGGTCTTATACTCAGTGATGCCGCTGGAGTTGATGGACTCACTTATCTTCCAAGTCTTCCGCTGTTATCGTTGTTAGATGGCCTTAAGCCATGTTTATCATACTTAATCTCTTTGGAGATATTCGATGTAATAAGTGTGTGATTGCTACTCTGTTATAAATCCTCCATTTGTACTGTGCGTGTCAGCATTACTGATCCAGGGATGACACTGGTGCATAGCAGCACAGACCATTTGAGGTCTGGTCACTACATGACCGGCTTCTATTTGTGTGTTTATTGTTTCATCAGCAGTCCTCTATTATCGTAATCACACTTAATATCTTTGGAACAGGGACGCTCAGCTCTATTTTAGTGGAACTGCACAAAATGATCGGAATGTTGCATGCTCCAGACAACTACTTATTTCCCAACATGCCTTGTTGATTTAGACAGAGCTGGGGGGCGTTGCTGCCAATGAAAGCATGGATCAATTTTAATTTAACACCTTCTCACAACTTTGCCTTCAGTTGTGATGTAAATATTAGCTCTGATCTGGTAATAATTGAGATGCATTAGCAAGGAAGTTAGTTTTTTATTGTTTCCAAAAGAGCATCGATGGCAAGACACACGAAACAAAAGCTGAAAGCTCACACCATTGTACAATTTCATGTCGCTGGAAAATTATTTGTATAGTACGTCAATTATGTAAACAAATGCTGGAAGCTTGATAGCATTGCCAGAAGCCTCTTCGGCATCCCGGTCCATGTGCCATGCACAAAATTATACTCCTTCGTTCCTAAATATTTGTCTTTTTACAAATTTCAAATGGGCATATTTTAGAGTGTAGATTCACTCATTTTGCTTCTTATGTGTACTCCCTCCGTTCCTAAATATTTGTCTTTCTAGAGATTTCAACAAGTGACTACATACGGAGCAACATGAGTGAATCTACACTATAAAATATGTCTATATACATCTGTATGTAGTAGTCCATTTGAATCTCTAAAAAGACAAATATTTGAGTAGCCACTCGTTGAAATCTCTAGAAAGACAAATACTCCGGAGTATATTTAAGAACCGACGGGGTAGTGCACAGCCGCATGGGAGACTCAGCCCGGTCGTTGCGCCGCATTAATAGTGAGTAATGAGCAGTCAAATCATAAGCCCCACCTTTCCCACTGTAAGTTGCTCGGAAGAAGCAACCATCAATACGCTCTTCTTTGGATCCGCTCATACTACTCCATCCGTCACTGTTTATAGAGCGCGCTTCATTAAAAGAAAAAATCTATGGGACCAAGGCGACTAGCGATCGGCCTGAAAAATAGCATTGGTAGTTATAGCACGGCGTCTATTACTAGAGGAAATAATGCGTACACACATGCATGCAGTGCTTCCACCCCGGGTACGCACATGCATGCACTTACTCCACTCCGTAGTACATCGAGAGAAAATTGTGGACTTGATTGCGGTTACCACGCCCTAATTAATTGAGCATTAAACCAAACGCGTCTAAAGTCTCTCTGGTGGTGGAAATGCATTGAGAGAAATGCATCATAATGAAGCGCGCCCTGTAAACTGTGACGGAGGGAGGAGTAGTATGAAGGTGCAAAACCAGTACGCGTATGGCCAGTCGGTCAACGCACCTCCTCTTGGCATATCACTGACATGTGGGACCGGAGTGTGAGCAACCGATCTCAATTGACGGAAAAATGGCCAACCAGCCGTTCCTTGAGAGAGACGAGGAGCGAGAACACACAGACGGGCTCGCACAGAGGCCAAGATATATTCGAGCATGGTTGATCGATATCATCATTACATGTTGGGCTGCCGTTTTCCGCCCTTCTCCGGAATAAATGTGTACTTTATCAGAGATTAAAAAATATAAGAGTACTGTAAGTGCATCTAGTGCCCCTTAGTGTATTGAAGACTTATAGGTTAAGGGACTAATGCATTTGTGAGTGTACACAGGTCTATAAGTCTATGAGGAGTTTGATATTTACAGTGAAAGTCGACCCCTAAAAATGAATGTCTTCAACTGAAGATTTTGGATTTCTGAAGACTTTCTGAAGACTTTGAAAGTGAAGAAATTGGTGTGACCTTGAAGACTTGGTATTCATTCAAGGAACGTGAAGCGTGAAGACTTTTGTTTTCGTAGTTTCATTTTCTCTTTCTTGAGTCATAGGAAACACCGTACTGTTAAAGGGGGTCGAGGAAATACTGAGGAAAATTTTCCAAGTGATGCTCAACTCAAATCCTACACCTACCAATCCCTTCGAGTGAAGTCATTGGAAATCTCATACAGTTCAGTCAATTTCTTCAGTGACAGAGACGAAGTTCTTCAGGTCTCTGAGGAACTTGTTCTGACTGAGGAGTTAGGAATTCGCCAGTGCGGATTGCCTACACAGTGAGGAACATGATAGCCCTGAAGAATTTGATAGTCAAATTTCCGACCGTTGCTGTGCTACGCGCCAGCTGTCCCAAAATATCTACCCACCTAACGGTCATATCATTGAAGGGCATTTATGTCTTATAATGTCGGGCTGCTCCCTAGGCTATAAATAGCCGCCCCTACAACCACTAGCTGGTTGGCTACTCCGAGAGAAACTGACACTTGTCATTTGAGAGCATCCCATCCTCCGAGGACTTTGAGTGAAAATCATCAAGTGAGGAAACCCAAACCCAAACACCTACAAACCCAAAGTGATTGGTCATCACTGAAGAGATTGATCTTGCGTAGATCCGACGCTTGTTACCTTTGAAGATCGTGCTTCTTCCAGACGGTTAGGCGTCATGGTCTAGAGCATCCAAGAGGAAATTGTGGTTTGCCGAGTGACCGATTTTGTGAAGGTTTGGAACTCACCTGAAGACTTACCACGAGTGATTGGGTGAGGTCTGTGTGACCTTAGCTCAAGGAGAATATGGTGAGGACTGTGTGTCCTTAGGTTTAAATATCTAGCCGCTCCAACCAGACGTACAACTGACACAGTAGTTAACTGGTCTACCAAATCATTGTCTTCACCAAGCTTACTGGTTCTATTTCCTCAACTCTTTCATTTCCTCATAACTGTGTTGTGTGCTTGTTCATATCTGTTTGAAGACTTTGACTGAAGACTTCCTCAATTTCCTCAGTTCAATCTCTTCAGTCTGTTTGTCTTCATCCTGTGTTATCCTGTGTTTACGCTTTTTGTACTCTGTGCTTGTCTTCATTTCATCATGATGACCAAGCTTATGTTCTGTTATGTTTACATCTGAGTACTTATTCCGCTGCTAGTAGTTCTTCACTTAGGAATTTCCTCACCCTGAAATTCCTTAGTGAAGAATTCATAAAAATCTCCTATTCACCCCCCCTCTAGTCGACTTAACGCACTTTCAATTAGTATCAGAGCTAGGTACTCCCTTGATCTGTGTGATTTTGGTTTAACCGTCTGGAGTTTTAGTTATGTCGACCGCAGGAATGAAGACCGTGTCATGCCCCATCTTTGACGGTCACGATTATCCCAAGTGGAATGCCATGATGAAGAAGCGCCTCATGGCGATGAACAGCGAACTGTGGACCGTCACTGAGATTGGTCTTACCGATCTGTGCAAGATGGCGGAAGCTGATGACATTCGCAAATACACTCTTCTAAACCTCACGGCGAAGGACATCATTTGCTTCTGTCTGTCTCAAAATCAGTTCAGGAATATCATGCATCTCAGCCATGCGAAGCTTATCTGGGACCGGCTATCTGAGGTCTATGAGGGTCATCGAACTCGACATGACCCTTGGTTTGAGGATTTCAAGGAATCACTCAAAGCCATGTCATTCGAACCATAATCATCATCCTCTACATCTTGCCTCATGGCAAAAAGTGCTAAGGTAACTGAATGCTACCTATCTGAGTCAAGTGATGAAGAATCTGGTGATGAATTTGGACCCAGTTATGTCAAACTTGCTTCCCTTGCCACTAAACAACAAAGAGCTTTGGAAAAAGTTCAATACATGCTTGATAAGAGCGATGATATGTTGAGTGAAGAAATGGATCAGTCGAAGGCTTTGGATGAAAGTCTTCAGAGACTTCAGTCTAAGTTTGACACCCTTCAAAGTCATTATAACACTCTCTTATCTGATCATGAGAAGCTTTCTTATGAATTTCTTCAAAGAAAGCAAGATCTTGAAAAGCTAAGGGAGAGTTATGAAGATCTTTAGAAGGAGTGCGATTCATTACTTGCTCAACATATCAGCGCTACCCAGGAAGAATTCATTCCTCCATGTTTGAAGTGCATTGAACGTGAATCTGCTAATTCTTCACCTGAATGTTCAAATGTTTCTTCTGCTACAAATTCTTCACCTGTCTCTGCTGTCACTAATTCCTCATCTGAGGACATTTCTAGTATCACTGATGATGCAAGGCTAAAGGAATTGTATATGACAAGCATGTACAAAATCCTCAAAGGGCATCAGACTATCTGCGATGTGCTTAAAAAGAAGATCCTCAACAGGAACCCTAGGAAAGAGGGTATTGCCTTTGAGAGGAAAATCAATGCTGATGGAACATATTGGAAGCCTAAGCAGTACCCCAAAACCTCATGGGTTGCTGCAAAGGGACCTCCAGTATATCCATCTAATCTATCTGGCTTTACATGTGAATCTCCTCATTCTTCTGATGAGTCATTTGACTCCAACTATAAACTGTTCAAAAATCAGAATGGTGAAGTATTTGCTAGATATGTTGGCACTAACTGCAGGAATGGTTCCCCTATGAAGAAAATCTGGGTTCCCAAAAGGTGCCTTGAAAATCTTCAGGTGAATGTCATCATGACACCACCTATGAAGAATAGGAACCCCAGATCAAATTCTTCATATGGACCAAACTCTTCATATGGATCCAAGTCCTCATATGGACCATATTCCTCACGTGGACCAAATTCTTCATATGGATCAAAGTCCTCATATGAACATCATTGTGCTAACACCTCTGTTTCGCAGGGAAGAGCTAAGGGCTATGAATATGAGCATTATTCTTCTAACCATTATGTTCATAAGTCCTTAAAGAATTTCTCTGCTTATTCATATGCTTACCCTAACTCCTCTTATGTGAAACGAAGTGGACTGGCTTATATGCCACCTTTCTCGTATGGAGCTCGCAGAGTGATGAACTCTTCGCCACCCCTTCAGATGTGGGTGGTGAAGAAAAGGAACTAATCTCTTATGCAGGGTCAGGTCTCCAGACATGCTTAAAAGTCTGATGAATTTGCTGGAGACCTGTATATGCTTGAAAGGACGCAAGCTAATTATGAAGAAATGAACTTTCATTTCTCACTGATACGTCCATTTTGCATCATGCTTTTATATCGATATTTATTGTATTATGGGCTGTTATTACACATTATGTCACAATATTTATGCCTATTCTCTCTTATTTTACAAGGTTTACATAAGGAGGGAGAATGCCGGCAGCTAGAATTCTGGGCTGGAAAAGGAGCAAATATTAGAGACCTATTCTTCACAACTCCAAGAGTCCTGAAACTCCACGAAAGTTGTTTTTGGAAATAATAAAAAATACTGAGCGGAAGAAATACTAGAGGGGGCCCACACCCTGGCCACGAGGGTGCGGAGCGCCCTACCCCCCTGGGCACGCCCCCTGCCTCGTGGCCCCCCTGTTGGCCCTCCGGTGCCCATCTTCTGCTATATGAAGTCTTTCGTCCGAAGAAAAATAAGAAGCAAGCTTTCGGGACGAGACTCCGCCGCCACGAGGCGGAACCTTGGCGGAACCAATCTAGGACTCCGGCAGAGCTGTTCTGCCGGGGACACTTCCCTCCGGGAGGGGGAAATCATCGCCATCGCCATCACCAACGCTCCTCTCGTCGGGAGGGGGCCAATCTCCATCAACATCTTCACCAGCACCATCTCCTCTCAAACCCTAGTTCATCTCTTGTATCCAATTCTTGTCTCTAAGTCTGGGATTGGTACCTCTAGGTTGCTAGTAGTGTTGGTTACTCCTTGTAGTTGATGCTAGTTGGTTTATTTGGTGGAAGATCATATGTTCAGATCCTTTATGCATATTAATACTCCTCTGATTATGAACATGAATATGCTTTGTGAGTAGTTCTGTTTGTTCCTGAGGACATGGGAGAAGTCTTGCTATTAGTAGTCATGTGAATTTGGTATTCGTTCGATATTTTGATGAGATGTATGTTGTCGCTCCTCTAGTGGTGTTATGTGAACGTTGACTACATGACACTTCACCATTATTTGGGCCTAGAGGAAGGCATTGGGAAGTAATAACTAGATGATGGGTTGCTAGAGTGACAGAAGCTTAAACCCTAGTTTATGCGTTGCTTCGTAAGGGGCTGATTTGGATCCATATGTTTCATGTTATGGTTAGGTTTACCTTAATACTTCTTTTGTAGTTGAGGATGCTTGCAATAGGGGTTAATCATAAGTGGGATGCTTGTTCAAGTAAGAACAGCACCCAAGCACCATTCTACCCGCATATCAAATTATCAAAGTACCGAACGCGAATCATATGAATGTGATGAAAACTAGCTTGACGATAATTCCCATGTGTCCTCGGGAGCGTTTTCCTTCATATAAGAAATTGTCCAGGCTTGTCCTTTGCTACAAAAAGGATTGGGCCACCTTGCTGCACTTTATTTACTTTTGTTACTTGTTGCTCGTTACAAATTATCTTATCACAAAACTATCTGTTACCTACAATTTTAGTGCTTGCAGAGAATACCTTGCTGAAAACCGCTTATCATTTCCTTCTGCTCCTCGTTGGGTTCGACACTCTTACTTATCGAAAGGACTACGATAGATCCCCTATACTTGTGGGTAATCAAGACTATTTTCTGGCGCCGTTGCCGGGGAGTGAAGCACCTTTGGTAGGTGGAATTTGGTAAGGAAAAATTTATATAGTGTGCTGAAATTTACTGTCCCTCGTTACTATGGAAAGTAATCCTCTGAGGGGCTTGTTCGGGGTATCTTCACCCCGACCAGTAGAGCAAAGAGTTGCTCCTCAACCTACTGAACCTACTGAAAATGAAAATGTCTACTTTGAAATTCCTTCGGGTATGGTAAAAAACTGCTAGCTAATCCTTTTGCAGGAGATGGAACATTACATCCTCATGAGCACCTAATATATGTGGATGAAGTTCGTGGATTATTTAAGCTTGCAGGTATGCCCGATGATGTTATCAAGAAGAAGGTCTTCCCTTTATCTTTGAAGGGAGATGCATTGACATGGTATAGGCTATGTGACGATATGGGGTCATGGAACTACAAACGATAGAAATTGGAATTTCATCAGAAGTTTTATCCTATGCATCTTGTTCATCGTGATCGCAATTATATATATAATTTTTGGCCTCGCGAAGGAGAAAGCATCGCTCAAGCTTGGGGGAGGCTTAAATCAATGTTCTATTCATGCCCCAATCATGAGCTCTCAAGAGAAATGATTATTCAAAAATTTTATGCTCGGCTTTCTGATAACAATCGCACCATGCTCGATACTTCTTGTGCTGGCTCTTTTATGATGAAAACTATTGAATTCAAATGGGATTTATTGGAAAGAATTAAACGCAACTCTGAAGATTGGGATCTCGACGAAGTTAAGGAGTCAGGTCTGACACCTAAGTTTGATTGTGTTAAATCTGTTAAGGATACCGATGTTTTCCGTAAATTTAGCACCAAATATGGACTTGACTCTGAGATAGTAGTTTCTTTCTGTGAATCTTTTGCTACTCATGTTGATCTCCCTAAGGAAAAGTGGTTTAAATATCATCCTCCCATAGAAGTAAAAGTAGTTGCACCTATTAAAGTTGAAGAAAAGACTATCACTTATAATGATCCTATTGTTCCTACTGCTTATGTAGAGAAACTACCTTTCCCTGTTAGAATAAAGGATCATGCTAAAGCTTCAACTATGGTTCATAAAAGCAATATTAGAACTTATACACCTCCTGAGCAAGTTAAAGTTGAACCTAATATTGCTATTGTTAAAGATCTCTTGGCTGATAATATTGATGGGCATGTTATTTATTTCTGTGATGAAACTGCTAGAATTGCTAAACCTTGTGCTAAAGATAAACATAGACCTGTGATAGGCATGCCTGTTATTTCTGTTAAAATAGGAGATCATTGTTATCACGGCTTGTGTGATATGGGTGCTAGTGCTAGTGCAATACCTATTGACTTATACAAATAAATTATGCATGACATTGCACCTACTGAGTTAGAAGAAATTGATGTTACAATTAAACTTGCCAATAGAGATACTATTTCACCAATTGGGATTGTTAGAGATGTTGAAGTCTTGTGTGGGAAAACTAAATATCCTGCTGATTTCCTTGTTCTTGGTTCCCCACAAGATAGCTTTTGTCCCATTATATTTGGTAGACCCTTCTTAAATACTGTTAATGCTAAGATAGATTGCGAAAAGGATGTTGTTACTATTGGTTTGGGTGATATGTCTCATGAGTTCAACTTTTCTAAATTTCGTAGACAACACCGTGAAGAGGAATTGCCTAGTAAAGATGAAATTATTGGTCTTGCCTCTATTGCCGTACCTCCTAGTGATCCTCTAGAACAATATTTGCTAGACCATGAGAATTATATGTTTATGACTGAAAGAAGGGAAATAGATGAAGTATTCTTTAAACAGGGACCTATTCTGAAAACAACTTGCCTGTTGAAATCTTAGGGGATCCTCCTCCACCCAAGGGTGATCCCGTGTTTGAGCTTAAACCATTGCCTGATACTCTTAAATATGCTTATCTTGATGAAAAGAAGATATATCTTGTTATTATTAGTGCTAACCTTTCAGAGGAGGAAGAAAAATTATTGAAAACTTTGAAGAAGCACCGTGCTGCTATTGGATATACTCTTGACGATCTTAAGGGCATTAGTCCCACTCTATGTCAACACAAAATAAATTTGGAGAAAGATGCCAAGCCAGTTATTGATCATCAACGACGACCGAACCCTAAAATGAAAGAAGTGGTAAGAAAGGAAATATTAAAGCTCCTTGAGGCAGGTATAATTTATCCCGTTGCTGATAGTCAGTGGGTAAGTCTTGTCCATTGTGTCCCTAAGAAGGGAGGTATTACTGTCGTGACTAATGATAAAGATGAATTGATTCCGCAAAGAATTTTTATAGGTTATAGGATGGTAATTGATTTCCGCAAATTAAATAAAGCTACTAAAAAATATCATTACCCCTTACCTTTTATTGATCAAATGCTAGAAAGATTATCCAAACTTACACATTTTTGCTTTCTAGATGGTTATTCTGGTTTCTCTCAAATACCTGTGTCAGCTGATAATCAAGCTAAGAACACATTTACTTGCCCTTTCGGTACTTTTGCTTATAGATGTATGCCTTTTGGTTTATGTAATGCACCTGCTACCTTTCAAAGATGCATGATGTCTATATTCTCTGATTTTTGTGAGAAGATTTGTGAGGTTTTCATGGACGATTTCTCCGTCTATGGATCCTCTTTTGATGATTGCTTGAGCAACCTTGATCGAGTTTTGCGGAGATGTGAAGAAACTAATCTTGTCTTGAACTGGGAGAAGTGCCACTTTATGGTTAATGAAGGTATTGTCTTGGGGCATAAATTTTTTGAAAGAGGTATCGAAGGTGATAAAGCTAAAGTTGATGCTATTGAAAAGATGCCATGTCCCAAGGACATCAAAGGTATAAGAAGTTTCCTTGGTCACGCTGGATTTTATAAGAGGTTCATTATGGACTTCTCAAAAATTTCTCGGCCTCTGACTAATTGATTACAAAAAGATATACCATTTGTCTTTGATGATGATTGTGTAGAAGCATTTGAAATACTTAAGAAAGCATTGATTTCTGCACCTATTGTTCAGCCACCTGATTGGAATTTACCCTTTGAAATTATGTATGATGCTAGTGATTATGCTGTAGGAGCTGTTCTAGGGCAAAGAGTTGATAAGAAATTAAATGTTATTCAATATGCTAGTAAAACTCTAGACAATGCCCAGAGAAATTATGCCAGTACTGAAAAGGAATTTTTACTAGTTGTATTTGCTTGTGATAAGTTCAGACCTTATATTGTTGATTCTAAAGTAACTATTCACACGGATCATGCTGCTATTGAATATATTATGGAAAAGAAAGATGCTAAACCTAGACTTATTAGATGGGTTCTCTTGCTACAAGAATTTGATTTGCATATTATTGATAGAAAGGGAGCTGAGAACCCCGTTGCAGACAACTTGTCTAGGTTAGAAAATGTGCTTGATGACCCACTACCTATTGATGATAGCTTTCCTGATGAACAATTAAATGTCATAAATGCTTCTCATACTGCTCCATGGTATGCTGATTATGCTAATTACATTGTTACTAAATTTAGACCACCTAGTTTCACATACCAACAAAAGAAAAAGTTTTTCTATGATTTGAGACATTACTTCTTGGATGATCCACATCTTTATAAAGGAGTAGATGGTGTTATTAGACGTTGTGTACCTGAGCATGAACAGGAACATATCCTACGCAAGTGTCACTCCGAGGCTTATGGAGGACACCACGCTGGAGACAGAACATAACGTATTGCAATCCGGTTTTTATTGGCCTACTCTCTTCAAGGATGCCCGTAAGTTTGTCTTATCCTGTGATGAATGTCAAAGAATTTGTAATATTAGTATATGTCAAGAAATGCCTATGAATTACTCACTTTTTATTGAACCATTTGATGTTTGGGGCTTTGATTATATGGGACCGTTTCCTGCCTCTAATGGGTATACTCATATTTTAGTTGCTGTTGATTACGTTACTAAGTGGGTAAAGCTATTCCAACTAGTAGTGTTGATCATAACACCTCTATTAAGATGCTTAAAGAAGTTATTTTTCCGAGGTATGGAGTCCCTAGATATTTAATGACTGATGGTGGTTCACATTTTATTCATGGTGCCTTTCGTAAAATGCTTGCTAAGTATGATGTTAATCATAGAATTGCATCTCCTTATCACCCACAGTCTAGTGGTCAGGTAGAATTGAGTAATAGAGAACTCAAATTAATTTTGCAAAAGATTGTTAATAGATCTAGAAAGAATTGGTCCAAGAAACTCGATGATGCATTATGGGCCTATAGAACTGCGTATAAAAATCCTATGGGTATGTCTCCGTATAAAATGGTTTATGGAAAAGCATGTCACTTACCTCTCGAACAAGAACATAAGGCATATTGGGCTATTAAAGAACTCAATTATGATTTCAAACTTGCCGATGAGAAGAGGTTATTTGACATTAGCTCACTTGATGAATGGAGAACCCAAGCCTATGAAAATGCCAAGTTGTTTAAAGAAAAATTTAAAAGATTGCATGACAAAAGAATACAAAAGCGTGAGTTTAATGTAGGTGATTATGTATTGCTATACAACTCTCCTTTAAGATTTTTTGCAGGGAAACTTCTCTCTAAATGGGAAGGTCCTTACGTTATCGAGGAGGTCTATCGTTCCGGTGCCATAAAAATCAACAACTTTGAAGGCACGAATCCGAAGGTGGTGAACGGTCAAAGAATCAAACATTATATCTCAGGTAATCCCATAAATGTTGAAACCAATGTTATTGAAACCGTAACCCCGGAGGAATACATAAGAAACACTTTTCGGGATGTTTCAGACTCCAAAAAGGAATAGGTATGTGGTACGGTAAGTAAACCGACTCCAAAACAGTTCTAATGGCAATTTTTCTCCGTTTTGGAATATTTAGAAAAATAGAAAAATAAGAAGCAGTCCGGGAAGGACACGAGGCCTCCACGAGGGTGGAGGGCGCGCCCTACCCCCTGGGCGCGCCCCCTGCCTCGTGGGCACCTCGTGCGCTCTCCGGACTCCGTTTTCTTGCACGTTACGTATTTTGGTCGGTAAAAATTCATTATATAATCTCCCGAAGGTTTTGACTCCTGTATCACGCAATTGTCCTCTGTTTTCGTTTCGAGTTGCTTTTCTGACAAATCTAGATCATCATGACGTCTCCAAGCACCCCCAAGGACAAGTTCTTCGAGAAGGTCATCAACCCTTACCTCACGGAGGTGCTGCGACCCCTCAAACCATTGAGATGCGTGATGGGTTGCTGCACATCCGCGATGTTGAGGGACCGAAGGGGACCGGAGGCATGGAGACGAGGCTCGAAGCAATGGAGCAACAAGTTTTCAAGTGCCAGGGGATGGCGGAACGTGGACTCAACTCCAACCACATGACGATCGCGGAGTTCACCAACAGCCACAAGCTGGATGCCAAGAACATTGGGGAGACCATCTTCAAGCTTCACAAGAAGATCGAGCACCTCCAAGCCCAAATCTATGACCCGCAAAACCAAAACTGTGAGTAGGAATATAGATTCAAGAGATGAGTTTGGCTACAGATTTGAGGATCCTGGAGACTCGATCATCCTTCTATGATGGTGAGCCTATGCCTTGGAAGATGGACGACAAGCCCACGTCATCAACAACACCACCACCTTCCTCATCAACAAAGGAGATATAATCATATGGGTATGGGCACTCCCCTTGGCAACTGCCAAGCTTGGGGGAGGTGCCCCGGTATCGTATCACCATCACACCTCTATCTTTACCGTTTTTCTTAGTTCAATCCTTTTTAGTATTATTTTGATCTAGTAGAATAAAGTTTTAGTATGATTTAGTTTTGAGTTTTGCCTTATGATCCCTCTATGTAATCGAGTCCGTGAGCTATATAATAAAGATTAGTGTTGAGTCAAGGGCTTGATTATCTTGCTATGATCTTGAGTGAATAAAAGAAAATAGAAAAGAATAAAAAGAAACAAAGAGATCATATTGATCTTATGGAGAGTAATGACTTCACATAGAAAGAGTATGATGATTAAAAATTGTTGAGAGTTGACAAACATAGCTTTGGTCATCGTTACAATTAATAGGAAGTGATAAATAAAGAGAGGTTTCACATATAAATATACTATCTTGGACATCTTTTATGATTGGGAGCACTCATTAAAATATGATATGCTAAAGAGTTGATGTTGGACAAGGAAGACAACATAATGGGTTATGTTTTCTTATATCTGAGATAAAGTATATTGTCATGGATCATCCAACATGTTGAGCTTGCCTTTCCCCCTCATGCTAGCCAAATTCTTTGCACTAAGTAGAGATACTACTTGTGTTTCCGAACACCCTTAAACCCAGTTTTGCCATGAGAGTCTACCATACCTACCTATGGATTGAGTAAGATCCTTCAAGTAAGTTGTCATCGGTGCAAGCAATAAAAATTGCTCTCTAAATATGTATGATTGATTGGTGTGGAGGAAATAAGCTCTACACGATCTTGTGATGTGGAAGAAATAAAAGCGACGGACTGCATAATAAAGGTCCATATCACAAGTGGCAATATAAAGTGACGTTCTTTCGCATTAAGATTTTGTGCATCCAACCCTGAAAGCGCATGGCAACCTCTGCTTCCCTCTGCGAAGGGCCTATCTTTTATTATTACCTTCTACCTTATGCAAGAGTCATGGTGATCTTTACCTTTCCTTTTTACATTTTATCCTTTGGCAAGCTCAGTGTGTTGGAAAGATCCCGATACATATATCTAATTGGATGTAAGTTAGCATGAACTATTATTGTTGACATTACCCTTGAGGTAAAAGGTTGGGAGGCGAAACTATAAGCCCCTATCTTTCTCTTTGTCCGATTAAAACTCCGTAACCACAAGTATTGCCTGAGTGTTAGCAATTGTGAAAGACTAAATGATAGTTGAGTATGTGGACTTGCTGAAAAGCTCTGACATAGAATCTTTCTGATGTTATGATAAATTGCAATTGCTTCAATGACTGAGATTATAGTTTGTTGGTTCTCAATAAAGTTTCTGATTCATACTTTGCATTGTGAATAGATTATTACTTGAGCATAAGAAATAATATGACAATATCCATATATGTTGCTGTTACAAGATTAATCATGATGCCCTCATGTCCGTATTTTATTTTATCGACACCTCTACCACTAAACATGTGGACATATTTATTGTTATCGGCTTCCGGTTGAGGACAAGCGAGGTCTAAGCTTGGGGGAGTTGATACGTCCATTTTGCATCATGCTTTTATATCGATATTTATTGCATTATGGGCTGTTATTACACATTATATCACAATACTTATGCCTATTCTCTTTTATTTTACAAGGTTTACATAAGGAGGGAGAATGCCGGCAGCTGGAATTCTGGGCTAGAAAAGGAGCAAATATTAGAGACCTATTCTGCACAACTCCAAAAGTCCTGAAACTCCACGGAAGTTGTTTTTGGAAATAATAAAAAATACTGAGCGGAAGAAATACCAGAGGGGGCCCACACCCTGGCCACGAGGGTGGGGGCGCGCCCTACCCCCTGGGCGCGCCCCCTGCCTCGTGGGCCCCCTGTTGGCCCTCCGGTGCCCATCTTCTGCTAGATGAAGTCTTTCGTCCGAAGAAAAATAAGAAGCAAGCTTTCGGGACGAGACTCCGCCGCCATGAGGCGGAACCTTGGCGGAACCAATCTAGGGCTCCGGCAGAGCTGTTCTGCCGGGGACACTTCCCTTCGGGAGGGGGAAATCATCGCCATCACCATCACCAACGCTCCTCTCATCGGGAGGGGCCCAATCTCCATCAACATCTTCACCAACACCATCTCCTCTCAAACCCTAGTTCATCTCTTGTATCCAATTCTTGTCTCTAAGTCTGGGATTGGTACCTGTAGGTTGCTAGTAGTGTTGATTACTCCTTGTAGTTGATGCTAGTTGGTTTATTTGGTGGAAGATCATACGTTCAGATCCTTTATGCATATTAATACTCCTCTGATTATGAACATGAATATGCTTTGTGAGTAGTTACGTTTGTTCCTGAGGACATGGGAGAAGTCTTGCTATTAGTAGTCATGTGAATTTGGTATTCGTTCGATATTTTGATGAGATGTATGTTGTCTCTCCTCTAGTGGTGTTATGTGAACTTCGACTACATGACACTTCACCATTATTTGGGCCTACAGGAAGGCATTGGGAAGTAATAAGTAGATGATGGGTTGCTAGAGTGACAGAAGCTTAAACCCTAGTTTATGCGTTGCTTCGTAAGGGGCTGATTTGGATCCATATGTTTCATGCTATGGTTAGGTTTACCTTAATACTTCTTTTGTAGTTGCGGATGCTTGCAATAGGGGTTAATGATAAGTGGGATGCTTGTTCAAGTAAGAACAGCACCCAAGCACCGGTCCACCCACATATCAAATTATCAAAGTACTGAACGCGAATCATATGAACGTGATGAAAACTAGCTTGACGATAATTCCCGTGTGTCCTCGGGAGCGTTTTCCTTCATGTAAGAAATTGTCCAGGCTTGTCCTTTGCTACAAAAAGGATTGGGCCACCTTGCTGCACTTTATGTACTTTTGTTACTTGTTGCTCGTTACAAATTATCTTATCACAAAACTATCTGTTACCTA